>NC_053145.1:22888188-23569533 GCF_016808335.1 Panicum virgatum
TGATTGCTCGGTTTATGTCCTTTACAAACCGGGTGTTTACAGAGTGGTATCAGAGCCGTCCCTTCCACCATAGTGGACCCATCAAAGGGGACTGGGACTACTCTTTCGGCGAGTAGTTCTGATGTCAATATTGCCAGAGATACGGGCAAGCAGGCCGTTATTCTGAGGCCATCGCGGATGTGGGTGCGAAGAAACTTGCCTTTAAGAGAGCTCCTAGTATGTTTTCCAAGAAACTTGTATTTCCAGGATTTACCGTGTATCGAGTAGTTTATAACTACTTTTTTCATTTCAGCGACGCAATGCTGGGGCGAGTGTGGAGACTAAGGACAACTAAGCCTCCAAATCGGCAGTGGACAAACCCCCGAATACTAGATATGAGTACTCATGATGCGAAGGCTATGGCCGACTCCATGCTTCGGGATTCTCCATTGCCGGATTCCGAGGGGGGGCAATGAAGAGCTTCAGATGATGACAGAAGCGGCAAGCTTCCAGAGGAGGAGGATAGCGAGAAGCTTCCTGAGGGAGGCTGCGAGAAGCAGCCCGAGGAGACCCCTGCAGGTAAACTTGTACTACCTTATAGGAAAGGTTATCTTTTCACTGCCCGTAATTTTGATTGCTTCTGCCTTATTGTTCCTCTAGATTCCCAAATTACAGGGAATACTGCAGGGAAAATTGAAGATGTTGCCCAAGAGGCTTGTTATTGTGTTGAGGTAGTGCCGACAAGTACTTCCCCCTTCTTTCCTCCCCCAGGTTTCATCGGGAAGTGTCTTGCCGCGAGAGAAGGTGGAGCTTGCTTTCAAGCTGCTAAGAGTAAGTAGTCGAATACTTCGAAATACTTTAGTATAGATCGAGTAGTATACTGATCTTTTTTATTTTTGCAGGAAGCACTGGGGTAGGAGGGTGGCCAAGCCCATTACAATTTAGAGCTGAAGGCTCTGAGTGAGGGTAAAGACGCTCTCGTCTGAGAAGGCTGCTCTCCAGGGGAAGCTTAAAAAGCTATCCCAAAGCAAGAAAGGTTAGTTCATAGCATATACTATGCGTTCGACTAGTTGATCTGCTTGTTGTTTATAAGATTTTCTTTCAGTCGAGTACACAGCTTGTGCAAAATCTTTAAAGATTCAGGAAAGCTTGGTACTGATGTAAAGATCTTATGTACCGAAACCCAAATGAGATTGAAAAGCTCAAAAAGATCAAGGAGAATTGTGATCAGGAGATGGTGGGAGTGATGAAGCAGCTAAAAGAGCTGTCAGAGTCCCGAGACTCAATGCAGCGAGAGCTTGTCATGCTGGGGGAAGTCAGGGATGCTGCCCAAGAAATGGCCGAGGTTATGGATATCCTAGAAGGGAATGGAGACGAACCGCTCTCTCTAGCGGGGAAACTTCGTAAAGTACCCAAGGCTTTTGAAAGGTATGTCTCCACAACCACCCGTTAGTACGTGGGTCATGTACTCGGGTTGGTAAAATCTTATTGGCCAACCACTTGTCTGGATGCACTTGGGAAGGGCGCCAAAGCTAATTGTACTAAAGAACAATTCAGTCAGTATTTGGAAGAAACTTCCATGGACACCAACCAGATTGTGGAGTCCCTGGGCAAGCCTGATTCTCCTTGAACTTTGATTGTAGTATTTGTTTGGCGTGCGAGCCGCAAGTACTTTGAACAAATGTTTGTATATTTGTGTAATATTTAAGTACTTGTCCTTGTAGGATTGTGGAATCATTAGATGTGTCGAGTAGTTGTACTCGAAGGTCCTGAGTGTTGGCAGCATTGCGCCTACTCAGTTATATATAGTAGATACGAGAAATTGTATCCGTAGGTGCCTTAGGAGGCAAAGCATTCTCAAATAGGATCGAGTTATAAGGTTCTGAGCCAGAACTCTAGTGCTGACCGGTTAGGATTGAATCCCGCAGGATTAACCAAGTGGGAAAAGCACTAAAAGAGTGTAAAAAGCCATAGCTTAGTGCAGGTTTCCTTTTCAAAGGAAATGCTTTGACAGAGCGAAGCTCATATGGACTTTGTTGTCCAATCGGGGGAAGAACTCTTATAGAGTATTTGGAGAATTAGGAGCTTTTAAGATGTTACTTGATAGATAGGTGGACAGGAGGCTCTCAACAACTACTCAGAGTACTAAGGGAAAACATAACTCTTTTTGTATCTCAAGCAAGCGAGTAGCACCCGTCAAGTACTCGAGGCAAAAAGATTCCATAACGGAGCTTCCCATAGTAAACTGAGCAAGCAGGTGACTCGTGTCGACCTATTTTAGAGTATCAAGAACTTGTTTGTGCTCCTTGAGGGATTTTAGTTGTTTCTAGTTAGGGTAGACCTTGCTTGGTCATCTAGGTAGCGTACAACTATTTATGAAAGTATCCCAGACTACCCGATTTATCGAGTAGTATGTCCTATACTAGGACGGATTGGTTTCTAGAACAGAACTGTTAGGATTGAACACCGTCGAGTTAACCAATACATAAATATTCTAGAAATATCCCTAACTTACTCGGGCAAGGCGAGTAAGGTGTCCTTCCCGAGGACGGGAGTAACTCTTCAGACAAGTCTGTTAGGTATGAACCCCGTTGAGTTGCCCAAGATGAAAAATGTCGGAAGAGTATCCAAACCTACCCGAGCCAGCGGGTAGGGTGTCCTTTAACCAAGGACTGGAGTAACCCTTATGACAAAAACTGTTATGTACGAACCCCGTCGGCTTGCCCAAGACGTAAATGTCGAAAAGATATCCAAGACCTACTCGAGCTAGCGAGTAGGGTGTCCTAACACGGACTGGAGTAATCCTTAAGACAGAACTATTAGGTACGAACCCCGTCGGGTTACCCAAGACGTAAATGTCGAAAAGATATCCAAAACCTACTCGAGCCAGCGAGTAGGGTGTCCTAAACACGGATTGGAGTAATCCTTAAGACAGAATTGTTAGGTACAAACCCCGTCGGGTTGCCCAAGACGTAAATGTCGAAAAGATATCCAAGACCTACTCGAGCTAGTGAGTAGGGTGTCCTAAACATGGACTGGAGTAATCCTTAAGATAGAACTGTTAGGTATGAACCCCGTCGGGTTTGCTCAAGATGTAAATGTCGAAAAGATATCCAAAACCTACTCGAGCCAGCGAGTAGGGTGTCCTAAACACGGACTGGAGTAATCCTTAAGACAGAATTATTAGGTACGAACCCTGTCAGGTTGCCCAAGATGTAAATATCGAAAAGATATCCAAAACCTACTCGAGCCGGCTAGTAGGGTGTCCTTACCGAGGACTAGAGTATCTTTTAAGACAGAACTGTTAGGTATGAACCTCGTTAGGTTATCCAAGACGTAAATGTCGAAAAAGCACTCGAGGGTAAACCATGAAAACTACTCGATAGCTGCTTTGATGCTGAGCTTGACTTTCGAGATGGAGTATTTGTCATGTGAGCAACAGCCAAGTAGTCGATTTATGGAAAAAATCAACTTTATTTGGATTTATCAAAATTACAACAGTTGTAAAGTGACAGACTCTGACTCTTAGGACCTACCCCTTGCCCGTTAGACGTGAGCAATGGTTTACATGACTGAATAAAACTATTCAAAGATAAAACTAGTCGATATGATGGTCAACTAGATTTGAGGTAAGGTCTCCTTTAGGAGAGGTGCTCCAAGGGCCTTGCGGAGTGAGTCACACTCGAAGATGGTGTGGGAGCTTTTCAGGTGGATGAAGCATTTGCAGAGTAGGACCTTGTTGACCCTGGCTCCACCGAGAGATGTTTCTTCGTGATATGGGGTGTGCGGTTTACCCTAAGGACGGGTGTTTATCGGCTTGTACTTCTTGAAGGATGCGGAAGCCTTTGGTGGGATGTGGTAGTTGGAAGAAGGGTTGTATGCCTCGACTTCCTCGCGTTCCTTTCTTCTTGAGATGATGACATTGCGGGCATCACGACCAATGTTGATTACGTTGCGGAGGTCGCAGTTGGTGTAGTCGTAGTTGTCACCCTGCTGTTCCTGCTGACTGATGGCTAGGCACTGGCACCTGAACACCCTCTTCTGGTTAAGCAGACGGCGACTCTCGTAAAGATCTTCTGCGGGGTGCTCTTCTTCTAATTGCACGGTGACTGTCACTACTGGAGGAGGTGCAGGCGAATCTTGCTTGATAGTAGCTTGAGCTTCTGTGACTCCGGGAGGAGTAGTTTCCATGTTGTCGGAAAGGTACTCGTCAAAATCATCAAAATTGTAGTCGTCAAGGTTAAGGCGCTACGTAGGATCACCCTCAGGTTCCTGAACTTCGGAGATGTGAACCATGAGGATTTCACGGCAGAGATCTTGAATATTTTGGTCTTGTTTGCTTGAGGACGGGTCTAGAGGGGTGCTCTGCTGGAAGGGTGGATCCGTTGGCTGTGAGCCAGAAGTATTGGGATCTTGTATCTTCCTGAGGTGCATTGTCCGTCCTTGCGGCGTTGCATATATGACCAAGTTAGGGAGGGAGTCCTGATCGGACTTGGAGTTCTTAGCCGAGTTGAACTCGACTTGCTTGATGTACTAGGTTAGGTCATCTAGTTCGTGCTCCGAGTTGGAAGAGAGTAGTCGGATTCGGAATCGGTTAGGCCACCGATTTTGGAGTATGTGTGCTTTGGGTGAGCGAGGAGCGGGATGCCCATCTCAACGCGGATGGCATTCTCATTCATCTAGTGTAGCCATGATTGAGTGGGAGTCAGCCCTTCAGTCTCTTTGATCTAGGGTTATCAAAGATCGACTTGCTGGATTCTTCCGGAGCTTGGGCTTTTCCCTTTTTAAGCTTGGCTAGTTCCCAAAGGGTGTTAGCATGTTTGGGTGGATTGGTCATAGCATCCATGAACAAGTCGACGTTATTTGACCAGTCTTCGAGATCGTCGAATGGTTCAAAGTTGTCGAGGCTGTTCATGAACTGATCGAAATCCTGATCGAACGTGGACTCGGCTGGTTTAGAAGTCCGAATGTGAGCAGGTTCCGATGAATGGTTCTGAGGTATCCTGGAGATAGACGGTCCCATCCGAACAAGCTGAGGGTTTGTCTCACCAGATCCCCCGCAGATTCCTCCTCCCGATTTCTGCTTTATGTTTTGCAGAGTGCCTTCAGGTAGCTTTAAAGTATGTCACCCAACCTTTTCTATGGCGGGTTCAACAATTCTGGGTTCTGCTGTGATGTAGGTGAGCCAAGAGCAATTTCTGCAAGTTTGATGCAGCCCTCTATTGATCGTGAAACTCGATCTACTCTGCCAAGTAGTTCTGAGTTGTTGATCTTCAAACGTTTGATAGTCTTGAGATAAGTCAAGTATTTTCCGAGGGTTTCGGAAAAGTGAGGTAATTTGGAATTTGAGGTTTTGTCGAACTCGACCGAATGAAGAGTTCGAGTTGGAGTTGATATGTTTTCTGGGTTGTCCGAGTCGAGTTCAGGAAGAACTCTTTTTTCATCGAGATCTGCAGACTCGCGGACGTCGGCGAGTTGGGAGATGGTTTTCGGTTTAGGCGAGTTAGGCATGACAAGGTGGTTAGAGAAGCCTTCCGATCCGTCAACCGAGCATGCCCAGGAACCAAAAACGAGAGTTGTGCCCTCTGGCACGTTGTTGGCATCGCTTGATTCGGCCATCGAGTTCGCCGATGAACACGCAGAATCCCCTACCTGGCGCGCCAGATGTCAGTGTTTACCGCCAAGCCTGCTCAGGGATACCCTTAGCAGTAAGGTTTGTAGATAGGGATCGACGGCTCTGGAACTCGATGGTGCAAGGAACACAAAGATTTAGACAGGTTCGGGCCGCGAGTTGCGTAATACCCTACGTCCTGTGTGGTGGTTTGTATTACCTTAGGTGTTGATGATTGTTTGGAGGGGGTCCCTGCCGGCCCTTATATCCGGGGGGACAGGGTTACATGGAAAATTCTAGCCGAGTACAGTTGGAGTCCTACTACAACAAGATCGGGTAGTTTCCTTTGTACTGCAGCTAGTTCTACGCCTATTCGGGTAGTTACAAAAGAGGTAAGGTACATCCATGAGCTATGCCTTACTCTAGAACATTAAATGCCTATAAGCAGTCCCGCTGCCACGGGTCTGACAGAGGCACCAGCCATCGAGGTGCTGAGGACTCAGGCGGAGTCCTCAGAGCAAGCCAGGGCCCCACCGGCCGAGGAGGAGGAGGAGGAAGAGGACAAGTCGCTCGGCGGCCATCTAGTCGAGGCCGTTGTTGGTGTCTCTTATGCTCAATCTGAATAGGTATTCTGCAAGCGCACAGAATTCACCGGTGTAGCACTCACCTTGGAGTATTCCAGGGTATCATGAAAATCCTCAGGGAAGCACTATGGTAAAGTGTATAGTAAATCGTAGTGACAACCTTTACTGAAGTTACTGATTGACTAATCTAGCAGGGGTAAGCTAGATAACTGATAATATAAGTGGTCAAACTATGACCGTGCGACACACAGAAGATTCTATACCTTAGAGAGGTAGCAGCTGGGAGGACAACAAGCAAGAAAGGACTCCTGAAACACTTCTAAACTACTGAGCTAGCCTCACTAGAACTAATCTAAGCTTCTAACTTGTTGTCGAAACCAGGAGCTTACTTCGGAAGCCTAAGCGAAGGGCGCAGACAGGGGTGAGAAGGGGCCCAACATACTTTTGGCAATCCTACTGCTAGGAAAACACCCGAACGTGGTGGACTACTAGGGACGGACAAGGCTGTCACCACTTGCGGCCTACCACTGCGGTACCGTGGGGTGGAACACATTTTCTAGCTAGCACTGAGTCTAACTCCCAACTACTAACCCACTCTAGACTTGAGAAGAGAGAATTGCTCCTTTGAGTGCGTGTTTACAAGTGAGGGGGAGAGTGGTATTTATAGGCTTCCAAGGTCAGTAGAAGGCCGATAATTCCGTTGGCGCCAGGTGCACGCAACTGTAGAGACGGTGTTTAACTTCCACGCGAAGCCGGGAGCCGTAGAGATGGTGCTTAACTTCCACGCGAAGCCGGGAGCCGAGAGGCTGCAAGGTGGTGCCGGGCGGCCCAACCTAGGCCGGCCGGCCTAGGATTGTGCCACCTGGCCACCGACCTTATGTGGACGGCCTCTGATCCCTCCTGGGCGTCGATGCTTCGGGTATCTTCCTCAGATTCTGGTATCTTAGGCCGGGCGGCCTGGTCCCGGGGCCTCTCAGCCCTCCGTTTCGCCGACGTTGCACATCAACGCTCCACATTGCCTCTAGACTGGGTGCTTTCCTCATTTGACTCTCTTGGCACTGGCAGGTGGGCTTTTGGGTTGATCCTTGTTCCGGGTCCACCGACAGGAAATGACATGTTCGCCTTGTTCTGGAACCTTATGAACATGTCACATTGCTCCAGTGAAATTATTGGACCCATGTATGTGGAGGTGTCAGGCCGGTCAGCACGGAATGTGCCGGGTGGCCGGGATTTTCTCTGATTTCGACCATCTTTGGACATTGGATTCCTGCAAACACAACTCATCCAAAACTTATGGAACTTATTAAAATCAAATAAAATATGCATGGAATATAGTGCAAAACTCAATTTATTCCCGAGAAGTTGATGGTCAAAACGTGAGATAATGGCCGTCAACACCCCCCAAGCTTAAACTTTTTCTCGTCCTCGAGCAAAGCTTACCACTGAGGCTCGGTGGATCAGGAGTTGCATCAATGTTTGCCCTCTGCAGGTACCCTGTGCACAGCATATTACTCTATCCGTATGTACTTCGAGTAAATTAGCTCATACCTATATGTTCTGGATGATGGGGCTTATTTCACATTTCATCCCTTGTCTTTAGTGGTTGGAGGACTGAACAACCTTCACCATAATGTTTTCCTGCTTTCCCTGTTCAGGTTCGTTCTCGGAGTATTCCTTAGATATGCATATGATTAAAGTTCCCTGAAGGTACTCTCAATCGCTCAAGGTGTATAATCCTCACCAAGGTCGAAACTTGACCAACATCTTCCTAATGTAAGGCTGATATCTGGAGTTATGGGTAGGAAGAGTGTGGCATACCTTAATTACCTGTGTTGCCGAGCCGAAGAGTGGTTCGCAAGAGGTAGGTACTTGATCAAATTCCGATCTTATGGAGTCACAAATGTTCAGGGGAGAGGGAGAAATGGACTCACACTTTGGAAATATTTGTTGGTCATTTTATTGAACTCCTCTTTTGCACTATTTTTGCTAAGGATCATGAGAACTTCTTTCGTCTTCTCTCTTTTTTTTAAGAAGATAACTTCATGTCCTTCTTGATTTCAGAATATTTTAGAGGGAGCTTTTAAAGAAATTTTGACCCTTTTTGAGAGTGGATAGGCACACAATGGAGATTTTGGGCTGAGTTGTAGTGGAAATGTCTGGTGGAAGTGGGTGACAATACCAAGAGTAGGTAATTGTCATACCAGACGCTTTGAGGCTAGCAATGAAATGGATACGCAAAGGAGAAAGACCGGCAGATGACAAGTACCTTTTCTCAAGCGAACTCACCATTCGACAAAGCTCAAAGTAAATCAAGATAGCCTATGGTAGCTCATGTATGAAATGTCATTATGGCTCTGGATGGGGCATGTAAACCAATAGGGAAACCTTATCATATTTTAATATTACTCCGAGAATTTCTCTTACTGAGGTAGACAGTTTTAATTCCAATGTAGACCATCTCGAATCCCACAACAACTTAGACTTAGAAATTATCTTAAATGCTCCCACACAAACAGATTAATTGTGTCTATTATGTGCCAACTAGCTCTAGTACTAGACGAGTAAAAAGCTGTAAACGGGGCACATGCAAAGGTCAAACAGAGCAACTATTCATCATTTCCAAGATAAGAGTTTGCACGGATTTCCACATATTTATTCTAAACATGGCAATTCTCTTTTATATATATATAGGACTGGTCTATTTAGCATGTATGGTGTTGAATATTATTTAGCACCCACGGCGGAGTGCCACTCCGGCGAGGGGAAAATTACGCCCCCATGGAGTGAGGGTAGTAAATTCCTTAGATTATGTGGTTTTAATGCATAATTTGCCATGGAGACCCTAGTTTGTTGTTTTGATTGAGTGTTTTAATGCAGTCTGACTTTCTTATACAGAAATAAAACATTGAATGACCAGTAAAAAGAGCACCATGCGGGGAGGCAGCAATTTTAGAGATGCACAAAAATGGTTGGTGTGGAGTATAAAGTGGCATGTGTGGAAGTAAAAATTAGTTGTTCGTTGGTTTTAATAATGTCTTTTTGATTTGATGTAGTAAAATTACTCTATTTTTATTCACGGTAGTAGAAATCGAATATTACCTATATTGCACATTTGTTCTTCGACGAGGTGAATTTACGGTTCCACACCGTGCGGGTAGTAAAAACAGAATGCGCTGGTGCTTTAATGCATATTTGACCAGAGATTGAATGGCTGGTCGTGGGGTGGTCAGTATTTAATGCACCTTCTATTGAATGGCCAAATTGACCAGAGAAAATAAACACCGATGGAAAACAAATGAGCTCCATATCCGGATGGATTATAGTAAAGTAGGGAGTGGAGCTAAAAATCAGTGGTTCGTCGGTAATAGTATTGTGTATGTAAAAAAGCGACAACTCAGCTCTCTTGGTCAAGTAATTTGAAATTAGTGGTTTTATTACTGTTTGGACAAGTAATTTTAAATGTACGTATCATTTGCTACTAGTGGTGGCGTCTCCGTCCGAGCTCCCGCAAGCTTTCACAACCGTAAAAATCGAAGTTTTTCATCCCGGACCGTAAAAAGGGTCTCCACCATTATTGCCTTGTAATGTGTGCCGGTCTCCACATAACAGGCAACAAATCAGCGGATCAGTTTTATTGGAAACCATCGTAGGGTGAATCTTTAAGCTTCGGCAGCGCTACCTGCCGGAGCTCTGTCGAGCATGGGATCGTAAAAATCTATCTACTATGTGCTGCAACCCTAAAATTTGTAATGACCGTAAAGATCATGTGCAGCGTCTTTCCCAAACATAACGAAGTAATTTCCTTGTCCAAAGAAGTAAATTTCTACAATAACTTTGAGTAATGTTTAAAATTTTGAGCAGTACTTTAATGATGATTTGATAGTAATAATCTTTCTTCACAACTGTACGACCAAACAAAAAGCAATATCTGCATATGTAATCACAGATCAAAAAGATCACAAGCTGATTACACGTAACTTGATTCAACAAAATTTAAGTGACATACAAGCTGATCGCACAAACACAATAGAATTACCCACTTTTTCCTAGAGTGAGCAAAAAATATCGTCTATCCTATAACATACTAAATCTAAGTTGTAATTTGTTACTGAGAAGGTGGAGAATTGATGATGATGCCAGCAGTGGAGCTGTAGCAGATGGCAGATAAGCCCGCTACAGTAGCTTTCTAGCTTTCGTTCTCTTCTCCACGTTCCATGACGTGACTGCAGTCTCGCTTGCTTTTCTTCCATAGCTGGCCGGAGTTGCATGACAACCATGCATTATCTCGTTCTGAACCATAAATATGCAGCTTCAAAATACTAAATAACCTTGTCAAAGAAATAGAAAATACAAGATATATGGACATTCTTAGCTTCAAAAAAGTAATTTTCATACACAAAAAAGTTAGTTTCGCAATAACTTTAAAAAAGTATTTTTTTAAGTTAGAGTAGTATTTTTTAAATAACTTGAGAGTAGTACTATAATTGTAGCGCATTCACCCTGACCTTATCCACCTTATCCCGTGATTCTGAGAAATATAGCTTCTACCTATACTTTCAAAATTTATGAAGTAACTCAAATGTAGTACATTTATCTTTATCATGAGTTGGAAATATCACTATTCAAAAGAAACAATTTTCAAACCGAAATAAGTAAATTTATTATGATACAGGAAATAACATACTAGTATAATTGTATACAAATGGCATCACATATTGATTGCGCATGGATTGATCTGATCAGCATGAAAAATGATATAATCGAGTACCTTGCAAGATATTTAAAATTACTTCTGGAAACGGTGTTCATGGACACTCTAAGTTGTGAGTTACTCCTAGGAGAATCTAAAATTACTCATATTTTGCATAACAAACTAAGTTGATGAACAGATCCAATTATAATCAAAATTACTTCTCCGAACACTTAAAATTACTTATGGAGATTCTACTATACGAACTACCTCTCTAAACATTTAAAATTACTATTGGTCACACTACGGCAATTGAATGGGTCCAATTGGAGTGAATATTACTTTTCTAATTTGTGTATTACTCCTAGACATGCTAAGATGTTGTTTCTTCTCTGAATATTTAAAACCCCTAGTAGGTTACTTCAATTTATCTAACTAAAAAACAAGTAAACAAATTGGTTCCAAACCTTTTATCTGCGGACCAAACCTTATATCTGCTGAGGTGGCAAAGTTCAGCAAGATGTCAAGTTTCATCAGGCTATGTAAATTTGATTTACTGGACATAGATAGAATTCATTGTTTAGCTGTAGAAATTAAGAGCTATCATGTAAGCAAAACTAGGCAAGAATAAGCTAATAGAGGAGCATACCTCTGTAAGGCATGCTCGCGCCACTCAAGAAATCGTGATTTTGCCCTCCATCAGACAGGTTGTGCAGTGATTGCACACTAGATCTGTCTGCACCTTTGAGAAAAACTGAAATAAATCATGTGAGGAGATTGAATCAACAATTGCTTGGTTGTTTGATAAGAGATTTATACCTGGTGATCCTTTCATATGAAAATAACGGGATCATCCTAGATTGGAACGCCAAAGCAAATCATATCCATGGCACCTCCGCAGATCATGATGAGCAGCCTCCATCAGAAGAGGATGCCTGGAGGAAGGAGATGCGCGGTGCGGGGACGGTCTAACCAGAGATGGGTTCTGTGAGAACCGCCCAATTTGATACTATTTTAAACGAACCGCCGGTCATTATCATCCAGATGAGAGTTAACACGTGCTTGCCGGAGAGCGTGCCACGTGTTATCCCACATCTAGAGACACGAATAACCGACACGTCATTCATCCAAAATAATATCAAATCCGGTAGTCCCGGTATGTGCTCCAACATACGCCCAGAATCAGCATATTCACATACCGTTTACAATCGAATACATCGCCAATAATCCACAAAGAATAGTTTTACAAAAACAGAGTTCGAAACTTAATATTACAAGTTCAATATAGGTGGGTTTCAAGCTTCACTTACAAGCCTTGGGCTCACGAAAGTCATATTAAACAGAAACGTAAAGTTTATTGCATTTACATACTCTCACGAAGCTCGGTTACGATAAGGACTTACTAAAGTAATGATGCCTTGCTCAAGGACATCACTACAGCCACCACGACCTACTCTTCTCCCGCGTTTGGATCAGCGGGGTAGAAGTGGCCGAACACCACTTCGGGCTCACCTGCAACTAGCTTTAGAAAGCAACCTGAGTACAAAAGGTACTCGCAAGACTTACGCGATTACATATACAAGGATCATGCAAAGGCTCAAGAAAAAGCTTTAAGGTTAAGTAATTATTGCGTAAGCATTAGCTCTCTACACTATTACCTATCAGAATTGATTAATCTTGCCCAAACCCCCAACAATTTTAGTACATTAAGAGTATACAATATAATAAGTCATAGAGGTGCCATAAACCATTTCCATCAAAACCGGAACTTTCTACGAAGAGTTCAATGGACAAAGAACTTGCTCATAACCGAGAGCGCGGCAATTCGAATTGATTAAAACCTTGAAAGGGTGTACTACTTTACCCACACGACGCAAGGACCATGCGACTCACCCAACCGGCCAAAGTTGGATAAGGGAGTACTCGCATCAACCGTTCCCAACATGGCTCGATCATTGAAATCTTCACACCTAGCTTACGCGTAGAGACTTAGTTTCCACCGGGGACATCTCTAAACTTTCCTACACGTAGGTCCACCCGGGGACACCTCTAACCCTCTCTGCATAGCCCGTAGCCACGTATCTAGGACTGCACATCAATGATCAAGTCAAGGAAGGTAATTGGCTTATCCGTACCATTATATTGGATATGTGGTAGCACGGAAAGGTGCTCAAAGCCGATGTCATCCACGGACGGTCCTTAAACGATCCAAGCGGACTATGTCCATGTGACTCCATTCACTAGGCCCTACCATACCGCTCGAATCCCAATACTACCAAACTCTTAACAACCCAACCGAACCAGTGCGATCAAGGTTAACCGGTAAAAGTGATCCTCCAAACCATTCCTGTCTAGCGAGCAATATAAGTATTCTAAGCAGGGCTAAGCATCTAGTCAAGTTAAGCAATTAACTAACTAACTAGTGCCAAGAACAAGGATAACAAATCAAAGAAGGACTATGCATAAAGATAGGTACAAAAATGCAGTACATACATAATATATATACAACCCAACATTACCCAAGTGAGATAACTAAACTAGTCAAATTAAATAGGTGCAACGAATTATGGTTAGCTGCTTGCCTTGGTTAACTTCGGGCTCGACCACGAACGGGATTCCGGGTTCAGGTTCAACGGGCTCGGTGGGCTCCACGGGTTCGACCTCCGACGGTTCGGTCACTATAATGCATGAATGCGATGCAAGAATTAAGAAATGAACTAAACAACAAGCATAAATCATGAAATAATTTGAGCACGCCGAGAACATAGCAAAGAACTCATGAAAATTGGTTTTGTAGCAAAATCATTTTCCTATAATTAATCATAAATATATAATTTTCAGCCACTCTAAACAAGGTAAATCAGAAAAGGCAAGCAAACTTAAATAAACAAATCCAAGAAAATTAGCGTTGATACTAGGCATGAAAGCAAAGCTAATAAAACTGGTTTTTCCATTTTAACACTTTCCAACAAGAAGTTCTATATTAAACCATTTTCATATAAAGCATAAGAAAACAAGCTAAAACTTTGATAAACAGCAAGGAAGCATGTCAAAAAGTAGTACCACTGGAAACCACACCTCACAAGGAGTCTAATAAAATTTAGTTTGAGATTTTTCTATCAATACACAAATAAATAAGCATTAAACTCACTTTTGCAAGATAAAACTATAGATAAATCTACAGCAAAGTAACATGCAAAACAATATTTTTCATGAGTAGATCTAATCTAGAGGAATAAAAAAAACCAAGATTCATAATTTTTGGAGATAGGTACAATTTTCTATGCATTTTTCAAGATTGCAGACATATGAAACCAAAGAAAACCCTAGCAAAATTGCTAGGTACACCCGGCAGAGCCGGCCTAGAGGCTGACAAGCGGGGTCCATGGGCCAGCGACCCACCCGCTGGGTCAAGGCAAGCCACGCGCGGCGACGGCGAGCGGCGGCGGCGCGAGGCGGCGTGACGGGGCGGGGCCGGAGCAGGCCTGGGGAGGCGCGCACGGCGATGCGGAGGTGGCGGCGAGCCTCACCGGCGGGTTTGACGGCGGGGAAATGTGGCGGGCGGGCGGCGCGACGAGCAGGGCGGCGGCGGGCGGAGACGCTCGCCGGCGGCTCTGCAGGGAGGTAGAGAGGGCCGGGTTAGGGGCGAAATCGAGCAAGGGAAGGGAGGAGATGCTCCCCGCGCAAGGAATTGAGCCACGGCTCACCGGAGCGGGCGCATCGCTGTGGCGGGCGGCGAACAGAGCTTGGGGGCGGCGGTAATGGAGGAGGGGAACGGGCTAGGGTTAGGGTTTGAGGGGAACGGGGCCGGGGCTAGGTCTTGAGGCGATGAGAGGAGGGAGGGCTTGGCACGGAACATGAGGATGGCCGGCACGTGTCCCGGAGTTGGCCGGCGGTGGCGACGCGTGCGTGCCGCGGCGCAGAACAGAGAGGAGGAGGAGAGGGAGAGGATGACGGGTGGCCCCGGTGAGGAATTTTTTTTTCTCTTTTTTTTCTTTGGGTTGTGACAGGTTTGGCGTCGAGCATCTCCATCAGTTCGACCAGAATCACATGGGGCGGCGTGGTGGATCCGGCGTCGAGCATCTCTGGCGGTTTCGCCGGATTGCTTGGGCGATGTGGGAATGGCAAGACCAGGGATGGGATTCATGGTGCAAAAACTAATAGCCTCCGGGATGGCTGGGGATGAGCGGCGCCGGGACGCTGGCCTCTGGCCAGGTGCGCCGTTGGGGCTGGGATGAGCGGCGCCGGGACGCCCGCGGGTGCTGTGGCCGGTTTTGCGTAGATTGATTTGAGTGATTTACTGCCTCTCCGTGCATGCCACAATATTGCGTACATTGATGGCATTAATTGCTGCAAATTTTATTGCTACTCTGTGCATGCCGTGGCATTAATTGCTGCGAATTTACTGCTCCTCTATGCATGCCGTAGTTTTGCGTAGATCAATGGACCTTAATTGTTATGAATCGCTCTTTGGTTCGCCAGAGGGTGGTGGCACCGCCGGTGTGCTAAATATTATTTAGCACACTGGGAGTTAAATAGACAATAGGTATTGACGACTTACCTGGGTACCGACGACCTCTCCCCCCAAGCTTCAACGAAGCTCGGGGCTACTGGTCTGGCTGTGGCGGGGGTAGAATGCACCATGGTGCCAATCGTAGGACATGGAGGAAATCATCCCCCAACTCTCCTGTGTGAGACTGGTGTTGTGATCGAGGCTATGTCCCAACTCCTCCTGACGTAGTTCTATGGCACCTATTCGGGCAGTGAGATCCGACAGTACCCGTGTGAGCGGGTTGTCGTACTCCAAAGCGTGCTGACGCAGACGGGCCAACTTGCGGGCCATGGGAGGTGCCCATGCCCGAGGGGGAGTAAAACCCCTGGTTGTGCCAAACCCCGTGCTACCCTCTAGCTGGTACGAGGGCTGGCTACCCTGGTCATAAAACCCGTAGGCCTCCTCGAAGCTCATGTGAGTGGTGTCTGGGTGAGGCTGTGCTGAGGCATCTGGTGAGGGTGCAGCGTGTGATGGTCCGGCTTCCTGGGAAGCACGGGCCTGTCGTGAAACTCCTGGCTGGCGAGAAGTTCCTGCCTGGCGGGATGTGCCTGCTTGATGGGAAACTCCTGCCTGCCGTGATGTGCCACCCTCAGCCAACTGCGCGTCGCGCCGAACTCTGCCACGTGTCATAGGACCAGCTGTGATGTGGCATGCTTGCTCCTTTTTTTCCATCTGGAGGGTAAGACGCTTCACGGAGTAGAGCGAGAGTTTCGGGCATGGCAGCTCGAACTCCCTCTCATATCCCGGATAGCACATGAAGACTGAGTTCCCAGGACCTTCACGCATCATGTGCGCGTGAACAAAGTGATCCTGACCAATAAAGGTTCGGTACTCATCCGTCACGGGCAGATATGTGACTAGTGCATTCTCCAAAACACCGACATACCGTGCAATGCGGGTGACCAGTGAGGTTATGTCGATGGGAGATTTGCACGTGATCATTTTCTGCTAATGTGCGACCATGCCCATGACAGGTGAGTAGCGAATCGTCTTTGCCATAGCATAAAGGCACATGAGTTCCGAGGAACTAGATAGCCTGAGGTCTGCTCGGGAAAATACTACCATGGCTAGATACTTGGCTAGAACTCTCAGAGTTGGATTATGGATAGAAACTATGCTATTCTTACTACTTACTGGTTGATCTGAGATTTCATTCCCCCAAGCACTACAGTCATAATCAGTTAATGCATTAGCTTCTAATATGCATTTCTTACTGAAGCCTAGTGCATTACTAAAGTCTTTGGGTAGCATTTCAAAGAACTTGTTGAAAAAGCGGAAGTGGTTTTTAGTTTCTTTTCCAACGGTTTCGACATGAAGTGTAGACAGGAATTCCATGGTGAGAAGGTGCGAACCTGGTTCGGTGATGTCGGCGAAGCGTGACCATCCCGTGGCGGTTAACGCGCAGTTCATGTCCTGGCAGAGTCCCGTCATCATGAGGAATTCTGTATCGAACCCCTTGCCGTGGCTGTATGACTTGCTTCTTCAACAGCTCGAGGGCATCCCACTCATAATCAGTCCGAATGATGATCTGATCGACCGACGTCAAGACTTTGATTTTGAGACGGGGCCTCAGGACTGCTGGAGGGGCAGGGGCTTCCTCCTCTTCTTCCTGGAATTGTGACGGTCGGCGGACAGAGTCCACTAACATGTCATCCCGGGAGCCTGATGACGCTCGTGAACTGCGGGATCGGGATGACGAGCCTAGCTTCTTCACCTTGCCCTTGATGTTTCCCCATAGCGACATGGCTCCTGCAAAAGATTAGTACAAAGAATATGCAAGGAAAAATAATCGCAGGGGGTCAGTGGTTAGTCATTCTTGTAGGGATCAGTCCACCACAAATGTTCTTCGTTCAGAGCTTAATTATTCTACTGGAAATATTTTTGTGGGTTTCATCGTGTTTGGAGAGGGGTACTACAAATTTTATTGGATTAGTGCCGAGCTAATCTCAGCACTACTATTTTTTTTTTGTTGGGCTAGCACTTGAGTTACTTGGCTTAATTAGCTCCTAAGAGCTTCATTAGCAAGAAAACTCAGAGAGAGGAAGAGAGAACTCGAGTGCGAGAGAGTGACCTGCGTACTCGGAGTTGAGGTGCGATGAACGACGACGGCGTGGTGGCCATTTATAGGGGCACGCAGGGGCAGGGCCGGCTGGCCTACATGGTGCCGGGCGGCACCTCCCGCGGTCATCCTTGCTCCATGTCAGTGCCTACTCCGTAGACTTGCAGGTGCTCAGGCTCTGGTGGGTGGCGACGGAACATGAATGGAGGAGAGGCGCCGGGTGGCCATGAGGCCGGCCGGCCTGCCCCCTCCCTGTGAAAGGTGTCGGCCTCCTTGCTTTGCTTTTGATGCACTCCAAGACTCTGATTCCTGATGCCCCCTGACCAAAGGAAACAAGGTGGGGTCAGCTGTGACACCCCCGATGTTTAATTAACTAAACAAGAGTCATTAGCACCAAATCATGCATCCTTAAGCGTTGAAATAGATGTGTATGTATGTATGTCTAAGTGTATTTGTGCATAGGTCGAAAACTTTAAATAGTTTTTACACTGATGCAGGTTTTCTTATGAGATTTCATAGGCACCTCACTAAAATCATAATAAACCAAAGTCCAGTGAAGCCTTGGGAAGAAAGTGCATTTTTGCACATGAAATGATAAGTCGATCCACATTACTTTTTCTCCCGTAATTAATTTCAGAAAATGCTGAAAAAGATCCGAAAATACAAAGTGCAAACCATAGCTTAAATTAATTTTTACCCAAAACAAAAGTTCTAGAGTTTTGCAAGACAAGCAACTTTCGTATTCAAAGTTTTTCAAGTTACAACATGAAATTTGGAGAAAACCCCGAAAAACAGTGGGTTTAGGGGTTTTTCGTTTAAACTTGATTTCAAATTGTTAACTTTCAAATTATTACTCAAATGAAGTTTGACCTGAAAGGAAAGTTGTAGGAATTTGAATTTGGAACAACTCTCGTGTTCAAAAATTTTCGAGTTTCCATGGAAAATTTTGAGAAAAACACAAGTCAAAACGTTGACTCTCTCTTTCTCTCTCCCCTCTCTCTCTCCCCCCCTTTCCCCCTCCCTGCGCGGCCACTCGAGCGCGCACGCGCGTGCGCGCTTGCTGCCTTGCTGCCACCCTGCTGCTGCCGCTTGCTGCGCCGCGCCATCACGACCCCACTCGAGCATGCGCCGCGCCCTTGCCGTCGCTGACGCTCCGCTCCGCCGCTCACGCCACGCTCCGACGATCGCTCGACGACACACGCACCAGGCGCACGCACGTCGCGACGCCCGCTCACGGCCGTCGAGCCCCTGATGCCCCTACTACCGCGCGAGCCAACCCAGCATCCCGGCATCGCCTCCCCACGCCCGCTACAAACGCCGCCCGAGCCCCCTCCTCACTTCCCCCTGCTTCTTCCTCCCCGCGGCACGGCCGAGCCGCTGCCAAGCCATGCGCCGCCGAGCTCGCCCTCCACGCCGAGCTCCCTGTCCGAGCCAGCCTCGACCCTCACCAACCACCCAAGCACACTCACCCCTTCCTACTCCACCTCCCTGAGCCTCCAGTCAGCCACCCCGGCCACCTGCCTCGTCGGAACAGGGCCGCCATGGCCGCCGCCCAAGCCCCACCGCCGAGCTCCCTTCTCCAGCCCTCCTCAGTCCACGAAAACCCCCGAAACGGCATCCTCACCTTCCCCTGAAGCTCTACGGCGAGGTCCCGGCCGCCCATACCTGCTGGAACGCAGCCGCCGTCGCCATTAGCCGCCGCTGCTCCGTGGAGCTCCGCCTCCGCCCCTCCTCAACCCAAATCGAGCCCACAGCCCCCTTCCTCACCTCCCACCGAAGCCCCCAAGCCCGGACGCCCCATCCCTGCGCCGCCGGCGAGCCGCCGCCACGGCACAGAGCCACCGCCGCCTCCCCCTTCCGCGGCGCCGCCGCCACAGGCCGTCCCGGCCCAACCCAAGACCGCCAATAGGTGCGCGCCGACGTCCTCTTGCTCTTCCCCTGCGGGCCCCCACCCTCGGCGACCCTCCTCGCCGGGAAAAGCGCCGCCGTGCCCTCCTCTGTTCTGAAACCCGTCCAGGGACCTCGGGTTAAAAGAAAACGAAGTTCCAGGGGCCTAGATGCAAAAGTTCGTTTCCTTTTTCTTTTGTTTTAAAAAATAGCAAACTTGTATATTCCATATAAAATCGTAGAAAAATCATAAAAATGCAAACTAAAATGTTTTGGAATCCTTAGATCAAGACCTACAACTTTCGTTACATTCACTTTTTCTTTAGCTCAATAGTTTTAGCTATATTAAAAATACAAAGAAAGTGTAGCTTTTATTAGATCTCAAGTTACATGCATGATATGTTAGCCATTTTTGGTCAGTGTGTTACATGTTAGATTTATAGCCTTGTGTAAAAGTTTCATAGACATTTGACACTCCTAGATGTAGGTTTTATTTAGGACTTTATGTATGCCTAGGATAAATAGTTTTAATTTTCCAAGTTGTTCCACCTTGAACCATAGCTGAAACTTTTTCAGTGATTTGTAATTGTTACCTTGATTATTTAGAAAAATGTATAGACTTTTTACCCAAGCCGAACATGCTCAAGTGATTTATGCTATGAATAAATGCACTAAACTGAAAAAAATAGCTTCTATGCCTAGAAAAATCTGATACTTTTACTAAAGCTTGATTTTGAGTACTTAATCATGCTAGTAATGTTTGAGCTCCTGGTACTCAGTATAACTACCTATAGAATTTATTTTTCTTTACTGCAGTTGTACATTGTGCTATTTTTCATGCCTTGTGTAATGTTTAGTTAAATCTGAAATTTTTCCAGTAGGTTCATAATAGGATCATAAATACTCAGTTAAATTTTCAGCACTAGTACTTACATGGTTTGATCTATACAAATTAATCTTGTTCCTAGCTGTGGCTGTGTATTTTGTTTTTCATAATTTTTTTTTGGTGCGTGAAACTTTCTGAAATTTATACAGTATGACCTACACTTGTTGAAGTACAATACATAAAAATTTCAACCCTATAAGCACTGTGTAACTATAGTTTTGGACAGCACGTGTATCTCTAGTGTTTGTTAAAGAAAATGACTTTTGGTATGTGTTGGTAAATGATGGAAACCCCACAGTGACTCTATGAACTAATAATTGTTGTTTATTACTCTATAAATGATTGCCCAAAATGATGTAACAGAATATATTGCAAATCATCTTGAGTTGCGTTGGATTACAACTCTATAGTGAAGAATTGATTAAATCGTATCACTAAAATAACTCACGCATATGCATTTCATATAGATACGACTACTCTCCCTGACGGTACGTACGAGCTGGGCCCGAGTCCAAGAGTGAGCAGCGTGAAGCTCAAGTGAATCTAACTGAAGCCGTCGAAGACCCAAACCAAAGCTCGGAAGAGCCCAAGGCTAACTTTGCTTAGCAAGGCAAGCCCCGGAGCATGTCCTACCTATTCTAAATTTATGCAACTATTCATATTCCTGTTTACTTGTGCATTTAAGTTGCAGGAATTGTTTGGAACCTTAGTTGCATGATCCTAGGTACCTATGTTTGAACACTAGTATGTGTAGGTCGCTAGTTGGCTATGCTAATGGTTCGGTAGAAGTCGAGTGATTTCCTGTCACTCGTGGGCTCATAGGAGTTGAATGCTTACTACACACTGCAATATAAGGTTTACGGGCGGGGTTGTTGTACTCGTGATACCCCGTCTGTTTAGCAAAAATGGATAAGGCCGCGGTGTGTGGTAGTGGTGGTTAAGCGTTTGAACGTACTAACCATATGACGAAAATATGGTAATCGGTAAGCTTAAGTACTTGATGGAACCGGCCGTGGAACATACTCCCCACTGTCTGGTATATGGTCACGCACGGGTGCAGGGCACCCTAGGGTGGTGGGCCTGTTTCATGCCCGGGGAAAAAGGGGAAAAGTCGCGTGGGTGATTGCATTCCCCATGCGTGTGTTTAGGTCTGCCTGGCCAGGTTAACAAATTCGATTCGAATCGTCCGTCTCTCACGGATATTGAGACTGCTTAACCCTTTTGCCACATAGAGTAAGAAGTGGAACAATGATGATGAGAAATATGATTGAATGATGAAATATAATTGTTTTTCACCATGTATGCTTTAGGGTAGATGCTAATGTAGAATGGTTAATCAAACTAGAACTTGAAGGCTAAAATCGGAAAATAAGGACTTACTCTTAATTGCTTTTCGGCAAAGACAAACCCCTCAAGCCAAAAGCCTTGTATGTCTAGTTAGAGGGCTATTTATATCCTAGTCGGGTAAGCCTTGCTGAGTATTAGTATACTCAGCCTTGCTTGTGGCTCAATTTTGTTTCAGGTGATACTTTTGAGGACATGATTGCTAGTTTGATTTGGCCGTGTACTCTGCCTCCTGGTTGGTCGGTAGAGTGGGATACGACTCCGGCCAACGATGGCAATGCCGAGTGATGTCATGTACGGGCTTCATCATGACATCATGTATCGTCGTTTAGAACTCGTTTTATTTCCGCTGCAGTGAACTCTGAACTACTTTCATCTCAAACTTCAAATACCTTTCGGAGATTCCGAAACTGGTTTGTAATAATTAAGTTAAGACTCTATAATGTAATGTATCTGTGAAATGTTGTACTCTCTGGACTCACCTTCGTGTGGGTTGCATGTAAGCTTTGGGTTCGGTCGATGCTCAGGTGGATTCTTCGGGACTTTACCCGACAGCACTGCCGAATTACTCCGTTTGAAGTGCGTGTCAGCCGGGATTATCTTTAAGATGATGGTTAGCGCATTTGAGCCGGATTAATTAGGGTAGTACTGCCACAGCTGGTATCAGAGCCGAACAAAGCGCACACCTGAGAGTGCGACTAGATTTTAAAAGTTTTACTTAAAACTTGGCCACATAATCGCGTTTGGTAAATACGGTGGTTCGTTAAGGATTGTGTATAGTACGTAAAGCCCTAGGGATATTATGAGAGTTTTTAGGTGGCTATCTAACTTATGGTTTATTTATAACTGACTTCCAGCACGTTTCTTTCTGTACTTTAAATTCAGTATTTACATTTGTAACGACGCACCTACGCTAAGGTAAGACGGTAAGGATCCTCAGTCAGCTGAGGGAGTCTGACCTTCCCGTCAGTGATGCGAGCCGAACGCTGCTCTCAAGCAGTGGCTTACTTGAGGTGCTGCCAATATACCAACTATTAGTTGGCTATATTGGGAGTAAAGTATACTCAGTCAGCTGAGAGAGTCTGACCTTCCCGTCGGTGATGCGAACCGAACGCTGCGCTCAAGCAGTGGCCTACTTGAGCTGCTGCCAATATACCGACCATCGGTCGATTATATTGGGAGTAAAAGGAAACCGTGAATACGTCACCTCGGTAGCGTATGAGCGCTGTCCCTGCAGTGTTGGACGCATGGATGCCGCTTCTATAGTGAGCGGTAATGTATGGGGACGCTTTCATGTGTGCTGGCATGAAAGGTTCAATGAAATTTATATCTGTCAATTTTCTGCAGGTACACTAACCACAATTACGTAAGTTAAGCACGGTTAGAACTCGGCTATAAATCTATATAGGGAGAGACGTAAATTGTGCCATGCCACCGGTGCTAACCCCGTAAGCCCAAAACTATTTGGCAATTGTTTTCCTTGGGAGGACGATTAGGTCGTGCATGCATCATACTCATATAATTGAAAGCCACTGAAAATAGATGTGGGTTAGTCGGTAAGGTTAAGGTTTGCACGTGAGCAGGGTTCATCTTCTCTTAATTAAGGTCTATCTAGAAATCTGTCATTTCTGCTATATCGTGGAAGATGAATTATTTGGCATGGTAGAAGACTTTATTTGTAGAGGCGCCAGTGGATAATTTTGCTCCAAAACTTGTCTACTAGTTGCTGTTTAAATTTGGGAATTTTTCGACTTGTATACATTGGGGGCACATTAGAAACTTTGACACCCAGTTTTTCTGTCAGCCTTGAGCACTTGGGTTGCACGAATTTTAGGCCTTCCTAGAGATATTTTATGCAGAAGTGTTCAACACAAAACTTGTGCCAAATTTACTTACCAAGCTTCTGTAAAAATTTGGTAATTTTAGGCTTAGTAAATTGTCCTCAGCACTCAGTTTACTGGCTCTCTGGTCCCTGAAAATTTCGGGCTGACAGCAAAGCAAAACTATAAGGATATGACCATCTTAGAATCTGATCTAGCCCAAGGGTTGACTAGCAAAGTTGTGCGCAACTATCTTAGGCATGTTCGGGTGAAATTTGAAAATTTTTGGACATCAACTCCTTGAGTTATGGCTACTTTAGTGCACTACCTAGAATCTGTTTTTATCATCTTGATTCACAAGTTTTTCCCATATCACACACCAAATAATTTCTTTAGAGGGCCAACCCTGTCTAGGGGAAAATGTGTCACCTACCTCCTGTATGATATTGAGCATTTATTGCTTTCTCCGCTTCGAGCTATGGTCAATTTTGTGCCCCTCATTTTTCTGAAATTTCAAAACAAGCACCTGCAGCCCACACACTTTGTAGCCTAGCTTTGAGTTCGAATCTATTAAGTAGAATATGAGGGAATTATTGGACAACAAGTGGGTAAGATATATATGACTTTTCCTTGGAAGTTGAGATGGAATTTGAGAAGGATATTTGCGGGGATCCCAGGATCTAGCCTGGCTTCCTAGTCAGCCCATCAAAGAGGAGTAATGGTATCCCCCTTGGACAAGTTTGAGGAAATGTCAATTGCCCTTCTTGCACATATAATTCTTTTGAAAAACTAAAAATGCTGCATACAAATACGAGAATATCATGTAGGATCATTACATGCATGGTTGTGCCATTGTCATTGCTAAATCACCTGCATTTTTGGGGCTCCGTCTACATTAACATCATATGCATCTAGGAAGGACTTCTGATTTTCACCAGGCTCTATCTTCCTTCCTAGCCATGCACATTATTTGGGTCGCTATATTTTCATCTTGTCGTGGTGTTTGTCACTGACATATGGTGCCGCGACGGAACCTAGGGCCTCGTATGCGCTATAGCCATACGCTTGTGTCACTAGGTGCGCGCTGGTATCATAGTCCGCGATAGCAACCCCGCGACATACTATTTTCGCAACCTGCATAATGTGATGACTTGGGTTCTAATTCGGGTTAAAATACAAGTATTAAGGAGTATCTGCATGACTCCCACGGTTGCTAACATGCATTCCAACACGTGCACCATCAGTCATGCATCATGACCGGCACATCATAACCAATGCAACACGCCATGTGCATAATTTCATAATTGCATCGGTCATCGCATCCATACATTGTATCATCGATCTCCTGGCATGTTGGCATTTCCATAATACATTATTTTTTTCACAAAATAAATATAAACTCCATTAAAATAAAAGCAACTTTGAGCAAGAATGTCTTGAGAAAACCTTGCTTTTGCCACATAATAAGATCTCGGGTTAAAAATGCCCAAATAGTAGTAGACTTGATCCTGTTGTTTTCCATGCTACGCATGTGCCAGTGCAACTATTCGATTATATACGTATAAGATCCTCAGGAGTCACCATACCGAGGAGGAAGACACGTGGGACACTGGAAGTTACCTAAACCAAAATTTTTGTGTTTCCCCAATCTCACTCCAAGGCACACACACGTTCCCCTCTAATTTTACTCACCCGAATCTCGGGACGAGATTCTTTTTAAGGAGGGTCGGCTGTGACACCCCCGATGTTTAATTAAATAAACAAGAGTCATTAGCACCAAATCATGCATCCTTAAGCGTTGAAATAGATGTGTATGTATGTATGTCTAAGTGTATTTGTGCATAGGTAGAAAACATTAAATAGTTTTTACACTGATGCAGGTTTTCTTATGAGATTTCATAGGCACCTCACTAAAATCATAATAAACCAAAGTCCAGTGAAGCCTTGGGAAGAAAGTGCGTTTTTGCACATGAAATGATAAGTCGATCCACATTACTTTTTCTCCCGTAATTAATTTCAGAAAATGCTAAAAAGATCCGAAAATACAAAGTGCAAACCATAGCTTAAATTAATTTTTACCCAAAACAAAAGTTCTAGAGTTTTGCAAGACAAGCAACTTTCGTATTCAAAGTTTTTCAAGTTACAACATGAAATTTGGAGAAAACCCCGAAAAATAGTGGGTTTAGGGGTTTTTCGTTTAAACTTGATTTCAAATTGTTAACTTTCAAATTATTACTCAAATGAAGTTTGACCTGAAAGGAAAGTTGTAGGAATTTGAATTTGGAACAACTCTCGTGTTCAAAATTTTTCGAGTTTCCATGGAAAATTATGAGAAAAACACAAGTCAAAACGTTGACTCTCTCTTTCTCTCTCCCCCCTCTCTCCCCCTTTCCCCCTCCCTGCGCGGCCACTCGAGCGCGCACGCGCGCGCGCGCTCGCTGCCTTGCTGCCACCCTGCTGCTGCCGCTTGCTGCGCCGCGCCATCACGACCCCACTCGAGCACGCGCCGCGCCCTTGCCGTCGCTGACGCTCCGCTCCGCCGCTCACGCCACGCTCCGACGATCGCTCGACGACACACGCACCAGGCGCACGCACGTCGCGACGCCCGCTCACGGCCGTCGAGCCCCTGATGCCCCTGCTACCGCGCGAGCCAACCCAGCATCCCGGCATCGCCTCCCCACGCCCGCTACAAACGCCGCCCGAGCCCCCTCCTCACTTCCCCCTGCTTCTTCCTCCCCGCGGCACGGCCGAGCCGCTGCCAAGCCATGCGCCGCCGAGCTGGCCCTCCACGCCGAGCTCCCTGTCCGAGCCAGCCTCGACCCTCACCAACCACCCAGGCACACTCACCCCTTCCTACTCCACCTCCCTGAGCCTCCAGTCAGCCACCCCGGCCACCTGCCTCGTCGGAACAGGGCCGCCATGGCCGCCGCCCAAGCCCCACCGCCGAGCTCCCTTCTCCAGCCCTCCTCAGTCCACGAAAACTACCGAAACGGCATCCTCACCTTCCCCTGAAGCTCTACGGCAAGGTCCCGGCCGCCCATACCTGCTGGAACGCAGCCGCTATCGCCATTAGCCGCCGCCGGAGCCGCTGCTCCGTGGAGCTCCGCCTCCGCCCCTCCTCAAACCAAATCGAGCCCACAGCCCCCTTCCTCACCTCCCACCGAAGCCCCCAAGCCCGGACGCCCCATCCCTGCGCCGCTGGCGAGCCGCCGCCGCGGTACAGAGCCACCGCCGCCTCCCCCTTCCGCGGCGCCGCCGCCACAGGCCGTCCCGGCCCAACCCAAGACCGCCAATAGGTGCGCGCCGACGTCCTCTTGCTCTTCCCCTGCGGGCCCCCACCCCCGGCGACCCTCCTCGCCGGGAAAAGCGCCGCCGTGCCCTCCTCTGTTCTGAAACCCGTCCAGGGACCTCGGGTTAAAAGAAAACGAAGTTCCAGGGGCCTAGATGCAAAAGTTCGTTTCCTTTTTCTTTTGTTTTAAAAAACAGCAAACTTGTAAATTCCATATAAAATCGTAGAAAAATCATAAAAATGCAAACTAAAATGTTTTGGAATTCTTAGATCAAGAGCTACAACTTTCGTTACATTCATTTTTTCTTTAGCTCAATAGTTTTTGCTATATTAATAATACAAAGAAAGTGTAGCTTTTATTAGATCTCAAGTTACATGCATGATATGTTAGCCATTTTTGGTCAGTGTGTTACATGTTAGATTTATAGCCTTGTGTAAAAGTTTCATAGACATTTGACACTCCTAGATGTAGGTTTTATTTAGGACTTTATGTATGCCTAGGATAAATAGTTTTAATTTTCCAAGTTGTTCCACCTTGAACCATAAGCTGAAACTTTTTCAGTGATTTGTAATTGTTACCTTGATTATTTAGAAAAATGTATAGACTTTTTACCCAAGCCGAACATGCTCAAGTGATTTATGCTATGAATAAATGCACTAAACTGAAAAAAATAGCTTCTGTGCCTAGAAAAATCTGATACTTTTACTAAAGCTTGATTTTGAGTACTTAATCATGCTAGTAATGTTTGAGCTCCTGGTACTCAGTATAACTACCTATAGAATTTATTTTTCTTTACTGCAGTTGTACATTGTGCTATTTTTCATGCCTTGTGTAATGTTTAGTTAAATCTGAAATTTTTCCAGTAGGTTCATAATAGGATCATAAATACTCAGTTAAATTTTCAGCACTAGTACTTACATGGTTTGATCTATACAAATTAATCTTGTTCCTAGCTGTGGCTGTGTATTTTGTTTTTCATAATTTTTTTTTGGTGCGTGAAACTTTCTGAAATTTATACAGTATGACCTACACTTGTTGAAGTACAATACATAAAAATTTCAACCCTATAAGCACTGTGTAACTATAGTTTTGGACAGCACGTGTATCTCTAGTGTTTGTTAAAGAAAATGACTTTTGGTATGTGTTGGTAAATGATGGAAACCCCACAGTGACTCTATGAACTAATAATTGTTGTTTATTACTCTATAAATGATTGCCCAAAATGATGTAACAGAATATATTGCAAATCATCTTGAGTTGCGTTGGATTACAACTCTATAGTGAAGAATTGATTAAATCGTATCACTAAAATAACTCACACATATGCATTTCATATAGATTCGACTACTCTCCCTGACGGTACGTACGAGCTGGGCCCGAGTCCAAGAGTGAGCAGCGTGAAGCTCAAGTGAATCTAACTGAAGCCGTCGAAGACCCGAACCAAAGCTCGGAAGAGCCCAAGGCTAACTTTGCTTAGCAAGGCAAGCCCCGGAGCATGTCCTACCTATTCTAAATTTATGCAACTATTCATATTCCTGTTTACTTGTGCATTTAAGTTGCAGGAATTGTTTGGAACCTTAGTTGCATGATCCTAGGTACCTATGTTTGAACACTAGTATGTGTAGGTCGCTAGTTGGCTATGCTAATGGTTCGGTCGAAGTCGAGTGATTTCCTGTCACTCGCGAGCTCATAGGAGTTGAATGATTACTACACACTGCAATATATGGTTTATGGGCGGGGTTGTTGTACTCGTGATACCCCGTCTGTTTAGCAAAAACGGATAAGGCCGCGGTGTGTGGTAGTGGTGGTTAAGCGTTTGAACGTACTAACCATATGACGAAAATATGGTAATCGGTAAGCTTAAGTACCTGATGGAACCGGCCGTGGAACATACTCCCCACTATCTGGTCTATGGTCACGCATGGGTGCAGGGCACCCTAGGGCGGTGGGCCTGTTTCATGCCCGGGGAAAAAGGGGAAAAGTCGCGTGGGTGATTGCATTCCCCATGCGTGTGTTTAGGTCTGCCTGGCCAGGTTAACAAATTCGATTCGAATCGCCCGTCTCTCACGGATATTGAGACTGCTTAACCCTTTTGCCACATAGAGTAAGAAGTGGAACAATGATGATGAGAAATATGATTGAATGATGAAATATAATTGTTTTTCACCATGTATGCTTTAGGGTAGATGCTAATGTAGAATGGTTAATCAAACTTGAACTTGAAGGCTAAAATCGGAAAATAAGGACTTACTCTTAATTGCTTTTCGGCAAAGACAAACCCCTCAAGCCAAAAGCCTTGCATGTCTAGTTAGAGGGCTATTTATATCCTAGTCGGGTAAGCCTTGCTGAGTATTAGTATACTCAGCCTTGCTTGTGGCTCAATTTTGTTTCAGGTGATACTTTTGAGGACATGATTGCTAGTTTGATTTGGCCGTGTACTCTGCCTCCTGGTTGGTCGGTAGAGTGGGATACGACTCCGGCCAACGATGGCAATGCCGAGTGATGTCATGTACGGGCTTCATCATGACATCATGTATCGTCGTTTAGAACTTGTTTTATTTCCGCTGTAGTGAACTCTGAACTACTTTCATCTCGAACTTCAAATACCTTTCGGAGATTCCGAAACTGGTTTGTAATAATTAAGTTAAGACTCTGTAATGTAATGTATCTGTGAAATGTTGTACTCTCTGGACTCACCTTCGTGTGGGTTGCATGTAAGCTTTGGGTTCGGTCGACGCTCAGGTGGATTCTTCGGGACTTTACCCGACAGCACTGCCGAATTACTCCGTTTGAAG
This sequence comes from Panicum virgatum, assembly GCF_016808335.1. Lineage (NCBI taxonomy): Eukaryota > Viridiplantae > Streptophyta > Magnoliopsida > Poales > Poaceae > Panicum > Panicum virgatum. The sequence continues at coordinate 22,917,686 of NC_053145.1, forward strand.
TGCGTGTCAGCCGGTATTATCTTTAAGATGATGGTTAGCGCATTTGAGCCGGATTAATTAGGGCGGTACTGCCACATCAGCTGGCCTACACCTTGGCCGAATTTTTTTTTGTATGCAATGTAACAAAATTTGATGCAAAACAAAAATTTAAATTTTAGAAAAAGTAAACATGCCATGACTTTAAGAAAGAAAGATTGTGCAAGGAATTTAAACTATCCTATATGCAAATGCAAGGAATGGATATGTACCATGGTTCTCATGGTGATTGCTCGGGTTTTGAGTCCTGAGCAGGACTCTCCATACCTCGGGTTCTGTTGTCGTCGCTGGATGGAGTTCCAGACGAAGACACTTTTCTCCGCCATTCCTTCTTGGTGGCGGGTTTTGTTTTGATCGCTTTCGCCTCCGATTCCTCAAATTCTCTACGAAGGATTCGTCGTCTTGCATTCCTGTAATTATGCACTCAGATCTCCCTGTCGATTCTTAGTTGTTCCAAGAGCTCGGCAAGGATATCCATGGTGGGTGTTGATGGCTTCTCCTGCTCTTTCTCAGATTTCTTCCGGTTGAATTATTTGCCCTGGGAGCATTGTTCTACCTTTGGTCGGAAGGCGAACCTCTCCGTCTGCCCATTGATGTTGAGCTAAATTTCTCCGGCTCGGACTTCAATGTGTGCGTTTGCGGTACTCAAGAACGGCCTTCCCAAAATGAGGGGCGTCTTGGCGTCGACCTCTATATCGAGGACGATGAAGTCAATAGGAATAAAGAAGTTCCGGATTTTAACCGGAACATTCTCTGCAATTCCCGCGGGGTAACGGACTGTCTGGTCCGCTAGCTGCAAGCACATAGCAGTAGGGGTAAGCTCATGATAGTTTAGTTTATCGTAAACTACCTTGGGCATGACACTGACGCTTGCTCCCAGATCACACAAAGCGTGTGAAAAATACTGACTCCCGATTGAACATGTGATTGTGGGGCATCCTGGACCTTTCTTCTTCTCCAGGAGAGGATCGAGTATAGCTGCGCTACACTCCTCTGTGAGTTGCACGACCTCGGTGGTGGGCAGGCTTCTCTTGTTACCAAGTATATCCTTGATGTACTTGGCATAGGTTGGTACCTGCATAGCATCAAGAAGCGGTATATTGACATACAACTTCCGTATTACCTCGACGAACTTGCCGAATTGCTCATCGGCCACCGGCTTCCTTATCCATTCTGAAAAAGGTAAGGCGGTTGTGTCATGAAACTCCCGTGAAGTTCTAGGGGGTTCCACGGTTTCCTCCTGGGCAGCAGTTGTGTTGGATTCTTCTGCCTCCTCTTGTTCTTCGTCTGCAGCAGAGGTATTGCTGGCGGGTACGGCTTTCTGCCGAGATCCTGCATCTTTAGGGTATGGTGGTTCTTGCATGGACTTACCTGTCCGTGTAGTTAGCGCACCAACACTTTCTTTCGGTGGAACTTCTGGTTGCCCAGGAAGTTTTCCCGAATTATTGTTAGGACAAGATGAGGCTAATTGAGTAACTTGGGTTTCTATCATTTTGTTGAAGCTCAACTGGTTTTTAATAACAGAATTTATGCCCTCTAGTTGTCTGGCCAAAGACTCCAAAATTTTATCATTAGCAAGAAATTTCTTATTAATGTTGTCATTAATTTGTTTCTGGCCATAAACAAGGACCTTTAAAGAAGGCTGAAAGTTGTTATTAAAATTCATACCTTGCTGCTGACTGAAGGGGAGGTTGGGTTTTGAATTCCAACCTTGTTGAGGACGGAAGCCTGAGTTGTTGGAGTTGTTCGCCACAACAAAATGAGCTTCCTCCTAAGTGACTGGGCAAGAGTTGCCCATGTGTCCAGTTTCTCTGCACACCTCGCATGTCATGCGTGAATCCATAACTTGGTTAGCCTCCTGGTGTGGAGACTCCAGTCTCTACAAGAGAAGGTCCATCTTGGCAGCAAGCATATCGATACTATCGATCTGATGAACTCCCTTGTAGGGTTGTTGCTGCCTATCACCTTTCCAACTCTTGTTGGAAGCAATCTTCTCTACCAGTGCTTTCGCTTCAGGTATGCTGAGCGAAAGGAAGGAACCACCTGATGCTGCATCAATGTGATTCTGAGCTGGCGTGTTCAAGCTATTGAAGAAACTCTGATTGATCAGCCATTCCTCCATGCAGTGGTGGGGCATGCTGCAATGTACTCCTGGAATCTCTCCCAAACTTCCGGAATGGCTTCATCCGGGAGCTGTTGAAATCCAGAGATTTTACGTCAGAGGGCATTGGTTTTGCCCACCGGAAAATACTTCGTCAGGAATGTATTGGAGCAGGCTTCTTGTAACACCCTAATCTAAATTTTAGTATTTAATAATAAATTTAATTGGCTTTATTTAATTTTCTAAGGCTTATATGCTTAGCCTTGCATTTATAATTTATTTTTTCTTCATAAAGTAATTAAAATTTATTTTAGGGCTAACATGTGTGTGCATTCATGCTGGTGCATAAGTTTTATTTTGTTTGAGTGCATAGGAGTTTGAATTCAAATTCGTTTGAGTGGTTTGAAAAACAAAAGAGAAAGAAAACCGGAAACCCAACCCAGCCCAAACCTTTCAGCCCAGCCCGCACTCCCTCTCCTCGGCGGCCCACTCCCTCCCTCACCCAGCACGCGGCCCAGCTCGCGTCTCACTCACGCCCGCTCAGCCCAGCACCATCCTCAGCCTAGCGTCGCGCGTTATCAACGTTACCCACCTGGTCCCGCCAATCAGTCTCCGCTAGCTCCCTCCGCGCGTGCCCGCTTCTCCGCTTCAGCCGTGCAGCGCGCTCGCCGTTATCGCTCGCTCCGGCTGACACATCGGGCCCGCTCATCAGCAGCTCTTTCCGCAGCCAGCGTGCTCGCGTAGCCCTCCTGCTACAGCCGGCCCCCACCTGTCGGCGCCCGTTCACCCGTAGCGTGTGTTCACCCGTGCGTCGCTCGCTCGCTGACGTCGCGACCCCACCGTCAGGCCATCGTCTCCCCCACATAGAGCAACCTCTGCCCGAGAATCTCGCCGTGATTCCTCGCCCGGGCGTGCACGCCAAGGATGGTCCGCCGCCCTATAAGTACCGCCCATGCCCCTCTGTACCTTATCCTCGCCTCCACAGCCGCCACAAACCCTAGCTCCGCCCGACTCGCCTTGCTCCGCCGTGCAGAGCACTCTTCTTCGCCGTGGACTCGCCGCTCCGCCGCACCACAGCCAACCCGAGCCGCCGCAGAAGCTTCGCCTGTGCAACAGGAACATACCCGAGGCCGTCTTCACCGACCCCAGCCCCACACACGCCGGAATTGATATCGGATCCGCCGCCGCCGACGTCTCTACACGCCGACACGGCTCGAGTTCGAGCCTAGGTGAGCACCAGGCCGACCCTCCCTACCTTTTTTGCTAGGTATCTAGGCCCATAGCCCGCGCCCGAGGCTTGAACGCCGCACGCCGGCGCTCCCTCGCCGCCCACACCTCAGTCTTGCCATGGCGAGGTCACTGCAGTGCGGCATAACCCCACATCGGCCTTGCATAGTCACGCCTTGGTCACGTGCACGCTCCCTGACCCAAGTTTGAGCCCAGCAGAGTGCAACCACGTGCGCGCCGGCGAGCGCCGCCGCCCAAAGCCACCGCCGCAGTCGCGCCGATGTTTAGAGCCTCAGCGTGCCCGGCTCATGGCTCAGGTAGATTACCCATGTCGTTTAGAGTCCTCCTGACCCAAGAACCCGTTGAGTTGACCCCGGGAAGGCTGAGTTCGGCCAACTCCGGTGAGGCGCCGCCGCGAGAACCTCTGTTCCGGCGACCTGCGCCGCCGCCTGCGCGCTCAATCCTCTCTGGCCGTCCGATCCCGCATGGACGGATGAGATTAAAAGCCCGCGTGGACGGATGAGATTTAAATTTCAGCATTTAATAATAAATTTAATTGGCTTTATTTAATTTTCTAAGGTTTTATATGCTTAGACTTGCTATTAAATTAATTTTCTTTCGTAAGTAATTAAAAATTTCTAGGTTTAAACTTGTTTGTTCATTCATGCTGGTGCATAAGTTTTATTTGGTTGAGTGCTTGGAACTTAATTCTGGGAGTGGCCCGCTAGAGTGGCTCACGTCTCGTTAAAATGTGTTTTGTTAGAAACATGGTTTAGGGGGCCAGCACGGTGCTTAGTGCTGGGTTGGCCACTCTCCATAAGGACCGGTTCATAGAGCGACAACCTAGGACAACAGCGCTACCACAAGACTGGAATGGGACGGTCTTGACTTACTAATTAGGTCATTTTGGTTTGGGAGTAACTTACCGATGCGCAAGAGGGGAGGTCGAGCTTCAATGGTCCATACGCTACGAGGCTTGGTCTGTGTTATCTTGTACCCCCTCGAGGTGGGCCCCATCATTGCATTGCCTAAATCCTTAGCGGTTACCCCTTACCAACGTGGTCCTTTGTAACGGCCTCGTAGTGAGTTCGCCAGTCATCTCACCTAAGGAAGTGTGATGAACAACTAGCGTAGCTCACGACTTGTGGGTAAAGATGTGCAACCTCTACAGAGTGTAAAACTGGTATACTAGCCGTGCTCATGGTCATGAGCGGCCCAGATCCTCCTTTTGATTAGTGGGGTTATCTTCCTTTGATTAGAGGGGTTCCCCGGGTGGTTTGGTTTGGTTCTCAGTAGTTCATAATTAATTTTGATTAATTACTATGTAACTAGGGTATGGTAAATCATAAACTTGTAGTAAATAGCTTTAATAAAATTTTGCCAAGATTAAAAGCTAATGCAGTTGAGTCAGCCAATCTTAGAGCCTGATAGTTTGTGTTATACTTGTGGAGTACAAGTTGTGTACTCACACTTGCCTTCTCTACTCTTTTTCCTCTTGTCCTTTTTTGGGATACTCTACTGCTGCTCAGTTCCTGCCGACGCGAGAGAGTTCACCCAGAGCTACCAGGAGTATGAGGACTTCTAAGCGTTCGCCTCCCAGTCGATGTCCCTGTGGCGCCCTGGTTCCGAGAGTTTCTTCGTATATGTATTTTACGCTTCCGCTGTATCAGACATTTTGTCATTAATGTAATAAATAACATTCGTATATGCTTTATTATATCTTTTTACGTGATATGTGCTGTGATATATTGTTCATTCTATTGTATATACGTGTGACTTGATCCTGGCACATATATGATTGCTCGGTTTATGTCCTTTTATAAACCGGTTGTTACAGCGTACCCCTTGACCAACGAACCAGAAGACGCCACCTGCCCTGTGTAATCCGCGTCAGCGCCATGTGGCCACCACGTCAGCACCACGTCAGCACACATCAGCCGGCCCGGAGTCAAACCAGCAAGAACGGTCAGCGCCGTAGATTTTGCTTAAGAGCCCCAGCCTTTCTTTGAAATCAACCCGCAGTCCATGCTCGTTGAAAAATAATTCCAAAACCGCCCCTGCTTTTACGTTTTAGACCCTGAACTTCTTTAAAATAGAACCCGCCGTCCAGCCCAGTCTTTTTGCACGTCAGCCCTCGGATCTTTCCAGATATTATGTTTTAGTCCCTAGTTTTGCGCAGAAGCCCCTGAAACCTTAGTTTTTCTCGCAGTTTAGTCCCTAGACCTAGTTTTAGCTCTAGTTTTCACGTTCTAGCTCCGTTTTAGGTGTTCTTTATGTCCACGCGATCGTTGTAATGCATAGAATAGTTCTAGCTTAGTTTTGTTTGCTGTTTTTATGTATTGTTGTACTGTTTCTTAGTGTTCGCCTTTGTTTGCATGTATGTGTATGTGCGGGACTTGTTTTGGCGTTACGATCGTGAGTAGACGTTGATCCATCTGAGGAGTACCAGTACCCGGAGCAGCCACCGTCTTCACAGCAGTTTGAGCAGTAGGAGAACTTTGAGGAAGGCAAGTATAATATGAACACCACCTATAACCTTTAAACACATTTTCATACTGCATTTTAATACTGTATGCCAATAAGGACTTTCCTAGCCACTTTATATCCTTTTATATATGTACCTTGGGTTGCATTTTGGTTAGTTGTGCTAGGTGCTAAGCTATTACACACTTGGTCCTTTTTAATTAATTTGATTAATGGTATATGCAACTTAATTCTGGGAGTGGCCCATTTGAGTGGCTCACGTCTCGTTAAAAATTGGTTTTTCTAGAAACATGGTTTAGGGGGCCAGCACGGTGCTTAGTGCTGGGTTGGCCACTCTCCCTAAGGACCGGTTCATAGAGCGACAACCTGAGACAACAGCGCTACCACAAGACTGGAATGGGACGATCTTGGCTTACTAATTAGGTCTTTTTGGTTTGGAGTAACTTACCTGCGGGGCAGAGGTGGTAAGCTTCTATGGCCCTCATATTGAGTGGCCTCGTCTATGCTTTTGTGTCTTGACGCCCACTAGACCTGCTCCATAGTCGCCGATCCAACCCTCGCGGTTGCTCCTTACCAACGAGATTCTTTGTAACGGCCTCGTAGTGAGTTTGCTAGTCATCTCACCTACGGAAGTCTGATGAACAACTAGCGTAGCTCACGACTTGTGGGTAAAGATGTGCAACCTCTGCAGAGTGTAAAACTGGTATACTAACCGTGCTCATGGTTATGAACGGCCCAGATCCTCCTTTTGATTAGTGGGGTTATCTTCCTTTGATTAGGGCATTCCCCGGGTGGTTGGCTTGGTTTCGTTCTTAGTAGTTCATAATTAATTTTGATTATTTTCTATGTAACTGGGGTTATGGTAATTTATCCACTTGTAGTAATTAGTTTTAATAAAATTTTGCTAAGATTAAAAGCTAATGCAGTTGAGTCAGCCAACCTTAGAGCCTCATAGTTTGTGTTATACTTGTTGAGTACAAGTTGTGTACTCACTCTTGCCTACTCTACTCTTTTCCTCTTGTTCTCTTTGGGGACACCCTACTGCTGCTCAGTTCCCGGCGATGCAGAGGAGTTCACCCGGAGCTACCAGGAGTACGAGGACTTCTAGGCCGTCGTCTCCCAGTCGACGTCCCTGTGGCGCCCAGCTTCCGAGAGTTCCGTACTTGTTTTACGCTTCCACATACTCTGTATAAGACATTTTGTCATTTATGCAATAAATAACATTCGTACTCGCTTTATTATATCTTTTTACGTGATATGTGTTGTGATATACTGTTCATTCTATTGGATATACGTGTGACTTGATCCTGGCACGTATATGGTTGCTCGGTTTATGTCCTTTTGTAAACCGGGTGTTACAGAGTGGTATCAGAGCTATATCGACTGTAGGACGAAAGCCTAGATAGAACTGGTCAAATTTTAGGTCTTCTTCTCTCTAAGCGTTGTCTGCTGAAACTATTTTGCTATTATACTCCTTGAATTCTAAGATTTCTTACTCGTCTTACCTTGATTTTTCTCTATAGATTTAGTTTCCGTAGCTTTGGCCCTGAAGTATCTCACCGACCCTTTTCAGTCTAGAATTCCCTGACCTCATCACGCTAGAATGTTTTGCGACACGTTGTGTTAGTCGAGTTGTGTGTTAAACTTCGGCTAATGTGCAAATTTGTATGCTTGTTATTATGCAAATGTTTGATTTGGATCTTTGGTTGATTGCATAGCTCAGTAGCTAAATTTGTTTTAAAAAAAATCAGTTCCTAAGTTAAAGTTTAATCAATTAATAAAACTGAGTTAGATCATTGGGGGTAAAACCATACACTCTGTTTCCCTCTACCTTATCATGCCTTGGGCTTCTCCTGACTTGCTTGTTGAGAAGAAGGATAGTGCGAAGAGGATGTGATATTCCAAGATTGACCGACGAGGACGTCGGTTTCTGTAAGGGGGTAGGGATGTGACACCCCGGCCTACAGATAGTACAGGAGAATTTGAGAATCTCTCAGACGAGGCAGAAGAGTTATGCTATAGTTCCCTTTTTCGGATTTATGTAACACCTATCTGGAGTTAGCAGCAGTGATGCCTGGGTAGTGTTGTCTAAATAAGATAGAACCTTAGATAGTGGGGGTTTTCTCTCTTCTTTGACCTTACCAATCTATGCTTCCTTTTACCCCAGCTCAGATGTCGGCAGAACAAAAAGACCTTGGAGACAGTGCAATGGGTGATGATGTTCATGCAACAGTTTCCATGGAGCAACCGATAACGGTACAAGATCAGTATTCGCAAACAACATACCACCCGAAGAATGGTGAGAAAGCTTGTCCGTGTTGCCAATTCTATGGCGTCCCTTGTCGTCAAGTTCGTGCGACTGAAGATGAAGCCACAACTAGGAGGAACCAGAGGTTGTACTCCAGCACAAAGAGAAAGATGTCTTATCAAGAGCAGCTAGCAGAGGATTCCCTTTTCCTTGACTCCCCATCGGTCGATGAGCTACAAACCATCTAGAAGAGAAAGGATCCTGAGTGCTCTAGAGATACACAGGTCAAGAACCAAGCACTCTATGATTATGTTGATGGGTTGACTATCACTATGAATGTGATTCAGCCACACGGTCGCAAGGAGTCCAAAAAGCAAGCAGCAGAAATAATGCAAGATGGGATGTTAAGTTCACAGGGAGGTCAACCAAGTAGCGCCATTCACCGCCGCCGCATGTGCTACCAATGCAGGCAAAAAGGTCATTATGTCAAAAGTTGTCCACAGAATCGCTTGTCACCGGTAGCACCAGTCTAGGACCTTTCACCAATCCCATGTACCAGTGGTGACGTGGCCCACCTTATTTCCGGGAACTGCTCCAAGCAGGGTGCCCAGAATGATCAGGATCAGCAACAGGTGATACTAGGTGTGCGTAGAGCTTAATCCCTTCCTTGTTTCTCTTTGCTAGCTAGCCCAGAATCTCGGGACGAGATTCCCGTAAGAGGGTAGGATTTGTAACACCCTAATCTAAATTTTAGTATTTAATAATAATTTAATTGGCTTTATTTAATTTTCTAAGGTTTATATGCTTAGCCTTGCATTTATAATTTATTTTTGCTTCATAAAGTAATTAAAATTTATTTTAGGGCTAACATGTGAGTGCATTCATGCTGGTGCATAAGTTTTATTTTGTTTGAGTGCATAGGAGTTTGAATTCAAATTCATTTGAATTCAAATAGGTTTGAGTGGTTTGAAAAACAAAAGAGAAAGAAAACCAGAAACCGAACCCAGCCCAAACCTTTCAGCCCTGCCTGCAATCCCTCTCCTCGGCGGCCCACTCCCGCCCTCACCCAGCACGCGGCCCAGCTCACCTCTCACTCCCGCCCGCTCAGCCCAGCACCACCCTCAGCCCAGCGTCGTGCGTCGTCCACGTTACCCACCTGGGCCTACCTGTCAGTCTCCGCTAGCTCCCTCCGCGCGCTCCCGCTTCCCCGCTTCAGCCGCGCAGCGCGCTCGTCGTTATCGCTCGCTCCGGCTGACACGTCGGGCCCGATCGTCAGCCGCTCTTTACACAGCCCGCGCGCTCGTGTAGCCCTCCCGCTGCAGCCGGCCCCCACCTGTCGGCGCCCATTCACCCGTAGTGCGTGTTCGCCCGTGCCTTACTCGCTCACTGACGTCGCGACCCCACCATCAGGCCATCGTCTCCCCCACACAGCGCAACCTCCGGCTGAGAATCTCGCAGTGATTCCTCACCCGCGCGCACGCTAAGGATGGTCCACCGCCCTATAAGTACCGCCCGCGCCCCTCTGTACCTTATCCTCGCCTCCACAGCCGCCACAAACCCTAGCTCCGCCCGCCTCGCCTTGCTCCGCCGTGCAGAGCACTCTGCTCCGCCGTGGACTCGCCGCTCCGACACACCACAGCCAGCCTGAGCCGTCGCAGAAGCTTCGCCTGTGCACCAGGAACCTCCCCGAGGCCGCCTTCACCGACCCTGGCCCAACACGCGCCGGAATTGATCTTGGATCCGCCATCGTAGGTGAGACCGGATTCGGGAATTTCATCGCCGCCGGCGTTCCTCCGACCGTGCTGACCCTCCGTGCTCCTTCGCAGCACATCCTCGCACCCGCTCGTGGGACCCAGAAGCCTGGAGGAGCTCTGCAGCGACCTCCTCCACAAGCACCGCCCGTGCGCAGCCGCCGGACTGCGACGCCGACGCCTCTGCACGCCGACACGGCTCGAGTTTTAGCCTAGGTGAGCACCAGGCCGACCCTCCCTACCTTTTGTGCTAGGTATCTAGGCCCGTAGCCTGCGCCCGAGGCCGGAACGCCGCACGCCGGCGTTCCCTCGCCGCCCGCACCTCAGTCTTGCCGTGGCGAGGTCACTGCAGTGCGGCATAACCCCACACCAGCCTTGCATAGTCACGCCTTGGTCACGTGCACACTCCCTGACCCAAGTTTAAGCCCAGCAGAGTGCAACCACGCGCGCGCCGGCGAGCGCCGCCGCCCAAAGCCACCGCCGCAGTCACGCCCGATGTTCAGAGCCTCGGCGTGCCTCGCTCATGGCTCAGGTAGATTACCCATGTCGCTTAGAGTCCTCCCGACCCAAGAACCCGTCGAGTTTACCCCGGGAAGGCCGAGTTCGGCCAACTCCGGTGAGGCACCACCGCGGGAACCTCTGTTCCGGCGACCTGCGCCGCGCCTGCGCGCTCAATCCTCTCTGGCCGTCCGATCCCATGTGGACGGATGAGATTAAAAGCCCGCGTCCCCTTCACCAACGAACCAGAAGACGCCACCTGCCCAGTGTAATCCGCGTCAGTGCCACGTGGCCACCACATCAGCGCCACATCAGCACACGTTAGCCGGCCCGGAGTCAAACCAGCAGAGAACGGTCAGCCCCCGTAGATTTTGCTAAAGAGCCCCTGCCTTTCTTTGAAATCAACCCACAGTCCATGCTAGTTGAAAAATAATTCCAAAACCCGCCGTCCAGCCTAGGTCTTTTTGCACGTCAGCCCTCGGATCTTTCCAGTTATTACGTTTTAGTCCCTAGTTTTGCGCAGAAGCCCCTGGAACCTTAGTTTTTCTCGCAGTTTAGTCCCTAGACCTAGTTTTAGCTCTAGTTTTCACGTTCTAGCTCCGTTTTAGGTGTTCTTTATGTCCACGCGATCGTTGTAATGCGTAGAATAGTTCTAGCTCAGTTTTGTTTGCTGTTTTTATGTATTGTTGTACTGTTTCTTAGTGTTTGCCTTTGTTTGCATGTATGTGTATGTGCTGGACTTGTTTTGGCATTACGATCGTGAGTAGACGTTGATCCATCTGAGGAGTACCAGTACACGGAGCAGCCACCGTCTTCATAGCAGTTTGAGCAATAGGAGAACTTTGAGGAAGGCAAGTATAACATGAACACCACCTATCACCTTTAAATACATTTTCATACTGCATTTTAATACTGTATGCCTATAAGGACTTTCCTAGCCACTTTATATCCTTTATATATGTACCTTGGGTTGCATTTGGTTAGTTGTGCTAGGTGCCGCGCTATAACACACTTGGTCCTTTTTAATTAATTTGATTAATGGTCTATGCAACTTAATTCTGGGAGTGGCCCGTTTGAGTGGCTCACGTCTCGTTAAAAATTGGTTTTTTCTAGAAACATGGTTTAGGAGGCCAACACAGTGCTTAGTGCTGGGTTGGCCACTCTCCCTAAGGACCGGTTCATAGAGCGACAACCTGAGACAACAGCGCTACCACAAGACTGGAATGGGACGGTCTTGGCTTACTAATTAGGTCTTTTTGGTTTGAAGTAACTTACCTGTGGGGCAAGGGTGGTAAGCTTCTATGGCCCTCGTACTGAGTGGCCTCGTCTATGCTTTTGTGTCTTGACGCCCACTAGACCTACTCCATAGTCGCCGATCCAACCCTCGCGGTTGCTCCTTACCAACGAGATTCTTTGTAACAGCCTCGTAGTGAGTTTGCTAGTCATCTCACCTACGGAAGTCTGATAAACAACTAGCGTAGCTCACGACTTGTGGGTAAAGATGTGCAACCTCTGCAGAGTGTAAAACTGGTATACTAGCCGTGCTCACGGTTATGAGCGGCCCAGATCCTCCTTTTGATTAGTGGGGTTATCTTCCTTTGATTAGGGGGGTTCCCCGGGTGGTTGGTTTGGTTTGGTTCTCAGTAGTTCATAATTAATTTTGATTATTTTCTATGTAACTGGGATTATGGTAATTCATCCACTTGTAGTAATTAGTTTTAATAAAATTTTGCTAAGATTAAAAGCTAATGCAGTTGAGTCAGCCAATCTTAGAGCCTCGTAGTTTGTGTTATACTTGTTGAGTACAAGTTGTGTTGTAACACCCGGTTTATAAAAGAACATAAACCGAGCAATCATATATGTGCCAGGATCAAGTCACACGTATATACAACAGAATGAACAGTATATCACAGCACATATCACGAATAAGACATAATAAATCGAAATACGAATGTTATTTATTACATTAATGACAAAAATGCTGATACAGCGGAAGCGAAGTACAAGTACGATAAAAACTCTCCGAAGCTGAGCAGGGCGCCACAGGGACGTCGACTGGGAGACGAACGCCTAGAAGTCCTCGTAGTCCTGGTAGCGCTGAACGAACTCCCTCGTGTCGGCAGGAACTGAGCAGCAGTAGCGTAGCCAGGAGGAAAAAGTAGAGAAGAGGCAAGAGTGAGTACACAACTTGTACTCAACAAGTATAACACAAACTATGAGGTTCTAAGGTTGGCTGACTCAACTGCATTAGCTTGTAAGTGTTGGCAAAATTTTATTAAAGCTATTTACTACGAGTTGATGAATTACCATTAACCCAGTTACATAGTAATTAGTCAAATTTAATCATGATACTACTGAGAACCAAACCGAAACCAAACCAAGGTAACCCCGAGAGGCACCTCCCTCGTCGGAAGGAGACAACCCCACTAATCAAAAGGAGGATCTGGGCCCCTCATGACCGTGAGCACGGCTAGTATACCAGTTTTACACTCTGCAGAGGTTGCACATCTTTACCCACAAGTCGTGAGCTACGCTAGAGGTTCATCACACTTCCTTAGGTGAGATGACTAGCGGCTCACTACGAGGCCGTTACAAAGAATCTCGTTGGTAAGGCGTAACCGCGAGAGTTAGGTCAGCGACGGTGGGGCCCACCTCACGGGGGTACAAGCACAGGTACGCAAACCAAGCACAGACCAGCCGGAGGAGCAGGGACCATTGGATGGAGTAGATGTGCAGGAAGATCTGACTTATACTGAGCATCTGGTGAAGGTTCTGGAGACATCAGAGAGGGTTACTCGGAACAAGCGCATCAAGATGTGCAGAGTTCGGTGGAGTCACCATAGTGAAGCTGAGGCTACATGGGAGCGAGAAGATGAGCTGAGAAAGACATATCCAGATCTCTTTGCTAGCCAGCCCAGCTAAATCTCGGGACGAGATTTCTTTAAGGGGGTAGGGTATGTAACACCCTAATTTAAATTCCAGCATTTATTAATAAATTTAATTGGATTTATTTAAATTTCTAAGGTTTATTGTGTTAGACTTGCATTTAATCTAAATTTTTGTTCTATAAGTAATTAAAATTTTATCATAGGTTTAGATTTTGATGTTGCATTCATGCTGGTGCATACTTTCAATGATTTGGGTGTGGTTGAATTCAAATTTGTATTTGAATTCAAACCTTGTTTGAATTAGGAATAGAAAAGTTTAGAAATAAAAAAGAGAAGAAAACCCCACAAAATCCCAAACCCAACAGCAGCCCAAGCCCAACCCCTCTCAGCCCACTCTTATCTTCCCTCTCCCAGCGGGCCGTTTCCCACGCACTCGGCCCGACCCACACCTCTGCGCGCGGCCCAGCACGCGCTCGTGCAGTAGCCCGCTCGCTCGCACCGCACGTCGTCCTCTCTCCCTGCGCCCCGGGCCCACCTGTCGGTGCGCTCGCTCGCACCGCGCTTGCCCTCTCCGCCACCGACACGCCGGGCCCGCTAGTCAGGCTCGCCTTCCTCCTCCCGCATCCCCCGCGCACTCAACGGAAACCGCCGCAGATCTCGCCGAGATCGCGCCCTGGGCACGCACGCCCAAATTCCTGGGCTCGTGCCTTCTTAAACACCCTAGCCACACCCCAGGAACCCCAATTCCCCATCCTGCCACCTCCCCACAAACCCTAGCCGCCGCCTCCCTTTGCTCCGCCGCACAGAGGCTCTGCTCCGCCGCGCTCACACCACCCCGCTGCCCCTCCACCCCGGCAGATCCTCGCAGGAGCACCGCCGTGCACCCAGGGAGCTTTCTTGAGCTCGCTCGCCCCGGTCCAAGCCACGCCCTCGCCGGATTTTGACCCGAAGTCCACCGCTGGTGAGTTGCTCCTCACCGAAATTCCTCGCCGCCGGCCCAGCTCCGGTCCCCCTGACCTCCTTCCACCTCTGCAGTACCACGGCGCAGCGACCCGAGGGGATCCAAAGCCCGGAGGACCACCACCGCGCCCGGACCACAAGCGCCGCCCAACGCCACCGCCTGGACCTCGCCGACGACCCCTCTGCGCCGGCCCTCCCTTCAATCCGAGCCCTTGGTGAGCTACGTCCCAGCCCCATCTTGCTTTCTGTGCTAAATTTCGTAGCTCAGGCGCACCGTAGGGACCGGAACACGCCAGCGCTGGCGAGCCTTGCGCCGCCGAGCCGCCATTTTCGGCGAGCATTCCGCTCGGAGCCCCAAATCACCTCCACAACACCACTAGTGGGTTACGCATGCCGCTGGCTACCTCCACAGCCAAACCCCAGCCCAAGCGGAGCCCTACAGCCCCCAGGACGTTTTCTCCGGTCGTGCGCCGCCGCGGCAGCGCGCCGCCGGCGAGTCCCGCCGCCGCCCGCTCGCCCTTTCAACCTGGGCCGTCAGATCTGAAATCGAGGCGCGGGATTAGATCACAGCCATGTCTGTTCTGAGCCACCGGATCTCGATCCAACGGATCAGATCCGCGCGTACCCCTTCGCCTGGCCATTTTGTTAAAGAGATCCTGCTCTTTTTAGAATTCAACCCGCGGTCGACCTGAGTTCAAAAAATAATTAGATTTAAGTCCTGGTTTTAAGGCGTAGCCCCACTGAGTTTCTTTAAAATAGTATCCGCAGTCCAGGCTTGAAGTTTTTGCGAGTTAGACCCTAAAGCTTTAGTTTAATTATGTTTTAGTCCCTGGTTTTTGCAGAAAACCCCCTGGAACTTAGTTTTTATCGCAGATAGGTCCCTGGAACTTGTTTTTAGCATAGAAAATGCGTTTTAGCTCCGATTTAGGCATTCTTTATGTCCACGCGATCATTGTAACGCGTAGAATAGTTTTAGACTAGTTTGGTGTGCTGTTTTCATATATTGATGTATTGTTTCTTAGTTTTTGTTAGTGTTTGCTTGTATGCTTATTATTGTGCATTGTTTTGTCCATGTGTTCGTGAGTAGACGCTGATCCATCTGAGGAGCCCCAGTACCAGTACCAGGAGCAGCCGTCTTCCAAGTACTTTGAGCAGCAGCAGGAGCAGTACGAGGAAGGCAAGTGTAACATGAACAACCTATCACTTTAAATACATTTTCATACTGCATTTTAATACTGTATGCCTATAAGGATTTCCTAGCCACTTTATATCCTTTATATATCCTTTGGGTTGCATTTTGTTTAGTTGTGCTAGGTTGCTGCGCTATAACACACTCTGGTCCTTTTTAATTAATTTGATTAATGGTTTACTTGAACTTAATTCTGAGAGTGGCCCTCTGTGTGGATGAGTGGCTCACGTCTCGTTAAAAGATGGTTTTTGTAGAAACATGGTTTAGGGGGCCAGCATGGTGCTTAGTGCTTGGTTGGCCACTCTCCATAAGGACCGGTTCATAGAGCGACAACCTGGGACAACAGCGCTACCACAAGGCTAGAATGGGATAGACTTGGCTTACTAATTAGGTCTTTTTGGTTTGGAGTAACTTACCTGCGGGGCAAGAGTAGTAAGCTTCAATGGTCCCTGCTCCTCTGGCTGGTCTGTGCTTCGTTTGCATACCTGTGCTTGTACTCCCGTGAGGTGGGCCCCATCATCGCTGACCTAACTCTCGCGGTTACGCCTTACCAACGAGATTCTTTGTAACGGCCTCGTAGTGAGCTGCTAGTCATCTCACCTAAGGAAGTGTGATGAACCTCTAGCGTAGCTCATGACTTGTGGGTAAAGATGTGCAACCTCTGCAGAGTGTAAAACTGGTATACTAACTATGCTCACGGTTATGAGCGGCCCAGATCCTCCTTTTGATTAGTGGGGTTATCTCCTTCCGACGAGGGAGGTGCCTCTCGGGGTTACCTTGTTGGCTTGGTTTCGGTTTGGTTCTCAGTAGTATCATGATTAAATTTGACTAATTACTATGTAACTGGGTTAATGGTAATTCATCAACTCATAGGAAATAGCTTTAATAAAATTTTGCCAACACTTAAAAGCTAATGCAGTTGAGTCAGCCAACCTTAGAACCTCATAGTTTGTGTTATACTTTTTGAGTACAAGTTGTGTACTCACTCTTGCCTCTTCTCTACTTTTTCCTCCTGGCTACGCTACTACTGCTCAGTTCCTGCCGACACGAGGGAGTTCGTTCAGCGCTACCAGGACTATAAGGACTTCTAGGCGTTCGTCTCCCAGTCGACGTCCCTGTGGCGCCCTGCTCAGCTTCGGAGAGTTTTTATCGTACTTGTACTTCGCTTCCGCTGTATCAGACATTTATGTCATTAATGTAATAAATAACATTCGTATTTCGATTTATTATGTCTTATTCGTGATATGTGCTGTGATATACTGTTCATTCTGTTGTATATATGTGTGACTTGATCCTGGCACGTATATGATTGGTCGGTTTATGTTCTTTTATAAACCGGGTGTTACATGTGTACTCACTATTGCCTACTTTACTCTTTTCCTCTTGTTCTCTTTGGGGACACCCTACTGCTGCTCAGTTCCCGGCGACGCGGAGGAGTTGGAGTTCACCCAGAGCTACCAGGAGTATAAGGACTTCTAGGCCGTCGTCTCCCAGTCGACGTCCCTGTGGCGCCCAGCTTCCGAGAGTTCCGTACTTGTATTACGCTTCTACATACTCTGTATCAGACATTTTGTCATTTATGTAATAAATAACATTCGTACTCACTTTATTTTATCTTTTTACGTGATATGTGCTGTGATATACTGTTCATTCTGTATATATGTGTGACTTGATCTTGGCACGTATATGATTGCTTGGTTTATGTCCTTTTGTAAACCGGGTGTTACACTTCCCATGTTGTGAAGTCTGCTTTGTTGGTGTAAAACCACATCTTCGCCTTGCCTAGCAAGGAGAATGGGAACAGTCGAAGACGGACATTATCCATCGTGGTACCTCTAGGGTTGATAGTGCTGCTCACTTCCAGGAAATTTTGAAGGTGAGCGTTGGCATCCTCCGGGGCCTTTCCACAGAATGGACTCGCTTGAACCATGTTCACTAGTCCCGACGTGAGCTCAAAGCCATCATTGCCTTGGTCATTGTTCAGTCAAGTTGGAATGCGGCTGTTGGACAGGGCCGAGTACTGTTGGCGCCTACCAACGTCACCAGCGATGACGCCCGCAGACGCCAATTTGGGGTGGCAGTATTTCATGAACCACGAATAAATCCGCAAGCGCACGGAATACCGCTGTAGCATTTTATCCGGGAGTATACCGGGGTATCATTTATATGTCCGCAGGGAAGGCGGTGAGTGTGAGAATATATAGATTAGTGGGTGAACTCTATCTAGATTGGATATTCTCATGCATAAACAGGGGTAAGATAATAACATGGTAGGATGTAGTGTGACCCACACACAAACTACCCTCTTGGATAAATAAATAAAAGAAAGATAAAAGAAAGATAAAAGATGCTTTAGGCCGGGAGTGAGGTAAAAGTCAGAACTCGAGTCAGCTGTACTAGGCTAGCTATATCTACACTTTCTCATTGGTTAGCTCGTCAGAGATTAAACTACACAACAGGGATATCGCTATCGAAGCGACGGGAGGAGCCCGTACACCCCGGCGACTTTATGTACCTCCTACCCCCCATACCGAACATGGAGGATTACTAAAAGGCTCGGGCAGGGCTGTCACCACCTGCCGGCTACCTCTACCTCTTTATCTAATCCACGCTGGGGTTGGCCTGTTTTGACTTGTTTGAATTGGGTTCTTGCATCACTTTTGGTCCATCTAAGCTTGAATCGGTGCTCTGATAATTTCTGTAATTTTATGTCGGGCCAAAGTGTGCTTGTAACCTGCATATTAGCTTGAAAACACCACTTGCATATTCTAAAAGGTAAAGTGTGGTTTAGGGACTTTATTGGATAAGGATGCGTGTAAGAAATACAAACTCTCATGATTTTCTGATCAAGTTGACGCCTGGAAATGATCTTTAGTGAGCGTCAACAAGATCCCCCAAGCTGTCCTCTGCTCGTCCCGAGCAAAGTAGGACAAATCATGTTGTTGATCAGAAAATCACTTTGAATCGTACCTTAGCTGTCATGTCATAGTCTGAAGCAAAGGGATTCATCTATAAGCATAAATAAATCGGTTAGCATACCTTTGCTCAATTACCTTACTCCATGGGGCTTTTTAGCTATCTCCTTGTCTTGGGCTGTTGAAAGTCAGAACGGTGCATAAAGTGATACTTACTTGTTCATAGATCTGCAATCCATCTGGAGATACTTTTTTGAAAGAATTTTGAAAACATGGCAAAGCTCTCAGGATAACTCTCTCAAGGCACTCATCTTGTATTTCCTTACCATGGCAATATCTGCATTTAATCTTCCCTACTAATACAAGCCTTTATGGAGCTCAAGGTAGGATAAGAACAGGGCACACTTGTATTCTATTTATTGTAAAAGAGAGGATCCATGGAGAAACAAGTCATGCAATCTCGATTAAAAGGTGCAAGTGTATGAGTGGATGGATGGATGGATATGACTTACTCCTTAAGGTAATGGCTTTTCTCACTCGAATCATCCCTATGTCTCTTTCTTCTTTTTTTTGAGACATGGCTACCCCTTTTTTTCTCTCTCTTTTTTTTGGGTCATGCTTCTTTGGCATGCCATCTTTTCTCTTTTTGGGGCAACTATAATCTGATTTTATTTTATTTCAGGGATGTTCTACGAGAGAGATCACCAAGACATGGAGCACTTATTATGTGGAAAGAATGGGTGGTGGTGCCAATTCCCAGTGTAGGAATGTAGTAATTGGATGGGACGTGTACATGCTTATGATCGAGAAAGCATGAAAAGCATCTCTCTAGGGTCACATAATTTGACAAAACTCAACAGAATATCAAGCATCATATGTGTAAAGGGTTTTTCTTGGAATATGACATATGGCTCTGGTAGGACTTTGCATATCGCTGGGGAACTTGCCTCTTTTAGAATTTTTTTTTGAAAATAACTCCAGACTTCAAGCATCACTAGAACAAGCTTGCACAACCTTATTTACCATATCTGAACTCGCAACAACTTAGACTTGAATCAAGCATACGCAACCCACGGAACTTTCAGGTTCATTGACAAGATATTTGCATAACCAGCAGATTTAAACTCGAGAACTCTTATTTTCAAACTAGGCACAACAAACATGATAGAGCAAAGCAAAACTCATCCTTTCAACTTATCAAAAGGAGTTAAAACATTCTTACCGTGCATCATGAAAAAGGGAAATAAAGCAGTAAATTTTTATTTTGTTTTTGCAAGTTTTTTACCAAATTTTATTGAAAGCAAATAAAGGGATATAGTTGACTTAGGGGAGGAAACCTCCCCCAAGCTAGCTCTTGGTTTAGGGTCCAAAAAGCAGGACCTTTCTCCATACCTGATCAGGTTGAGGTCATTTCGTCCGTACCTAGAGAAGTAGTAGCGGTCAATGACGTCTTGTTCTTCTTGCGCCACACCTTCTTGGTCTTCTTTGGTGGCGTAGGCGGCGCAGGAACAGGATCCTCAGATGCAGGATAGACAATTTCGAGATCTTCCCATACTGTGTTGGTGATGAAGTCAGGTATCTTCTGGTCATCTTCCACTGACTCGGTTGGTGCAGTGTGAATTTCCCAATCCTCCCAAGCTGGCTTGGAAGGGGGATGATAATCTTGATCATCCTAACCTGGCTCTGCCCATAGCCCTTGTTTCTCACTATCCTCATGAATCAGGAATACCTCCATTTTGTTCTGGAACTTGAATTTCATGGTCTTTCCCATGATACGAAGGCTGATTCTTCCTGTCCCCACATCAATTCTGGTGTTTGTATTCTTGAGGAATGGTCGCCCAAGTATGAGCGGAATTCCAAGATCTCCTTCCATATCAAGGACTACAAAGTCCACTAATATGTAGGTGTTCTTGATCTTTACCATTAGCCTTTCCACAACTCCTTCTGGATATCTTATAGTGAAATCTGCCAGCTGAACACACATAGTGGTAGGGGAGATTGATGGATAGCCTAGCTTCTTGAAACTTACCTTGGGCATGATGTTGACGCTGGCTCCAAGGTCACAAAGGGCGTGATCAAATTCATAGTCAAAGATTCAGCAACTGATCACTGGGGTTCCGGGATCTTCTCTTATTGTGGCTGCTAACTCGCTCCACGCACCTCTTCTTGGGCGTGTGAGCTTTTCTGCATAGCTGAGGGGTGTCCTGCTAAGTGACTCTTTCCACATAGAATTGATGACATTTATGCTCTCTAGAGTTGATTCAGGTTGCCCTAGAATCTTCCCTAGTTCAGAAGCAGGTGTAGCAGCAGCTAATTGAGCCAATTGAGTTTCTAGCGCCTTATTAAAACTCAGCTGGTTCTTCATAGCCGTGGAGAATCAGTCCATCTTGGCATGGATAGTCTCCATGGATTTGTCTATAGCGGCCAACTTCTTTTGAAGGGACTCATTGATCTTCGCTTGGCCATATACAAGATCTCTCAAGGTAGGCTGGTTAGGATCGAAAGAATTCGAATTCCCATTACCTCCTTCGTAGTATGGGCGTGGTTGATTCCACCCCTGACCTCCTTGTGGACGAAACTCATTGCTGCCATTGAGGAATAGAGCTTCGTCTTGGGTTTCTGGGCAATCATCGCCCAAATGTCTAACATTCCCGCAGACCTCACATGTCATGCGAGTCTCCAAGGCTTGAAGTGTTTGCAATTGAGCCTTATCTTGGGAATAATCCTCAAATTTCTTGAGGAGGAGATCAATCTTCATAGCAAGCATGTCGGCCTCCTTAACGGAGTGCATACCTCGCTGGCACAGTTGGAGACGATCATCGCTCCAACCTTGGTTGGAAACCATCTTCTCGATCAATGATGTAGCTCTTTCAATGGTTAGCGAGAAGAAAGCTCCACCCGCAGCGGCATCCACATGATCACGGGATGACTGTGTCAACCCATTGTAGAAGTTCTGTAGAACGAGCCAATTATCCATTCCATGGTGCAGACATGCTAGAATGTACTCCTGAAGCCTCTCCCAAGCCTCCGGAATTGACTCATTTGATGCCTGCTGGAAGTTCGAAATCCGACCACGAAGAGCATTGGTTTTGCCCATCGGGAAGAACTTCGAGACGAACGCCTTGGCACATTTGTCCAAGTATCCACAGCAGCCTTGTTAGCATAAAACCATTGCTTTGCTCTCCCCAAGAGAGAGAACGAAAACAGACGGAGCCGGATAGCATCTTGCGATACACCCTTGATAACAAAAGTACTGTAGAGCTCCAGGAACTGCTGGAGATGATCGCTGGCATCCTCATTGGCCTTGCCACAGAATGGGCTGGCCTGCACCATCGTAATGAGACCCATCTTGATCTCGAAATTTTCTCCTCCGGTGTTAACCTCGGGCCCAGTAGGGACCTGGTTAGCAGATGGAGTAGAGTAATCACGGAGTGTCTTCTGGGCCATAGCTCTAGGAGCTGACGATGATGCGATGACTGGATCGACTGCCGAGAGTGATCTCCGAGGTGATACGAGATGAGCTCGCGTCCTCCTCAAAAGTGACTTTGGATCGGAATGTAAGTTTTGTAGCAGATCAAAACCGGTCATACACTACCCTATTTTCATATCAACAAAGACAAGAAAACAAAGCCAAGTTAGCCTGTTTAGCAAGCGAATACCAATTTCGATTTTGTTCACAACTTTTATCTATATATTTCACTCTGTGCCTTCCCCGGCAACGGCGCCAAAAATACTTGTTGGCGCCTACCAATGTCACCAGCGATGACGCCCGCAGACGCCAATTTGGGGTGGCAGTATTTCATGAACCACGAATAAATCCGCAAGTGCACGGAATACTACTGTAGCATTTTACCCGGGAGTATACCGGGGTGTCATTTATATTTCCGCATAGAAGGCGGTGAGTGAGAGAATATATAATTTAGTGGGTGAACTTGTAACACCCGGTTTATAAAAGAACATAAACCGAGCAATCATATACGTGCCAGGATCAAGTCACACGTATATACAACAGAATGAACAGTATATCATAGCACATATCACGTAAAAAGACATAATAAAGCGAATACGAATGTTATTTATTACATTAATGACAAAATGTCTGATACAGCGGAAGCGAAGTACAAAAATACGATAAAGCTCTCCGAAGCTGAAGCAGGGCGCCACAGGGACGTCGACTGGGAGACGAAGCACCTAGAAGTCCTCGTAGTCCTGGTAGCGCTGGACGAACTCCCTCGCGTCGGCAGGAACTGAGCAGCAGTAGCGTAGCCAAGAGGAAAAAGTAGAGAAGAGGCAAGGGTGAGTACACAACTTGTACTCAACAAGTATAACACAAACTATGAGGCTCTAGGCTGGCTGACTCAACTGCATTAGCTTTTAAGTGTTGGCAAACTTTTATTAAAGCTATTTACTACGAGTTGTTGAATTACCATTAACCCAGTTACATAGTAATTAATCAGAATTGATCATACTACTACTGAGAACCAAACCACGACCAAGCCACCAAGGTAACCCGAGAAGCACCTCCCTCGTCGGAAGGAGATAACTTCACTAATCAAAAGGAGGATCTGGGCCGCTCATAACCGTGAGCATGGCTAGTATACCAGTTTTACACTCTGCAGAGGTTGCACATCTTTACCCACAAGTCGTGAGCTACGCCAGTTGTTCATCACACTTCCTTAGGTGAGATGACTAGCGACTCACTACGAGGCCTTTACAAAGAATCTCGTTGGTAGGGAGTAACCGCGAGGGTGGATCAGCGACTATGGAGCAGGTCTAGTGGGCGTCAAGACATGAAGCACAGACGAAGCCACTCAGCACGAGGGCCATAGAAGCTTACCGCCCCTGCCCCGCAGGTAGTTACTCCAGACCAAAAAGATCTAATTATTACGCCAAGTCTATCCCATTCTAGCCTTGTGGTAGCGCTGTTGTCCCAGGTTGTCGCTCTATGAACCGGTCCTTATGGAGAGTGGCCAACCAAGCACTAAGCACCGTGCTGGCCCCCTAAACCATGTTTCTACAAAACCATATTTTAACGAGACGTGAGCCTCTCAAGCACGAAGCACAGAGGGCCACTCTCAGAATTAAGTTCAAGTAAACCATTAATCAAATTAATTAAAAAGGATTAGAGTATGTTATAGCGCAGCAACCTAGCACAACTAACCAAAATGCAACCCAAGGATATATATAAAGGTTATAAAGTGGCTAGGAAATCCTTATAGGCATACAGGATTAAAATGCAGTATGATAATGTATTTAAAGATGATAGGTTGTTCATGTTATACTTGCCTTCCTCGTACTGCTCTGGCTGCTGCTCAAACTGCTCCGAAGATGGCTGCTCCGGGTACTGGTACTGGGGCTCCTCAGATGGATCAACGTCTACTCACGAACACATGGCCAAAACAATGCACAATAATAAACATACAAGCAAACACTAAAAAAAAAGCTAAAGAACAGTACATCAATACATAAAAACAGCAAGAAAAACTAAGCTAAAACTATTCTACGCGTTACAACGATCGCGTGGACATGAAGAACGCTAAAAACGGAGCTAAAACGTGTATTCTAGGCTAAAAACTAGGTTCAGGGGCTTATTTGTAAGAAAACTGAAGTTTCAGGGGCTTTTCTACAAAAACTAGGGACTGAAACGTAATTAAACTATAGATCCAGGGTCTAATGTGCAAAAACTACAGCTCTGGACTGCGGGTTGGATTATTAAAAAGCTCAGGGGTTAAAGTGTTAAAAACTGGACCTGGATCTAATTGTTTTTGAACTACCAGGGACGGCGGGTTTATTTCAAGCAAGCTGGGGGGCTCTTTAGCAAAAGAACCGGCTGAAGCGGTATCTTCGCCGCTCGGTCGTTGGATCGCGATCGGAGGGTTCTGGACGAAGGGGTATGTTTGATCTAATCCTGGGCGTGGGTTCTGGATCGGACGGCTCAGGCGTTTTGGGGCGTGGCCGGCGGCGGAACGCGCCGGAGTTCTCTGCTCCGCGGCGGCGCGCGGCTGGGAGCTCGCCGGAGCTCGCCTAACTGGCGTTCCCGGGCTCGAAGACGAGCAGATCTTGGCCAGGGAGGATCTACGCACCACGCGTAATCCACCTGTGGCATCGGCGGGGCTAGGGACAGGCTCGGAGGCATGGATACGGCGGCGATGGCGGTTCTGCAGGTCGTGGCCGGCGGTGAGCGGCGTTCCGCACGCCAAGGTGGCCTATGTGTCCTAATTACCAGCGCAAAAGAAGGGGCGGGTCTAGTTGATGCTCACCGAGGGCCTGTGTCGAGTAGGGAGGATCTGCAGGGGGCCCGGCGTCGCGGACCGGCGGCGAGTCGCGGCGGTGCTCGGGGAGGTCGCTGCAGAGGAGAGATCCGGGCTTCTAGGCTCCACTGACCGGCGCGCGGTGAGGCTGCGAAGAGGTTGCGAGGCTCAGGGCGGCCGGAGTACTAAAGGAACCGAGAGAATTCGACGGCGGCCCTACTCACCGGCGATGGAGTGCGGCGTGACTTCGGGTCGCCACAGGGGCCTAGGCCGAGGAAGGAGAGCTCGGGGAGCCTCCTGGGACTCGGGCGGAGCTAGTGCACGGCTCCGGGGGGGCTCGGCGGTGCGGAGCGTCGTGGCCACGCGGAGCAGGGGAGCGGCGCAGGGCGGAGCGGCGCAGGCGAGGCAAGCTCGGGTTACGGCGGCCGTGGCTGAGCGAGATGGCAGGCGCGGAGGGCCGCAGGGGCTATTTGTAAGGCGGCGGGGAGATCTGGGCGTGCGCGCCTGCGGTTGGAAGGCCGGCGAGATCTCAGGCGAGTATCGCGGGCGGGCGTTGCGGGAGGAGGGAGAAGAAACTGGCGTGTGGGGCCACGGCGTCAGCGGCAGCGGGCGCCTGCGGGTGTTGCGGAGTCAGGCGCCGACAGGTGGGCCCGGGGGCGCGGTGCGCGTTGCGCTGGCTGGCGAGCGGGGTCGGGCCGTGCGTGTGGAGAGGGAGCGGGCCGCGGGCGCTGGCGCGTGCTGGGCCGCGCGCTGCTGAGGCGGGCCCATGGAGAAGAGAGGGCCGGGGGAGTGGCACTGCGGGCTGGGCCGGCTCGGGCTGAGGGTTTAGCTGGGCCGGTTTTGTGTGGGTTGGGCTGCTGAGGTGGTTTGGGCTGGGTTTGGGTTGAGTTTGGGTCCAGTTTGGTTTTGGGTTTGTTTTTCCTTTAACTTTCTAAATCTAATTCAAACAAAGTTTGAATTCAAATTTGAATTTGAATTCAAACCACACTCAAATCAAATTATGCACCAGCATGAATGCAACAAAAAAAACTTAAACCTATGATAAATTTTAATTAATTAGGAACAAAAATTAGATTAAATGCCAACTAAACACAATAAACCTTAGAAAATTGAATAAAGCCAATTAATTTATTAATAAATGTTGAAATTTAAATCAGGGTGTTACAGACCCTACCCCCTTAAAGAAATCTCGTCCCGAGATTTAGCTGGGCTGGCTAGCAAAGAGATCTGGATAGGTCTTCCTCAACTCATCTTCTCGCTCCCAAGTAGCCTCAGCTTCACTGTGATGACTCCACTGAACTCTGCACATCTTGATGCGCTTGTTCCGAGTAACCCTCTCTGATGTCTCCAGAATCTTCACCGGATGCTCAGTATAAGTCAGATCCTCTTGGACATCGACTCCATCCAGAGGTGCCTGCTCCTCGGGTACTCGCAGACACCTCTTCAGTTGAGATATATGGAAGACATCATGAACTCCCGAGAGGCTGAGAGGTAACTCCAGGTGATAAGCAACTTCGCCTTTCTGCTCTAGCACCTTGAATGGCCCCACATACCGAGGTGCTAACTTTCCCTTGACATTAAATCTGCGGATTCCTCTCATCGGAGACACCTTCAGATATACATAATCACCGACACTGAAAGTCAGATCCCTCCGTTTGCCATCTGCATAGCTCTTCTGTCTGCTCTGTGCAATCCTCAGATTTTCCCGCACAGCCTGAACCATCTGCTCTGCATCATCTATGATCTCAGGACCGAAGAGCTGCTTTTCACCAATCTGATCCCAATAGAGAGGAGTCCTGCACTTTCTGCCATACAATGCCTCCCTGAGAGATAACATGACCGAGGAATGGCACCTCGTCAATCCAGAACTCGCACTTGCTGAACTTGGCATACAACTGATGCTCTCTCAATCTCTGCAACACGAGCCTCAGATGCTCCTCATGCTCTTCTTCTGTCTTGGAGAAGATCAGAATATCATCAATAAAGATCACCACGAAGACATCCAGATAATCCATGAAGACCATGTTCATCAGATGCATGAAGTAAGCCGGGGCATTAGTCAAGCCGAAGGACATGACTGTATACTCATATAGCCCGTACTTGCAGGTGAATGCCGTCTTCGGAATATCCCCAGGACGGATCCTCAGCTGAAAATAACCCGAACGAAGATCAATCTTCGAGAATATACGAGCACCTCGAAGCAGATCGAAGAGATCCTCAATACGGGGCAGTGGATGCTTGTTCTTGATAGTAACTGCATTCAGCTCCCGATAATCGACACACATCCTCTTCGAGCCATCTTTCTTATCTACTAGCAGCAATGGAAAAGCCCAAGGAGAGAAGCTGCGATGGATATAGCCCTTGGCTAGCAACTCATCAATAGTCTTCTTAACTTCTTCATGCTCTATAGGTGCCATACGGTAGGGCCGCTTTGCAATAGGAGCTGTGCCAGGCAAGAGATCAATACAAAACTCAATGGCGCGTTCAGGCGGCATACCTGGCAGATCATCCGGAAAGACATCCGGGAATTCAGACACCACGCGAATACCGTCCGTGGGTCTAGCCTCCATCTGATGAAGAAATCCAGAAGGCTCTGAAGCACTGACTGTCACCTCTTGGCCATCAGATGCCGATAAGTGAACTGTCCGCTGAGCACAATCAATACGGACTCCCCATCTGGTAAGTGTCTCCATGCCCAAGATCACATCTATCCCCGAGGAGTCAATAACTATCAAGCCAGTGCGGAATTCTACCCCCTTTATGACAATACTAACTCTGGAGCATATAGAGCATGTACGAATCTGACCTCCAGGTGAGGTAACTACCATAGCTGTCCTCATACAAGAAACCGGTATACCATGCTGCTCGGCAAATGACTTGGAAATGAAAGAATGGGTGGCACCGGTATCGAAAAGCACTGTAGCGGGGTGAGAGTTGACCATGAACGTACCAATAACCACGTTAGGAGCCTCGGCCGCTGACTCGGCCATCACGTGGTTCACTCGAGCCTGTGCTGGCGCCCTGGGCTGAGCTGGGCGCCCCTGCTGTCCCGCCTACGCCTTCCGGGGGCAAGTGTTGGCGTAGTGCCCCGGCTGGCCGCAGTGATAGCAGACGCGTGCAAGTGTCGAAGCCTGCTGTCCGGTAGGGGCTGCCGGACGTGGAGCCTGCGGTGCTGGCGGAGCTGGTGGAGCAGCACGAGCCGGAGGTGCCGGTAACCTCTGGCCCTGCCCCGTCTGCTGCTGCTGTCGAGGCGGGTACTGCTGTGGTGGCCTCTGCTGGTACTGCTGAGAAGGCCGGTACTGAGGCTGGTACTGCTGGGGCTGCTGGAGTCGAGGACGAGTGTTGCTGCCGGAAGCAACGGGGACAACCTTCCTCTTCTTGTCCTCCATCTCTAGGTGCTTACGCTCAGTGTTGAGCGCGCTGTCAACCAGATGGTTGAAGTCGTCGAAGCGGAGGTTGAGCAGCGCGTACTGGAGGTAGTCCTCAAGGCCCTCCATGAAGTGCTCCTGCTTCTTGCGGTCATCCGCAACCTCGGCAGGGGCGTAGCGAGCCAGCTGAAGAAAGCGATCACGATACTCCGTGACCGACATAGTCCCCTGAATTCACAAAGACAGATAGATATCGGAAGATTAACTCAAAATTCATAAAGATGGAACAAGGGGCATTAGTTCAAAAGAAAACGCTGAATGATTATACTTAAGATTACCTGCTTCAGTGCAAGGAACTCCTTCTGTTTCATCTTCATAACGCCCGCGGGGATGTTGTGGCTGCGGAAATGCTCCCTGAACTGGAGCCAAGTAAGAGACTCTCGGTCATGGACCGGGTGGGACTCCCACCAGTCCAAAGCTGCCCCTCGCAGCTGTCCTGCTGCGTACAAGATGCGCTCACGGTCATCGCACTGGGCGATGTCCAGCTGACGCTCCACTGCACGGAGCCAGTCGTCGGCCTGAAGAGGGTCGGACGTGTGAGAAAACGTCGGCGGGTGACCCCTCAGGAACTCAGCACGCCTGTCGCGAGGCTGCGGCGGTGGAGGAGGCGGAGGCTGAGTGTGAGCGTGCTGAAGAGCCTGAACAGTGTTGTTCAGGGTAGCCATCATCTGCATCTGGAGCTGGAAGTACTGCTCCGGAGTCAAAGGCGGCGGCATCGGGATCCCGGCACCCTGGTTGTTCTGACCCTGCTGCTGGCCAGAACCTGAACCGGTGCTCCTGGTGTTCACCATCTGATTTGAACAAAAGATTTCACGAGTAAGGATATTGCAAGAATAAACTCAGATGGATATGATAACTCTTTGCGGAAAAAAGACTCAACCATGATAAAGTAGACAGGATAGAGTTGACTGTTTTACCCCCAACGATCTAACTCATTTTTATTAATTAGTTAACTTTAACATCTGAGTGATTTTCTTTAAGCAAAGTTTAAACTACTAAGCTATGCAATCAGTCAAAAATCCAAATCAAACATGTAGCATAATAACAAGCAAACAATTTTCACAACTTAGCCGAGTTTAGCAAAAAGACTCGACTAACACCACGCGTCGCGGAGCGTGCTATCGTTTTATTATAAAGGGTCACCTAGCTAACTCATGGTGGTCAGATGACTGATTCAGGCCAAATCTACGAAATCTATTCTTCAGAGAGAGAAATCAAGGCAAGACGGGTAAAAGTCAAAGAAGTCAAGGGGTATAATAGTAAAATAGTTTCAGCAGACAAGGATTGGTGAGAAGAAGTCCTAAGACTCGACCAGTTCTATCTAGGCTTCGTCCTACAGTCGATACGGCTCTGATACCACTCTGTAACACCCAGTTTATAAAAGAACATAAACCGAGCAATCATATACGTGCCAGGATCAAGTCACACGTATATACAACAGAATGAACAGTATATCATAGCACATATCACGTAAAAAGACATAATAAAGCGAATACGAATGTTATTTATTACATTAATGACAAAATGTCTGATACAGCGGAAGCGAAGTACAAAAATACGATAAAGCTCTCCGAAGCTGAAGCAGGGCGCCACAGGGACGTCGACTGGGAGACGAAGCACCTAGAAGTCCTCGTAGTCCTGGTAGCGCTGGACGAACTCCCTCGCGTTGGCAGGAACTGAGCAGCAGTAGCGTAGCCAAGAGGAAAAAGTAGAGAAGAGGCAAGGGTGAGTACACAACTTGTACTCAACAAGTATAACACAAACTATGAGGCTCTAGGCTGGCTGACTCAACTGCATTAGCTTTTAAGTGTTGGCAAAATTTTATTAAAGCTATTTACTACGAGTTGTTGAATTACCATTAACCCAGTTACATAGTAATTAATCAGAATTGATCATACTACTACTGAGAACCAAACCACGACCAAGCCACCAAGGTAACCCGAGAAGCACCTCCCTCGTCGGAAGGAGATAACTTCACTAATCAAAAGGAGGATCTGGGCCGCTCATAACCGTGAGCACGGCTAGTATACCAGTTTTACACTCTGCAGAGGTTGCACATCTTTACCCACAAGTCGTGAGCTACGCCAGTTGTTCATCACACTTCCTTAGGTGAGATGACTAGCGACTCACTACGAGGCCTTTACAAAGAATCTCGTTGGTAGGGAGTAACCGCGAGGGTGGATCAGCGACTATGGACCAGGTCTAGTGGGCGTCAAGACACGAAGCACAGACGAAGCCACTCAGCACGAGGGCCATAGAAGCTTACCGCCCCTGCCCCGCAGGTAGTTACTCCAGACCAAAAAGATCTAATTATTACGCCAAGTCTATCCCATTCTAGCCTTGTGGTAGCGCTGTTGTCCCAGGTTGTCGCTCTATGAACCGGTCCTTATGGAGAGTGGCCAACCAAGCACTAAGCACCGTGCTGGCCCCCTAAACCATGTTTCTACAAAACCATATTTTAACGAGACGTGAGCCTCTCAAGCACGAAGCACAGAGGGCCACTCTCAGAATTAAGTTCAAGTAAACCATTAATCAAATTAATTAAAAAGGATCAGAGTATGTTATAGCACAGCAACCTAGCACAACTAACCAAAATGCAACCCAAGGATATATATAAAGGTTATAAAGTGGCTAGGAAATCCTTATAGGCATACAGTATTAAAATGCAGTATGATAATGTATTTAAAGATGATAGGTTGTTCATGTTATACTTGCCTTCCTCGTACTGCTCTGGCTGCTGCTCAAACTGCTCCGAAGATGGCTGCTCCGGGTACTGGTACTGGGGCTCCTCAGATGGATCAACGTCTACTCACGAACACATGGCCAAAACAATGCACAATAATAAACATACAAGCAAACACTAAAAAAAAGCTAAAGAACAGTACATCAATACATAAAAACAGCAAGAAAAACTAAGCTAAAACTATTCTACGTGTTACAACGATCGCGTGGACATAAAGAACGCTAAAAACGGAGCTAAAACGCGTATTCTAGGCTAAAAACTAGGTTCAGGGGCTTATTTGTAAGAAAACTGAAGTTTCAGGGGCTTTTCTACAAAAACTAGGGACTGAAACGTAATTAAACTATAGATCCAGGGTCTAATGTGCAAAAACTACAGCTCTGGACTGCGGGTTGGATTATTAAAAAGCTCAGGGGTTAAAGTGTTAAAAACTGGACCTGGATCTAATTGTTTTTGAACTACCAGGGACGGCGGGTTTATTTCAAGCAAGCTGGGGGGCTCTTTAGCAAAAGAACCGGCTGAAGCGGTATCTTCGCCTCTCGGTCGTTGGATCGCGATCGGAGGGTTCTGGACGAAGGGGTATGTTTGATCTAATCCTGGGCGTGGGTTCTGGATCGGACGGCTCAGGCGTTTTGGGGCGTGGCCGGCGGCGGAACGCGCCGGAGTTCTCTGCTCCGCGGCGGCGCGCGGCTGGGAGCTCGCCGGAGCTCGCCTAACTGGCGTTCCCGGGCTCGAAGACGAGCAGATCTTGGCCAGGGAGGATCTACGCACCACGCGTAATCCACCTGTGGCATCGGCGGGGCTAGGGACAGGCTCGGAGGCATGGATACGGCGGCGATGGCGGTTCTGCAGGTCATGGCCGGCGGTGAGCGGCGTTCCGCACGCCAAGGTGGCCTATGTGTCCTAATTACCAGCGCAAAAGAAGGGGCGGGTCTAGGTGATGCTCACCGAGGGCCTGTGTCGAGTAGGGAGGATCTGCAGGGGGCCCGGCGTCGCGGACCGGCGGCGAGTCGCGGCGGTGCTCGGGGAGGTCGCTGCAGAGGAGAGATCCGGGCTTCTAGGCTCCACTGACCGGCGCGCGGTGAGGCTGCGAAGAGGTTGCGAGGCTCAGGGCGGCCGGAGTACTAAAGGAACCGAGAGAATTCGACGGCGGCCCTACTCACCGGCGATGGAGTGCGGCGTGACTTCGGGTCGCCACAGGGGCCTAGGCCGAGGAAGGAGAGCTCGGGGAGCCTCCTGGGACTCAGGCGGAGCTAGTGCACGGCTCCGGGGGGGCTCGGCGGTGCGGAGCGTCGTGGCCACGCGGAGCAGGGGAGTGGCGCAGGGCGGAGCGGCGCAGGCGAGGCAAGCTCGGGTTACGGCGGCCGTGGCTGAGCGAGATGGCAGGCGCGGAGGGCCGCAGGGGCTATTTGTAAGGCGGCGGGGAGATCTGGGCGTGCGCGCCTGCGGTTGGAAGGCCGGCGAGATCTCAGGCGAGTATCGCGGGCGGGCGTTGCGGGAGGAGGGAGAAGAAACTGGCGTGTGGGGCCACGGCATCAGCGGCAGCGGGCGCCTGCGGGTGTTGCGGAGTCAGGCGCCGACAGGTGGGCCCGGGGGCGCGGTGCGCGTTGCGCTGGCTGGCGAGCGGGGTCGGGCCGTGCGTGTGGAGAGGGAGCGGGCCGCGGGCGCTGGCGCGTGCTGGGCCGCGCGCTGCTGAGGCGGGCCCATGGAGAAGAGAGGGCCGGGGGAGTGGCACTGCGGGCTGGGCTGGCTCGGGCTGAGGGTTTAGCTGGGCCGGTTTTGTGTGGGTTGGGCTGCTGAGGTGGTTTGGGCTGGGTTTGGGTTGAGTTTGGGTCCAGTTTGGTTTTGGGTTTGTTTTTCCTTTTCCTTTCTAAATCTAATTCAAACAAAGTTTGAATTCAAACCACACTCAAATCAAATTATGCACCAGCATGAATGCAACAAAAAAAACTTAAACCTATGATAAATTTTAATTAATTAGGAACAAAAATTAGATTAAATGCCAACTAAACACAATAAACCTTAGAAAATTGAATAAAGCCAATTAATTTATTAATAAATGTTGAAATTTAAATCAGGGTGTTACAGAACTCTAGCTAGATTGGATATTCTCATGCATAAACAGGGGTAAGATAATAACATGGTAGGAGGTAGTGTGACACACATACAAACTACCCTCTCGGATAAATAAATAAAAGAAAGATAAAAGATGCTTTAGGCCGTGAGCAAGGTAAAAGTCAGAGCTCGAGTCAGCTGTACTAGGCTAGCTATATCTACACTTTCTGATTGGTTAGCTCATCAGAGATTAAACTACACAACAGGGAGATCGCTATCGAAGCGACGGAAGGAGCCCGTACACCCCAGTGACTTTATGTACCTCCTACCCCCCATACCGAACGTGGAGGATTACTAAAAGTCTCGGACAGGGCTGTCACCACCTGCCGGCTACCTCTACAAACCGTGGGTATAGTTGACATCCAGCAACACTTAGCTAATCTAGACACCATGTCTACACTAGTAAGGGATACTCTAGTGTCCCGCGCGGAGCCCCCACCCTCCGGATGGACAGACATCACACTAGAGCAATCATACGAATACTGGAACAGTTGATAGAGTTCTAAGAACAAAAGACTAATCATCTCCAGCACAGGGCGATCATACAATGCAAGCATAGAATGATAACACAACCATGACAAGAAGCATATACTCCATAACTCAGAATATACTTCAAGCAGATATCGGTAACCATAGTCTAATTCTATTACAAACAACCGAATATTACAAGAGAGAGCTAGAGATGAACCCATACCAGACTCTCGAGCAACACCGGCGACTCGATGACTCCTAGACTTCTCGTAAACTCCACTAAGCCTAAAGACTATGCAAGAAATGCAAGAGAGGAGAGGTGAGTGGTGTGTGGTGTGTGTGTGTGTCCTATTCTCCACCCCCCTTGTATTTATAGCAGGGAGCCACGGGGTGAAGCCAGCACAACTGACGTAGGGGACCAATGGGGAAGCGCCACGTGCCCTAGTTGAGGCGGTGGGGCCCACGGGCCAGGTCGGCCGACCTGCCCGGGCCACCAACCGCCCCCAACTTCTTCTAGTGGGCTGTCTTGGGCCTCTTTGTCTGATCCACACTGGGGTTGGCCTGTCCTGACTTGTTTGAATTGGGTTCTTGCATCACTTTTGGTCCATCTGAGCCTGAATCGGTGCTCTGATAATTTCTGTGATTTTATGTCGGTCCAAAGTGTGCTTGTAACCTGCATATTAGCTTGAAAACACAACTTGTGTATTCTAAAAGGTAAAGTGTGGTTTAGGGACATTATTGGATAAGGATGCGTGTAAGAAATGCAAAATCTCATGATTTTTTGATCAAGTTGACGCCTGGAAATGATCGTTAGTGAGCGTCAACAAGTACAGCCTGAGAGTCTTGGCCATGGGTGGTGCTGAGACTGACAAAGGAGGATTCCAAGTGGGTTTCTTCTGGGCTGGGATGACGCAGCGTCTCACAATTCGCCCAATTCTCTGAGGATTCGGATTTAAGTTGGATGGTAGATCAAAACCGGTCATGCACTGCTCTGCATCGAATAAATGAGAGAGGGAGCAATGGTAAGCCCGCTAAAATTAGCGGTGATAAAACAGTAAGGTTTTTCACTCAATTATACGATTACTTTAGCCAATTGCTTCCCCGGCAACGGCGCCAGAAATGCTTGTTGGTGTCTCTTATGCTCAATCTGAATAGGTATTCTGCAAGCGCACAGAATTCACCGGTGTAGCACTTCACCTTGGAGTATTCCAGGGTATCGTGAAAATCCTCAGGGAAGCACTATGGTAAAGTGTATCGTAAATCGTAGTGACAACCTTTACTAAAATTACCGACCGACTAATCCAGCAGGGGTAAGCTAGATAACTGATAAGATAAGTGGCCAAACTATGACCATGCGACACACAGGAGATTCTATACCTTAGAGACCTAGCAACTGGGAGGACAACGAGCAAGAAAGGACTCCTGAAAAACTTCTAAACTACTGAGCTATCCTCACTAGAACTAATCTAAGCTTCTAACTTGTTGTCGGAACCAAGAGCTTACTTCGGCGGCCTAAGCGAAGGGCGGAGATAGGGGTGAGAAGGGGCCTAACATACTTTTGGCAATCCTACTGCTATGAAAACACCCGAACGTGGTGGACTACGAGGGACGGACAAGGCTGTCACCACTTTCCGCCAACCACTGCGGTACCGTGGGGTGGAACACACTTTCTAGCGAGCACTGAGTCAGACACCACGCCTGCTCTCGGTACTAGGATTTCTCTTGAGGCTTTCAAGAGAAATCTCCCTCAACCTAGTGAACTAACTTGAGTTACACTAGTACGGGCGAGAAAACTCGTAAGACTAACTCCGACAAACAAGAAAGGGAACTTAAACTGAACTAGAGGTAAAACTTACTCCCGCAGACAAGTATAAGTACTTGAGAAGATAAAACTTGTGGAAAGTAAAGCTAACTCAAGTAAATAAAGAAGATAACTTATATTGAAAATAGTCAAAGCAAAAGATACAAGAGCTTTACCGAGCTCTGATGACGACTCCGGATCCCCGAGACAAGCTCGACTCGACTCTAACTCCCAACTACTAACCTACTCTAGACTTGAGAAGATTGAATTGCTCCTTTGAGTGTGTGTTTACAAGTGAGGGGGAGAGTGGTATTTATAGGCTTCCAAGGTCAGTAGAAGGCCGGTAATTCCGTGGACGCCAGGTGCACGCAACTGTAGAGGCGGTGCTTAACTTCCACATGAAGCCGGGAGCCGAGAGGTTGCAAGGTGGGGCCGGGCGGCCCAACCTAGGATTGTGCCACCTGGCCACCGACCTTCTATGGATGGCCTCTGATGTAACACCCGGTTTATAAAAGAACATAAACCGAGCAATCATATACGTGCCAGGATCAAGTCACACGTATATACAACAGAATGAATAGTATATCACAGCACATATCACGAATAAGACATAATAAATCGAAATACGAATGTTATTTATTACAGTAATGACAAAAATGTTTGGTACAGTGGAAGCGAAGTACAAAATACGATAAAGACTCTCCGAAGCTGAAGCAGGGCGCCACAGGGACGTCGACTGGGAGACGAACACCTAGAAGTCCTCGTAGACCTGGTAGCGCTGGACGAACTCCCTCGTGTCGGCAGGAACTGAGCAGCAGTAGCGTAGCCAAGAGGAAAAAGTAGAGAAGAGGCAAGAGTGAGTACACAACTTGTACTCAACAAGTATAACACAAACTATGAGGCTCTAAGGTTGGCTGACTCAACTGCATTAGCTTTTAAGCATTGGCAAAATTTTATTAAAGCTATTTACTACGAGTTGATGAATTACCATTAACCCAGTTACATAGTAATTAGTCAAATTTAAACATGTTACTACTGAGAACCAAACCGAAACCAAGCCACCAAGGTAACCCCGAGAGGCACCTCCCTCGTCGGAAGGAGACAACCCCACTAATCAAAAGGAGGATCTGGGCCGCTCATAACCGTGAGCACGGCTAGTATACCAGTTTTACACTCTGCAGAGGTTGCACATCTTTACCCACAAGTCGTGAGCTACGCCAGTTGTTCATCACACTTCCGTAGGTGAGATGACTAGCGACTCACTACGAGGCCGTTACAAAGAATCTCGTTGGTAAGGCGTAACCGCGAGAGTTAGGTCAGCGACGATGGGGCCCACCTCCGGGGGTACAAGCACAGGAGCGCAATCCAAGCACAGACCAAGCCGGAGGAGCAGGGACCATTGAAGCTTACTACTCTTGCCCCGCAGGTAAGTTACTCCAAACCAAAAAGACCTAATTAGTAAGCCAAGTCTATCCCATTCTAGCCTTGTGGTAGCGCTGTTGTCCCAGGTTGTCGCTCTATGAACCGGTCCTTATGGAGAGTGGCCAACCAAGCACTAAGCACCGTGCTGGCCCCCTAAACCATGTTTCTACAAAAAACCATCTTTTAACGAGACGTGAGCCACTCATCCACACAGAGGGCCACTCTCAGAATTAAGTTCAAGTAAACCATTAATCAAATTAATTAAAAAGGACCAGAGTGTGTTATAGCGCAGCAACCTAGCACAACTAACCAAAATGCAACCCAAGGATATATAAAGGATATAAAGTGGCTAGGACAGTCCTTATAGGCATACAGTATTAAAATGCAGTATGAAATTGTATTTAATAGTGATAGGTTGTTCATGTTACACTTGCCTTCCTCGTACTGCTCTGGCTGCTCCTCAAACTGCTCGGAAGACGGCTGCTCCGGGTACTGGTACTGGGGCTCCTCAGATGGATCAACGTCTACTCACGAACACATGGCCAAAACAATGCACAATAATAAGCATACAAGCAAACACTAATAAAAATTAAGAAACAGTACATCAATACATAAAAACAGCACACTAAACTAGTCTAAAACTATTCTACGCATTACAACGATCGCGTGGACATAAAGAACGCTAAAAACGGAGCTAAAACGCATAAACTAGGCCTAAAACAAGGTTCAGGGGCTTATTTGTAGGAAAAACTAAGTTACAGGGGGTTTTCTGCAAAAACCGAGGGCGTAAACGTAATTAACCGTTAACTTCAGGGTCTAACTCGTAAAAGCAACTGATCTGGACGGCGGGTTCTAAATCTACAAAGCTCAGGGGCTAAAACATAAAAAACAGGACCTATACGTAATTATTTTTGACTAAGGCTGGACCGCGGGTTGATTGTAGAAAACCTCAGGGGCTCTTAAGAAAAAAAAACACAGGCCGAACCGTTATCTTTGATTCAGGGCGCTTGGATCTAGATCCGACGGCTCAGGGTGTCTCGGTCCTAGATCTAATCTAGGCCGTCGGCCCTAGATCGAAGGGCTGGGGTGTTTTGTGGCGGCGGCGACGGCGGAACGCCGCCGGAGCTCTGCTCCGCGGCGGGGAAGGTCGCCGGAGTGGCTAAACCGGCATTTCAGGGGGCTATTAAAGACAGGGTTTGGCCGTGGAGCATCGTGGTTGCATGCGTAATCCACTGGAGTGGATAATGCGGGGCAGCGGGATGCAGAGAGGGGCGCACGGCGTGGAGGCGGCTCGGCGCCATGGCGAGCCTCGCCGGCGTGGACTGCGATGGCGGTCCGGGGCCAGGAGCGATCTACGGGCTACGACTATTGGTCCAAAAGGAAGGGAGGGTCGGGATGTGGCTTACTGAGCTCAAGATTGGTCGATGGGGTTGCTGCAGAGTCGCCGGCGACGTGTTAGGGAGAAGCCGCTGGACGGAGCTCGCGGTCCGGGGGGGTGGCGTACTCCTCCGGTCCCTAGATCACCACGGACCGGCTCGGGATGGCGCTGCGAAGCGGTGCAATGAGTCAGGGGGACGGGATCGGCACCGGGTGATGTAAAACGACGGCCAAGGGACTTACCGGCGGCGGCGCTACTGGCGGAGCGACCGGCGGCTGCTAGGGTTTGCGGGCGGCGCCTGTGGGGTGGGTTGGAGAACCAGGGGCGTGGGGCACTATTTGTAGGGCGGCTCGGTGAGGCCTGGGCATGCACGCCCGATAAGGGAGGACGGCGAACTCCCCGGCGGGGATTGGGGGCTCTGTTGCGCGCGGCGCGGGGAAGGAGACGGCGCCGACAGGCGGGCCCAGGGTGCAGCGAGCGAGGGGAGAGCAACGCGGTCGCCTGGGCTGGCGTGCGAGCAGGGGAACGGGTCGGCGCGTTGCGGGAGTCTGGGCCGCGAACGTCTGGGCCGTGTGGGTGGGAAAACGGGCCGCGGGCTGAAGCGCTGGTAGGTCGGGGTGAAGCAGGCCTCGCGCGGGGTTGCGGGCTAGAAAGCGAGTTGCTGGGCCCGGGGGGAAAGGGTGGGCCGGATGGCTTGAGCTGCTGGGTTGGGCCAGGGTTGCTGGACTGGGTTTGAGTGTGGGCTGGTTTTTCTTCTTTTCTATTTCTATTTACTCTCTCTTTCCAAATCTAATTCAAACAAAGTTTGAATTCAAATACAAATTTGAATTCAAACCACACTCAAATAATTAAAACTATGCACCAGCATGAATGCGACACCAAAATTTAAACCTATGATAAAATTTTAATTACTTAAGGAACAAAATTTTAGATTAAATGCAAGTCTAACACAATAAACCTTAGAAAATTAAATAAAGCCAATTAAATTTATTAAAAAATGCTGAAATTTAAACTAGGGTGTTACAGACCCTACCCTCTTAAAGAAATCTCGTCCCCGAGATTTAGCTGGGCTGGCTAGCAAAGAGATCTGGATATGTCTTCATCAGCTCATCTTCTCGCTCCCATGTAGCCTCAGCTTCACTGTGATGACTCCACTGAACTCTGCACATCTTGATGCGCTTGTTCCGAGTGACCCTCTCTGATGTCTCCAGAATCTTCACCGGATGCTCAGTATAAGTCAGATCTTCCTGCACATCGACTCCATCCAGGGGTGCCTGCTCCTCGGGTACTCGCAAACACCTCTTCAGCTGAGATATATGGAAGACATCATGAACTCCCGAGAGGCTGAGAGGTAACTCCAGGCGATAAGCAACTTCGCCTTTCCGCTCTAGCACCTTGAATGGCCCCACATACCGAGGTGCTAACTTCCCTTTGACATTGAATCTGCGAATTCCTCTCATCGGAGACACCTTCAGGTACACATAATCACCAACACTGAAGGTCAGGTCTCTCCGTTTGCCATCAGCATAGCTCTTCTGTCTGCTCTGTACAATCCTCAGATTTTCTCGCACGGCCTGAACCATCTGCTCCGCATCATCTATGATCTCAGGGCCAAAGAGCTGCTTCTCACCAATCTGATCCCAATAGAGAGGAGTCCTGCACTTTCTACCATACAGTGCCTCAAAGGGGGACTTCTTCAGACTGGCTTGATAGCTGTTGTTATATGAGAACTCAGCATATGAAAGGCACTTATCCCAACTAGTACCGTACTGAATGGCACAAGCTCTCAGCATATCCTCCAACACTTGGTTGGTTCTCTCTGTCTGCCCATCTGTCTGAGGGTGATAAGCCGTACTGAAACGCAGCTTCGTATCCAACGAATCATGGAGCTGCTCCCAGAATCGAGAAGTGAACTGAGACCCTTTGTCAGATATGATCTTCTTGGGCACACCATGCAAACAGACAATCCGAGAGATGTACAACTCTGCCAGTCTAGCACCGGAGTAAGTAGTGTTCACCGGAATGAAGTGAGCAACCTTCGTCAATCGATCCACTACTACCCAAATGGAGTTGTACCCTTTCTGAGTACGAGGCAATCCAACAATGAAGTCCATAGTGATTTCCTCCCATTTCCACTCTGGAACCTTCAAAGGCTGTAACAGACCTGCTGGATTCTGATGCTCAGCCTTGACACGCTGATAGGTGTCACAAATAGCCACGTACTCTGCCACTGAACGCTTCATCCCATACCACCAGAAACATTCCTTCAGATCATAATACATCTTCGTGCTGCCCGGATGAATAGAGTAAGCTGTATCATGGGCCTCACTCAGAATCAACTTCCGGAGATCATGCACATCAGGCACGCAGATCCGGTTCTTGTACCACAAAGTACCCTGATCATCCTCTCTGAAATGAGGAGCCTTGCCCTTCTTGAGCAACTCACGAATCTCCTGCAACTTCTCATCATCTTTCTGATGCTGCCTGATCTCTGACTCTAGAGTCGGTACTGCCTCAAACGCTGCACTGGAAGTATGATGCAAGAAGCCCAGACTCAACTGCTCGAACTCCTCACATAACTCTGGAGGCATCTGGAAAGCCACAGCCATGTTGACATAACTTCTCCTGCTCAAAGCATCTGCTACAACATTGGCCTTGCCCGGATGATAGTGAATCTCCAGGTCATAGTCCTTGACCAACTCTAGCCATCTTCTCTGCCACATGTTCAGCTCATTCTGCGTGAAAATGTACTTGAGGCTCTTGTGATCAGTGTAGATATCACACCGCTGCCCATACAAGTAATGCCTCCAAATCTTCAGAGCATGCACAACTGCGGCTAACTCAAGATCATGAGTGGGATAATTCAGCTAATGCCGACATAACTGTCGTGAAGCATAAGCAATCACTCTGCCCTCCTGCATCAGAACACACCCAAGACCATCCTTCGAAGCATCACAATATACCGTGAACCTCTTCGTCTGGTCTGGCAGAGTTAGGACTGGCGCCGTGGTCAACCTTTTCTTCAGCTCCTCAAAGGCCCTCTGACGCTCATCAGTCCACACAAAAGCCACATTTTTCTCCAGCAAGGAAGTCAAAGGCTTCGCGATCTTGGAGAAATTCTCAATGAACCTCCGATAATATCCAGCTAAGCCCAAGAAAGACCTGACTTCCTTTACTGTCTGCGGTGTCTCCCACTCTAGCACATCCTTCACCTTGCTCGGATCAACAGCAATGCCTCCCTGAGAGATAACATGACCGAGGAATGGGACCTCGTCAATCCAGAACTCGCACTTACTGAACTTGGCATACAACTGATGTTCTCTCAGCCTCTGCAACACGAGTCTCAGATGCTCCTCATGCTCTTCTTCTGTCTTGGAGAAGATCAGAATATCATCAATGAAAATCACCACAAAGACATCCAGATAATCCATGAAAACCATGTTCATCAAATGCATGAAGAAAGCCGGGGCATTAGTCAAGTCGAAGGACATGACAGTGTACTCATACAGCCCGTACTTGCAGGTGAATGCCGTCTTCGGAATATCCCCAGGACGGATCCTCAGCTGAAAATAACCCGAACGAAGATCGATCTTCGAGAATATACGAGCACCTCGAAGCAGATCGAAGAGATCCTCAATACGGGGCAGTGGATGCTTGTTCTTGATAGTAACTGCATTCAGCTCCCGATAATCGACACACATTCTTTTCGAGCCATCCTTCTTATCTACCAGCAACAACGGAAAAGCCCAAGGAGAGAAGCTGCGACAGATATAGCCCTTGGCTAGCAACTCATCAATAGTTTTCTTGACTTCTTCATGCTCTATAGATGCCATACGGTAGGGCCGCTTTGCAATAGGAGCTGTGCCAGGCAAGAGATCAATACAAAACTCAATGGCGCGTTCAGGCGGCATACCTGGCAAATCATCTGGAAAGACATCCGGGAATTCAGACACCACGTGAATACCGTCCGTGGGTCTAGCCTCCATCTGATGAAGAAATCCAGAAGGCTCTACTGCACTGATAACAACCTCTTGG
This sequence comes from Panicum virgatum, assembly GCF_016808335.1. Taxonomy (NCBI): domain Eukaryota; kingdom Viridiplantae; phylum Streptophyta; class Magnoliopsida; order Poales; family Poaceae; genus Panicum; species Panicum virgatum. The sequence continues at coordinate 22,959,624 of NC_053145.1, forward strand.
CCACTGGAAGCTGATAGCAAGACTGTCCTCTGAGCACAATCTATCCGAACTCCCCATTTGGCCAGAGTCTCCATTCCCAGAATGACATCAATGCCCTTGGTGTCTAGCACCATCAGATCAGTACAGAACTCTACTCCCCTCAAGGAAACACTGACTCTCGGGCAGTAAGTGTGAGACCTCAACTGTCCTCCCGGTGAAGATACTAACAGGCACCTCTTTAATGTGCTAGTATGAATACCATGATGCTCGACAAAAGACTGAGTAATGAAGGAATGCGTAGCACCAGTATCGAAAAGCACTGTAGCTGGATATGAATTAACCATGAACGTACCAATAACCACGTTGGGAGCCTCGGCCGCTGACTCGGCCGTCACGTGGTTCACTCTGCCCTGAAGTGGCGCCCTGGGCTGAGCTAGGCGCCCCTACTGTCCCGCCTGCGCCTTCCGGGGGCAAGCGTTGGCGTAGTGCCCCGGCTGGCCGCATGTAACACCCGGTTTATAAAAGAACATAAACCGAGCAATCATATACGTGCCAGGATCAAGTCACACGTATATACAACAGAATGAACAGTATATCATAGCACATATCACGTAAAAAGACATAATAAAGCGAATACGAATGTTATTTATTACAATAATGACAAAATGTCTGATACAGCGGAAGCGAAGTACAAAATACGATAAAGCTCTCCGAAGCTGAAGCAGGGCGCCACAGGGACGTCGACTGGGAGACGAAGCACCTAGAAGTCCTCGTAGTCCTGGTAGCGCTGGACGAACTCCCTCGTGTCGGCAGGAACTGAGCAGCAGTAGCGTAGCCAAGAGGAAAAAGTAGAGAAGAGGCAAGAGTGAGTACACAACTTGTACTCAACAAGTATAACACAAACTATGAGGCTCTAGGCTGGCTGACTCAACTGCATTAGCTTTTAAGTGTTGGCAAATTTTTATTAAAGCTATTTACTACGAGTTGATGAATTACCATTAACCCAGTTACATAGTAATTAATCAAGTTTAATCATGTAACTACTGAGAAACCAAACCAAACCAAGCCACCAAGGTAACCCCGAGAAGCACCTCCCTCGTCGGAAGGAGATAACTTCACTAATCAAAAGGAGGATCTGGGCCGCTCATAACCGTGAGCACGGCTAGTATACCAGTTTTACACTCTGCAGAGGTTGCACATCTTTACCCACAAGTCGTGAGCTACGCCAGTTGTTCATCACACTTCCTTAGGTGAGATGGCCAGCGACTCACTACGAGGCCTTTAAAAAGAATCTCGTTGGTAAGGCGTAACCGCGAGAGTTAGGTCGGCGACGATGGGGCCCACCTCCGGGGGTACAAGCACAGGAGCGCAATCCAAGCACAGACCAAGCCGGAGGAGCAGGGACCATTGAAGCTTACTACTCTTGCCCCGCAGGTAAGTTACTCCAAACCAAAAAGATCTAGTTATTACGCCAAGTCTATCCCATTCTAGCCTTGTGGTAGCGCTGTTGTCCCAGGTTGTCGCTCTATGAACCGGTCCTTATGGAGAGTGGCCAACCAGGCAGTAAGCACCGTGCTGGCCCCCTAAACCATGTTTCTAACAAAAGCCAATTTTAACGAGAAGTGAGCCACTCAAGCCACACAGAGTGCCACTCTCAGAATTAAGTTCAAGTATACCATTAATCAAATTAATTAAAAAGGACCAGAGTGTGTTATAGCGCAGCAACCTAGCACAACTAACCAAAATGCAACCCAAAGGTATATATAAAGGATATAAACTGGCTAGGAAATCCTTAAAGGCATACAGTATTAAAATGCAGTATGAAATTGTATTTAAAGTGATAGGTTGTTCATGTTATACTTGCCTTCTTCGTACTGCTCCTGCTGCTGCTCAAAGTGCTCCGAAGACGGCTGCTCCGGGTACTGGTACTGAGGCTCCTCAGACGGATCAACGTCTACTCACGAACACATGGCCAAAACAATGCACAATAATAAGCATACAAGCAAACATTAACAAAAACTAAGAAACAGTACATCAATACATAAAAGCAGCACACTAAACTAGTCTAATACTGTTCTACGCATTACAACGATCGCGTGGACATAAAGAACGCCAAAAACGGAGCTAAAACGCATTTTCTGGGCTAAAAACAAGTTCTAGGGGCTTATTTGTAAGAAAACTGAAGTTTCAGGGGCTTTTCTGCTAAAACCGAGGACTAAAACGTAAATAAACATTAAATCTAAGGGCTAACGCGCAAAACCAACGGCTCTGGACGGCGGGTTTGAAAACCAGGAAGCTCAGGGTGTTCTGTGCAAAGTTTTGGGCCGATCTGCAAATATTTTTGAACTAGCAAGGAGCGCGGGTTGATTCGAGAAAAACTCAGGGGCTCTTTAGAAAGACAACCAGGCCGAACCGGTATCCTCAGATCTGATCCGTTGGATTCAGATCTGGCGGCTCAGATCTAGATGGGGCAAGATCTAATCTGGGTCGTTGGCTACGGATCGGACGGCTGAGGTGAAAAGGGGCGCGGGAGCGGCGGCGGGACTCGCCGGAGCTCTGCTCCCGCGGCGGCGGCTCGCCGGAGAAGTCCGAATCCGGCCTTCCCGGGGTCAGAAACGACGAGATATGGGTCGGGAGGGGACTACGCGTCACGCGTAGTCCACCTGAGGCTTTTGCGGGCCTCGGGGAGGATGGTAGCGGGGCGCGCTGCATCGACGACGGCCCTGCGCTGCGGAGCTCGCCGGCGCGGCGCGTGCGGGGTTCTCCAGGGGCTACGGCCTAGCATAAACTAGCACAAAACGGGCCTGAGGGGATGTGGAAGCTCACCGGGGTTTGGATTGGGTCGGGGATGTCGCGCAGGGTGGTCGTCGGCGGTGTCCGAGCAGTGGGGCTCGCGGAGCTCGCGGAGGAAGGGCCGCTGCAGAGGCCGGAGCGGGGAAGCGGGCTCGGGGAAGATCCTATCGTCGAGGTGGAGCCGTGGTGCTTCTTGGACGGGGCTCTGGTACGGTGGCGCGGCGGAATCGCTCACCGGCGGCGCAGGGGTCCCTTTTGCGGCGGAGCTAGGTGTAGGGGTGCGGTTGGGGTCCCTGGTGGCGGCGCTGGCCTTTAGGATGGGGAGCAGGAGGCTGTGGGGGTGCAATTTAAGAAACTCAGCCGCGGATTTGGGCGTGCGTGCCCGGTGCAAGCACGGCGGCCATCACGGCCGAGGATCGCGGGCGGTTGATGGGGCTCGGGGAAATAGGATCTCGGCGTGATCCGAGCACGGGTGCAGCTTCTAGAAGGGGGAAAGGGCGCTGGGTGCAGCTGGCCAGTGGGTCAGGGGGAACGGGGTCGGTCCACGGCAGAAACGGGGCGAGCGGGCTCGGCTGGGCGGAGCAGAGGCGTGTGCGGGGAAATCGGGTGGAGGAGGAAGACGAGGCTGACGGTGGGCCAGCGTAGTCAGTGAGGGGAGCGGGGAGTGCGACGCAGCGCGGGCAGGTGGGCCGGGGCGCGAGCGTGGGCCGCGCGCGAGTGAGCGGAGTGGGCCGGGCTGAGGGAGAGAGAGGGAGAGTTAGCTGGGCCGGGGTGGGCCGGCCGGGTTGGGTTGGGTTGAAGGTTTGGGCCGGACTGGGTTTTCTAATTTTCCTTTCTATTTTCTATTTACTCTCTCAATTCAAAACCTAATCCAAACAAAGTTTGAATTCCAATTTGAATTTGAATCCAAACCACACTCAAATAAAAAATTATGCACCAGCATGTTTGCAACAAAAATTTAAACCTATGATAAATTTTAATTAAACAAGGAACCAAAAATTAGATTAAATGCCAACTAAACACAATAAACCTTAGAAAATTAAATAAAGCCAATTAATTTATTAATAAATACTGAAATTTAAAATTAGGGTGTTACAGACCCTACCCCCTTAAAGAAATCTCGTCCCGAGATTTAGCTGGGCTGGCTAGCAAAGAGATCTGGATATGTCTTCATCAGCTCATCTTCTCGCTCCCAAGTAGCCTCAGCTTCACTGTGGTGACTCCACTGAACTCTGCACATCTTGATGCGCTTGTTCCGAGTAACCCTCTCTGATGTCTCCAGAATCTTCACCGGATGCTCAGTATAAGTCAGGTCCTCCTGGACATCTACTCCATCCAGGGGTGCCTGCTCCTCGGGTACTCGCAAACACCTCTTCAGCTGAGATATATGGAAGACATCATGAATTCCTGAGAGGCTGAGAGGTAACTCCAGGCGATAAGCAACTTCGCCTTTCCGCTCTAGCACCTTGAATGGCCCCACATACCGAGGTGCTAACTTCCCTTTGACATTAAATCTGCGGATTCCTCTCATCGGAGACACCTTCAGATACACATAATCACCGACACTGAAAGTCAGGTCTCTCCGTTTACCATCAGCATAGCTCTTCTGTCTGCTCTGTGCAATCCTCAGATTTTCTCGCACAGCCTGAACCATCTGCTCTGCATCATCTATGATCTCAGGGCCAAAGAGCTGCTTTTCACCAATCTGATCCCAATAGAGAGGAGTCCTGCATTTTCTGCCATACAATGCCTCAAAGGGAGACTTCTTCAGACTGGCCTGATAGCTGTTGTTATATGAGAACTCAGCAAATGACAGGCACTTATCCCAGCTGGTACCGTACTGAATAGCACAAGCTCTCAGCATATCCTCCAACACCTGGTTGGTTCTCTCTGTCTGCCCATCTGTCTGAGGGTGATAAGCCGTACTGAAACGCAGCTTCGTATCCAGAGAATCATGGAGCTGCTCCCAGAACCGAGAAGTGAACTGAGACCCTCTGTCAGATATGATCTTCTTCGGCACACCATGCAAGCAGACAATCCGAGAGATGTACAACTCTGCAAGTCTAGCACCGGAGTAAGTAGTGTTCACTGGAATGAAGTGAGCAACCTTCGTCAATCGATCCACTACTACCCAAATAGAGTTGTACCCTTTCTGAGTACGAGGCAATCCAACAATGAAGTCCATAGTGATTTCCTCCCATTTCCACTCCGGAATCTTCAAAGGCTGCAATAGACCTGCTGGCCTCTGATGCTCAGCCTTGACACGCTGACAGGTGTCACAAATAGCCACGTACTCTGCCACTGAACGCTTCATCCCATACCACCAGAAACGTTCCTTCAGATCATAGTACATCTTCGTGCTGCCCGGATGAATAGAGTATGCTGTATCATGGGCCTCACTCAGAATCAACTTCCGAAGATCATGCACATCTGGCACGCAGATCCGGTTCTTGTACCACAAGGTACCCTGATCATCCTCTCTGAAATGAGGAGCCTTGCCCTTTCTGAGCAACTCACGAATCTCCTGCAGCTTCTCATCATCTTTCTGATGTTGCCTGATCTCTGACTCTAGAGTCGGTACTGCCTCAAAAGCTGCACTAGAGGTATGATGCAAGAAGCCCAGACTCAACTGCTCGAACTCCTCACATAACTCTGGAGGCATCTGGAAAGCAACGGCCATGTTGACATAACTCCTTCTGCTCAAAGCATCTGCTACAACATTGGCCTTGCCCGGATGATAGTGAATCTCCAGATCATAGTCCTTGACCAACTCTAGCCATCTTCTCTGCCGCATGTTCAGCTCATTCTGCGTGAAAATATACTTGAGGCTCTTGTGATCAGTGTAGATATCACACCGCTGCCCATACAAGTAATGCCTCCAAATCTTCAGAGCATGCACAACTGCGGCTAACTCAAGATCATGAGTAGGATAATTCAGCTCATGCCGGCGTAGCTGCCGTGAAGCATAAGCTATCACTCTGCCCTCCTGCATCAGAACACACCCGAGACCATCCTTCGAAGCATCACAATACACCGTGAACCTCTTCGTCTGGTCTGGCAGAGTCAGGACTGGCGCTGTAGTCAACCTCTTCTTCAGCTCATCAAAGGCCATCTGACGCTCATCAGTCCATACAAAAGCCACATTCTTCTCCAGCAAAGAAGTCAAAGGCTTCGCGATCTTGGAGAAATTCTCAATGAACCTCCGATAATATCCAGCTAAGCCCAAGAAAGATCTGACTTCCTTCACTGTCTGCGGTGTCTCCCACTCGAGCACATCCTTCACCTTGCTCGGATCAACAGCAATGCCTCCCTGAGAGATAACATGACCGAGGAATGGCACCTCGTCAATCCAGAACTCGCACTTGCTGAACTTGGCATACAGCTGATGCTCTCTCAATCTCTGCAACACGAGCCTCAAATGCTCCTCATGCTCTTCTTCGGTCTTGGAGAAGATCAGAATATCATCAATGAAAATCACCACGAAGACATCCAGATAATCCATGAAGACCATGTTCATCAGATGCATGAAGAAAGCCGGGGCATTAGTCAAGCCGAAGGACATGACTGTATACTCATATAGCCCGTACTTGCAGGTGAATGCCGTCTTCGGAATATCCCCAGGACGGATCCTCAGCTGAAAATAACCCGAACGAAGATCAATCTTCGAGAATATACGAGCACCTCGAAGCAGATCGAAGAGATCCTCAATACGGGGCAGTGGATGCTTGTTCTTGATAGTAACTGCATTCAGCTCCCGATAATCCACACACATCCTCTTCGAGCCATCCTTCTTATCTACCAGCAACAACGGAAAAGCCCAAGGAGAGAAGCTGCGACGGATATAGCCCTTGGCTAGCAACTCATCAATAGTCTTCTTTACTTCTTCATGCTCTATAGGTGCCATACGATAGGGCCGCTTTGCAATAGGAGCTGTGCCAGGCAAGAGATCAATACAAAACTCAATGGCGCGTTCAGGCGGCATACCTGGCAGATCATCCGGAAAGACATCCGGGAATTCAGACACCACGCGAATACCATCCGTGGGTCTAGCCTCCATCTGATGAAGAAATCCAGAAGGCTCTACTGCACTGATAACAACCTCTTGGCCACTGGAAGCTGATAGCAAGACTGTCCTCTGAGCACAATCTATCCGGACTCCCCATTTGGCCAGAGTCTCCATTCCCAGAATGACATCAATGCCCTTGGTGTCTAGCACCATCAGATCAGTACAAAACTCTACTCCCCTCAAAGAAACACTGACCCTCGGGCAGTAAGTATGAGACCTCAACTGTCCACCCGGTGAAGATACTAACAGGCACCTCTTTAATGTGCTAGTATGAATACCATGATGCTCGACAAAAGACTGGGTAATGAAGGAATGCGTAGCACCAGTATCAAAAAGCACTGTAGCTGGATATGAATTAACCATGAACGTACCAATAACCACGTTGGGAGCCTCGGCCGCTGACTCGGCCGTCACGTGGTTCACCCTGCCCTGTGCTGGCGCCCTGGGCTGAGCTGGGCGTCCCTGCTGTCCCGCCTGCGCCTTCCGGGGGCAAGCGTTGGCGTAGTGCCCCGGCTGGCCGCAGTGAAAGCAGGTGCGAGGAGGTCCCTGAGCCTGCTGTCCGGTAGGAGCTGCCGGACGTGGAGCCTGTGGTGCCGGTGGAGCTGGTGGAGCACGAGCCGGAGGTGCCGGTAACCTCGGGCCCTGACCTGCCTGCTGCTGTCGAGGCGGGTACTGCTGCGGTGGCCTCTGCTGGTACTGCTGAGGAGGCCGGTACTGCTGCTGGTACTGCTGGGGCTGCTGGAGTCGAGGACGAGTGTTGCTGCCGGAAGCAACGGGGACAACCTTCCTCTTCTTGTCCTCCATCTCCAGGTGCTTACGCTCAGTGTTGAGCGCACTGTCAACCAGATGGTTGAAGTCGTCGAAGCGGAGGTTGAGCAGCGCGTACTGGAGGTAGTCCTCAAGACCCTCCATGAAGTGCTCCTGCTTCTTGCGGTCATCCGCAACCTCGGCAGGGGCGTAGCGTGCCAGCTGAAGAAAGCGATCACGATACTCCGTGACCGACATAGTCCCCTGAATTCACAAAGACAGATAGATATCGGAAGATTAACTCAAGATTCATAAGGATAGAACAAGGGCATTAGCTCAAAAGAAAACGCTGAATGATTATACTTAGGATTACCTGCTTCAGTGCAAGGAACTCCTTCTGCTTCATCTTCATAACGCCCGCGGGGACGTTGTGGCTGCGGAAACGCTCCCTGAACTGGAGCCAAGTGAGAGACTCGCGGTCATGGACCGGGTGGGACTCCCACCAGTCCAAAGCTGCCCCTCGCAGCTGTCCTGCTGCGTACAAGACGCGCTCACGGTCATCGCACTGGGCGATGTCCAGCTGACGCTCCACTGCACGGAGCCAGTCGTCAGCCTGAAGAGGGTCGGACGTGTGAGAGAACGTCGGCGGGTGACCCCTCAGGAACTCAGCACGCCTGTCGCGAGGCTGCGGCGGTGGAGGAGGCGGAGGCTGAGTGTGAGCGTGCTGAAGAGCCTGAACCGTGTTGTTCAGGGTAGCCATCATCTGCATCTGGAGCTGGAAGTACTGCTCCGGAGTCAAGGGTGGAGGCATCGGGATCCCAGTACCCTGGTTGTTCTGACCCTGCTGCTGGCCAGAACCTGAACCGGTGCTCCTGGTGTTCACCATCTGATTTGAACAAAAGATTCCACGAGTAAGGATATTGCAGGAATAAACTCGGATGGATATGATAACTCTTTGCGGAAAAAGACTCAGCCATGATAAAGTAGACAGGATAGAGTTGACTGTTTTACCCCCAACGATCTAACTCATTTTATTAATTAGTTAACTTTAACATCTGAGTGATTTTCTTTAAACAAATTTAAACTGCTAAGCTATGCAATCAGTCAAAAATTCAGATCAACCATGTAGCATAATAACAAGCAGACAAATTTCACAACTTAGCCGAGTTTAGCAAAAGACTCGACTAACACAACGCGTCGCAGAACGTGCTATCGTATTATTATAAAAGGGTCACCTAGCTATGCTCATGGAGGTCAGATGACTGATTCAGGCCAAAATCTACGAAACTATTCTTCAGAGAGAGAAATCAAGGCAAGAAGGGTAAAAAGTCAAAGAAGTCAAGGGGTATAATAGTAAAATAGTTTCAGCAGGCAAGGATTGGTGAGAAGAAGTCCTAAAACTCGACCAGTTCTATCTAGGCTTCGTCCTACAGTCGATATGGCTCTGATACCACTCTGTAACACCCGGTTTATAAAAGAACATAAACCGAGCAATCATATACGTGCCAGGATCAAGTCACACGTATATACAACAGAATGAACAGTATATCATAGCACATATCACGTAAAAAGACATAATAAAGCGAATACGAATGTTATTTATTACAATAATGACAAAATGTCTGATACAGCGGAAGCGAAGTACAAAATACGATAAAGCTCTCCGAAGCTGAAGCAGGGCGCCACAGGGACGTCGACTGGGAGACGAAGCACCTAGAAGTCCTCGTAGTCCTGGTAGCGCTGGACGAACTCCCTCGTGTCGGCAGGAACTGAGCAGCAGTAGCGTAGCCAAGAGGAAAAAGTAGAGAAGAGGCAAGAGTGAGTACACAACTTGTACTCAACAAGTATAACACAAACTATGAGGCTCTAGGCTGGCTGACTCAACTGCATTAGCTTTTAAGTGTTGGCAAATTTTTATTAAAGCTATTTACTACGAGTTGATGAATTACCATTAACCCAGTTACATAGTAATTAATCAAGTTTAATCATGTAACTACTGAGAAACCAAACCAAACCAAGCCACCAAGGTAACCCCGAGAAGCACCTCCCTCGTCGGAAGGAGATAACTTCACTAATCAAAAGGAGGATCTGGGCCGCTCATAACCGTGAGCACGGCTAGTATACCAGTTTTACACTCTGCAGAGGTTGCACATCTTTACCCACAAGTCGTGAGCTACGCCAGTTGTTCATCACACTTCCTTAGGTGAGATGGCCAGCGACTCACTACGAGGCCTTTAAAAAGAATCTCGTTGGTAAGGCGTAACCGCGAGAGTTAGGTCGGCGACGATGGGGCCCACCTCCGGGGGTACAAGCACAGGAGCGCAATCCAAGCACAGACCAAGCCGGAGGAGCAGGGACCATTGAAGCTTACTACTCTTGCCCCGCAGGTAAGTTACTCCAAACCAAAAAGATCTAGTTATTACGCCAAGTCTATCCCATTCTAGCCTTGTGGTAGCGCTGTTGTCCCAGGTTGTCGCTCTATGAACCGGTCCTTATGGAGAGTGGCCAACCAGGCAGTAAGCACCGTGCTGGCCCCCTAAACCATGTTTCTAACAAAAGCCAATTTTAACGAGAAGTGAGCCACTCAAGCCACACAGAGTGCCACTCTCAGAATTAAGTTCAAGTATACCATTAATCAAATTAATTAAAAAGGACCAGAGTGTGTTATAGCGCAGCAACCTAGCACAACTAACCAAAATGCAACCCAAAGGTATATATAAAGGATATAAACTGGCTAGGAAATCCTTAAAGGCATACAGTATTAAAATGCAGTATGAAATTGTATTTAAAGTGATAGGTTGTTCATGTTATACTTGCCTTCCTCGTACTGCTCCTGCTGCTGCTCAAAGTGCTCCGAAGACGGCTGCTCCGGGTACTGGTACTGAGGCTCCTCAGACGGATCAACGTCTACTCACGAACACATGGCCAAAACAATGCACAATAATAAGCATACAAGCAAACATTAACAAAAACTAAGAAACAGTACATCAATACATAAAAGCAGCACACTAAACTAGTCTAATACTGTTCTACGCATTACAACGATCGCGTGGACATAAAGAACGCCAAAAACGGAGCTAAAACGCATTTTCTGGGCTAAAAACAAGTTCTAGGGGCTTATTTGTAAGAAAACTGAAGTTTCAGGGGCTTTTCTGCTAAAACCGAGGACTAAAACGTAAATAAACATTAAATCTAAGGGCTAACGCGCAAAACCAACGGCTCTGGACGGCGGGTTTGAAAACCAGGAAGCTCAGGGTGTTCTGTGCAAAGTTTTGGGCCGATCTGCAAATATTTTTGAACTAGCAAGGAGCGCGGGTTGATTCGAGAAAAACTCAGGGGCTCTTTAGAAAGACAACCAGGCCGAACCGGTATCCTCAGATCTGATCCGTTGGATTCAGATCTGGCGGCTCAGATCTAGATGGGGCAAGATCTAATCTGGGTCGTTGGCTACGGATCGGACGGCTGAGGTGAAAAGGGGCGCGGGAGCGGCGGCGGGACTCGCCGGAGCTCTGCTCCCGCGGCGGCGGCTCGCCGGAGAAGTCCGAATCCGGCCTTCCCGGGGTCAGAAACGACGAGATATGGGTCGGGAGGGGACTACGCGTCACGCGTAGTCCACCTGAGGCTTTTGCGGGCCTCGGGGAGGATGGTAGCGGGGCGCGCTGCATCGACGACGGCCCTGCGCTGCGGAGCTCGCCGGCGCGGCGCGTGCGGGGTTCTCCAGGGGCTACGGCCTAGCATAAACTAGCACAAAACGGGCCTGAGGGGATGTGGAAGCTCACCGGGGTTTGGATTGGGTCGGGGATGTCGCGCAGGGTGGTCGTCGGCGGTGTCCGAGCAGTGGGGCTCGCGGAGCTCGCGGAGGAAGGGCCGCTGCAGAGGCCGGAGCGGGGAAGCGGGCTCGGGGAAGATCCTATCGTCGAGGTGGAGCCGTGGTGCTTCTTGGACGGGGCTCTGGTACGGTGGCGCGGCGGAATCGCTCACCGGCGGCGCAGGGGTCCCTTTTGCGGCGGAGCTAGGTGTAGGGGTGCGGTTGGGGTCCCTGGTGGCGGCGCTGGCCTTTAGGATGGGGAGCAGGAGGCTGTGGGGGTGCAATTTAAGAAACTCAGCCGCGGATTTGGGCGTGCGTGCCCGGTGCAAGCACGGCGGCCATCACGGCCGAGGATCGCGGGCGGTTGATGGGGCTCGGGGAAATAGGATCTCGGCGTGATCCGAGCACGGGTGCAGCTTCTAGAAGGGGGAAAGGGCGCTGGGTGCAGCTGGCCAGTGGGTCAGGGGGAACGGGGTCGGTCCACGGCAGAAACGGGGCGAGCGGGCTCGGCTGGGCGGAGCAGAGGCGTGTGCGGGGAAATCGGGTGGAGGAGGAAGACGAGGCTGACGGTGGGCCAGCGTAGTCAGTGAGGGGAGCGGGGAGTGCGACGCAGCGCGGGCAGGTGGGCCGGGGCGCGAGCGTGGGCCGCGCGCGAGTGAGCGGAGTGGGCCGGGCTGAGGGAGAGAGAGGGAGAGTTAGCTGGGCCGGGGTGGGCCGGCCGGGTTGGGTTGGGTTGAAGGTTTGGGCCGGACTGGGTTTTCTAATTTTCCTTTCTATTTTCTATTTACTCTCTCAATTCAAAACCTAATCCAAACAAAGTTTGAATTCCAATTTGAATTTGAATCCAAACCACACTCAAATAAAAAATTATGCACCAGCATGTTTGCAACAAAAATTTAAACCTATGATAAATTTTAATTAAACAAGGAACCAAAAATTAGATTAAATGCCAACTAAACACAATAAACCTTAGAAAATTAAATAAAGCCAATTAATTTATTAATAAATACTGAAATTTAAAATTAGGGTGTTACACCGCAGTGAAAGCAGGTGCGAGGAGGTCCCTGAGCCTGCTGTCCGGTAGAAGCTGCCGGACGTGGAGCCTGCGGTGCCGGTGGAGCTGGTGGAGCACGAGCCGGAGGTGCCGGTAACCTCTGGCCCTGCCCCGCCAGCTGCTGCTGTCGAGGCGGGTACTGCTGTGGTGGCCTCTGCTGGTACTGCTGAGGAGGCCGGTACTACTGCTGGTACTGCTGAGGCTGCTGGAGGCATGGACGAGTGTTGCTGCCGGAAGCAACGAGGACAATCTTCCTCTTCTTGTCCTCCATCTCCAAGTGCTTGCGCTCAGTGTTGAGCGCGCTGTCAACCAGATGGTTGAAGTCGTCGAAGCGGAGGTTGAGCAGTGCGTACTGGAGGTAGTCCTCAAGACCCTCCATGAAGTGCTCCTGCTTCTTGCGGTCATCCGCAACATCGGCAGGGGCGTAGCGAGCGAGCTGCAGAAAGCGATCACGATACTCCGTGACCGACATAGTCCCCTGCTTCAGTGCAAGGAACTCCTTCTGCTTCATCTTCATAACGCCCGCGGGGACGTTGTGGCTGCGGAAATGCTCCCTGAACTGGAGCCAAGTGAGAGACTCGCGGTCATGAACTGGGTGGGACTCCCACCAGTCCAAAGCTGCCCCTCGCAGATGTCCTGCTGCGTACAGGACTCGCTCCCGATCATCGCACTGGGAGATGTCCAGCTGACGCTCCACTGCACGGAGCTAGTCGTAAGCCTGAAGAGGGTCGGACGTGTGGGAAAATGTCGGCGGGTGACCCCTCAGGAACTCAGCACACCTGTCGCGAGGCTGTGGCGGTGCAGGAGGCGGAGGCTGAGTGTGAGCCTGCTGAAGAGCCTGAACCGTGTTGTTCAGGGTGGCCATCATCTGCATCTGGAGCTGGAAGTACTGCTCCGGAGTCAAAGGTGGCGGCATCGGGATCCCGGTCCCCTGGGTGTTCTGACCCTGGTTGTTCTGCCCCTGCTGGTCAGAACCATGCCTGGTGTTCACCATCTAATTTTTGGACAAAAGATTTCACGAGTAAGGATATTGCAGGAATAAATTCAGATGGATATGATAACTCTTTGCGGAAAAAGACTCAGCCAAGATAAAGTAGACAGGATAGAGTGGACTGTTTTACCCCCGATGATCTAACTCATTTTATTAATTAGTTAACTTTAACATCTGAGGGATTTTCTTTAAACAAATTTAAACTACTAAGCTATCCAATCATTCAAAAATCCAAATCAAACATGTAGCATAATAACAAGCAGACAATTTTCACAACTTAGCCGAGTTTAACATCCGACTCGACTAACCACAACACGTCGTAGAACGTGCTATCGTATTATTATAAAGGGGTCACCTAGTTTATACTCATGGTGGTCAGATGACTGATTCGGGCCAAAGTCTACGAAAACTATTCTTCAGAGAGAGAAATCAAGACAAGACGAGTAAAAAGTCAAGAAGTCAAGGGGTATAATAGTAAAATAATTTCAGCAGGCAAGGATTGGTGAGAAGAAGTCCTAAAACTCGACCAGTTCTATCTAGGCTTCGTCCTACAGTCGATACGGCTCTGATACCACTCTATAACACCCGGTTTATAAAAGAACATAAATCGAGCAATCATATACGTGCCAGGATCAAGTCACACGTATATACAACAGAATGAACAGTATATCACAGCACATATCACGAATAAGACATAATAAATCGAAATACGAATGTTATTTATTACAGTAATGACAAAAATGTCTGGTACAGCGGAAGCGAAGTACAAAATACGATAAAGACTCTCCGAAGCTGAAGCAGGGCGCCACAGGGACGTCGACTGGGAGACGAACACCTAGAAGTCCTCGTAGTCCTGGTAGCGCTGGACGAACTCCCTCGTGTCGGCAGGAACTGAGCAGCAGTAGCGTAGCCAAGAGGAAAAAGTAGAGAAGAGGCAAGAGTGAGTACACAACTTGTACTCAACAAGTATAACACAAACTATGAGGCTCTAAGGTTGGCTGACTCAACTGCATTAGCTTTTAAGCGTTGGCAAAATTTTATTAAAGCTATTTACTACGAGTTGATGAATTACCATTAACCCAGTTACATAGTAATTAGTCAAATTTAAACATGTTACTACTGAGAACCAAACCGAAACCAAGCCACCAAGGTAACCCCGAGAGGCACCTCCCTCATCGGAAGGAGACAACCCCACTAATCAAAAGGAGGATCTGGGCCGCTCATAACCGTGAGCACGGCTAGTATACCAGTTTTACACTCTGCAGAGGTTGCACATCTTTACCCACAAGTCGTGAGCTACGCCAGTTGTTCATCACACTTCCGTAGGTGAGATGACTAGCGACTCACTACGAGGCCGTTACAAAGAATCTCGTTGGTAAGGCGTAACCGCGAGAGTTAGGTCAGCGACGATGGGGCCCACCTCCGGGGGTACAAGCACAGGAGCGCAATCCAAGCACAGACCAAGCCGGAGGAGCAGGGACCATTGAAGCTTACTACTCTTGCTCCACAGGTAAGTTACTCCAAACCAAAAAGACCTAATTAGTAAGCCAAGTCTATCCCATTCTAGCCTTGTGGTAGAGCTGTTGTCCCAGGTTGTCGCTCTATGAACCGGTCCTTATGGAGAGTGGCCAACCAAGCACTAAGCACCGTGCTGGCCCCCTAAACCATGTTTCTACAAAAAACCATCTTTTAACGAGACGTGAGCCACTCATCCACACAGAGGGCCACTCTCAGAATTAAGTTCAAGTAAACCATTAATCAAATTAATTAAAAAGGACCAGAGTGTGTTATAGCGCAGCAACCTAGCACAACTAACCAAAATGCAACCCAAGGATATATAAAGGATATAAAGTGGCTAGGACAGTCCTTATAGGCATACAGTATTAAAATGCAGTATGAAATTGTATTTAATAGTGATAGGTTGTTCATGTTACACTTGCCTTCCTCGTACTGCTCTGGCTGCTGCTCAAACTGCTCGGAAGACGGCTGCTCCGGGTACTGGTACTGGGGCTCCTCAGATGGATCAGCGTCTACTCACGAACACATGGCCAAAACAATGCACAATAATAAGCATACAAGCAAACACTAATAAAAATTAAGAAACAGTACATCAATACATAAAAACAGCACACTAAACTAGTCTAAAACTATTCTACGCGTTACAACGATCGCGTGGACATAAAGAACGCTAAAAACGGAGCTAAAACGCATAAACTAGGCCTAAAACAAGGTTCAGGGGCTTATTTGTAGGAAAAACTAAGTTACAGGGGGTTTTCTGCAAAAACCGAGGGCGTAAACGTAATTAACCGTTAACTTCAGGGTCTAACTCGTAAAAGCAACCGATCTGGACGGCGGGTTATAAATCTACAAAGCTCAGGGACTAAAACATAAAAAACAGGACCTATACGTAATTATTTTTGACTAAGGCTGGACCGCGGGTTGATTGTAGAAAACCTCAGGGGCTCTTAAGAAAAAAAAACACAGGCCGAACCGTTATCTTTGATTCAGGGCGCTTGGATCTAGATTCGACGGCTCAGGGTGTCTCGGTCCTAGATCTAATCTAGGCCGTCGGCCCTAGATCGAGGGGCTGGGGTGTTTTGCGGCGGCGGCGACGGCGGAACGCCGCCGGAGCTCTGCTCCGCGGCGGGGGAGGATGCCGGAGTGGCTAAACCGGCGTTTCAGGGGGCTATTAAGGATAGGGTTTGGCCGTGGAGCATCGTGGTTGCATGCGTAATCCACTGGAGTGGATAATGCGGGGCTGCGGCGTGCAGAGAGGGGCGCACGGCGTGGAGGCGGCTCGGCGCCATGGCGAGCCTCGCCGGCGTGGACTGCGACGGCGGTCCGGGGCCAGGAGCGATCTACGGGCTACGACTATTGGTCCAAAAGGAAGGGAGGGTCGGGATGTGGCTTACTGAGCTCAAGATTGGTCGATGGGGTTGCTGCAGAGTCGCCGGCGACGTGTTTGGGAGAAGCCGCTGGACGGAGCTCGCGGTCCGGGGGGGTGGCGTACTCCTCCGGTCCCTAGATCACCACGGACTGGCTCGGGATGGCACTGCGAAGCGGTGCAACGAGTCAGGGGGACAGGATCGGCACCGGGTGATGTAAAACGACGGCCAAGGGACTTACCGGCGGCGGCGCTACTGGCGGAGCGACCGGCGGCTGCTAGGGTTTGCGGGCGGCGCCTGTGGGGTGGGTTGGAGAACCAGGGGCGTGGGGCACTATTTGTAGGGCGGCTCGGTGAGGCCTGGGCGTGCGCGCCCGATAAGGGAGGACGGCGAAATCCCCGGCGGGGATTGGGGGCTCTGTTGCGCGCGGCGCAGGGAAGGAGACGGCGCCGACAGGCGGGCCCAGGGTGCAGCGAGAGAGGGGAGAGCAACGCGGTCGCCTGGGCTGGCGTGCGAGCAGGGGAACGGGTCGGCGCGTTGCGGGAGTGTGGGCCGCGAACGTCTGGGCCGTGTGGGTGGGAAAACGGGCCGCGGGCTGAAGCGCTGGTAGGTCGGGGTGAAGCAGGCCTCGCGCGGGGTTGCGGGCTAGAAAGCGAGTTGCTGGGCCCGGGGGGAAAGGGTGGGCCGGATGGCTTGAGCTGCTGGGTTGGGCCAGGGTTGCTGGACTGGGTTTGAGTGTGGGCTGGTTTTTCTTCTTTTCTATTTCTATTTACTCTCTCTTTCCAAATCTAATTCAAACAAAGTTTGAATTCAAATACAAATTTGAATTCAAACCACACTCAAATAATTAAAACTATGCACCAGCATGAATGCAACACCAAAATTTAAACCTATGATAAAATTTTAATTACTTAAAAAACAAAATTTTAGATTAAATGCAAGTCTAACACAATAAACCTTAGAAAATTAAATAAAGCCAATTAAATTTATTAAAAAATGCTGAAATTTAAACTAGGGTGTTACAGACCCTACCCCCTTAAAGAAATCTCGTCCCCTAGATTTAGCTGGGCTGGCTAGCAAAGAGATCTGGATATGTCTTCTTCAGCTCATCTTCTCGCTCCCATGTAGCCTCAGCTTCACTGTGATGACTCCACTGAACTCTGCACATCTTGATGCGCTTGTTCCGAGTGACCCTCTCTGATGTCTCCAGAATCTTCACCGGATGCTCAGTATAAGTCAGATCTTCCTGCACATCGACCCCATCCAGGGGTGCCTGCTCCTCGGGTACTCGGAAACACCTCTTCAGCTGAGATATATGGAAGACATCATGAACTCCCGAGAGGCTGAGAGGTAACTCCAGGCGATAAGCAACTTCGCCTTTCCGCTCTAGCACCTTGAATGGCCCCACATACCGAGGTGCTAACTTCCCTTTGACATTGAATCTGCGAATTCCTATCATCGGAGACACCTTCAGGTACACATAATCACCAACACTGAAGGTCAGGTCTCTCCGTTTGCCATCAGCATAGCTCTTCTGTCTGCTCTGTGCAATCCTCAGATTTTCTCGCACGGCCTGAACCATCTGCTCCGCATCATCTATGATCTCAGGGCCAAAGAGCTGCTTCTCACCAATCTGATCCCAATAGAGAGGAGTCCTGCACTTTCTGCCATACAGTGCCTCAAAGGGGGACTTCTTCAGACTGGCCTGATAGCTGTTGTTATATGAGAACTCAGCATATGAAAGGCACTTATCCCAACTAGTACGGTACTGAATGGCACAAGCTCTCAGCATATCCTCCAACACTTGGTTGGTTCTCTCTGTCTGCCCATCTGTCTGAGGGTGATAAGCCATACTGAAACGCAGCTTCGTATCCAACGAATCATGGAGCTGCTCCCAGAATCGAGAAGTGAACTGAGACCCTCTGTCAGATATGATCTTCTTGGGCACACCATGCAAACAGACAATCCGAGAGATGTACAACTCTGCCAGTCTAGCACCAGAGTAAGTAGTGTTCACCGGAATGAAGTGAGCAACCTTCGTCAATCGATCCACTACTACCCAAATGGAGTTGTACCCTTTCTGAGTACGAGGCAATCCAACAATGAAGTCCATAGTGATTTCCTCCCATTTCCACTCTGGAACCTTCAAAGGCTGTAACAGACCTGCTGGATTCTGATGCTCAGCCTTGACACGCTGACAGGTGTCACAAATAGCCACGTACTCTGCCACTGAACGCTTCATCCCATACCACCAGAAACGTTCCTTCAGATCATAATACATCTTCGTGCTGCCCGGATGAATAGAGTAAGCTGTATCATGGGCCTCACTTAGAATCAACTTCCGGAGATCATGCACATCAGGCACGCAGATCCGGTTCTTGTACCACAAAGTACCCTGATCATCCTCTCTGAAATGACGAGCCTTGCCCTTCTTGAGCAACTCACGAATCTCCTGCAGCTTCTCATCATCTTTCTGATGCTGCCTGATCTCTGACTCTAGAGTCGGTACTGCCTCAAACGCTGCACTGGAAGTATGATGCAAGAAGCCCAGACTCAACTGCTCGAACTCCTCACATAACTCTGGAGGCATCTGGAAAGCCACAGCCATGTTGACATAACTTCTCCTGCTGAAAGCATCTGCTACAACATTGGCCTTGCCCGGATGATAGTGAATCTCCAGGTCATAGTCCTTGACCAACTCTAGCCATCTTCTCTGCCACATGTTCAGCTCATTCTGCGTGAAAATGTACTTGAGGCTCTTGTGATCAGTGTAGATATCACACCGCTGCCCATACAAGTAATGCCTCCAAATCTTCAGAGCATGCACAACTGCGGCTAACTCAAGATCATGAGTGGGATAATTCAGCTCATGCCGACGTAACTGTCGTGAAGCATAAGCAATCACTCTGCCCTCCTGCATCAGAACACACCCAAGACCATCCTTCGAAGCATCACAATATACCGTGAACCTCTTCGTCTGGTCTGGCAGAGTCAGGACTGGCGCCGTGGTCAACCTTTTCTTCAGCTCCTCAAAGGCCCTCTGACGCTCATCAGTCCACACGAAAGCCACATTTTTCTCCAGCAAAGAAGTCAAAGGCTTCGCGATCTTGGAGAAATTCTCAATGAACCTCCGATAATATCCAGCTAAGCCCAAGAAAGACCTGACTTCCTTTACTGTCTGCGATGTCTCCCACTCTAGCACATCCTTCACCTTGCTCGGATCAACAGCAATGCCTCCCTGAGAGATAACATGACCGAGGAATGGGACCTCGTCAATCCAGAACTCGCACTTACTGAACTTGGCATACAACTGATGTTCTCTCAGCCTCTGCAACACGAGTCTCAGATGCTCCTCATGCTCTTCTTCTGTCTTGGAGAAGATCAGAATATCATCAATGAAAATCACCACAAAGACATCCAGATAATCCATGAAAACCATGTTCATCAAATGCATGAAGAAAGCCGGGGCATTAGTCAAGTCGAAGGACATGACAGTGTACTCATACAGCCCGTACTTGCAGGTGAATGCCGTCTTCGGAATATCCCCAGGACGGATCCTCAGCTGAAAATAACCCGAACGAAGATCGATCTTCGAGAATATATGAGCACCTCGAAGCAGATCGAAGAGATCCTCAATACGGGACAGTGGATGCTTGTTCTTGATAGTAACTGCATTCAGCTCCCGATAATCGACACACATTCTCTTCGAGCCATCCTTCTTATCTACCAGCAACAACGGAAAAGCCCAAGGAGAGAAGCTGCAACAGATATAGCCCTTGGCTAGCAACTCATCAATAGTTTTCTTGACTTCTTCATGCTCTATAGATGCCATACGGTAGGGCCGCTTTGCAATAGGAGCTGTGCCAGGCAAGAGATCAATACAAAACTCAATGGCGCGTTCAGGCGGCATACCTGGCAAATCATCCGGAAAGACATCCGGGAATTCAGACACCACGCGAATACCGTCCGTGGGTCTAGCCTCCATCTGATGAAGAAATCCAGAAGGCTCTACTGCACTGATAACAACCTCTTGGCCACTGGAAGCTGATAGCAAGACTGTCCTCTGAGCACAATCTATCCGAACTCCCCATTTGGCCAGAGTCTCCATTCCCAGAATGACATCAATGCCCTTGGTGTCTAGCACCATTAGATCAGTACAGAACTCTACTCCCCTCAAGGAAACACTGACTCTCGGGCAGTAAGTGTGAGACCTCAACTGTCCTCCCGGTGAAGATACTAACAGGCACCTCTTTAATGTGCTAGTATGAATACCATGATGCTCGACAAAAGACTGAGTAATGAAGGAATGCGTAGCACCAGTATCGAAAAGCACTGTAGCTGGATATGAATTAACCATGAACGTACCAATAACCACGTTGGGAGCCTCGGCCGCTGACTCGGCCGTCACGTGGTTCACTCTGCCCTGAAGTGGCGCCCTGGGCTGAGCTGGGCGCCCCTGCTGTCCCGCCTGCGCCTTCCGGGGGCAAGCGTTGGTGTAGTGCCCCGGCTGGCCGCAGTGAAAGCAGGTGCGAGGAGGTCCCTGAGCCTGTTGTCCGGTAGGAGCTGCCGGACGTGGAGCCTGCGGTGCCGGTGGAGCCGGTGGAGCACGAGCCGGAGGTGCCGGTAACCTCTGGCCCTGCCCCGCCAGCTGCTGCTGTCGAGGCAGGTACTGCTATGGTGGCCTCTGCTGGTACTGCTGAGGAGGCCGGTACTACTGCTGGTACTGCTGAGGCTGCTGGAGGCGTGGACGAGTGTTGCTGCCGGAAGCAACGGGGACAATCTTCCTCTTCTTGTCCTCCATCTCCATGTGCTTGCGCTCAGTGTTGAGCGCGCTGTCAACCAGATGGTTGAAGTCGTCGAAGCGGAGGTTGAGCAGCGCGTACTGGAGGTAGTCCTCAAGACCCTCCATGAAGTGCTCCTGCTTCTTGCGGTCATCCGCAACATCGGCAGGGGCGTAGCGAGCGAGCTGCAGAAAGCGATCACGATACTCCGTGACCGACATAGTCCCCTGCTTCAGTGCAAGGAACTCCTTCTGCTTCATCTTCATAACGCCCGCAAGGACGTTGTGGCTGCGGAAACGCTCCCTGAACTAGAGCCAAGTGAGAGACTCGTGGTCATGAACTGGGTGGGACTCCCACCAGTCCAAAGCTGCCCCTCGCAGCTGTCCTGCTGTGTACAGGACTCACTCCCGATCATCGCACTGGGAGATGTCCAGCTGACGCTCCACTGCACGGAGCTAGTCGTCAGCCTGAAGAGGGTCGGACGTGTGGGAAAATGTCGGCGGGTGACCCCTCAGGAACTCAGCACGCCTGTCATGAGGCTGCGGCGGTGGAGGAGGCGGAGGCTGAGTGTGAGCCTGCTGAAGAGCCTGAACCGTGTTGTTCAGGGTGGCCATCATCTGCATCTGGAGCTGGAAGTACTGCTCCGGAGTCAAAGGTGGCGGCATCGGGATCCCGGTCCCCTGGGTGTTCTGACCTTGGTTGTTCTGCCCCCTGCTGGTCAGAACCACGCCTGGTGTTCACTATCTAATTTTTGGACAAAAGATTTCACGAGTAAGGATATTGCAGGAATAAATTCAGATGGATATGATAACTCTTTGCGGAAAAAGACTCAGCCAAGATAAAGTAGACAGGATAGAGTGGACTGTTTTACCCCCGACGATCTAACTCATTTTATTAATTAGTTAACTTTAACATCTGAGGGATTTTCTTTAAACAAATTTAAACTACTAAGCTATGAAATCATTCAAAAATCCAAATCAAACATGTAGCATAATAACAAGCAGACAATTTTCACAACTTAGCCGAGTTTAACATCCGACTCGACTAACCACAACGCGTCGTAGAACATGCTATCGTATTATTATAAAGGGGTCACCTAGTTTATACTCATGGTGGTCAGATGACTGATTCGGGCCAAAGTCTACGAAAACTATTCTTCAGAGAGAGAAATCAAGACAAGACGAGTAAAAAGTCAAGAAGTCAAGGGGTATAATAGTAAAATAATTTCAGCAGGCAAGGATTGGTGAGAAGAAGTCCTAAAACTTGACCAGTTCTATCTAGGCTTCGTCCTACAGTCGATACGGCTCTGATACCACTCTGTAACACCCGGTTTATAAAAGAACATAAATCGAGCAATCATATACGTGCCAGGATCAAGTCACACGTATATACAACAGAATGAACAGTATATCACAGCACATATCACGAATAAGACATAATAAATCGAAATACGGATGTTATTTATTACAGTAATGACAAAAATGTCTGGTACAGCGGAAGCGAAGTACAAAATACGATAAAGACTCTCCGAAGCTGAAGCAGGGCGCCACAGGGACGTCGACTGGGAGACGAACACCTAGAAGTCCTCGTAGTCCTGGTAGCGCTGGACGAACTCCCTCGTGTCGGCAGGAACTGAGCAGCAGTAGCGTAGCCAAGAGGAAAAAGTAGAGAAGAGGCAAGAGTGAGTACACAACTTGTACTCAACAAGTATAACACAAACTATGAGGCTCTAAGGTTGGCTGACTCAACTGCATTAGCTTTTAAGCGTTGGCAAAATTTTATTAAAGCTATTTACTACGAGTTGATGAATTACCATTAACCCAGTTACATAGTAATTAGTCAAATTTAAACATGTTACTACTGAGAACCAAACCGAAACCAAGCCACCAAGGTAACCCCGAGAGGCACCTCCCTCATCGGAAGGAGACAACCCCACTAATCAAAAGGAGGATCTGGGCCGCTCATAACCGTGAGCACGGCTAGTATACCAGTTTTACACTCTGCAGAGGTTGCACATCTTTACCCACAAGTCGTGAGCTACGCCAGTTGTTCATCACACTTCCGTAGGTGAGATGACTAGCGACTCACTACGAGGCCGTTACAAAGAATCTCGTTGGTAAGGCGTAACCGCGAGAGTTAGGTCAGCGACGATGGGGCCCACCTCTGGGGGTACAAGCACAGGAGCGCAATCCAAGCACAGACCAAGCCGGAGGAGCAGGGACCATTGAAGCTTACTACTCTTGCCCCGCAGGTAAGTTACTCCAAACCAAAAAGACCTAATTAGTAAGCCAAGTCTATCCCATTCTAGCCTTGTGGTAGAGCTGTTATCCCAGGTTGTCGCTCTATGAACCGGTCCTTATGGAGAGTGGCCAACCAAGCACTAAGCACCGTGCTGGCCCCCTAAACCATGTTTCTACAAAAAACCATCTTTTAACGAGACGTGAGCCACTCATCCACACAGAGGGCCACTCTCAGAATTAAGTTCAAGTAAACCATTAATCAAATTAATTAAAAAGGACCAGAGTGTGTTATAGCGCAGCAACCTAGCACAACTAACCAAAATGCAACCCAAGGATATATAAAGGATATAAAGTGGCTAGGACAGTCCTTATAGGCATACAGTATTAAAATGCAGTATGAAATTGTATTTAATAGTGATAGGTTGTTCATGTTACACTTGCCTTCCTCGTACTGCTCTGGCTGCTGCTCAAACTGCTCGGAAGACGGCTGCTCCGGGTACTGGTACTGGGGCTCTTCAGATGGATCAACGTCTACTCACAAACACATGGCCAAAACAATGCACAATAATAAGCATACAAGCAAACACTAATAAAAATTAAGAAACAGTACATCAATACATAAAAACAGCACACTAAACTAGTCTAAAACTATTCTACGTGTTACAACGATCGCGTGGACATAAAGAATGCTAAAAACGGAGCTAAAACGCATAAACTAGGCCTAAAACAAGGTTCAGGGGCTTATTTGTAGGAAAAACTAAGTTACAGGGGGTTTTCTGCAAAAACCGAGGGCGTAAACGTAATTAACCGTTAACTTCAGGGTCTAACTCGTAAAAGCAACTGATCTGGACGGCGGGTTATAAATCTACAAAGCTCAGGGACTAAAACATAAAAAACAGGACCTATACGTAATTATTTTTGACTAAGGCTGGACCGCGGGTTGATTGTAGAAAACCTCAGGGGCTCTTAAGAAAAAAAAACACAGGCCGAACCGTTATCTTTGATTCAGGGCGCTTGGATCTAGATCCGACGGCTCAGGGTGTCTCGGTCCTAGATCTAATCTAGGCCGTCGGCCCTAGATCGAGGGGCTGGGGTGTTTTGCGGCGGCGGCGACGGCGGAACGCCGCCGGAGCTCTGCTCCGCGGCGGGGGAGGTCGCCGGAGTGGCTAAACCGGCATTTCAGGGGGCTATTAAGGACAGGGTTTGGCCGTGGAGCATCGTGGTTGCATGCGTAATCCACTGGAGTGGATAATGCGGGGCTGCGGGGTGCAGAGAGGGGCGCACGGCGTGGAGGCGGCTCGGCGCCATGGCGAGCCTCGCCGGCGTGGACTGCGACGGCGGTCCAGGGCCAGGAGCGATCTACGGGCTACGACTATTGGTCCAAAAGGAAGGGAGGGTTGGGATGTGGCTTACTGAGCTCAAGATTGGTCGATGGGGTTGCTGCAGAGTCGCCGGCGACGTGTTTGGGAGAAGCCGCTGGACGGAGCTCGCGGTCTGGGGGGGTGGCGTACTCCTCCGGTCCCTAGATCACCACGGACCGGCTCGGGATGGCGCTGCGAAGCGGTGCAACGAGTCAGGGGGACGGGATCGGCACCGGGTGATGTAAAACGACGGCCAAGGGACTTACCGGCGGCGGCGCTACTGGCGGAGCGACCGGCGGCTGCTAGGGTTTGCGGGCGGCGCCTGTGGGGTGGGTTGGAGAACCAGGGGCGTGGGGCACTATTTGTAGGGCGGCTCGGTGAGGCCTGGGCGTGCGCGCCCGATAAGGGAGGACGGCGAAATCTCCGGCGGGGATTGGGGGCTCTGTTGCGCGCGGCACGGGGAAGGAGATGGCGCCGACAGGCGGGCCCAGGGTGCAGCGAGAGAGGGGAGAGCAACGCGGTCGCCTGGGCTGGCGTGCGAGCGGGGGAACGGGCCGGCGCGTTGCGGGAGTCTGGGCCGCGAACGTCTGGGCCGTGTGGGTGGGAAAACGGGCCGCGGGCTGAAGCGCTGGTAGGTCGGGGTGAAGCAGGCCTCGCGCGGGGTTGGGGGTTAGAAAGCGAGTTGCTGGGCCCGGGGGGAAAGGGTGGGCCGGATGGCTTGAGCTGCTGGGTTGGGCCAGGGTTGCTGGACTGGGTTTGAGTGTGGGCTGGTTTTTCTTCTTTTCTATTTCTATTTACTCTCTCTTTCCAAATCTAATTCAAACAAAGTTCGAATTCAAATACAAATTTGAATTCAAACCACACTCAAATAATTAAAACTATGCACCAGCATGAATGCAACACCAAAATTTAAACCTATGATAAAATTTTAATTACTTAAGGAACAAAATTTTAGATTAAATGCAAGTCTAACACAATAAACCTTAGAAAATTAAATAAAGCCAATTAAATTTATTAAAAAATGCTGAAATTTAAACTAGGGTGTTACATCTGATCCCTCCTGGACGTCGGTGCTTCAGGTATCTTTCTCAGATTCAGGTATCTTAGGCCAGGCGGCTCAGGGGAGGCCAGGCGGCCTGGTCCTGGGGCCTCTCAGCCCTCCGTTTCGCTGACATTGCACATCAACGCTCCACATTGCCTCTGGACTGGGTGCTTTCCTCATTTGACACTCTGGGCACTGGCAGGTGGGATTTTGGGTTCATCCTTGTGCCTTCCGGGTCCACCGACAGGATATGACATGTTCGCCTTGTTCTGGAACCTTATGAACATGTCACATTGCTCCAGTGAAATTATTGGACCCATGTACGTGGAGGTGTCAGGCCGGTCGGCACGGAATGTGCTGGGCGGCTGGGATTTTCTCTGATTTCGGCCATTGTTGACGGTACTTAAGTCCGGAATAAAGTCGTCAATTCTTGCAGCTTTTCATAACATTCAATCACCAAACATAGCTATAGGGCTTATTGCTATCCATTTCCATGAGTTTTGGTGATTCTTGGTTTGCAGGGACACAAGTCGGGAATAACATGAAAACATGCAGAAGACACAATAGAAATACAAGAACATCGCTGTCTGCATTACACATCCAAAAGAGGCCCATTTGACCGAGCAAACGGACCAACCAAGGCCGGGCACCGCAAATCCTAAACAAGGGGCCCACAAGGAGTGCACCGGCCAAAGATGGGCCCAAACCGCCTCAGTCGGGGTTTGGCCGAACCCATGGATGGGCCGACCCCCTTCTGAGGCAGTTCAGGCTCATCTTTGGCGGGAAGATCCCTCTTATCCTCTATAAGGCGGTTATCAGCGTTCCCGCCCTTATTTCACCCAGGAACCAACCTATTAGGACTATAAAAGGTGCCTCCCTCACCCCTCTCAAGTCATTCCCATTTCATTCTCATACACTTCAAGGAGGAGAAGTAGTAGTGGTGGTCCACTTGTATCTTTAGAGTAAGGAGTGTGCGAGGAGGATCGGAGAAGAGCTGAAGTTGTCGGCCTCTCTTCGTCTTGTACCTCGACGGGTACGAATCACTTGAGTAAGTATCTAGAGTTCATCTTCTATTAAGATCTTGGTTAAGTATTCTTAAGTTATTTATTTGTTTACGGGTTCATCGTACATTCTTGTAACGTATGCTCTAGTAGAGGGCCCATGATAAATACGGCTAACCCTGTACACTTCTAGATTGCCTTTGTTTGCCTTGTACTCTACAGTATTGCGGGGTAGACCGCAGGTGGTGACAGCCCTGTCGGTCTGCTACGAAGCTGCTTCGTGGTTAGTGCACTCCCCCTCGTCCGAGCACGGCGTAGAGCAACAAGCCGGAGGTCCCTAACAGTACCTGGGTCAGACCGGTGCCCGAAGTAAATGAGTGAAAGCCTAAGTCTACCTTACCTTGATCCTTATCTTTAGATAAACCACGCTACCCAAAGCTCTCCTACTTCTTATTCTCCTGGGTCAAGCTAACTAGAATGTTGTTACACATCCGTTCCCTGTAGAAATTACGATACCCTGAATACTTCCGGGTGACGTGCTACAACGGTATCTTTCGTGCGCTTGCGGATTATTCTGTGAATGTTAAGAAATACTAACAAGCATTTCTGGAGCTATTGCCGGGGAACGGTTGCTGTAGTTATCGTTGAACCTAGTTTGCCCTTGTATCTTTTCTTTTACCTTTTATTTTATCCTTTTCCATGGATTCCATTTCTATCAACCAGTTCTCTGCTCCTAAGGGTGAGTTCGCAGAGCCACCACAATCTTCGAAGCCAATCACAGATTCCAGCTTTGAACTCCGCCCTAGCTTCATAGCCATGGTTCGGGAACAATCCTTCTTGGGTTTTGATGATGAAAACCCCTACCACCACCTACGAGAGTTCGAGCAGTTGTGCTCATGTCTGTCAATCGCAGGCATGGCACAAGAAACACTTCGGTGGAAGTTGTTTCCTTTCTCCCTTGGTGAGAGAGCGAAACAATGGTATGCCCATAATGTAGGGAAGGTAAACAGAGAATGGGAAGAGCTGAGAGACAGGTTCTGTCTTGCGTTCTTCCCGATTGCTCGCATTGCTTCCCTACGAAAAGAGATCCTCGACTTTCGTCAGGATGAGGAGTCCATAGGTGCAGCCTGGGCCAGGTTTTCCAAGCTAACTCATGTTGGCCCAAACTTGTCTATCCCTAACCATGTGTTGCTTCAACACTTCTAGTTAGGGCTTAGCAAGGAATCTACCCAACAGCTTGATATGACTGCAGGAGGGTTGTTCACACATAAAACCACTGCTGAAGGAGAAGCTCTCTTAGATCGTATTCTAGAGAATACATCCTTCATCGAAACCCTTCTAGTAGCAGGATCCTCAAGCCATGAGGAAGTTTTGTTGGTTGATGCTACATCCCGATCTCCCACTCACCTAGAGCCAATCATCGAACCTTCCCCCGAACCAGAAACGATGGAGGAAGAAGAAATTCAACCTCTAGAGTTTCCTTTCAACATCGAGGAGGACGTCTTTCAAAACTTTGGAAACACCTCGATGCATCTTCGTGAGAAGAGACCACTAGTTCCTAAAGAACCCATACCCCCTCCGGATAAAGCTTCCTTGAAAGAGGCAGTCAAAGGGGTAACGACTGTCATGAACAGTGATTGGGTACACGAAGGGGAAATGTCACCCGCAATTCGGATCCAAAACCCCTCGTACTCCCTGTAACACCCTAATTTAAATTTCAGCTTTTAATAATAAATTTAATTGGCTTTATTTAATTTTCTAAGGTTTATTGTGTTAGACTTGCATTTAATCTAAAATTTTGTTCCTTAAGTAATTAAAATTTTCTTAGGTTTAACTTTGTTGATGCATTCATGCTGGTGCATTGTTTTAATTGTTTGATTTCATAGGGGTTTGAATTCAAATTTCTTTTGAATTCAAATAGTTGAGCTTGAGTGAGAAGTAGAATTAGAAAAGAGAAGTTTAAAGGAAAGAAAACCCAAAACCCAGTAACCCAGCCCAGGCAGTCCAGCAATCGGGCCCGCCTCCTTTCCCCACGTCCAGCCCAAACCCCTTACCCACACCATGGCCCAGCGCCCTCTCCGCAGGCCGCCCCGCTCAGCCCGGCCCAGCGATGTGGCTCAGCACGCTCGCACGCCCCGCGTCCCTCTCAGCTCTCACCCGCGCCCAGGCCCACCTGTCGGCGCCGTTCACCCCGCAGCCGCGTCGCCCCCCTCTCCCACCGACGCCCCGGGCCCGCTGTCAGCTCCTTCTTCCCCGCCGAGACACCCGCGCCTCTGCTCCGCGCCGCGACCCGCTGCCCGCTGCCCCATGGACCACCCTAGCTCCGCAGGGTCCACTGGCCAGTCCCTCCCGAGCGTCTCGCTCCTTCTAGAAGCTCCGCCACCAGAACCCGGGACCGCGCAAGGCCATTGCGCGATCCGCCCCGTCCGGCCGAATCGCGGCCGCAATCCCCGCCGGGATCACGACGGGCGCCCCCCCCCCCCCCCCCCCCCAAGATCCCCGGCGCCTTCTTTAAACCCCCGCGGACCTCCTGCGTCCAGCCTATCCCGCAGCACAGCCCCACAACCCTAGCCGCCGCCCTGCCTCTGCTTGGAGCGGAGCGCCGCCGCGACCTCCACGCTGGTGAGTCCTTGCGCCGCCACAATCCATCATCTTCGGTGACCACTGGACCTCTCTGACCCTTCACCGGCTTCGCAGCTCGTGGAGTCCGGAGGACCGGAGCACCGCCGCATCGACCATGCCCGCGACCACCGCGTCGAACTCCACCGCCGGCCCGCCCCGATTTCTGCCCTGCGCCACCTCCCAGTCCGATTCCAAGCTCGGTGAGCACCTCCTCAGCTTCCTGGTCCTTTTGCGCAAGATAGCGTAGCCTGTAGCGCATCCCCAGCCGAACAACGCCGCTCGCCGACGAGCCAGCGCCGCCTCGCTCCGCCACAAGCCCCGTCTGAGCCCTGAGTAGCCACCCCATCGCCACCAGTGCCTTACGCATACCGCGAGCATGCTCCCCAACCCATCCCCGGCTCAAACCGACCCCCGGAGCACCGGATGGGCGAACTCCGGCGACTCCGCGGCCGCGCGCCGCCGCGCTCCGTGAGTTCCGCCGCCGCCGTCGCCTGCAAACCACCCTAGCCATCAGATCCCGCTTGAACGCCCATGATTAGAACCCGACCCGAACAGATCTGGAGCACCGGATCGAGATCCAGCGGCCTAGGATCGTGCGTAATGGTTCGGCCTGGATCTTTTTCTAAAGAAACCCCCGGTTTCTTCCTATTCAACCCGCGGTCCACAGCCATTCAAAAATAATTACAGTTAGGCCCCGGTTTTTACCAAGACCCCCCTGACCTTCCTGGTTTTAGCGCCTGCAGTCTAGAGACTTTGGTTTTGCTTGTTAGCCCTTAGATTTAATGGTTAATTACGTTTAGGCCCTCAGTTTTTGCAGAAAACCCCCTGGAACCTTAGTTTTCTTGCAGTTTAGTCCCTGAACTTTGTTTTTAGCCTAGAAAATGTGTTTTAGCTCCGTTTTAGGCGTTCTTTATGTCCACGCAATCGTTGTAGCGCGTACAATAGTTTTAGACTAGTTTAGTGTGCTGTTTTTATGTATTGATGTACTGTTTCTTAGCTTTTGTTATTGTTTGCTTGTATGCTTATTGTTGTGCCTCGTTTTGGCCATGTGTTCGTGAGTAGACGTTGAGCTACAGGAGGAGCCCCAGTACCAGTACCCGGAGCAGCCGTCTTCTGACCAGTTTGAGCAGCAGCAGGAGCAGTACGAGGAAGGCAAGTATAACATGAACACCACCTATCACTTTAAATACAATTTCATACTGCATTTTAATACTGGATGCCTATAAGGACTTTCCTAGCCACCTCATATCCTTTATATATATCCATGGGTTGCATTTTGATTAGTTGTGCTAGGTGCCGCGCTATAACACATAATGGTCCTTTTTAATTAATTTCATTAATGGTATATGCAACTTAATTCTGGGAATGGCCCTCTGTGCTCCGTGCTTGGGTGGCTCACGTCCCGTTAAAATATGTTTTGTTAGAAACTTGGTTTAGGGGGCCAGCATGGTGCTTAGTGCTTGGTTGGCCACTCTCCATAAGGACTGGTTCATAGAGCAACAACCTGGGACAAAAGTGCTACCACAAGACTGGAATGGGACGGTCTTGGCGTAATAATTAGGTCTTTTTGGTTTGGAGTAACTTACCTGCGGGGCAGGGGTGGTAAGCTTCTATGGCCCTCGTGCTGAGTGGCCTCGTCTGTGCTTCGTGTCTTGACGCCCACTAGACCTGCTCCATAGTCGCCGATCCACCCTCGCGGTTACTCCCTAACAACGAGATTCTTTGTAAAGGCCTCGTAGTGAGTTTGCTAGTCATCTCACCTAAGGAAGTGTGATGAATAACTGGCGTAGCTCACGACTTGTGGGTAAAGATGTGCAACCTCTGCAGAGTGTAAAACTGGTATACTAGCCGTGCTCACAGTCATGAGCGGCCCAGATCCTCCTTTTGATTAGTGGGGTTATCTCCTTCCGACGAGGGAGGTGCCTCTCGGGGTTACCTTGGTGGTTTCGGTTTGGTTCTCAGTAGTATCATGATTAATTTCGATTAATTACTATGTAACTGGGTTTATGGTAATTCATCAACTTGTAGTAATTAGCTTTAATAAAATTTTTGCCAACACTTAAAAGCTAATGCAGTTGAGTCAGCCAACCTTAGAGCCTCATAGTTTGTGTTATACTTGTTGAGTACAAGTTGTGTACTCACTCTTGCCTCTACTCTACTTTTTCCTCTTGGATACTCTACTGCTGCTCAGTTCCTGCCGACGCGAGGGAGTTCGCTCATCGCTTCCAGGACTACGAGGACTTCTAGGCATTTCGTCTCGCAGTCGACGTCCCTGTGGCACCCTGCTTAGCTTCGGAGAGATCTTTTACGTATTTGTACTTCGCTTCCGCTGTATCAGACATTTTTGTCATTAATGTAATAAATAACTTTTGTACTCGCTTTATTATGTCTTTTTCGTGATATGTGCTGTGATATACTATTCATTTTGTTGTATATACGTGTGACTTGATCCTGGCATGTATATGATTGCTCGGTTTATGTCCTTTTATAAACCGGGTGTTACACTCCCTTCCCTGTTTCATCCAAGGAACTGTTGTCTCAGTTCTCCATAGCCCTATGGTTGGAGCAAACATCATGTCTGCATCTTATGCGCTTAGCCATCTAAGCGACAACCCTTTGCTCTCAACCTCAAGATCCCTATGGATTGGACCATGTTCCACCATTGAAGGGATTGGTATCTTACACAACGTACCCGATTGGTACGAAAAAACAGAAATTGCCCTGGATTTCCACGTCTTTGAAGTCCAAGACTTCAATGTTTTAATCGGGCAATCCGTCGAGATGTTGTTCCAAATCATCTCCTCATCAGGAACCCTCGATGTAACTCTTGGGGATAGAACTTTTAGCTTGCCGATCCTTCGGTCAAAGGATTACTTGGCCGAACCTATGCCCCAAGAAGAACAAGTTGACGAAGTGCAAACCATTTTCTTAGCCGAAACTCTTGAGTCTTCTTTAGAAAAAATGCTAAACTTTTCATTCAAAAAGAAGACAATCAGGAAGAAACCTTTGAGTTACCAACATTTCTCCAAAAATCTTCACAAAGGAGCCTCAATGAGGAATTTAGGGAAAATGCTTTCGCCACTCCTATCCCTTGGTTAGAAACTCCAATGGAGGAGCTTCATGTTGACAACGATCTGCTCGAGGAAGTGAAGTTCATATCCCTGTTCATTTCATCTAACCCTATCTCTCATCTTTGTCAAACTGAACAACTTCCATCACCCTCAAGTAAGTTTAAGCCTTGTCCCTCTAGCCCAATGTTTCACTTTGAATCTCTTGAAAAGGAGAACTTTTGTGCCATGGACCTTCCTCAGACTTTGGAATCCAAGACAGAGAATTACACAAATTGGCACGAAAACTTTGAATTTCCTCAAGATTCGTGCCCACATAAGGAAACACCGGAGTCCGTCTCTCCTAGCGCCATGTGCTCCCACCAGGATTGCAACCACCTCTTGAACTCACCGAGTAAAATGTATAGAAGGATGGTTGTAGATGCTTTCATTTATCGTAAGCATAGCAGGTTTCGTGGAAGCACTATGGCACTAACCTTGCAGCTCAAACACAATCAACAAATGGTGGTGAAGGTGGGAACTACATCACCAATATTAGCTGCAGGAAGAAGCCCCCTTGGTCAAGCTTATGACCTTAAACAAAGCACTACCGAGAGATAACCCGATTATATAAAAAAATCCTTCTCTAAAAAATAATAATAAGAGCATATTTGTAGGGCAGTATGCACCTTCGGGTATTTTGGTCATTAATCCTTTCAGGTTAAGATTAAAAAGAACGGAGGACATGCGAAGCCCAAGAACATGGGAACTGCTCCAACCAGATGCTGGGGATTACTCTGAAGGAAAGACCAACATCACACACTTGACTCTTGGTGTCCCGACATACAAAAGTTCAAGTGTGGGGGAAGTTGGTGGGCAAATCTCTGCAAGTTCTACTCAAGCAGTATCCTAGTTTTCAGAAGGATCAGCTCCGGCTTACTTAAAAAAAAGAGAGAGCAAAGAAGAGAGATGAAAAAAAAGAGAGTAAAAGAGGAAAACATGAAAAGAAAAAGAAAAGAAAGAAAGAAAAAGAGATAGATGAAAAAAAAGAGAGAAGTGAGCGAGGAAGGGAGTAAGAGTGAGCCTACAGGACCCACACAAGTCAAAGGCTGCCATATGCACATGCCTTCAAGCTTTGGCCCTACACATTGGCAGAAAAACATTCTGCTGCTTAGCTCCACCCATCCTTGCTCTCGCGTGCGTTTGCAAAGCCTCGCCTCATCCGCTTCTAGCCTTGCAAAGCGCCACTCTTGCAGCTCAAGCTCACACACCAGATGAATGCTCCTTTTCTGGTCTAGGGCTTTGCTACTCCAGTCCATTTGGCACTCACTCGCACACATGAAAGGAGACGTATTTTGCGCCTCCAATCACCGTGCCAATGGAGCATGCCACCAAGGCCCAGGGTTCCTGCACACTAGTTGTGTGTATGACCCAGCCTTGCAGTCACCTGAGTCAGCATGGTCTATGTGTCGTCCTCTACTTCTACTCACATCAAACATGGAGGAGTCATCGACAACCAAACATGACCATGCCACCTCTGCAGCAATATCAAGACATCCATCCTACATGCAGATGGTAAGTGCACTCAGGTATGTAACCCGAGTTCACCAATCGCCATTTGAACATAGCTTGATCTTCGAAATTCATGCTTCTGTTGTTTATGCTCGTATGCTCTGGTTTGGATGTATTCAATTGGTACATCCATAGGCTTTTTAAATTAAGCATGGTGCTTAGGTTAAAATAGCCTTCTTTAATCAAATTAGACATGGTGTCGAGTTTGGTTAATGAACGTTGAGCTAATACTATCACAAAAATTGGATGCATATCTTCTGTGGACTAACCCCTGCAGGAAATTTTCAAAATTTGATGGGTAAGTACTCAAGTTCATGCGGGAGATAAATAAAGGCACGGGAGGCATGTCAGGCAAAATTGCACAACATGTAAGGGAAGCACAAATCACTTTTTCAAGGTGCACTATGAGTATATTGTCAAAATGCTCCTTTATGTTTGTGCAAGTTTTATCCCAGCCTTGTTTAAGACACAAATTTGGTGAACCACAATAAAAAAGAAATAAAAACATTTTGATAAAAAAAGAGGAAAATACCTTTCTTAGAAAAATGAATGAAATAAAATAATGGCCAGCAACATGGGATCCATGCAATTTGAACATTGGAATATGATTTTAATTAACCATGGATGTGAACAACAAATTAAAAAAATGATGATGAAATTCTTTCAAAAGATCTTTAGACCTTCTCGAATATTTGCTATCCACTAACCTTTTGCAGGGAAATGAAAAGAATGCAACCAAGGGGCAGCGTGAACGCCCTAACACTCATACAACCCTCCTTGGTCCAAGAGGGAGACAGATGCACAAGGAGCCAAGCAGAACGAAGTGCAAAGTTTGGCTTTATGAATATAGAGCTTAACTCTTGCATCTTTGTTCAGCGATTGGTAAGTTCCATCAGGTAAAGATTCCACATACCTTGTGCACCCACGTTCATTTCTTCACCCTGCAAAGTTACCCATGATGCCTAGCTTGAGCATTTCATGCACCTTTAGCATTTCTTGAGCATAATAAAAAGAAAAATATACATATAATGAAAATAGTAATAATAAGGCACTTGAGCATTTCATGCACCTTGCCTCAATAAAAATTTGACTCCCCGGTAATTCAAAACCGGTAGAGTCCTTGTTTGTATTGTCTTCCTTTTGAATAAAAGCAGGTACAAGAATAAGTGTGGGGGAGATCTTTCGAAGATGCCATTTGCAAATTCATTCAAGATCTCTCCCCCAACATGTTGCACAACATCACCGGTCTTGCACGGTGAAGAACAGGATAGATGGAATCCAGAGAGGGATGACCGAACCTTTGGTTCTATCAAACCAACTCTGATTTCCCGCAGTCTCCACTTCTGCCTCTTCAAATGATGGTTTGTGCAAAACACTCCTCATACTCCCTAAGTCTTTGAGTTTAATTGAATTTAATGCTAATCACTAAAATTGAACTCAACAAACCTGGCTAGTCTCATGCACTCCATGCACTTCATGATAAACTTGCATACTCTTTATTCCTTGACTTTCACCTTGTTCTTGTGAACTAAAACATGATAGGGAACCCATGCTATCTAATAATTGACTGTTGAGATATGGTTAAAACGAATGGAACCTAGTTCTTCCTTGCAAAGTACTAGGGATTTCTTTTATAAAATTAAAAAAAATCAATAGCATGGCTCCTCATTTGTTTATGAAATTCCTATCCAAGGCCATATGTTGTTCGAAATTGAAAACCCTCTACATATGCAACTTGTTATCTCATTGAGCTTTGTCAAATTGTTGTGACCCTTTGTGAGATACATTTCATACTCCCATGATCAAGATCACGTACACTCCATATATATTCTGCCAACTTCTACACTAGAAGTTGCGCAAGAACATTTCACCCATCCATCCATTTTCATCCCAGTAAATAAAACTCCATTTTATTCATGATTACTCTCTCCAAGTTATCATTTCAAGATGAAGGACATGGGCTATGCAAAAAGAAATAAATGCCATGCTCAAGAAAGCATGATGAAAAAAAAGAAGAGAGTTGGACACATGAAGGTCCAAAGTATATATATATATATAAAAGAGAGTTGGACACATGAAGGTCCAAGTATTCAAAAAAAGAGAGAGAAAGATAGCCCATGTCCAAAGAAAGAAAGAGAGAGAGATATAGTTCATGAAAGGAGTCTACACACCATCCATACAAAAATATTCACACACATGCACATCTTGATCAAGGTTTATGACTTGTTTCTCCTTCGGATCCGGTTTTTTACTTTGCAACATATGAGGAACAAGTATGCCTTCAACTTTCTCCCTACCCTGAGCTCCACTTAAAAGCCTTTCTAGAGGTAGGAGAAAAAGGAGGCAACAATTTGCCTTGGTGAGGAAACCAAAAAGCAAAAAGAGAGATCTAAGAGAACAAAATGAGGAGCTAGGCTATGTTTGCTTTTAAAAATTCATAAAACCCAAGTTTCTGAGCAAGGGAGACTAAGGAACCTGAAGTTTAAGACATTTCAAGTTTCAATTGCCATGATAAGTATGGTAGATACATAAAAGTTTATAAGTCTGGGAGAAGCTTGGAATAACTTGTGTGCAGGTTACATCAAAGGAGTTGCATCCACCTTAGTCTTCGCCTTTTTACTCGAGGACGAGCAAAGGCTAAGTGTGGGGGTGTTGTTGACGGTCCTTAAGTCAGGAATAAAGCCGTCAATTCCTGCAGCTTTTCATAACATTCAATCATCAAACATAGCTATAGGGCTTATTGCTAACCATTTCCACGAGTTTTGGTGATTCTTGGTTTGCAGGGACACAAGTCGAGAATAACATGAAAACACGCAGAAGACACAATAGAAATACAAGAACATCGCTGTCTACGTTACACATCCAAAAGAGGCCCATTTGACTGAGCAAACAGACCAACCAAGGCCGGGCACCTCAAATCCTGAACAAGGGGCCCACAAGGAGTGCACCGGCCAAAGATGGGCCAAACCGCCTCAGTCGTGGTTTGGCCGAACCCATGGATGGGCCGACCCCCTTCTGAGGCGGTTCAGGCTCATCTTTGGCGGGAAGATCCCTCTTATCCTCTAGAAGGCGGTTATCAGCGTTCCCG
Source organism: Panicum virgatum (assembly GCF_016808335.1). NCBI lineage: Eukaryota > Viridiplantae > Streptophyta > Magnoliopsida > Poales > Poaceae > Panicum > Panicum virgatum. Next base: position 22,996,701 of record NC_053145.1, read on the forward strand.
CCATTATCTCACCCAGGAACCGACCTATTAGGACTATAAAAGGGGCCTCCCTCACCCCTCTCAAGTCATTCCCATTTCATTCTCATACACTTCAAGGAGGAGAAGTAGTAGTAGTGTTCCACGTGTACCTTTAGAGTAAGGAGTGTGCGAGGAGGAGGATCGGAGAAGAGCTGGAGTTGTCGGCCTCTCTTCGTCTTGTACCTCGACGGGTACGAATCACTTGAGTAACTATCCGGAGTTCATCTTCTGTTAAGTTCTTGGTTAAGTATTCTTAAGTTATTTATTCGTTTACGGGTTCATCGTACGTTCTTGTAACGTATGCTCTTGTAGAGGCCCCTGATAAAGACGGGTAACCCTGTACGCTGCTAGAGTAGTAATCGAAGGATTAGACGTGGTGTCTAGGCCCTAGATTGTCTTTGTTTGCCTCGTACTCTACATTATTACGGGGTAGACCTCATGTGGTGATAGCCCTATCGGTCCGCTATGAAGCTGATTCGTGGTTAGTGCACTCCCCCCTATCCGGGTACGACGTAGAGCAACAAGCCGGAGGTCCCTAACAGTACCTGGGTCAGACCGGTGCCCGAAGTAAATGAGTGAAAGCCTAAGTCTACCTTACCTTGATCCTTATCTTTAGATAAACCACACTACCCAAAGCTCTCCTACTTCCTGTTCTCCTGGCTTAAGCTAACTAGAAGGTCGTTACACATCCGATCCCTGTGGAAATTATGATACCCTGAATACTTCCAGGTGAAGTGCTACAATGGTATCTTCCGTGCGCTTGCGGATTATTCTGTGAACGTTAAGAAATACCAACAACCATCTTTGGACATTGGATTCCTGCAAACACAACTCATCCAAAACTTGTGAAACTTATTAGAATCAAATAAAATATGCATGGAACATAGTGCAAAACTCAATTTATTCCCGAGAAGTTGACGGTCAAAACATGAGATAATGGCCGTCAACAGCCGCCAAGGTGACCTATGAGTGGGTCGAAGTAAGTCCCCTTCCTCTCTCTTTCTGTAGCCGACTTGTTGTTGTTGATGCTTTCTTGTGATGCCGAGTTGCTCTGTAGGCTCTGGTGGAGCTGTCGGAGCAGGCCGCCCAGGAGCTGGCCGAGGGAAGTGCCGCCGTTGGCTGAGTAGCGGAGCTCGAGGCCAGGGTGGCCGAGCTAGAGGCGCGAGGCCGCCGGCTGGACACCGAGAAGGTGGAGGCTGTGAAGGCTCTGCGCAAGGAGAAGCTCGGTAAGGAGTCGGATTGATGTTCGCCGAGTCCTTTTTTCACTATTTGTCTCTGACTTGCTTGTTGTTCAGAGCTGGAGGACTGCACCAAGGCCAACGAGGAGCTACAAAAGCTCCAGGAGGCAGCTGAGGCCCAGGAGGCCTCCATCGAGGAGAAGCTTCGCCTGGAGCAACAGGCCCAGGAGGCCTCCATCAAGGATATAGAAGGTGACCTAGGAATCGAGCTCATCCTTGGGCGACCATTCCTAAGGGCCGCCAGAGCAAGGATAGAAGTGCGAAGAGGAGAAATCCGCTTCCGCATTGGGAAGGAGAACATGTTCTTCAGATTCAAATAGAGGGAAGAGCAGCGCATCCTAAACCGACAGGATGACGAAGGGTAGGCAATTTGGGATGCACCAGAATCCCCACTACCAAGACCTACGACCACACGATCAAAAAGAAGACGTGCAAAGAAGGTGTGGCGTAAGGTCGCAAGTTCATCTTCGTCCAATTCTCCAGGATGAGCCGAGCAGTGGTAATCAATGCAGGAGAAAGGTCCCGCTCGTCAGACTCTAAATGACGAGCCCTTGCCGAAGGTAAATCGGTACGTATCTCATATTCACTTCCCACCATTTTATTTTTCTCAACTTTTTTTATTTTTCCCACTACATATTTGAATTTTCAAAACACCCTTACATGCTAGAAACTTTTCTAGCACTTTTCTGTTTTTCACAAAAATCCAAAAATATTTCTAAGTACTAAAATCCTTTGAAAAATAATTCTGAACATCTTTCGAAGCAAAGTTATGTCGGGTACCCAAAATTTCAAAACTTATAGCCGTTAGGGAGCCCCTGGACCCTGGCTGTCAGCCAGTGGGCCCACAGGGGGCCCGGCCGAACCCTAGGGTCGGCCGAACCCACCAAGCAACGGCTCCCCGCCACCATTCTCCAACAGCTAGTGATCATTGTGTTCAGCTCCTAGCCATTGTGCCCGGGCATTCTCCCTTTAAATAAAGGCCGAGGGGTGAGCTTTGAGCTCTCACACTCAACTCTCATTCACTCACTCCCTCTCAAACTCTCTCAAACTTTGCTCTCGGGTTTTCATTGGATTTTTGCTGAAGATTTGAATTCAAGAGACCTCTCTCTCTCATTTCTTTGCTGCAAGAAAGAAGAAGCAACTCATGGGTAAGAACTTTCATTTCGGTTTCACTAACGTAACCCATTTCAAGTTGCACGTGTTTTGTCCATCATGAAAGGCATAGGGCGGAAGGTTTCCGGCGCATTCAAGAAGATGACGGGTGGAAGTTCATCCTGTTCTTGGGGGTGGCTCAAGCTCGTACACACCCGAACCTATGCCTACACCAAGCACGATGGACTACGAGGAAGAAGAACAATACGAAGAGATGTAAGCCGAACCGCAAGCCGAGATCATAGAGATTGATGCGGAAGATGCACCGTACCTTGACTTGCAAGATGATCATGAACGACAAGGCTACGCCATCCTCAAGAACAAGAAGCTTCGTCCACACCCGAGCATTCAATCCGGACCTCTTCATCAAAATAGGTATGTACAAAGACTGCTCTAACGTTTGGCATGAAATTGGATGGGATAACTTCGTTCCCATTGAGGAGTATGGTTCTCGACTCCTCACCATCCAATTTCTTTGCACACTTCGGGAGGTGGAAAACGGGGTTTACTTTTGGTTTTTCGGGAAAGAATATTTGCTTTCTTGGAAAACTTTTGCCGGCCACCTCGATTTCAACAAACGCTGGTCGATTTCTCTCGACCAAACTTGCCGAGGTTTTAATCGTCATGAGTTTTGGGGCCGGATTTCGGGTCAAGTTGTCCATGTCAAGTTTGCACCTCAGTGCGGTGACATTCATAATCCAACTCTTTAGTTAATGCACAAGTGGTTGACCATCACTCTCTTTCCAAGAGATGATGTCCGACCCGTGCGCAACGATGAGTTGCTCATTCTTTATGCCATGGTCAACAACATCAAAATCTCCCCCGCGCAAGCTTTGGTTAAGCAATTGCTTTTGAACTTCAAGATGACGGGTCCTATTGAATGCACTTCTTTGATTACTCGTATCGCTACACGTATCGGTGCCTTAGAAGGGAATTCTATTCCTTTCATTGAGGGCGACCGTGCGTATATCGACGAGGATTTTTTGATCCAAGGTCACACACTCAAGAAAGGCCCAAAAGACTCTTTGATTTTCATTTACTTGGGCTATAGAAATGAGATTCCGCTAACCAATGCGGAGTTCCATTTGTATAATTGCCATTCGCTAAACATCCCTCTCGTTCCACGAGAAGGGGGTTGTAGGGATAGATCTTCTGGTTTGCCTGGCAGGATGACAAGAAGCAGGACCAGAAGGGAGGCAGAGCCGACACCACCGCCTCAGCAGCCACATCACTCATATCAGCACGAGGCTAGTGGTTTGTCATGGCACAGTGCCAGCACTGAGGAGTAGACACGGCAGGCACTAGGCCGCCGGTCCACCAGTTCCAACTCTGGTAAAGCCCCGAACCTCATCAGACGGACATCCTTGTCCCGAGGTTTCAGTGCCATCACCCAGCAGCTAGGTGAGCTGCGGGTGCAGGTTGACAACATACAAGAGATGCTAAACCAACACATTGACAATACCCAAGTATGGCAGCATCACACTGGCAAAAGAATCCATGACATCGAGCAGTTGCAGCGAAAGGAGGAGTGCAGGGCATACTGCCGCTGGACGGGTTTCAACCCCGATCAGCCGTAGTGAGCCTAAAGCTAGCTTGGGGGAGGACCCCACGAGAGGTAACTTGTATCATTTCTTTAACTGCTTTTATAACCTTGCATGAAACCCATAAAAATTTGCAAAATCAGAAAATCCATAAAAATTTGTATAACTAAAAACAAATAAAAATTTGCAAAACCTAGAAAACACCAAAATATTTTTTTAATATGTGTAGTAAGCATGGTGTAAGTTTTTCTTGTTGAGATGATGAATAGTTGCTCTGTTAATTTCCTTCATGCTTAGTTACAACTTTATGCTCTACCTAGTTTTGGGTTTGGTGGCTTAAAATGTTCAAACCTTAAACTAGAAACTTGTGGGTAGAGGAAAGTATGATCCAAATCTAAGTTGTTGTGAGCTATGATATGGTTAAGTAGAGTTGCTATGATCCTCTCTGATGTGATACTTGACATCCGGAGTATTTAATTTTTGAAAACACAAAAATATATTGAAGTTCCTCGATGATATGAAATTCCTATCCAAAGCCATATGTTGTTTTTCATTGCAAAACCTTCCACATATGCAACTTGCTATCTCATTGATGATGAGTCTCGGTCCCGATCTTCACGACGTAGGATCTTGAACAAGATAACTAGCTGAAATCTCAGCCAAGGTAAATAGCTGCAAGCAGCCGGGTAACTAGTGCAACCTGACGACACACACAAGGAGCCAACCACCGTCTCTATACGGCAGCCTGAACCAAGGATTTGCCCAATCACACTCTCAAAGAACCAACCTATGCAGCCTGCACATGAAGTAGCAGGAGCATGGATTGGGTGCCGATGAAGCGGCCGCTTCTGTAATTCCAAGGGAAATCACAAGAGCAAAGGGGTAGAGATCTCTCTCTGATTTTTTTAGCACACAGCTGAACAAAGAGGTTCTATTTCATTATCAAAGTCTTGATCCATCTCTGAGATACATGGAGTACTTATACAAGGAACAACCCTCCTTGTTGGATGTGAATGACTCTTGGAGTTTCTGGAGTTATGGTAACTCAAAAGTCACCACAAATAGAAAACCCGAGGAGCCTCGCGTGGCTGTTGGTCTTCTGTGCAGTCTCCACTAAATCGGCCATAACTCCTTATTGGGAAGTCTAAATGATATGAGGTTTGTTGAGTTGGAAAGCTAATGTGATAAGCTTTCCAAACATGTGCAGAATGAAGCACAAAACTTTGTACAGTGGTACAGTTTTGCATGGGAAGTTGCACATCAGGCTGACTATTGACATTCTGACCAGTCTTCACTAAAGTACTCAGATCTCATTTCTGGATAATCAAAAGTACTCGGCAAGTATGCCATTGGAAAGTAGACTTGATAAGCTTTCGAAAAATGTCCTCATTGACCACCATAGCTATTGGAAATCAAAAGTTATGACTGATTCTTTCGGACTGTTCTGCAGCAATGGACAGGTTCGAGTGTGGTCCTTCTCTGTAATCTTCTCCTTCTGTGTTCTTGTCATCCTCCTTGGTGAACCTGAGCAATAACAATGTACACAACTTAGACAGTATATAATTCTCATTAATATTATAATGAATTTCACAAAGTAGCGCGTTCACCTCTTGTTGTAGTTTCTTAGCTTGGCTACGTGTAATTGGTCCAATGTTCACTTGTTCTCTTGCTTGGTTGATATCTTCCACATCATGCGCTTGAGTTATATCTTGTTTAGTTGAGACAACCTCATCATCCTCCCCCTCTTGAAAAGGAGTCGTCCTCGATTCTAATTCTTCCAGACCAAAGTATTGTGTTAGGTCAGCAACATTGAATGTTGTGCTAACACCATAGTCATCAGGGAGCTCAATCTTGTATGCATTATCATTTATTCTTTCTACTACTCTGAATGGTCCATCTCTTCTTAGCATCAATTTTGATTTATGCTTCTCTGGAAAGCGTTCCTTGCGAAGGTGTGCCCAAACGAAATCTCCTGGTTCAAATGTCACCTTCTTACGATGCTTGTTCGCCCATTCAGCGTAGTACTTGGTCTTCTTCTCTATTGCTTCTTTTGTCTTCTTATGTATCTCCTTTACATATGCAGCACGCTTGGAGGCTTCCATGTTACACCTTTTCTGCAATGGTAATGACAACAAATCTATGGGTAAGCAAGCGGTATGAATCCATATACAACTTCAAATGGACACATATGAGTGGTAGAATGTACTACCCTGTTATATGCAAACTCCACATGTGGCAAGCAATCTTCCCACTCTTTCAAGTTCTTCTTGATCATGGTACACAGCAGCATAGAAAGTGTTCTATTTACTACCTCAGTTTGTCCATCCGTTTGTGGGTGACAAGTTGTAGAAAACAGCAACCTTGCTCCAAGTTTTGCCCACATTGTCTTCCAAAAGTAACTCAAGAACTTTGTATCTCGATCTGAAACAATGGTCCTGGGCATCCCGTGCAATCTCACAATTTCTCTGAAAAACAAAGAGGCTATGTGGGAAGCATCATCGCTTTTATGACAAGGTATAAAATATGCCATTTTTGAGAATCTATCAACAACAACAAAAATAGAGTCGCTCCCTCTCATAGTCCTTGGTAAGCCTAAAACAAAGTCCATATTAATATCTTCCCAAGGAACATTAGGAATAGGCAATGGAGTGTATAAACCATGGGGGTTCAGTTTTGACTTAGCTTTGTGGCACGTGACGCATCGCTGCACAAGTCTCTCAACGTCTCTTCTCATCTTTGGCCAATAGAAATGGTCGGCCAGCAGCTCATAGGTCTTTTTCCAACCAAAATGACCCATTAGTCCGCCTGCATGTGATTCCTGTAACAACAAGAGTCTAACAGAACAATTTGGCACACGTATTTTGTTAGCTCTAAATAAAAATCCATCATGAATATGATATTTTTCCCATACTTTTTCCAGCTATATATTTGGCATATGGTTCTGAAAACTCATAATCATTATGATATAAATCTTTCATACCCTCTAGTCCTGTCACCTTTACCTCAAGTTGGTTCAACAAAACATTTCTTCGGGACAATGCATCAGCAACAAGGTTATCCTTACCTTTCTTGTATTTCACCACATAAGGAAAAGTTTGAATGAATTCAACCCACTTGGCATGCCGACGGTTCAGTTTGGCTTGGCCTTTCAAGTACTTCAACGCTTCATGATCTGAATGGATAACAAATTCTTTTGACCATAAATAATGTTGCCAAGTTTCAAGTACTCTTACCAAAGCATACAACTCCTTGTCATATACGGAGTAGTTCAGTTGTGCTCCTCTCAACTTTTCACTAAAATATGCAATTGGTTTTCCATCTTGCATGAGCACACCTCCAATTCCAATCCCACTTGCATCACATTCAACCTCAAAGGTGTTTGTGAAATCCGGCAACACAAGTAGAGGTGCTTCAGGAGCACAAGTCCAGAATAAGACGAAAACACGACGAATATGCAGACAGAAGTCACAGACGATCGTGTCCTACGTAACATGAGCAAAGGAGGCCCACAAACCAGACCAAACCGACCAACCAAGCCCCGGCACCGACCATCTGACATCAGGACCCACCAGGCAGTGTACCAGAGAAGGCCGGTGGCAAATGGCGCCAAGGGGGGTTGGCCGACCCCACCTGTCTGCCAATGAGGCTGAGTTTTGGCGGGAAGTTTGATCTTATCCTCTAGAGGTCGGTTAGGCATGTTTCCATGTATAGATCTGGCGGGAATCGACCTCAAGCACTATATAAGGGGCCTCCGACCACTCTCTCTCACACACACCACTTGAAGGCCTCTCTCTCTACACTCTCTTGTGACTTGTACTCCTTAGGGTAGTGGAGCTAGGCTAGTTCTTCACCTCCTTAGCGAATCCAGTTGTCCTCGGGGTCGGCGAGCAATCCTCAGCCTCTAGTATGGCTTTGTATTCCGACTTTCTTTATATTATTCATATTGAGTTCGTTCTTGGTTATCTTGCTATGTTCATAGTTTGCTTAGCCTTGATCTGTGCTTATTCAAATTATACTAGTTGCTTGCTTAGACCAGATGATCTGGGTAAGGATATCGGTTCGTTGTGCTTTCGGGCTTGCCTTAGCATCTTACCTGTCCATCCGAAGGGTGGGGGACCTGGGGGTGCTAGGGTAGTGACTTCATATGCAGGCATGGTGCCCGGATATGCGGGATCCTTCGGATATGTCGGTGCTCCACAGTGTGACTGGGTAGACCGCAGGTGGTGACAGCCCTGTCAGTCCGTCGGGAAGCTGCTTCTTGGTTAGCGTACTCCCCGATGTTCGGGTACGGTGTAGGAGTTCATGTAAAGATGAAACGGGACTGGATGTTCTCCAGTGCGGGTCATTCTCCCCAATGTCCTTAATTTCCTGCCACTTGCAGCTCTAAGCAATGTGGCTAACATAACTTATCCGCTAACATGAATAGTATACTAGGAATCTTTGTCTATGCTCCCACTAACCTTAGGATTGCTTGTTTATTCTTTATTCATGAGAGTTGGTTGTTCTGTGTGTGTCACATTACCCCTGATTATCCTTTATATGTCACTTACGCCTGTATAGTCAGTGGTCTTCATCTTACTTCATACGTGTCATGGTTATGCAACTAAGTAAATACACTTTACACAACCTAGCCATCCCTTGGGAAAATATAAATAATGATACCCTGAATACTTTCGGGTGAAATGCTACAACGTTATATCTGTGTATTGTTATTTATATTTTCATGGTATATCTGTGAAATGCTACAGGCGTAAGTGACATATAAAGGATAATCAGGGGTAATATGACACACACAGAACAGCCAACTCTCAAGAATAAAGAATAAACAAGCAATCCTAAGGTTAGTGGGAGCATAGGCAAAGATTCCTAGTATACTATTCATGTTAGCAGATAAGTTACGTTAGCCACATTGCTTAGAGCTGCAGGTGCTGAGAAATTAGGGACATCGGGGAGAATGACTCACACTGGAGAACATCCAGTCTCGTTTCATCTTTGCATGAACTCCTACACCGTACCCGAACATCGGAGAGTACGCTAACCGAGAAGCAGCTTCCCGGTGGACCAACAGGGCTGTCACCACCTGCGGTCTACCCTAGTCACACCGTGGAACACCGTCATATCCGAAGGATCCCGCACACCCGGGCACCATGCCCGCATATGAGGTCACTACCCTAGCACCCCCGGGTCCCCCACCCTTCAGATGGACAGGTAAGATGCTAAGGCAAGCCTGAAAGCACAACGAACCGATATCCTTACCCAGATCATCTGGTCTAAACATGCAACTAGAATAACTTGCTAAAGCACTGACCAAGGCTAAGCAAGCTACGAACATAGCAAGATAACCAAGAACGAACTCTGAATGAATAGCATAAAGAAAGTCAGAATACAAAGCCATACCGGAAGCCGAGGATTGCTCGCCGACCCCGAGGATGACTGGATTCGCTAAGGAGATGAAGTACTAGCCTAGCTCCACTACCCTAAGGAGTACAAGTCACTAGAGAGTGTAGAGAGAGAGGCTTCCAAGTGGTGTGTGTGGTGTGAGTGGTGGGAGGCCTCTTTTATAGAGCTTGAGGTCGGTTCCCGCCATCTCCTTGTATGGAAACATGGTCAACCACCTTCAGGAGGATAAGATCGAGCTTCCTCCCAAAACTCAGCCTCGGAGGCTAACAGGTGGGGTCGGCCGACCCCCCTTGGCGCCAATTCCCACCGACCTTCTCTAGTACACTGCCTGGTGGGTCCTGATGTCAGATGGTCGGTGCCGGGCCTTGGTTGGTCGGTTTGGTCTGGTTTGTGGGCCTCCTTTGCTCATGTTACGCAGGACACGATCGTCTGTGACTTCTGTCTGCGTATTCGTCGTGTTTTCATCTTATTCCGGACTTGTGTTCCTGAAATCATAAATTCTCGAAAACAATTGTGGAGCTAGGTTAGTGATACAAATATGCGAGTAAGAGGTATAGTTTTCCTTCTTAAATGAGTATAGTTGATGGTCATATTTTGCACTTAACGACCATCAACACTCGGCTGCGTTTTTGTCGTAGTTCTGGATGCGCGGAGCACCAAAAGCTATGTCCGATGGCAAGATTACTTCAGAACCGTATACCATGAAGAATGGCGAGTAACCTGTAGCCAGGCTTTTCTGCGTGCGGAGCCCCCACACTACTCTGGGTAGTTCTTGGAGCCACTTTGCACTGTATTTTTCGATCGGATCGAAAATTCTGGCCTTGAGCCCCTTGAAGGATCAAGCCATTGGCCCTTTCGACTTGGCCGTTGCACCTGGGATGTGCCACGGAGGTGTAATAGACTTCGATGCAGCTCTCTTGGCAGTAGTCCCAGAACCCAGAGCCCGTGAATGAGGTACCCAAGTCGGTAAGATCCGATTAGGCACTCCGAACCGATGTGATATTTCCTCTATGAACTCGGCCGCCTTTGCTACTGTGGTGGCCATTGCAGGCTTGACTTCTATCCACTTCATGAACTTGTCGATCACCACGAATATGTGATTGTACCCGCCGATTGCTGTCTTGAAAGGTCCCACAGAATCGAGTCCCCAACAGGCGAATGGCCAGGAAGGTGGTATAGTCCGTAGGGCCTGAGCCGGGACGTGCTGCTGCTTGGAGAAGAACTGGCACCCGGGATATCGTCTGACCATGTTCTGAGTGTCGGCCAGGGCCGTGGCTAGTCGAAGCCGGATCGGAAGGCTTTGCCCATGAGGGTAGAGGCGCCTGCGTGGTTGCTGCAGATACCCGAGTGGATATCGCTAAGGAGCCAGACTCCTTCATCCTGTGCAATGCACTTGCACAGGGTTCCTGAGGATGTCGAGTGCCTGAACAACTCGGATCCTATAATGACGTAGTTGCTTGATCGGCGTGCAAGCTTCTCGTGCTCCTTTCCTTTTGGGTAGCTTTTGTTGTTCTTGATGAAGTCGATAATGGGGGAGCGCCAGTCTGTGTTGAGAGTCAGATCCTGTTGCCCTAGGGCCGGGACCAAGTCAGGCTTCGTGGGGGTTCCTCGTCCATCTTGACTATAGGACTATTGAGTGCTTGAACGAACATGCCTGCTGGTACAATGTCTCGCTTGGATCCGAGTTTGGATAGCTGCCGCGATGTTGTCGTCCCTGTGAATGTGATGGAACTCGAGACCGTAGATTTTGGCTTCGAGCTTCTTGATCTCCCTGCAGTAGGCGTCCATCTTCTCCTTGTTGCACTTCCAGTCTTTGTTGACTTGCTGTATGACGACTTTGGAGTCACCATAGGCCAACAGATGCTTGATGCCGAGTGTGACGGCGATCCGAAGACCGTGGATGAGGGCCTCGTACTCGGCAGCATTATTGGTGGCCTTGAAGAGTAACAGGAGGACGTATTTGAGCTGTTCAGCTTTGGGAGGGATGAAGAGGATCCCGGCACCGGCTTCATCGCGGTTGAGGGCGCCGTCAAAGTACATGATCCAGTGCTCGGATCTGGTGTCGGGTGGAGGATCTTGGATCTCCGTCCATTCAGCGACGAGGTCAGCCAGGGCCTGAGATTTGATCGTAGAGCATGGCATAAACTCAATTGTGAAGGTGCCGAGTTCTACTGACCATTTGACGACTTGGCCGTTGGCGTCTCGGTTGTGTAGGATGTCGCCAAGTGGATAGGAGGAGGCCACCTTGATCTTGTGAGCCTGGAAGTAGTGCCGAAGCTTCCTTGACGTAATGAGGATGGCATAGAGCAGCTTCTGCACCGGAGGGTAGCGCACTTTGGACTCGCTGAGTACTTCACTGATGAAGTAAAACAGTCGATGCACCTTGTAGACGTGACCTGGTTTATCTCGTTCGATGGCCAGGATTGTACTCACCATGTTGGTGGTGGCGGCGATGTATAGGACGAGGACTTCCCCATCTTCTAGTGCTGTTAGGACAGGTGGCGTGGTGAGGAAATCCTTGAGCTCCTGGAATGCTTTGGAAGCATCGTCATTCCACTCGAACTTGTCGGACTTCCGAAGAAGTTTGAAGAAGGGTAGGCCTCTGTCGCCGAGTCGGCTTATGAACCTACTCAAGGCGGCCATGCACCCAGTGTGCTTCATCATGTCCTTTTTGCTCCTGGGAGGCTTCATGAACCTGATGGCGTTAACATTGGTGCGGTTGCCTTCGATGCCCCGGCTACTGACTATGAAGCCGATTAGTTTTCCGGATGGGACACTAAACACACACTTGGTCGGTTTGAGTTTCCATTTGAATTTCCTGAGATTTTCAAATGTCTCGAAGAGATCCATAATGAACTGTTCATTACATTTTCTCTTGACGACGATGTCATCGACATAGGCCTTGGCGTTGCGCCTGATCTACCCTTGGAGGCATCTCTGAATGGCCTTCTGTTAGGTGGCCCCGACATTCTTTAGGCCGAACATCATGGTGTTGTAGCAGTGGGCCCCGAAGAGGTGATGAAGGACGTCTTCTCTTGATCCGACTCCTTTAGGACTACCTGATGGGACCCTGAGTAACAATCAAGAAAAGAGAGAAGAACGCACCCAGCCATCGAGTCAACGACCTAGTCGATGCATGCTAGAGGAAAGCGATCTTTAGGGCAGTGTTTGTTGAGATCGGTATAGTCAACACACATTCTCCATTCATCGTTCTTCTTTCTTACAAGGACTAGGTTTGACAGCCAATCTGGGTGCGTGACTTCTCGGATAAAACCAGTGGCAAGGAGCTGTATTATTTCTACCCTAATAGCCTCCTTTCGATCCTACGTGAAGTGGTGGAGCCGTTGCTCGACGGGTCTCGCCTTCGGGTCAAGGTCTAAGGAGGGCTCAACCTCCTCCCTCGGGACTCCCGGCATGTCAGATGGCTTCCATGCGCCAACAGTTTTGGGGTTGCTATCGAACATCTTCCTCCATAGTTTGATGCTATGGAGGCCTTGGTGGAAGTGGTGGATGACGTCCCTGTCATCAACTTCCGTAATAGTATTACGGTTAGCGAAGTACCTCTTGATGTAGTTGCGAAGGGACTCGTCGGGTTGCTAGATGACGCTGGTCAGATCCCATCTAGTTTTGGGACCCGGACAGGATGCCTAGTAGTACTGGACGAAGGCACTGCAGAGGTCTTGCCAGCTGTTGATGGAGCCAGCTGGGAGCGCCTCGACCAGTTGAGAGCGGGACGGCACATAAGGACCGGGAAGTAGGGAGCCATGATGTCGTTGTCGCTGTTCGGCACTCAGACGTCGATGGAGTAGGTGCACAGCCATGTCTTGGGGTCCGACTCGCCATCATACTTCTTGATGCCAACTGGCTTGAAGGTAGCGGGACACTGGATGGCCCGAAGCAAGTTGGAGAAGGCAGAGAAGCCGTTGAGGTCGTTGCCGGGTTCGTAGTCGCGAGGTGGTCACCGGGGAGGGTTATTGCCTCGACAGCCGCGATACTGGTGGTCGGCGTCGGGGATGCTGTGTACCTCGTCGTACTAGCAACGTCTCTCGCGCTCGGCGGTGTTGCGTTCGTGATGACGGTTGTTGTTGCATAGGCACAGATCTTGCTGGTTGAGCTCAAGGCAGTGAAGGTCGTTCTAGGTGACCTCCTCTCCATTGTCGCGAGGTCGTGTCGAGTGATGACTCGATTGGGCGCGGTAAGCTGAGTTGTCCTTGCGCACTTGCTGGGCTTGCATGGCGGCCACGTGCAGACGAGCGCAAGCCTTCATGATTTCGGGGGTCTCTTGGAGGCCCTCGAGCACCTAGAACACCATGGCCAGATTGGTTGACGGTGTGGCGAAGACATCTTGGCCGTTGCAGTAGAGGACGAAGTCGGCGTTGAGGTTGTGTGGTTGGATCATGAGCGGTGGTTCCTGGGGTTGCGGCGGTCAGCGTCCAGCATCTCATGCTCAGAGTGACGAATCGCCGCCTCGTTGCGCCTTCTGTCGGCGCGGATGTCGTTGCGGCAGAGTCGGTTGGCTCTCTCTTTGTCGTCCTCGTTGGGCCGGGTGTCGGAATAGGCAGAGACGACGAAAGATCCGGCGATGCTCCATCGCCGTTGAGCAGTTGGGTGGGAGGGTTAACGAAGTATACTGGAAGACGAGCTCCGCTTCTGAAGCCGAGTCAGATCAGATCTGACCCGTGGTGACCGAATCTGAAAGGAGCACTCGGATCTGATCCAAGTACGTGGTGGCGGCATTGCGGAGTCCATAGAGGACCCGATCTGGGTTGTCACGATGGCGAAGTGCATACTCGCCAAGTTGGATGCACTCGGCAATGGATCTACCGACTCGATCTATCTGGGAGAACTGATCATCGGCAAACCCGACAGGGTGACTGATCGCCCTGGGAGAAGTAGCCGTCACATTGGCAACCTCAGGATCAGGAACTGGAGATGTAACGGATGTTGGGGCGGCCAGATCGAATATGGTCCTAGTGGATGCGCTGCTAAGTCCGCGAAGGACTCGGTTAGGATCATCTTGGTGGTGAAGCGTGAGTTAGCCGAGTTGGATGCACTCGGCAATGGATCTACAACGCAACCTATCTGGAAGAATAGATCGTCGGCAGATTCAATAGGGCGACGAGTCACCTTAGTAGGCGTGGCTGTTATGTTGAGGTTCTCGGATTTGAAAATACGAGAGGTGATGGGGGTCTGGGAGGTCAGATTGGATCTGACCCCGGTGAAGACGTTGCCCCTGAAGGTCGAGGGGCTAGAACTGGGTACCTAGGAACTGTGGTCTCCGGGAAGCTTCCGAAGGTGAAGGAGAAGCCGACTGTCACCTCCATCTGGTCGGTGACACTGGCGGAGAAGACGACGCCGGTGTTGGCTGCCATTGAACTCGACGTATGAACCCTGAGTCCCCTACCTGGCGCGCCAACTGTCGGATTGTTAATCCGGCCAGTCCACCAGGGGTGTACCCGACGGTAGAGTTTCAGGACGGGGATCTTAGGACCAAGAGCTCGATGGTAACACGAAGACGTAGGGACTTAGACAGGTTCGCGCCATGATGTGCGTAATACCCTACGTCCTTTATTTGGGGTTGTATTAGGGTTTGTGGAATGATGCAAAGAAGAAGTCTCTCTATGAGTCTTCCTACGTCTCCTTTATATAATCAAGGAGTTGTAGGGGTACAAGGAAGATATACTTGGGTTGTTTTACAAGGAAGGAGGTCGATTAAGATCCTTAGATATCTGGGCTTCTAGCTGGAACCTTTCATCCTGATTTACTGAGGATCCTTTCTGCGCACAGGTGAGTCCCTACACGCCGAGTAGTTGTACCCGAGTCACCGAGCAGGGTAGTCACTCGGACATGGGGACCCCACTCGGCAGGGAGGTATATAGATCTACCTCCATCATTGACGAAGTGCATCTCTCTAAATTTTCCATCCATCCGGGTAGCACAAAAATGTACCAAGATCTTAGGCAGAATTTTTGGTGGACCCGAATGAAAAGAGAAATTGCAAAATATGTTGCAGAGTGTGACACCTGTCAGAGGGTGAAAGCCAGTCATTTGAAAGTTGCCGGAACTCTCCAACCTCTGCCTATTCCATCCTATAAATCAGAGGATATTAATATGGATTTCATTGTGCGCTTACCCAATACTTCCCAACATCAGGATTCCATTTGGGTCATCGTCGATCGACTGACAAAAATATCCCACTTCATTCTAGTGCATACTGCCTATCGGGCCAGGAAATATGCGGAGATCTATCTTGATCGCATTATTTGCATGCAATGGTGTACGCAAGACAATTTCTGATCGTGGTGCTCAGTTTATAGCACATTTTTGGGAACAACTCTAGGAATCTCTCGGAACCAAATTAATTCGAAGCTCAACTTATCATCCTCAGACTGACGGGCAAACAGAAAGAGTGAACCAAATTCTTGAAGATATGCTTAGAGTATGTGTGACTCATTATTACAATAATTGGGACAAATGTTTACCTCTAGCAGAATTTTCGTATAATAATAGTTATCAAGCCAGTCTGAAAAATGGCACCCTTTCAGGCCTTGTATGGTCGACGGTGTCGAACTCCATTGAGTTGGTCACAAACTGGGGAGCGCAAAATATTTGGACCCGATTTAGTGGTCGAAGCCGAAGAGAAGGTGAAAGTTATACAAGAAAATCTGAGAGCAGCTCAATCAAGGCAGAAGAGCTACTGTGATAAAAGGAGGAAACCTTTGAAATTCAATGTTGGTGACCACGTGTATCTACGGGTTTCACTAACGAAGGGTGTTCAACGCTTTGGAATCAAAGGCAAATTAGCCCCTCGATAGATCGGGCCTTATGAGATCATTAAAAAATGTAGACCAGTGGCTTACCGGCTGCAACTTCCTTCGCAACTTGTTGCAGTCCATAATATATTTCACGTATCTCAGCTCAAGAAGTGTGTCAGAGTTCCTACTAAGATAGTTGACATCTTTGTGGAACAAGACCTTTCTTATGTTGAATATCCTCTCAGAATGTCGGATCAAAAGGAAAGAGGCACTCGTCGAAAGGTGGTTAAAATGTATAAAATTCAGTGGAATCGTCATACTGAAGAAGAAGCCACCTGGGAGGCTAAAGATCATCTAAATCGACACTTTCCTGGTTTTTTTGGTCCACCTCTATCCATGTTTATTCGTACAATCTCGGGACGCGATTCTTTTTAAGGAAGGTAGGCTGTGACACCCTAGGTGTTTACAGGGGCAAAATAAACAAATTGAATTAAAATGGAACACAAATGTGAGGGCAAGTAATTAAAAAGGACACCAAATATGAGTTTAAATTTTAAACTCATAATTGTGGGCATATGATATAATGTGGTGAACAAAATTTCTCAAACCCATTTCATGTTCCAAACAATTTAAAAAAGTGTTGTAGGCTGAAAAATAGTCCCATTAGTAACATGTGCTAAATAGGAGTTCAGCCCAAATACAAAAAATGTAAAGCCCTTAAATGCAAATTGGGAATTTTGAAATAATTCAAAAACTATAGCTCAAATGAAAAAGTACTTGAAACTAAAATTGTAGATCTTGACAAACTAAACAACATTGGTATTCAAAAGCTTTTCATTTGAGGCCAGGAAGAAGGAGAAATTTTTAGTTTACAAAGCAGTCCCTAGAATTTTTAGAAATTGCAAACAAGTCCTCAGGGTGCTCTGTTTCTCCTTCCCTCTTTCTCACGGCGTGCCATATGACACCGGACACCCTCGGTTACCGCGTCCAGGCCGGGCTCAGCCAAGTGGACCCGGCCACGCCCCGGGTTTCCCCAATACCGTTCCACTTGGCACCTCGTCCCCGCAACGTGTGCCCCCGGCCAGCTTGAAGTCCGCCACGCCGCCAAATGGCGTCGCCACCGGCCTTCGCCGTGCCTCCGTGTCATCCCGGCCAAATAACACGTCCCCAGGTGTCGAATTGCACTCCCAAATCACCGTCATCCTTGCTCGCACCTATAAAAGGACCCTTGTCCTTACGCGCGGCCGCCCAGACACCTCCGCTCCCTCCACCTTTGCCGGCGAGCTCTGCTCCGCCACCAACGACCCACCTCTACCCCCACATTGCCCTAGCTGAGGACCCTGCCACCTCCCCTGAGCCCCAACTAAGCTTTTGGACAAAGCCACGCCGGCTCGAGCTCACCGGACGAGCTACCTCCGTCGAGCTGCCACAAACCAGACCAAATCGACCAACCAAGCCCCGGCACCGACCATCTGACATCAGGACCCACCAGGAAGTGTACCAGAGAAGGGCGGTGGCCAGAGGCGGCAAGGGGGGGTCGGCCGACCGCCCCTGGCAGCCATTCACGCTGAGTTTTAGCGGGAAGGCTGATCTTATCCTCCTAAAGGCGGTTTGGCATGTTTCCATGTTTAGAGATGGCGGGAACCGACCTCAACAGCTATAAAAGGGGCCCTCCCACCACTCACACCACACACACCACCAAGGAGCAACACCACCATTCCAAGATGTAGTAGAGTAGTTCTAGTTGGAGTTGGGAGTTAAGGAGAGTAGTGCAAGGTTTCGGAAGAGTCCTCGGAGGTCTGGCATCTCGGCCCCTTTGTAAGACTCAAGTGCTTTATCTTATTCTTCTCTATTTACTGAAATGTCTTTATGGTTATTTCTTTCATACCTTAGTGCGTTAGTTAAGCATGGTTAAGTGTAGTGTTTATATTTTGGCACGGGATCTCCGTTCGACCGAGTGCTCTGGTTGTCAATTGTGGCTAGAGTAGTAATCGATAGTGTAGACGTGGTGTCTATACTTTCAGTTACCTGAGGTTTCGTCCAACCCCACGGATGGTTGTGGTAGCCCCGGAGGTGACAGCTCCGACCAGGCCTTTGTATTCCACCACATTCGGGTTGGTGTTTCGTAGGGCTGTTGGCGGCCTGACCCCGATCACCCCTTCCTAGTCTTTTCGAGGATCGGAAAGGTACCGTCGCCCCGATGTGCCATTGTGTGATCGCTGTATTTGACCTTTGCTTAGTTGACTCCTTTGGTGTGAATTAGAGTAGAACCACAGTAATGGAGAAGTAAATAGGAACCTTGTCCTCTCTCGTTGACCTCCTAGCTTTGCTTGTCTGCTTTGCTATCTTACCCTGGAGTTCTCCTGTGTGTGTCACTTAACCAAAACTCCTATTCCATCTCTTACCCCATATTAGTCTAGTCGGTATACTAGCTAGCAGTTACGTGATGGCTATCTATCAACTTCTTTAACCGTTGCTTCCCTGAGGATAAATACGATACCCTAGAATACCCTTGGGTGAAAGCTACAGCGGCATCCGTGCGCTTGTGGATTTATCTATTTGCGTTAACAAATGCCAACAAGCTTTCTAGCGTCGTTGCCGGGGAAGCAATTGGCGTAAAGATTTTGATATTTACCTTGATATCTGCTAGCCTAGTTTACCACTAGCTTTTGTGGACATATAAAAAAAGGAGTATCTTTACGAGCCCAGGGTGCCTAATCTTTCATGAATAATCGAACCACCACCCTGCCATCTCATTGATAGGTACATATGTATACACACTAACTCTATGTAGGTGGAGAGAAGATCGCCGTCATGAGAAAATAAGACCATCATATGTGACGGAATGACTACATTGCATCACTCACAATTCAATAAAAATTGTGGGTGATGAATCGATCAAGGTAAGAAAACCAATCAAAAAACATTTGATTCCCAAGTTTGTTTTCACCACTGCATGTTTTTAATTCATCATATATCTAGTGCTTTCCTCGGGTGGCTCCTACTCTTTGAGCTATTTTCGGGCGCCATGCCTAGTCTTGGTAGATGACAATTTTATTGTTATCTATCTATTCGATGCTCCTAGTCTAGCTTCGTAGTAGATGGATGTTAAATGGGACCATCTCGGCATCATATGTTGGCTATGCCAGTCGGTATGGTGTTTTTGCTTGATGGTCGATGCTATGAGCAAAAGCTGAAGCTTAGATCTTCATGCATCTCATCACTCATTTAATTCCTTTTTCTAAAACCATGGCATGTTTGTTCATCCACCCCGTTTGCATTGTTTTGCATATAAAAAAATGGTTCTCTAATCCATCATTCAATGTTCGCACAACTATTTGAATCAATCTCATATTTATCATTTTCATGCTACCTTTTCCTATTCTAGTGTGCTTCGGTTTGGGAGTCCTACACATACTTCCATAGGCTTTTAAATTAAGCATGGTGCTTGGGTTAAAAGCCTACCTTAATCAAATTGGATATGGAATGTAATTTGATTAATTGAACCAAAGCTGCTAGTTTAGACTTTGGATGCATGCCTGGACTAACCCCTGCATTAATTCCTCAAAACCATAAGGGTAAGTTTATTGAGATGAATTCAAATGGAGGTAGATCAAAATTCATTTGGTGAGCATTGAATGAAACCTTGATCAAAAAGAAAAAAAAAGATAAAAAAGAAAAAAATTATCATGCAGCCGCCAAGCCAAAAACCACATAAAAAAATCACGATGGCATGACGGAGGCAAGAAGTGCAATGATCCAGATCCTCATCTTCGGGATTGGATAACGAGCATTCAAACTAAATACATATGGAGAAGTCTTGCTCAACGGACTTAAAATGGACGAACAATGTCGAGGATCATGGGTGCGGCAATTCATGTTATGGAGAAGCTGTAACATTCGCCCTTCGTTTTTAGTGTCAAATGACATAAAAATCAAGTGTGGGGGAACCCGACCCTACTATGCCATCTCGCGGGCATGCTGGTTTGCACTCCATTTTTCTCACCCATGTTTTGCTCCTACAAGTTTGATTATGCCTAAAAGTTTCACCCATGTTAATCAAACTTACAACATGAAATAAAATCTTGCCAAACTATGAACTTGACTTTATAAAGATTGACCAGTATAAACTTTATTCCTAGTTCATACACTTGTTACCTGTGGATATATCTCTATTAGGAAAACATGTCACTAAGTTGTTGTTAAGTGAGATATGGTAAGACTAAAGAAATCCTATCCTTTCTATGTAAGCTCTTGGAGATTTCCCTTTTGTTGATAAAACATAAAATCAATAGCCTTACTTCTCCTCATTGGTGAAAATTCCTACCAAGGCCAAATTTATTTTATGATATAAACTTTCCACATATGCAACTTGTTTACTCTTTGAGCTTTGTCAAATTGCTGTGACCCTTAGGGAAATTCATTTCATACTCCCATGATCAAGATCATGTACACGTCCACAACCACATGCTACACTTCTACATTGGAAGTTAGCAATATATCCACTCATACATCCACCGAATAAAAGCTCCATGTCACCGTATGACATCTCTATCATAAAGTTAGACAAAGGATATGGGGCTACACAAAATGGAATAAAAGATGCATACCCAAAGAAGGTATGCCACATGCCCACAAGGCATGTCAAAAAAAAGAGAAGAGAAAAAAAGATAGCGCCTATCCAAAGAAAAAGAAAAGAAACAAGAGGGAGATGATTCATACAAAGGAGTTCATCCACCATCCACCAAAAATATATTACCACACACTTGCACATCTTAATCAAGGTTTATGACATGTTTATCCTTTGGATTCGGTTTTTGACTTAGCAAAATATGAGAAGCAAGTTACCTACAGCTCCACCAAAAAGAAGCCTTAGGAGTAGGATGGAAAAGAAAGGAAAATTATCAAAGCCTTGGTGAGGTTGAACACCATTGAGCAATTTGAGAGTACCATTTGAGGAGAAGTTCGAGCTATGTTTTCATTTACAAAAATTATAAAAACTCCAAGTATGCTTCATAATTGGGTAGTGATGCCTTGGTGTCTAAGCCGTTCCACTTCTCAGCCGCTCAAGGCGACATGGTAGACACTTCAAAAATCCACAGGTATGAGGAATGACATGGAATAACTTTTATGCTAGCATCACATCTTTTGAAATCATGCTTCATGGTTACATGTGACTTTGCTCGAGGACGAGCAAAGGTTAAGTGTGGGGGAACTTGTTGACGGTCCTTAAGTGCAAAATTTATGCCGTCAACTCCTACAGAAAGACATGAAGAATGAACATCAACAGTAGTGGTAGGAGTTATACTAACAAATTCCACGAGTTTTGGTGATTCTCGGGTTGCAGGGACACAAGTCAGAAATAAGAAGAAAACACGACAAATACGCAGACAGAAGTCGCAAACGATCACGTCCTGCACAACACATGTAAAGAAGGCCCACAAACCAGACCAAACCGGCCAACCAAGCTCCAACACCGACCATCTGACATCAGGACCCACCAGGCAGTGTACCAGAGAAGGGCGGTGGCCAGAGGCAGCACAGGGGGGTCGGTCGACCCCACCTGGCAGCCATTCATGTTGAGTTTTGGCGGGAAGGCTGATTTTATCCTTCTAAAGGCGGTTTGGCATGTTTCCTTGTTTAGAGATGGCGAGAACCGACCTCAAGATCTATAAAAGGGGCCTCCCACCACTCACACCACACACCACCACCAAGGAGCAACACCACCATTCCAAGATGTAGTAGAGTAGTACAAGTTGGAGTTGGAGTTGGGAGTTAGGGAGAGTAGTGCAAGGTTTCGGAAGAGTCCTCGGAGGTCTGGCATCTTGGCCCCTTTGTAAGACTCAAGTGCTTTATCTTATTCTTCTCTATTTACTAAAATGTCTTTATGGTTATATCTTTCATACCTTAGTTCATTAGTTAAGCATGGTTAAGTGTAGTGTTTATATTTTGGCACAGGATCTCCGTTCGACCGAATGCTCTAGTTGTCAATTGTGGCTAGAGTAGTAATCGATAGTGTAGACGTGGTGCCTATACTTTCAGTTACATGAGGTTGCGCCCAACCCCACAGATAGTTGTGGTAGCCCCGGAGGTGACAGCTCCGACCAGGCCTTTGTATTCCACCACGTTCGGGTTGGTGTTTCGTAGGGCTGTTGGCGGCCTGACCCCGATCACCCGTTCCCAGTCTTTTCGAGGATCGGAAAGGTACCGTCGCCCCGATGTGCCATTCTGTGATCGCTGTGTTTGACCTTTGCTTAGTTGACTCCTTTGGTGTCAATTAGTGTAGAACCACAGTAATGGAGAAGTAAATAGGAACCTTGTCATGTCTCGTTGACCTCCTAGCTTTGCTTGTCTGCTTTGCTATCTTACCATGGAGTTCTCATGTGTGTGTCACTTATCCAAAACTCCTATTCCATCTCTTACCCCATATTAGTCTAGTCGGTATACTAGCTAGCAGCTACGTGATGGCTATCTATCAACTTCTTTAACCATTGCTTCCCTGAGGATAAATACAATACCCTGGAATACTCTTGGGTGAATGCTATAGCAGCATCCGTGCGCTTGCGGATTTATCTGTTTGCGCCAACAAATGCCAACAACTGGTCATCTTGAATCTCGAATTAATTTGCAAGCTCATTTCAAGTTAAATGCATAAGTAAATGATCTGATCGAAACTATGCTTGATAATTTTTTTGGAGCATAATTAAGCCATTTCTAAGTGCTGGTAAAATTTTGAGATCTATACTTTTGCATAGCTCCCTGTAAAATTTATCTTTATTGCTAGTTTATTAGATTTGTTAATTTTATAGCTCCTGATGCATGAGTATATAAAATGTAGAAAAATTGCATTACTGAGTAGATAATATCTAGTTGCTGCTATAAATTTTGTAGCACCAGAAACCATGCCTATCATTCTGTGCAAAATTATAAAGTTCCTAGGTTAATCTGGTTGCATGAATTTTCATGTTTAGATGCCTTGTTGCTAGATGCTAAAATTTATACAGTAGATGCTAAATTGGCTGAGCTATTCTACATGAATTTTTCATCACTAGTTCATGAGTAGGTTTTCCTGTTATGAATTTGTGAACATATACTATGTTTTAACTCTAGAAATGGAAACCACCCCACACACTCTTTCAAGAAGATAGTTAATTATAATTACTACTCCATAAATGGCTGCCCAGTAAATAAACTCACAAATATCATCATTAAGTTAACTTTTTGTTGGACTACAACTTTATCGTGAAGGAAATAAATCATTTATCCTATTGTAACTATGAAAATCTTGCATTGCATATAGACACGGTTAATCTCACCGACGGTTATTTCGAACTGATTCCAGCGGACTCTCTTGCTGTGTTGGAGGTTAATCTTAACTATGCTAACGTAAACCAAGACCTGGGCCAAGCCCCAGAGGACTCTCAGTTTGACAGTGCCCAAGAAGGCAAGCCCCGGTGCATAACCCATTATTTTCAGCATTATTATTCATCTAACTATTCATATGTGTTGTAATAATTTTGTTTGTGCATTTATGTTTTCTAGGCGTTGATCGAAAACCTTAGATGCATGATCCCTAGGTACCTATGTTTGACATCCGCATCTTTTTATCGACTAGTTGCCCCGCTAATTAGGAACGGTAAGAGTCAAGTGATTTCTTGCCTCTCGCGAGCATATAGGAATTGACTGACTTTACCTTTAGCTCAAACATAAGGACAACGGGCGGGGTTGTGTAGTTGTGATACCCCGCTGGTGTAGTCGAAAATGGCTAAGGTCGCGGTGTGTGGCTCATTTCGTTAAGAGTTTAAAAGTAGGGTTGGAAATGGTAAGGAAACAGGAAAATGGTTATCCGAGATATCCGAATCCGTATCCGTGCGAATTCGATCTGTTTCCATCCTAAGGGATGGGAACTGGAAGGAAACAGAAATATGGTTATCCGAGATATCCGAATCTATATCCGTGCGAATCCGATCAGTTTCCATCCTTATTTGAAAGTACTAGCCACATGCCGAGAAATATGGTAATTAGTAAGCTTAAGTACCTAATTGGACCAACGAGTGGAACGACTACCACCCTCTTGGTAGAAGTAGGTGTTATTTTTGTCCGGACGTATGGGTGCAGAGTGGTCAGACTCTGTAGTCGGGGAGGGTGACCCAGATCCACGGACTAGAAAGAAAGGGGAATAGTAGCATAGGTGAAAGCGAAGTCGATCCCCATGCGTGTGCGTTAGGTTCCCCTGGCCAGGTTGAAATTCGATTCAGAATTGTCCGCCTCTCATGGCATGAGATTGCTTAACGTTTGCGGTCACATAGAGTAACAAGTGGAACATGATGATGATAATACTGCTGGATGATTAAATGGTTGCTCTACCCTGTTTGTGTAGAGTTAGATGCAAACTTTGAATGGTTAATCCAACTAGAATATGCCAAAGTTAAAATCTGAAAATAAGGATCAACTCTTAGTAGCATTTTTGGCAAAACAAACCCCACAAACCAAAGAGCCTTGCATGTCTAGTTATCGGACTATGGTATATCCGGTGACGGGTAAGTCTTGCTGAGTATTAATATACTCAGCCTTGCTTGTGGCATTGTTTTCAGGTACTAACTTCGAAGATATAATTGCGAGTCTGACTTGGCCGTGTACCTTGCCTCCGGGCTGGTCTGTTGAGTGGGATGGCCCTTCAGCTGGTGCTGATCACCCTCCCACTGAGTGACGTGTTTCGTAAGGGCTTTATCGATGCATCACATTCTTTCTCTAGAAGTCTTTTACTACTTCCGCTGAGACTATGACACTTGAATAATTTGAGTAGTTGAAACTCTGTAGTACTTTTGTACTCTGATCATGGTTGTAATAAATTTACATTCCGCTACAAAATTCTGAGTTGTATGAGATGTTCTGTGTTGTAATCTCTGGACTCACCTTCGTGTGAGTGTTGTCTGTGTGATCCTGGAATAGTGTGGCTTTAATCGAGGCTTCACTCGAGGAACTACCGGTGCGTGCCAATTTGGGTCAAAGTTGCTTAGCAACGTAGATCAGTGCACCCGGGCCTAGTCTTTTGGGTGGTTCCGCCACAGGTGGCATCAGAGCTCGCAGACAGCCTACCAGAGATGGCAGCCTCTATTTTCTAAACAACAAATTAAAACTTGACTTCAAAACTACTTAAGTTTTGAAAAATCTAGGATCTCCAAGGACAAGTCTAGAATGTAAAGCCCTAAGGGATCTTATGGGTATAATCAGGTGGCTTATATAGTATGTCTAACTTCCAGCACATTACTTTTTAGTATTTAAATTCCGCAATTTAATTCTACAACTACATCGTCACCGCGGAGGTATGCTTGCTCAGTCAGCTGAGGGAGTCTGACCTTCCCGTCGGTGAGGCAAGCCGAATGCTGGAGCTCAAGCAGTGGCCTACTTGAGCTGTTGCCCATATACCAACCTCGGTTGAATATATGGGGAGTAATTGTTCGAAATTGGAATTCAATTCCCCGTCAAAGACGATACTCAGTCAATACATTATTTCGATGACGTATGCTTAACGTTGTCCATACGGCGGTAATTGTATGGATGCCGGTTCTATTGTGATCGGTAATGTATGGGAATGCTTTCGTGAGTGCTGGCACAGAAGGTTCATTTTATATACTGTCAATTTTCTGCAGGTACGCTGACTCGAAACCGAATCCTAGGCTAGTTAGTTATATCGAGTAGTTATATAGCAAGAGATGTATTATGTATGCCACCGCTAACTAACTATTTAAGACCAAGTCTACTTGGCGATTATTTTCTTTGGTGAGGACGATTAGGATCTGCATTCATCCTCAAATCTTCAGGAAAGAAACATTTGAAAGAAATCGTAAACGAAAAGTTTAAAACACAGTTCTAAGGATCATCTAGGCAATCTGTGAATTCTGGAAATGTTGGTTCCCCCGAATTTTTAAAATATGAAGATCTACTCAAACCAAGTTTGGTTTGTAAGATGAAATGTAACTACATAAATTATCAAACTACTGTAAAACTTTGAGAATTTTTGAAGCCTTCTACCATAGTGTTTTTGAATTTATAGCAACCTTCTGTAGATCTGTCAACTTGGAGCAGTCTGCCTAAACTGAATTTTTTAACCATCCTAAGTTGCTCAATTGAAAAATCGCACAATATGAAAGTTGTAGGTAACTTATTATAAAATTTTGAATTATCTTGGTCAACTGGTTTGGAAGATATGGTCAAATTACACCCTATCTGGACAAACTGATTTCTGGTTTGACATCACTTCGAAACTCTGAGCATATCACCTTCTTAGGATCTGAATTGGCCTTAGTGCTGACTAGAGGAAATGATCTTCACTACCCTAGGAATCTTCTGTAAAGTTTTGAGAATTTTCAGATCATGTTATCTATCATTTTGGTCAATTTCTTTAACTGTCCAGAATCAGCCATTCCTTGTTTGACTATCAGCTGATCCATCGGTCTTTTGTTGGGCCAAATGGACGAGCTAGTGGTGATCGACGAGTAGGGGCACGTGCACTCAGCTTGTTTGCACTAGAACGGACTTCCTCTCTGTCTCTGGGAGCTCTTGAGTGCAGCCGGTTACCCCCAGCCATCGCTCTACGAGGGCCATGACTTTGTGGAGAGCGGGGTTCGCCGTTGCAGCGTGACGATGGTGATCCCACAGCACCCGCTCAACGAATGGGAGCCGATCGTGACCCAGGTGATCGGCCACCTCTTGCTGGACATTTGGGAGACCACCGCTATGAGGCGATGATCGCTTTCTGCTCACAGCACCCGTTGGAGGTGGTTCTGTCCGCGTTCGGGTTGTTCCCCGCTCACGACCTGGCCGACCCACTTTGGCGTGACAGGATGGCCAACTTGGCCACGGTTGCGACCCTCGACCCCGTCGAAGCACTCCAGATGACTGTGTTGTGCTTGGACGCACTCTACCATCTCTAGACCTTCCAGAGTCAGGCCACCGCTCAGCTTGTTGACCAGGCTCAGGATCTACACTTGACCGTCCAGCTGAGAGACGAGCAGCGTGGAACGACTACCACCCTCTTGGTAGAAGTAGGTGTTATTTTTGTCCGGACGTACGGGTGCAGAGTGGTCAGACTCTGTAGTCGGGGAGGGTGACCCAGATCCACGGACTAGAAAGAAAGGGGAATAGCTAGTTTGAATTTTTATCCTTATTTCCTTTCCGAATTAGCTCATGAATTCAATACCAAGGTTTTTCCAAATTTCACCAACTAAATGCTCACCAAATTTCAGCTCAAACGGACGTGTACAGCAAGAGATATACGCAAAATACAGAGGGTCTGTTTTCTGTAAAACCAGAAAACCAGAGGAGTATTTTTCGACTAACTTACTCTGGGAATCTGACTTTGCGTTGACTACCAAAGTTGTAGCACATGCAATTACCTATCTCCTGTAAAAATTTCAAGTCCATGTCATGCACAGAACTCTAGTTACGCGCTTTTTCGTATCGATGGTTTTCTGCGTAACGCGATTTGTGCAATTCATATTCTTCCATTCATGTCTCGAGTTGTATGTTTCCATTGAAATGATGAAAATGTTGAGCCTAATGCAAACCACTCACGTTTTAGATGGTTGGATCAACTCAAGGTAGTCCCAGTGGCTTTGGAGCCGGAGGGAATGGCAATCCACCTCCACCACCTGGCATCGCGGAAGTTCTAGCCGCTCAAACTGAAATCCTGCGGCAGCTAGTGCAAGCTCAGCAAGCACAGCGAGGTGGGCATCACGCTCATCAAGCGCAAGAGGTGAGCTACCAAGACTTCCTCAGCATGCAGCCTCTGCTATTCACCAAAGTGGATGAGCCACTGGATGCGGATGCTTGGATTCCCACAATCGAATCCAAGTTTTCTTTGCTGTCTATTCCTTGTTCCTAAGAGAACAAGACTCGATATGACGCGCAGCAACTTCACGGATCAGCTCGTATGTGGTGGGATCATTACCACGGGATACTATCGGTTGATCATGTGGTTAATTGGAACGAGTTCAAGAATGCTTTTTGGGCCCATCATATTCCGGCTGGTCTTCTTGATCAGAAACTCAATGAGTTCTTGACTTTAACTCAGGGCACTCGAACTGTACTATAGTATGCCCAGGCTTTGAATCACTTATGTCAGTATGCTGGTCATCGTGCGGATACCGACGCTAAGAAGCGTGGACGCTTCCATCGAGGCCTCAGTACCCAGTTGCAGGAGAGGCTAAATCTTGTCCGTGCAGATTCTTACAATGATCTGGTGAATCTGGCCATTACTCAGGAGGATCTCATTTCGGCCCATCGTGCTAAAAAGAAGCACAAGGCACCTGCTGGACCCTCGAGTGCCTCTGCACCAAGGTATCGCATTGTGCAGAATACTTCAGCTGCACCCTCTCAGAAGGCCCCTCAGCCAGGGCGTTGGGTCATTCGGCCTCCACAGCAGCAGTGTTGGTACTTCTTAATGTTCACAGAATAATCCGCAAGTGCACGGAAGATACCGTTGTAGCACTTCACCCGAAGAGTATTTAGGATCGAGATTTCACAGGGAATGGAAGTGTAACGATCTTCTAGCCAGTTCAACCCAAGAGAACAAGAAGTAGGCGAGCTTCGGGCAGTGTGGTTTATCTAAGGTTAAAGGTCAAGGCAAGGTAAACTTAGGCCCGTCACTTGTTTACTTCGGGCACTGGTCTGACCCAAGTACTGTTAGGGACCTCCGGCTTGTGGCTCTACGCCGTACTCGGACAGGGGGGAGTGCACTAACCACGAAGCAGCTTTGTAGCGGACCAACAGGACTGTCACCACCTGCGGTCTACCCCGCAATACTGTGGAGCACGAGGCAAACAAAGGCAATCTAGGACCTAAGCACCACGCTTAAGCCTTCGACTACTTACTCTAGTGTTGCGCAGGGTTACTCGTCTTTATCAGGGGCCCTCTACTAGAGTATCCGTTACGAGAATGGACGATGAACCTGTAAACAAATGAATAACTTAAGAATACTAAACCAAGAACTTAACAGAAGATGAACTCCGGATACTTACTCAAGTGATTCGTACCCATCGAGGTACAAGACAAAGAGAGGCCGACAAGTCTGGCTCTTCTCCGATCCTTTTCCCGCACACTCCCTCTACTCTAATGATACAGGTGGAGACCTACTACTACTTCTCCAACAAGTGAATGGAATGGTGAATGGGAATGCCTTGAGAGGGTGTGTGGGGCTCCTTTTATAGCTCCAAAGGTCGGTTCCCGCCATCAACATATATGGGAACATTGACAACCGCCTTCTGGAGGATAAGAATGACGTTCCCTACCAAAACTCAGCCTGAGCCTCTGCCATGGGGGTTGGCCGAACCCCTATGGCTGCCTCTGGCCACCGCCTTCGTCAAGGTCTCTGCTTGGTGGGTCCTGATGTTAGATTGGTCGGTGCCGGGGCTGGGTTGGTCGGTTTGGTCTGGTTTGTGGGCCCTCTTTGTTGGTATGATGCAGTGTCGGATATTCTGTGCAAGTGTGTTGCGTCTTTCGTTTGTTTTTGCTCTATTTCGGGTATGGGTGCCTGTAATCCAAGAATCACCAAAACTTGTGGAAATGGTTAGCATTAAGCCTTATAACTACTTTTGGTGCTTGAAAGTTATGAAAAGATGCAGGAGTTGACGGCTTTAATTCTGACTTAAGGACCGTCAACAACACCCCCACACTTAGCCTTTGCTCGTCCTCGAGTAAAGAGGTGAAGACTAAAGTGGATGCAACTCCTTTGAAGAAACCTGCATACAAGTTATTCCAAGTTTTCTCCCAGACTTGTGAACTTTTTTTTTTGAGGTCTACCATGCTTATCTTGATAATTGAAACTTGGAACGGTTTAAAACTTCAGGTTCCTTAGTCTCCTAAGCTTAGATACTTAGATTTTATTAATTTTCAAAATCAAAACATAGCTCAGCTCCTCAATTTGTACTCTCGGATCTCTCTTTTTACTTTTTGAATCCGTCACCAAGGCAAATTATTGCCTTCTTTTTCTCCTTCCTCTAGAAAGGCTTATGTGGAGCTCAGGGTTGGGAAAAGTTGAAGGCATACCTGTCCCTCTTGTGTTGCTAAGTCAAAGACCGGATCCTTTAGGAGAAACAAGTCATAAACCTTGATCAAGATGTGCAAGTGTGTGGAATTTGTGGATGATATATGAACTCCTTTCATGAGCTATTTCTCTCTTATTTTCTTTTGGACATGGGCTAACTTTCTTTTGAAACACATTGGACCTTCATGTGTCCAAATTTCTTTTCTTTCTCTTTTGAATGCTTTGGACCTTCATGTTTCCATTTTTTTTCCTTTTTTTTACTAGCCCATGTCCTTTCAACTTAGAGAGAATAGCCATGAATAACATGGAGTTTTTATTTTGTGGAATGGACGCACAACTTCCAGTGTAGAAGTTGGCAGAATATGTGGAGTGTACGTGATCTTGATCATGGGAGTATGAAATGCATCTCTCAAAAAGGGTCACAACAATTTGACAAAGCTCAAAGAGATAACAAGTTACATATGTAGAAGGTTTTAAGTTTTGAACAATATATGGCCTTGGATGGGAATTTCATAAACAAACGAGGAGCCATGCTTTTAAATTTTTTTATTTTTTTTCTAAAAGAAATTCCAAGTACTTTGCAAGGGAGAAGTAGGTTCCATTCATTTTAACCATATCGCTAAAGTCAATTACTAGATTAGCATGGGGTCCCTATCATGAATTGGTTCACAAGAATGAGGTAAACACAAGGAATAAAGAGTATGCAAATTTTATCATGAAGTGCATGGATTGCATAGTTCTTTTTAATTTTTATTTGTTTGTGCAGGATTTTCATTGGAACATCGGGGAAACAAAAGTAGAGATATAAACCGGGGTCTAGGAGAAAGCTGGGCCGAGGTGGGCTCTCCTTGGGCTCGGCCAAACCCATGGGTCGGCCGGCCCAAGGGTGGCCCCTCTAGCCTTGTCCTTTTTGTGTGTGGCCTGTCTCGGTGCTGTGTGTTGTGTTAGCTACGTGCTGCTCCCCCACACTGGTCTTTTGCCTGCGATCTTATTCAAAATCACATGGAAACAAAACAAAACTCTGCCGGTATGAAAACCGGGGAGTTGATCTTTTACTAAATTATCAAATATGGGGGCACATTACATTTGAAGGGAAATACATTAAAATAAATGCTGAAAAGTAAAGTGGTAATGTGCCCAAAGGATACTGTGAAGGGTGATGTGCAATCTAGAGGTTGCCCTTCTCAACTCGCTTTTCCAGGCGTTCTATTTTAACGCCTAGACCGCGGAGGAGCGTACTGTAGTCGTCCTTGATGGACTTGAGCTCTAGCGTGAGCTCCGCCACACGGTCGCTAAGCTCCTTATGCCCATCACGAAGTTTGATTACTGTGCGGAGGAGCTGGGCGACCTTAGGTCCCTTGAGGACCTGCTCATCCTCGCTCTCATACTGCCCACTAGGACGCATGATCGGAGGAGGGAGGATGTGTCTCTTGATGTGCTTGGCACCCTTAGGGGAGGATGCCATGGACTCAGCTTCTCCTTTATCCTTAGGAGATAGTCCGGGCATCAACCCCTTGCCGTACCCACCGCCTGGGGTACGGATGCCTACAACGTGAAAACGTTGTGGAGGCAAGGGTGTCGTGGTCGTGCGTGTGGGTGTAGTTACATAGTTATGGCTAACGACATCCCCACTTTTTGTGTACAGCGAATATACGTGTTCCTGTCTCTCCTCTAACGGTATCGGCGGAAGCGGGTCGGCGAAGAGGCGCTTGGAGACGTCCTTCGGTGCGAGCATCCCCGTTGTCAAACGTGCAAAACCACCTGAGCCCGGGCACCTGCCCCTCTTGGCGGAGATCTTCCTAACGGTGCGCGGCGTCGAGCGGGAGGACGAGGGGCCGCTGGGTGGTTTCCGGCCCCTTGTCGGTGCCCCTCACCTCCCCCTTCGGTGCTGGTGCAGGGATGACCGCCAATGGCATCTTGGTGATGTGTTCGGCTTCCTGGTCGATTTCCATGACCGCAAGGGTGAGGTTCACCGGCGAGGGCTCTCCCTCGAGGGCGAACGTGGATGAAGTTTCGTTGAACGGGATGATTGCCTTGCCGGCCATGGGGAATGATTAGAGTTTGTGGAGGGGATGAGAGCAAGAAGATCAAGATGGAGGTGAGGAAGAAAGAAGAAGGAGAGGATCATTTTAAAGCCAAAACTGGGTGAAAATTTCCTTTCTGCAGCCCGGCACGTATGGAAAAGAGAAGTGGCTGTTTGAGGGGACCCGAATACAAAATTTGAAGAGCTGCAGCTGCCAGGTGGGGTCGGCCAACCCAGGGGTTCGGCCGGCCCCACTTGGGCCCCTCTGGCTCTCAGTTTTCTCTCACGGTTCAGGGGGCACGAGGTGGCCCCCATGCAAGTGGTTTTGGATTTTGTTTTGGGGCTGAGGAATTTGAAATGTGTCAAATTCTACTAAATTTATAATATCAAACTCGTCACTGGAGTTATATGGCATATGAAAAACTTTTAAACGCTGGCCATTTACCTTGAACAACTTACCTTCATCGTCTTGGAGTGTGACGGCTCCATGTGATGATGCGTTGACGACGGTATATGGCCCCTTCCACTTGCTTCGGAGTTTTCCTTCGCCGAAGAGCTTAACCCTGGAATTAAACAATAGTACCTTATCTTCGGGTTTGAAT
This sequence comes from Panicum virgatum, assembly GCF_016808335.1. Classification (NCBI taxonomy): domain Eukaryota; kingdom Viridiplantae; phylum Streptophyta; class Magnoliopsida; order Poales; family Poaceae; genus Panicum; species Panicum virgatum. The sequence goes on from NC_053145.1 coordinate 23,029,477, forward strand.
TCCTTCGGCTTGATCCTCTTGTCGTTCCATCATTTTGTTCTGTCTTTGTAAATCTTGGCACTGTGGTAAGCCTTCTCTCTCTATTCTTCCAATTCTGCTAGTTGGATCTGTCGGTTCTTTCCGGCTTGCTTCAAATCCATGTTCCATTACCGGATGGCCCAGCGGGCTCTGTGCTCTAGTTCCACTGGCAGGTGGCATGTTTTGCCGTAGACGAGTTGAAATGTGGACATCCCGATGGGGGTTTTGTATGTTGTCCTGTATGCCTAGAGTGCATCAGGCAACTTACTTTTCCATCCCTTCCCCATCTCGTTGACGGTCTTTTGCAGGATATTTTTGATTTGTTTGTTGGATGTCTCTACTTGACCGTTGATTTGTGGGTGGTATGGAGTGGAAATGTTGTGCTTGGCTCCTAACTCCCTTAGGTAGTTTCGGAAGGTCTTGTCAATGAAGTGTGACCCTCCGTCACTTATGACCATTCTCGGAGTTCCAAACCGAGGGAAAATGACTTCCTGGAACATCTTTCGTGCGTGTTTGGCATCAGCAGCTCTGCATGGTAATGCTTCCACCCACATGGATACGTACTCTACTGCCACCAATATGTATTCACAATCTTGGGACTTTGGGAATGGTCCCATGAAGTCGATGCCCCAAACGTCGAATAGCTCGACTTGAAGATTGTTTGTGAGGGGCATTGCATTGCGAGTTGCTATGCCACCATGCATCTGGCACCTTCGACATCTTTGAATGAATTCTCTGGTGTCTTCATACATTGTTGGCATGAAGAAACCACTTTGCCAGATTTTTGCTTGAGTTCTGAATGCTCCATAGTGGCCTCCATATGCTGCAGTGTGGCACTTCTCGATGATTTGTATGGCTTCTGCTGCGGGTACGCATCGTCTTAGCAGACCATCTGAGCATACCATGTATAGGTATGGATCGTCCCAAAGGTGTCGACGGCTCTCGTAGATCTGCTTTTTCTTATTCTCCCCTGGTGGCACATATCCTGCAACCATAAAGTTCATGATATTTGCATACCATGGGGTAGAGTCCATCACCTTTAGAAGCATGTCATCATGTAGAAAGTCGTTTATCGGCGGTTCCTGCAAGTTAGTAACCTGCATACGCGATAGATGATCTGCAACAGTATTCTCTACTCTCTTTTTATCTTTTATTTCAAGGTCAAATTCTTGGAGTAAGAGAATCCATCTTATTAAATGAGGTTTAGCATCTTTCTTGGTGAGCAAGTATTTTAAAGCTGCATGATTAGTATAAACAATAACTTTTGCTCCAACCAGATAAGATCTAAACTTGTCTATAGCAAGGACAACTGCCAAGAGCTCCTTCTCTGTGGTTGCATAATTAAGTTGGGCTCCAGTCAGCGTCTTGCTAGCATAAGCGATTGCATGATGCTTTTATCTTTGGTTTGGCCTAAGACCTCACCAACAGCTAAGTCACTAGCATCACAACGTTATTTCGAAGGGAAGGCTCCAATCAGGTGGTTGGATGATCGGAGCCGAGATGAGTGCCTTTTTCAAAGTGTTAAAGGCTTTTAAGCACTCGTCGGTGAACTCGAAGGGTGCATCCTTAGGTAATAGGCTTGTGAGGGGTCTAGCAGTTTGTGAAAAGTCCTTAATGAATCTTCTGTAGAACCCCGCATGACCTAGGAAGCTACGAATGCCCTTAACATTCACCGGAGGTTGGGAAGCTGTTCTATGACCTCAATTTCGGCTTTTCCCACCTCTATTCCTCTTTATCTAAACTTGTCTATAGCAAGGACAACTGCCAAGAGCTCCTTCTCTGTGGTTGCATAATTAAGTTGGGCTCCAGTCAGCGTCTTGCTAGCATAAGCGATTGCATGATGCTTTTTATCTTTGGTTTGGCCTAAGACCTCACCAACAGCTAAGTCACTAGCATCACACGTTATTTCGAAGGGAAGGCTCCAATCAGGTGGTTGGATGATCGGAGCCGAGATGAGTGCCTTTTTCAAAGTGTTAAAGGCTTTTAAGCACTCGTTGGTGAACTCGAAGGGTGCATCCTTAGGTAATAGGCTTGTGAGGGGTCTAGCAGTTTGTGAAAAGTCCTTAATGAATCTTCTGTAGAACCCCGCATGACCTAGGCAGCTACGAATGCCCTTAACATTCACCGGAGGTGGAAGCTGTTCTATGACCTCAATTTCGGCTTTTCCCACCTCTATTCCTCTTTCGGACACTAGGTGTCCGAGGACGATGCCTTCACGGACCATGAAATGTCATTTTTTCCCAATTGAGAACCAGGTCCTTCTCTTGGCATCTTTGTAAGACCCTGTCTAAATTTTCAAGACAATGATCGAAAGTTTTTCCATAGACGGATAAATCGTCCATGAAAACTTCCATGATTTCCTCGATCATGTCGGAAAAGATAGACATCATGCATCTTTGGAATGATGCAGGAGCGTTACATAGCCCAAACGACATCCTATGATAAGCATAGGTTCCGTAGGGGCATGTAAACGTGGTCTTCCTCTGGTTGTCGGGATGGATGGGAATATGATGATAACCCGAATATCCATCAAGAAAACAGAAGAAGAAATGCTTAACTAGATGTTCTAACATTTTGTCAATGAACGGAAGCAGAAAATGATCCTTCTTTGTGGCTGCGTTGAGTTTTTGGTAATCTATACACATCCTCTATCCCGTGACGGCTCGTTGAGGGATTAACTTGTTTTTGTTATTTTCAACGACCATCATACCTCCCTTCTTCGGCACTACCTGGACTGGGCTAACCCACTCGCTATGTGGCACGGGATAGATTATCCCGGCATGTAGGAGTTTCAGGACCTCTTTCTTGACAACCTCTCACATCGTATTGTTGAGCCTACGCTGAGGTTCTCTGGAAGGTGCTTTTGTAGGATCTATTGGAATACGATGCGTGCAGAGGGTAGGGCTGATTCCCTTTAGGTCTTGGAGTGAGTAGCCGAACACGGCCCTATGCTTTTCCAGAACATCAATTAATTTTGTTGTTTCCTCGTCAGATAGCTTGTCGCTAATGATGACGGGGGTTTCAGTGTTATCATTTAGGAAAGCATAGCGGAGCCCAGAAGGAAGAGGCTTCAGTTCTATAGGTCTATGAGGAGGTTGTTCATGAGTAGGTAACTCAAAGGTTTCATCATGATCGTCCTCTACATCAGTAAAGAGTTCAGCATCGTTTTCTAAGGAGGATTCAGGAGTTTCTACGGGAAGGATGGCTTCAACCTCATCGACTGTTTCTTCTTGGGGCGTAGGTTCAGTCATGGAATCTTTTGACCGAAGGATTGGTAAGCTTATGTCCTTACCCCCAGAGTTACATCGAGTGTTCCTAGAGGAGAAATGTTTTGGAACATCTTCTCGACGGGATGTCCGATCAAAATATCAAAGTCTTGGACTTCGAAAATATGAAAGTTTAGGGCAAGTTCAGTCTTAACGTACCAAACAGGTACATCGTGCAAGATTCCGATCCCTTCCATGGTGGAGCGAGGTCCACTCCAGAGGGATCTTAAGGTCGGGAGCAATGGGTTGTCGCTTAGGTGGCTAAGCGCAAAGGATGCTGACATGATATTTGCTCCGACTGTGGGGCTGTAATGAGCTGAGACAACAGTTCCTTGGATGAAACAAGGAAGAGTATATAAGGGGGTTTGTAATCGAATTGCTTCGATTAACATCTTCCTTCAGGTACCCATTCACTATTCATGACAGCTGTTACCCCCTTAACGGTTTCTTGTAAGGAAGCTTTGTCTGGAGGGGTTACTGGTGTTGACGGGTTGACGGTCGTTAAGCGCGAAATATTACCATCAACTATATCTATACTATAAGAAACGAAAACAATTGAAATAATCTCCACCAAAATGTTATCCCCACCCTCTCACGGAGGGCCCACAAATCAGAAATTTTTTGATTCAACCAGGCTCGATGAAAACCCCCGCACGACAAAACAACTGATTCCGCGATGTTTCTGCCGTGCGAGCCCTTTTTTTCTCACCGCGAAACCTACCCTCCTCTCCTTCCGTGGTCGTCATCTCTTCCGTGATTGCAGCATCCAATCCCCGCGAAAGCATATCCTCCTCGATCGCTGCCTTTCCATGCCCTTCCGTGATTGCAGCTGGCGGACAGAGGAAGAGCTTTGCCTTCCGTGATTGCAGCCGGCGGCCTTTCGTGATTTCCTTCTATAGACCATCGTGATTTCCTTGGTTTCCTTGATCCAGCCCGCCGGTGGCCAGCATGGGAGCTCCCCGCGTCCCCCCGCCTCCGCGGAGGCCGAACCGCAGCAGACGTGGTGGCGGCTTGACGGGGAGCAGCACGGGGGCGGGATGCCGCACCGGGGACGGTGGTGCCTCTCTGTCTCTCCCAGATCCAGCGGGCGCAGGATGCAGTGGCGAGGATGGCCGGCGTGGGAAGGGATCCGGTGGGGAAGGTCGGCGAGCGGGGGATCTGGCCGTCGGGACTGTCGGTGCGGCCGGCGGCCGCAGGATGCGGCTACGGCCGGTGTGGACCTCCGCAGGGACACCTCTCTCTCTGTCTCTCTCTCCCGACAATGCCGTATCCAAACTTCGCCGCCGTGGTGGACAAGGGAAAGCTCCACCATGGTCGACGAGGGCTAGCGCACCGAGGTCATGGTGGGCGAGCGCCGTCGAGGTCACGGAGGAGTCGAGCGCCGGCGTGGTGGTGGAGGCCTCACAATAAATGCCATGGCTGGTCCGCTGCCGACGCCGTTGCTGTTGACGGGCCACAGCTCCGCACACGAGCAGAACGTGCCATCATCACCATACCATTCTCTCTCTCTGTTTTTTTTCTTTGAGGGGATCTCCCTCTCCATTCGATGTTTGTCGATCTGATCTGCCCATTCTCTATGGTTTTTTGGGTGCGGCGGCAGCGGACGATGCCCAGCGAAGGATACACATATGGAGATGGGTCGGATGTTCCCTAGACTCATCTGAATGAGCATCGCATGATAAGATTTTTGTGACCATCGGCAAAGATGAGTGAGCAGCTGGTGGTTCCAGAGGGGCTTCACGACCGCATCTGCCCTATCACCACCACGCCCCTGCATCAGGAAGGATCGTCCCCCTCTGCCTCCTACACGTGAAGGGATCCCCTGAAGATGACCTCAATCTCCATGTAGCTGCGTCCTCCCTGAGGTATTCCTGCCCTCATTTTTGGATGTCATGGTGCCATGATTTCAACAATCTTTCTGCTACAGGCTTGCAATTTAGATGCTCAGTATATCAGCTCTAATATTATATTTAGCGGAAACAATCGTTCTGCTTCATTAAATTACTTTTGGCATTTGAACTATATGAATCGTTGTATGATAGGTTAACTATTCAGTTTGAGAATTTGAGTACCTGATTTATATCATGGTTTAAAGCACCTCGTGAACTCTACCTTTAAATTGATAGTATTCTGAGATCTTCTTTTATGCTACAAGCTAATCATGATCATAAAATTAATTGGCATTGTCCGAGCGGAGAACAAGGATCGACAGTTCTATAGTTTTAATCAAATTCTGGCAGAACTTATATGATATGCTTGGATAACAGAGTGTGATGATTTTTTTGGTGGTGAGTTTTGTTTGGCAGAGTTGTAAGGGTGCCTTTTCCCCCCTTTCGCAGTTCATCCCATTTGTTTATTATAAATTTTGATTTATGGACCTACCTGAATTCGAAGTTTCAGTTAGATTAGTTTTACTTTTGCTCCCGGCAATTTGGCCCATCTACTTCTAAAAGATTAACTTGGTACTTGGCATGATAGGAAGTTTTTTTTTCCTAAATGGTTTTTTTTTTCATGTTTGTTACTTTTGAGCTGTTTTCTTTTGGTTCTTATACTTTGTGTCTGCATGCTCATGAGTAGGGTGGTAATGACTGTTTGATGCCTAGAAATATTAAGAACCTGGCTCATGGCTGTCTGATTTTGCAAATATCATATATCCATATCATGCAGAACAGGCTTGATAGGAGCACTCCATCTTCTGATCGACAAAATCTTGTGGACATGTTTAATGACCCTGAAAATGCAAGAGTAAAATTCGGGTTGATATCAACTCGTGCTGGATCTCTAAGCATTAAACAACATGTTGCAAATCATGTAGTTCTAGATGCATCCTTGAATCCAGCACACGATCTGCAAGCCATTTATCGATTTTAGAGGCAAGAACTTGTCACCTGAGTTGCTCATTAGTTGCACTTGCGATTATTTATTTGTTCAGTATATGCGATTATTTATTTATTCAGTGGTCATATTCTTTCCAGGTATGGGCAGAACAAAGTTGTATATGCTTACTGCCTAATGGCACATCGAACAATGGAAGAGAATATATAAGCAGCAGATAATTTTGTATTTTTCTTCTTCTTGTCTGCAGTTCTCAGTTTGAATTATCGAAGTTATTCTCTTGCACTGGTAGATAAAGGTCCATCTTTGTTTGAAAAAAGTACTCATCTTTTTGGAATTTACAGGTGGATTGCAGGTTAACATGAACATGAAGCCCATCTCCAAGGTATCAAGCCTAGACAGCTTACTGATTTGGGAGTACCTTACATCCTGTGCTGCAATTTTGATATGATAGCACGTTCCTGTTTAACCAGTGATACATGTATTATTCAGGAACAAAAGTTTTCTTTTACTGTGTGTTAGGTGGTGGTACACATTATGATCAATTAGTAACAGTATCTTGCTTTTTGTTTCGCAGGTAACCAAAGGAGGTTATCTTGAGGTTGGGGTTCAGACATGTGGTGGTGGATTGTGTGGTTCGACCGCGATCTTACTATAGCTGGTAGGGTGATTATATGGGAGAAGAGGGATGGCGGGGTCTCTTATGCACATAATGAGCAGTGGAGCTATACGGGCATAGGTTATCCTAAGGATCCCTACTTTGGCTGTTCACCTTGATAGCTTAGTAAAAAAAAATTCTGTTTCTCAGTATCTCATCTGTGTTACTATTTGTAATCATGCAGATACTACAGGATGAAGGTGTGGTTTGTTGCAGTAACACTAAGAAATTTATATCCACCTGTTTACATTATGTACAGGACTGTCTCAGAAGATCTCAAGATTAACAAGGTAGTTTGAATGCACTGACTAGAATCAGATATTCTCATTATGATCTACACATATGTTGCCAACAGCAGTGTTGTGCTGTTGGGTTAGTTCAGAGGAAGGCACTATATCATCTGATTCAGTAGTGAATATGAATTCTTGATTATGTCGTTTGTTGGCTGAAATACAAATTTTGTATAAGATCTGCAATTAATCCTGAGTATTTATCTTTACAAAAAATCAATTTAGAGTAAATCTTTTGATGCTGAACATAAGTACTGAATCATTAATTATTTCCCTTTTTGCAGAATGAAATGCAGAAAATAGTGGGAGAAAATGGCCCAAAGGAGTCATCGGAGAATAAGAACACGAAGCACCATCCATTACTATTGCAGATATCTTCCTTTTTGCTGTTACAGACTTACAGTTCAACTAACTCATATAAGAAATACATATTAACAGCCTTGGGATATGAAGAAAGTTCCACTGATGTCATTTTTTGATGCAGTTGATTACTAAAGAGGCTAGGGTCTGATCGAATCCGTAGCATGTCCACTGTCGCACGAAGTTCGTGCTTGTGTTCACGACCAGTGTCAAGTAGGATGGTGCATGTGTGTGCTCGTGCCTGCAGGCCGAGTCAGGGTCAGGACACCGGTGTGGCCACGTTCCAAGTTGTGTTCAGCATGTTTAGCGTGTGCACGTGCTGGCATGTTAGTTACGAAGGTGCAGGGATGGCTTAGAGGTGGCAGTTGGCGGCAGCAGCGGAGGAGCACGACGAGCCACGGGATCAGCATGGAAGACCAGTTCTCCCGGAGTATGTGGCTCACGAATGGGAGAAGGCCAGGTCCCATAGAGTGTACGTGTGTGTGTGAAAATCGCTGCTGATAGTTGTGCGGGCACTACCTCACGGAGAGGCAACATATGGCGATGTAATTCTTGTGTAAGGTTGTTCAGTCCTTTCGAAGTTGAATAGAAGCCAACATACAGGCCGATGAGTGGTTGGAGCGGTCATTGCCAAAACTTGTCTCCTATTTATTGTCTTCTTCGATGCGTCTTTGTGTGAGCGTGAGTGATTATACGAAGCATATGTGAAAATGATCTCATAAAAGATGTACCATAAAATTTATATTGAATAATATTTTTAATTTTGAAGGTAGTTGAGTCTTGAGTTTACATAAATTCAACATCAATAATATGTATGCTTGACTTGTTTTTGTTATTGGATTGGATAATTTTAATGCGTGTGATACTAATTGTAGTTGCTTCTTATTTGATTTTTGAAAATACGCTTGCTTCTCATGCATACATATTATTAAATATTTTTATTTTATCTGGTTTTTTAAAAATATGTGCCACCCTACTAGTACTCATTAAAGAAGAAAAATTATACCTTTTACTCACATTTGTATCACTAATCTAGCTCCACAGTTGTTTCGAGAGTTTACGATTTTAGAAGCACAAGTCCGGAATAAGACGAAAACACGACGAATACGCAGACAGAAGTCACAAACGATCGTGTCCTGCGTAACATGAGCAAAGGAGGCCCACAAACCAGACCAAATCGACCAACCAAGCCCCGGCACCGACCATCTGACATCGGGACCCACCAGGCAGCGTACCAGAGAAGGTCGGTGTCCAATAGCGCAGGGGGGGTCGGCCGACCCCTCCTGGCAGCAAAATGGGCTGAGTTTTGGCGGGAAGCTCAATCTTATCCTCCTGAAGGCGGTTGATGATGTTTCCATATTTATCTTGGCGGGAACCGACCTCAAGGAGCTATATAAGGGGCCTCACACCACTCACACCACACACACCACTTGGAAGCCTCTTTCTCTACACTCTCTTGTGATTTGTACTCCTTAGGGTAGTGGAGCTAGGCTAGTACTTCATCTACTTAGCGAATCCAGTCGTCCTCGAGGTCGGCGAGTAATCCACGGCCTCTGGTATGGCTCTGTATTCCGACTTTCTTTATGCTATTCATTCAGAGTTCGTTCTTGGTTATCTTGCTATGTCCGTAGCTTGCTTAGCCTTGATATGTGCTTTACCAAGTTATTCTATTTGCATGCTTAGACCAGATGATCTGGGTAAGGATATCGGTTCGTTGTGCGTTCGGGCTTGCCTTAGCATCTTACCTGTCCATCCGAAGGGTGGGGGACCCGGGGGTGCTAGGGTAGTGACCTCACATGCGGGCATGGTGTCCGGGTATACGGGATTCTTCGGATATAATGGTGCTCCACAGTGTGACTGGGGTAGACCGCGGGTGGTGACAGCCCTGTTGGACCACCGGGAAGCTGCTTCTCGGTTAGCGTACTCCCCGACGTCCGGGTACGGTGTAGGAGTTCATGCAAAGATGAAACGGGACTGGATGTTCTCCAGTGCGGGTCATTCTCCCCGATATCCCTAATTTCCCGGCACTTGCAGCTCTAAGCAATGTGGCTAACGTAACTTATCCGCTAACATGAATAGTATACTAGGAATCTTTGCCTATGCTCCCACTAACCTTAGGATTGCTTGTTTATTCTTTATTCATGAGAGTTGGCTGTTCTGTGTGTGTCACATTACCCATGATTATCATTCATTTATCACTTACCCCTGTATAGTCAGTGGCCTTCATCTTGCTCATACGTGTCATGGTTATGCAACTAAGTAAATACACTTTACACAACCTAGCCATCTCTTGGGAAAATATAAATAACGATACCCTGAATACTTCCGGGTGAAATGCTACAACAGTATATCCGTGTGCTTGCGGATCATTCTATAAACGTTAAGACATACCACACCAGCATTTCTGTCGGCGCTGGTAGGAACTAACCACTCCTAGTGGCGACGCTAAGAAATGCCAACAAGTATTTTTGGTGCCGTTGCCAGGGATGGCACTAGGTGTAAAGTTATTTACTAAAGTAAATAAACATGGCAATATAAGTAAGAGGTAGCTACTGCTTATATAGGCTAATGTGTTTATCTTTTTGTTTTCTCCTGATTGGATGAAAGTAGGATAGTGTATGTCTGGTTTCTCCTTGCCGACAAACTTTGCTGAAAATCCCGAGAAGCTCGTGAGAAGGGTCCGACCTTGTGTCGTTCCTCCTCCGATCTCACAGTCGACAAGCGAACCAGCTTTCCAAGCACCATCAACTAAACTCATGGCTGAGAAGACTCTCCGCGACTTCTCCGTCCCCTTAGCTGCTAATGTGGCAACTGGACCCAACGTTGATGTTGGGGACGTGAACTTTGAGCTGAAGTCCAGCCTCATAAACATGGTGCAGGCTAGCCCATTCTGTTGCAAGCCGAATGAGGACGCCAACACCCATCTCCAGAACTTTCTGGAGTTATGCAAGACCGTAACCATACGAGGCGTTACGGCTGACGCCATCAGGCTCCGCCTGTTTCCCTTCTCCCTCCTGAGGAAAGCGAAACAGTGGTTTTATAAGAACAAGGAAACCGTCAGCACGTGGGACAAGTGTTCCACGGCGTTCCTCGGCAAGTTCTTCCCGTTGGGAAAAATCAATGCCCTACGTGGAAGAATTTCAAGTTTCCGGCAGATGGGATGGAATCCATCCCAGAAGCTTGGGAGAGATTGCAAAAATACATACTCTCCTGTCCTCATCATGGGATGGACGAGTGGCTCGTGCTCCAAAGCTTCTACAACGGGCTAACGACTACATCCAGAACCCACCTTGATGCTGCTGCTGGAGGAGCCTATCTCGACCTGACAATTGCCAAGGCTACGGCATAATCGAGAAAATGGTCTCCAACCAGGGCTAGAACGAGGAGCATTCCCAGCCTAGAACGAAAGGTGGAATGCATACCGTCAAGGAGACGGACATGCTCACCGCCAAATTGGACGTCCTAATGAAGAAGTTTGATGAAGGGAATCGGCAACAAATGCTTGTTCCCGTTCATGCCATGAACTATACTTTACGTGCGAGGTTTGTGGTGACAGTGGACACTCGGGGAATGACTGCCCCAAGACCCATGAAGATGCAGCCTACATCAACGACAACAATACCGGGTTCCGCCCACAAGGAGGCCAGGGGTGGGGTCAGACACGCCCACTATTCCAAGGAGGACGTAACAATTTTAACTCAAATTTCAACTCGAATTTCAATTCGAACCAACCCTCCTTGAGAGATTTAGTCTTTGGGCCAAGCTAAAATCAACAAATCCTTAAACAGAAAGCTTGCTGCCAATGATAAAATTTTAGAAAGCATACATGCTAAAGTTGAAACTCTTTATTCTGCTCATAAAAATCAACTAAGTTTCAACAAAATGATAGAAACACAATTGGCTCAAATCGCTGCTACTGCTCCTGTCTCTGAGAACGGGAAGATCTCGGGGCAACCCGAATCTCCCGTTGAAACTGCAAGTATGGTGTAACACCCTAATTTAAATTCCAGCATTTATTAATAAATTTAATTGGCCTTATTTAAATTTCTAAGGTTTATTGTGTTTAGTATGGCATTTAATTTAATTTTGTTTCACAAGTAATTAAAAATTTGTCTAAGTTTAAAAATTTGTGTTGCATTCATGCTGGTGCATACTTTTATTTGAGTGTGGTTGAATTCAAATTTGTATTTGAATTCAAACCTTGTTTGAATTAGGAGAAGAAAAGTTTAGAAATAGAAAAGGCAAAACCCAAAACCCAGCTAAACCCCTGACCCCAGCCCAAACCGGCCCAACCCTTCTCCCTCTCACTCTCTCCCCGGGCTAGCCCTGCAGCTCAAGCCCGTGGACCTCCTTTCCTTCACTCTAGCGCGCGGCCCGTTTTCTCTCTCCCTGGGCCTGCCCACACCGCGTAGCGCGAGGCCCAACTCCCTTCGCCCTACGCAGCCCACACCCCGCAGTCGAGCGCTCGCCCTCCACCACGCACAGCCAGGCCCACTGGTCAGCCCCGCGCGCCCCGTCGCTCTCGCTGCCAACAAGGCCCCACCCGTCATCCCCCATCTTCTTCCCCGGCGAGCTAACAGAGCCGAGATTTCCGCCGAGACGCTCGCCCGCGTGCCCAACGGCACGGACGCCCAGGATCCCCGCCGGCCTTAAATTGGCCCCCAAGGCCCTCCCTTGCACCCCATCCACACCAGCGCCGCCTTAACCCTAGCTCCCCACGCCCGCTCGCTCCGCCGTGCAGAGTTCGAGCGCCGCCGCGGCCACGCGGACACTCGGCGCCTACTCCTCGGAAAGACCCCGCAGGAGCGTCTCCGTGGGACCAGGACCCTCCCCGAGCCCGCTGCCCCCGCTCCAACCCCGGCACCGGCCTCGTCACCAAGCCCCGCAGTGCGCCGCCGCGGGAACTCGTCGCCGGCGCCGCTACGTCGCCTCTCCGTCCACTACGACCCCCCCGGTGAGCACCCCCAAGACCCCGCTGTACTTTTACGCTAGCTACTCGTCTGTAGTGCACCCCAGAGGCCCCAGCGAGACGCACGCCGGCGAGCTCTGTTGCGCCGAGCCGCCCCCACCGCCGCGCGCCCCTCCCCGTACCCCGCAGCGCCCCGCCGAGAGCTCCAGTGGCTTACTCATGCCACGGGCCTGCTCCAGAGCCCAGCCGCAGCCCGAATCAGCCACGTGAAGGCCGAATTCGGGTTTCTCCGGCGCTGCGCCGCCGCGGGAATTCGCCGCCGGCGCGTTTCGCCGCCCCCGCGCGCCCCTTTTCTCCCTGACCGTCCGATCCGATTTTTGCGGACACGATTAGATCGCTTACCCCTTCAGATCTGGACCGCTAGATCTCGATCCATCGGCCTAGGATCGCGCGTAACGGTTCGGCCTGGGTCTTTTTCTAAAAGAGACCCCCGGTTTCTTCCTTTTCAACCCGCGGTCCACCTCATGTTCAAAAGAAATTACAGTTACGCCCAGAATTTTACACGAAGCCCCTTGGTTTTTCTAGAAATAGAACCCACCGTCCATAGCTGCTGTTTTTACGCTTTAGACCCTAGGTTTATCCTTTAATTACGTCTAGGCCCTCGGTTTTAGCAGAAAAGCTCCTGGAACCCTATTTTTCTTACAAATAAGCCCCTAGAACTTGTTTTTAGCCTAGAAAATGCGTTTTAGCTCCGTTTTAAGCGTTCTTTATATCCACGCGAACGTTGTAACATGTAGAACAGTTTAGGCTTAGTTTTTCTTGCTATTTTTATGTATTGATGTACTGTTTCTTAGTTTTTGTTAGTGTTTGCTTGTATGCTTATTATTGTGCATTGTTTTGGCCATGTGTTCGTGAGTAGACGCTGAGTTACCGGAGGAGCCCCAGTACCAGTACCCGGAGCAGCCATCTTTCGAGCAGTTTGAGCAGCAGCCAGAGCAGTACGAGGAAGGCAAGTATAACATGAACAACCCATCACTTTTAAATACATTTTCATACTGCATTTAATTCTGTATGCCTATAAGGACTGTCCTAGCCACTTTATATCCTTTATATATCCTTGGGTTGCATTCTGGTTAGTTGTGCTAGGTTGCTGCGCTATAACACACTCTGGTCCTTTTTAATTAATTTGATGAATGGTTTACTTGAACTTAATCCTGAGAGTGGCCCTCTGTGTGGATGAGTGGCTCACGTCTCGTTAAAAGATGGTTTTTGTAGAAACATGGTTTAGGGGGCCAGCACGGTGCTTAGTGCTTGGTTGGCCACTCTCCATAAGGACCGGTTCATAGAGCGACAACCTGGGACAACAGCGCTACCACAAGGCTAGAATGGGATAGACTTGGCTTACTAATTAGGTCTTTTTGGTTTGGAGTAACTTACCTGCGGGGCAAGAGTAGTAAGCTTCAATGGTCCCTGCTCCTCCGGCTTGGTCTGTGCTTGGATTGCGCTCCTGTGCTTGTACCCCCGGAGGTGGGCCCCATCGTCGCTGACCTATCTCTCGCGGTTATGCCTTACCAACGAGATTCTTTGTAACGGCCTCGTAGTGAGTTTGCTAGTCATCTCACCTAAGGAAGTGTGATGAACAACTAGCGTAGCTCACGACTTGTGGGTAAAGATGTGCAACCTCTGCAGAGTGTAAAACTGGTATACTAGCCGTTCTCACGGTTATGAGCGGCCCATATCCTCCTTTTGATTAGTGGGGTTGTCTCCTTCCGACGAGGGAGGTGCCTCTCGGGGTTACCTTGGTGGTTTTGGTTTGGTTCTCAGTAGTATCATGATTAAATTTGACTAATTACTATGTAACTGGGTTAATGGTAATTCATCAACTTGTAGTAAATAGTTTTAACAAAATTTTGCCAACACCTAAAAGCTTACGCAGTTGAGTCAGCTAACCTTAGAGCCTCATAGTTTGTGTTATACTTGTTGAGTACAAGTTGTGTACTCACTCTTGCCTCTTCTCTACTTTTTCCTCCTGGCTACGCTACTGCTGCTCAGTTCCTGCCGACACGAGGGAGTTCGTCCAGCGCTACCAGGACTACGAGGACTTCTAGGCGTTCGTCCTCCCAGTCGACGTCCCTGTGGCGCCCTGCTCAGCTTCGGAGAGTTTTATTCAGTATTTGTACTTCGCTTCCGCTGTATCAGACATTTTTTGTCATTAATGTAATAAATAACATTCGTATTTTGATTTATTATGTCTTATTCGTGATATGTGCTGTGATATACTGTTCATTCTGTTGTATATATGTGTGACTTGATCCTGGCACGTATATGATTGCTCGGTTTATGTTCTTTTATAAACCGGGTGTTACATATGGTATCTACCGGGTGGTGCAACCTTCCCCGGCAGACTTCTCGAACTAACCATGCAGGCTGGTAGAATCCCCTAAAGAATGATACATGGGATGGCCTGGTAGCAGCAATTCAAGAAGATCCAGGGGTCCCCATGACCAGCTGCTCAATTTTCGATCAATACTATGAGCATGAACTCTGCGACCTGGAGGCCAGTGTCAACATTATGCCCATGGTGATATACGAGAAACTCTTATACCCTGCTCTCTCCCCAACATACATGTGTGTGCAGCTCGCAGACTCTACAATCCGGTATCCCGAAGGGATAGCCAAGAATGTCCTGGTCCGCGTACGAGACTCCTTCGTCCTTGCAGACTTCGTGGTCATGGATATAGAAGGCGACCTCGGAATCGAGCTCATCCTTGGGCGACCATTCCTGAGGGCCGCCAGAGCAAGGATAGACGTGTGAAGAGGAGAAATCCGCTTCCGCGTCGGTAGCAGCAATTCAAGAAGATCCAGGGGTCCCCATGACCAGCTGCTCAATTTTCGATCAATATGAGCATGAACTGCGACCTGGAGGCCAGTGTCAACATTATGCCCATGGTGATATACGAGAAACTCTTATACCCTGCTCTCTCCCCAACATACATGTGTGTGCAGCTCGCAAGAAGGCGACCTCGGAATCGAGCTCATCCTTGGGCGACCATTCCTGAGGGCCGCCAGAGCAAGGATAGACGTGTGAAGAGGAGAAATCCGCTTCCGCGTCGGGAAGGAGAACTTGTTCTTCAGATTCAAACAGAGGGAAGAGCAGCACATTCTGAACCGACAGGATGATGAAGGGCATGCAATTTGGGATGCACCAAAACCTCAGACAAAAGAACCTACGACCACACAATCAAAGAGAAGACGTTCAAAGAAGGTGTGGCGAAGGACCGCAAGCTCGTCCTCGTCCAATTCTCCAGGACGAGCCGAGCAGTGGTAAACACAGCAGGAGAAAAGGTCCCGCTCGTCAGACTCTAAACCACGAGCCCTTGCCGAAGGTAAATCGGTACGTATCTCATATTCACCCTCCATCATTTTGCTTTTCTCGACTTTTTCGATTTTTCCCACTGCATATTTAAATTTTCAAAACACCCTTGCATGCTAGAAACTTTTCTTGCACCTTTTCTGTTTTTCACAAAAATTCAAAAATATTTCCGAGCATGAAAATCCTTTGAAAAATAAATTTGAACATCTTTTCGAAGCAAAGTTTGGCCGGCACCAAAGTTTTAAAAGTTTTTGACCGTTCGAAGGGCAGTGGGCCCTGGCTGTCAGCAGGGTGGCCCACCTAGGGTTCAACCGAACCCTAGGGTCGGCCGGCCCCCTGCCAACAGCTAGTGGGCCCAGCCTTCTCCAACAGTCACTAGCCGTTGAGCCTGGTCTCTCCCAACGGTGCCCGGCCATTCTCCCTTTAAGTAGAGGCCGAGGGGTGAGTTTTGAGCTCTCACACTCAACTCTCATTCACTCACTCCCTCTCAAACCCTCTCAAACTTTGCTCTCGAGTTTTCATTGGATTTTTGCTCAAGATTTGAATTCAAGAGACCTCTCTCTCTCTCTCTCTCATTTCTCTGCTACAAGAAAAGAAGCAACTCGCAGGTAAGAACATTCAATTCGATTTCACTAACATAACCCATTTTGAGTTGCACTTGCTGTTTTTGTTCCATCATGAAAGGCATAGGACGGAAGGTCTCCGGCGCATTCAAGAAGATGACGGGTGGAAGTTCATCCCGTTCTCGGGGTGGCTCAAGCTCGTACACACCCGAACCTATGCCTACACTAAGCACGATGGACTATGAGGAAGAAGAACAATACGAAGAGATGCAAGCAGAACCGCAAGCCGAGGTCATAGATATTGACGCAGAAGATGCATCGTACCTCAACTTGCGAGATGATCGTGAACGACAAGGCTACGCCATCCTCAAGGACAAAAGCTTCGTCCACACCCGAGCATTTGATCCGAACCTCCTTATCAAAACAGGTATGTACGAAGACTTCTCTAACGTTTGGCATGAAATTTGATGGGATAACTTCGTTCCCGTTGAGGTGTATGGTTCTCGACTCCTCACCATCTAATTTCTTTGCACTCTTCGGGAGGTGGAAAATGGGGTTTACTTTCGACTTTTCGGGAAAGAGTATTTGCTTTCTTGGAAAACTTTTGCCGGCCACCTCGATTTCAACAAATGCTGGCCGATTTCTCTCAACCAAGCTTGCCGAGGTTTTAATCGTCATGAGTTTTGGGGCCGGATTTCGGGTCAAGTTGTCCATGGCAAGTTCGCACCTCGGTGCAGCGACATTCATAATCAAACTCTTCAGTTGATGCACAAGTGGTTAACCATCACTCTCTTTCCAAGAGATGATGTCTGACCCGTGCGCAATGATAAGTTGCTCATTCTTTATGCCATGGTCATCAAGATCAAAATCTCCCCCGCGCAAGCTTTGGTTAAGCAATGGCTTTTGAACTTCAAGATGACGGGTCCTATTGAGTGCACTTCTTTGATTACTCATATCGCTACATGTATCGGTGCCTTAGAGGGGAATTTTATTCCTTTCATTGAGGGCGACTGTGCGTATATCGACGAGGCCTATTTGATCCAAGGTCACAAACTCAAGAAAGGCCCGAATGACTCTTTGGTTTTCTTTTACTTGGGCTATACAAATGAGATTCTGCTGCCTAATGCGGAGTTCCAGTTGTATAATTGCCATTCGCTAACCATTCCTCTCATTCCACGAGAAGGGGGTCGTAGGCATAGATCTTCTGGTTTGCTTGGCAGGATGACAAGAAGTAGGGCCAGAAGGGAGGCAGAACCGACACCACCACCTCAGCAGCCACATCACTCATATCAGCATGAGGCCGGTGGTTTGTCATGCCACAGTGCCAGAACTGAGGAGTGCACGCGGCAGGCACCAGGCCGGCCGTCCACCAGTTCCAGCTCCGGTGGAGCCCCGAACCTCATTAGACGGACGCCTTCGTCCCAAGGTTTCGGCGCCATCACCTAGCAGCTAGGTGAGCTGCGGGTGCAGAGTGACAACATACAAGAGATGCTGAACCAACACATCGACAATACCCAAGCATGGCAGCGTCACACTGGCGAAAGAATCAACGACATGGAGCCATTGCAGTTGCAGCGACAGGAGGAGTGGAGGGCATACTGCCACTGGATGGGTTTCAACCCCGACCAGCCGTAGTGAGCCTGAAGCTAGCTTGGGGGAGGACCCCCACAAGAGGTAATTTGTATCATTTATCTTTACTGCTTTCATAACCTTACATGAAACCCAAAAAAATTTGCAAAATCAGAAAATCCATAAAAATTTGCATAACTAAAAACAAATAAAAATTTGCAAAATTCAGAAAACACCAAAAATATTTTCTTTTAATATGTGTAGTAAGCATGGTGTGTGTTTTCCTTGTTGAGATGATGAATAGTTGCTCTGTTAATTTCCTTCATATGCTTAGTTATAACTTTATGCTTTACCTAGTTTTGAGTTTGGTGGCTTAAATTGTTCAAACCTTAAACTTGAAACTTAGTTATAACCCAGTTTCTCCTTCCCCTGCCTGCCTCTCTGCTCTCTCTCACCGTCAGCAAAGCGGCGCTCTGCCGCCGCTCTGGGCCGCCTCCCCGCACCACCTCCTGCCTACTAGATTCCACGCATCGCAAAGATGCTCCTCGCCGCCCTCCTTTCCGCGCGCTGGAGCTCCCTTCTTCTCCACGCCGCCCAGAACCGCCCAACGGCCGCCACCTCGCCGCCACGGTGGCGGGCACGCTGCAGTGCTCCAGGCCTCCAACTCTCATGCGCAGCAACACCAGGAAGACCCCTTCACGCTATCTCGCACGCTCTCTCTCCAGTTCCCCGACCCCAATCCCTAGAACAGCGCCGCCGTCCGCTCAAACCCCGGCAAACTCGACCTCACCGTCGAACCCCCTCCTCCACCCTTTCTCGCCCTCAATTAACCCCACCAATCGATCCGCCTCACTCCCGCGCAACTCACAGACAACTCCTTCTTGCCCAGAACCCACCGGAGCTCCCTCGCCATCGTAGCCGAGCTCCGCCGCTGCCCTGCTCGCCGTGGAGCCGCTCCTCCTTTCTTCCTCTGCCCAAATCAAGCACCCTACTAGCTCCCTCATGTCGAGGTGAAGCTCCCCGGCCTCTCCACGCCACTTCTACCTCACCAGAACGCCGCCTCCGCCGCTAGCCGTCGCCGCCGGAGCAACTGCTCCGCGGGGAACCTCCAATCTGGCCACCCCGAGCCCCAAGAGGAGCACCATTGGGTAGAGCTCGGTCTCCTCTCCGTTTTCCCCAACATCCCCCTCGCCGCCGGCGACTCCTCTCGCCGGTTTGGCCGGTCAACCACCGCGCCCCCCTCTGACCCGGCCAGGGACCTCGGGTGAGAAGAATCAAAAACCCAGGGGGTTATTTGAATAGCCCTATACTCAGTTGAATAGTAGTAGCAAGGGCTCCTTTGTAATTTTTGCAGTGAACTTTGAAATTCAATAGAAATTCGTAGAAAATTCGTAAAATAGAAAATCCAGTTGATCTGGAATCCTTGAGTGTAGCTCTATGCAATAGAATCATAATATTCTAGGTGTTAGTTGAAACTTTTTGCTGGAAAATTAGATTTATGTTACTAGGTGCATAAATACTAGTTGTTTTATCTTTTTCTTAACTGTTTCTTGAAGCCATTTATTGCAGTGAAATTTTTATGGTGATTTAGTAATGTGACACTAGTATTGCTATAAAAATTTTGTGGTCAGTTCTCATGTGTAGCTATTTCTTTGATTTAATCCTTGTTTAGTAGACTTTAATTATGATAAATAGTTTATGCTGTTTTTAAATAATGAAAATATTTCGGAGTGATATTTTTGAATAATTTAGTTTATCCATGAAGTTTGAGCCCCAGTTCATGACTAAAACAGGAGCTAAAAATGAATCTTGTTAAAAATGAATCTTGTTAATTTGATGTCTGTTTTGTTTATTTTCTCATAATTATTTCTGTTTATATAAAATCATGAAAAATTCATAGTAGTTAATTCATATCTGTGTCGACCTTTTGTTAATTTTTGAGCTTCTGATGTGCTTTAGTTTAATCTGTGTAATTCAATCTTATTCTATGTGTGGTCTGAATGATTGATTTGTTATGAATAAATGGTATATGTTTTAGCATGAAATTTACAGGATAGCTTACTCTATTCATACTCTGTTTAGGGTAATTTATTCTAAATTTATTACTGTTTGTGCTGTGAGTGACTAATTTATTAGCAAACCCTGAATTACTTGCTATAGGAAACCACTCCAACTTGTTATGAAGTTAGTATAGTTCTTTTATGCTGTTGATCATGATTGCTTGTGTAGTTAGAATTGTTATTTAACTACTCTATAAATGATTGCCCATGTGTGTTTATAATACTGTTCTTGCATTACATATAGATACGACTGCTTTGTCGGACGGGACGTACGAGCTTGATCCCGGATTCCGATGGAGGTGATCTCGAAGCTCAAGTAAACACCGCCGTACTAACTGAAGCCCCGGACCAAAGTTCGGAAGAGCCCAGGGCTGAAATAGTTAGTGACTACCGAGAAGGCAAGCCCCGGACATAACCTATATTTCAAATTATTATCATTTACTGTTATTTTTTACTTGTGCATTTACAGTTCTTAGGATTTGAATTGAAACCCTAGATGCATGATCCTAGGAACCTATGTACTGAACACTAGACCTGAGTTCGACTACGCGCTAAGCTTATAGGACCGGTAAAAGTTGAGTGATTGCCTGTCACTCGCGAGCTTTATAGGAATTGCTTGTTTACTTTCTGTTATCAATATAAGGACGACGGACAGGGTCGTGTTCGATATCATGACCTTTGGTGAGACCCCGTCTGTGTTGATGAACATGCTAAGGTCGCGGTGTGTGGTAGTGCTGGTTAAGTTTTTGAACGTACTAGCCACATGCCGTAAATATGGTATGTGGTAAGCCTAGTAACCGATTGGACCGGGGAGTGGAATATACCTGACACTCTCTCTTAGGGATAGGTTTTATTTTATGTTGCGCAACACTACGACTAGGAGGGACAAGGTTGGACCTTGGAGCCCTATAGTCGGGGAGAGTGTTCCTATCCACAAGCCGGAAAGAAAGGCAAACAGTTGTTTGGGAACGACCCGACGGTGTTCCAAACGTGCGTGTTAGGTCTGCCTGGCCAGGTTAACAAACTCGATTCGAATCGTCTGCTTCCCACAGTTAGGGACTGCTTGATCTCTTTGCCACACAGAGTAATAAGAGCAACATTATGATATTCAATTTTGATGTTTGCTTAAAGATCTACCATGGTTGATTAGTAGTTGCTTACATAGAATGGTTAATCAACTAGAATCTGGAAAGCTAAAATTTGAAAGTAAGGACCTACTCTTTATTGCTTTTCAGCAAAAGGAAACCAGAGCCTCTCAAACTCTGCATAGTCTAGCTAAAGTGGGTTTAGTATACCCGTTGATGGTTAAGTCTTGCTGAGTATTAGAATACTCAGCCTTGCTGTTGGAAATCTTTTCAGGTATGAGTTTTGACGATCAGATCGCTAGCTTGACCTATCCTTGCTCGTTGCCTCCTGGCTGGTCCGTAGAGTGGGATACGTCTTCGGCCGGTAATGACCTTGACGAGTGATACCTTGCTTGGGCTAGCTTGGTATACTTTTGCGACGTGTTGTAGCCATCGTGTTTTATCTTCTGCTGTTTAAACTCTGAAGTTTTACACTTAAGGCTTGTATAACTATTTTACTAAAGTTGGTTTTGTAATAATGGTTTGAACTGGTTTGTAATCATTACTTTGCCTGTGTTGTAAAATTGTGGTTGTAATATCTCTGGACTCGCCTTCGTGCGGGGTATGCTTGTTCGATCCGAGAACCGGTGGTTGTATCGGGACGTTACCCGACAGACCAAGAATTGTTCCGTTTGAAGTGCGTTTGAGCTGGTGTTGCCTTTATGGTGATGGCCTGCGCACTTGAGCCGGGATAATTCAGGTGGTTCTGCCACAGGCAAGACATTCTGTAGGCCCACAAAGCTTCATTAGGAGTCGTATGCCACCTCTTTGGCTGCTCTTCAATTTTCCTCTTAATCAACTTAATGTTCCCTTTATTGGAAGCTTCTGCCTGACCGTTGGCTTGAGCATAATACGGAGAAGAATTTAACAATTTAATTCCCATACTTGCAGCAAACTCTCCAAATTCCTCTGAAATAAATATACTACCTTGATCGGTTGTAATAGTCTACGGAGTACCAAACCGATAAACAATATGTTCCTTCACAAATTCAATCATCTCTTTAGATGTCACAGTCTTCAGAGGAATTGCTTCAACCCATTTTGTGAAGTAATCTGTCGCTACTAGTATAAACTTGTGATTCTTGCTGGATGGTGGATAAATTTGTCCAATTAAATCAATTCCCCATCCTCTGAATGGTCACGACTTAATAATAGGATTCATAGCCGATGCCGGTGCCCTCTGCACATTTCCAAATTTCTGACACCCTTGACAACCTTTATAGTAAGTGAAGCAATCTTCTAACATGGTTGGCCAAAAGTATCCGTTCCTCCTGATTACCCACTTCATCTTGTATGCCGATTGATGCGAACCACAGACACCCTCATGTATTTCTCCCATCAGGACCTTAGCTTCCTCTTTGTCAAGGCATCTGAGTAGAACTCCATCAATCGTCCGATAATACAGCTCTCCTTCAAGCAACACATATTTAGTTGTCTGGAATCTGATCCTTCGGCTTACTTTCTGGGATGGATTCCCCAAATACTCCATAATTTCTCTCCTCCAATCATCAGCAGGTAACTCCAAAGTCATCAAACCCTCTATCGGCCGATAACTAGAAGCATGCTGCGCCAGACGATTAGCATCTCCATTATACAACTTGGGTACATGTTCTTTGGTTACTTTTTTGAATTCTTTTAGCAATCGGCAACACTCTTCATGATAAACTCGTAAGATATCATCTTTACACTCATACATGCTGATCAATTGATTAACCACCAACATAGAATCCCCAAATATTTCAACTGCGTCAGCTCCGATTTCTTGCAACAGCCGAATTCCCTTAAGCGAAGCCTGGTACTCAGCCTGATTGTTTGTAGCAGTAGCTTCTATAGGAAAAGACAACTCAAATGTTACCCCCCGAGGCAACACCAAGACAATGCCAATACCAGATCAAACTCCACATGATGAACCATCAAAGAACAATGTCCATGGAACTAGATCAACAACTCCCAATTCTGGCCCACAATGCTGGACAACAAAATCGGCCATAACTTGTCCCTTAACTGCTTTAGCCGATTCGTATCTCAGATCAAACTCAGACAAGGCCAAAATCCATTTTCCAATTCTCCAACTCAAAATCGGCAACGAGAGCATGTATTTAATAACATCATCTTTGCTTACCACAACACACTCAGCTGATAACAGATAATGTCTAAGCTTGGTACAAGAAAAGTATAAGCAAGGACATAATCTTTCAATAGGAGAATACCTGGTTTCAGCATCCAAGAGTCTTCTACTGACGAAATAGATCACACATTCTTTTACTTCAAACTCTTGAATAAGAGTCGATCCAATAGCTTGTTCATCAGCCGATAAATATAATTTAAATAGCTTGTGCTTTTGTGTTGGAACCAACACAGGAGGCAACGTTAGATACTGCTTGACTTCATCCAACTCCTTTTGTTGTGCTTTGCCCCATACAAATTTCTGATCGGCCTTCAACTTCAATAAAGGACTGAATGGCTATATTTTACCAGATAGATTAGAAATAAATATCCGAATAAAATTAATCTTGCCGATCAAAGATTGAAGTTCAACTTTTGTTTCTAGAGCCAC
Organism: Panicum virgatum; assembly: GCF_016808335.1. Lineage (NCBI taxonomy): Eukaryota > Viridiplantae > Streptophyta > Magnoliopsida > Poales > Poaceae > Panicum > Panicum virgatum. The sequence continues at coordinate 23,053,059 of NC_053145.1, forward strand.
TACTTTGTTAATGGCTGCAATGGTCTTCTGACTGTTCTCGATCCCTCTATCATGCACCATGAATCCAAAGAACTGCCCAGCCGACACACCAAATGCACACTTGTTAGGATTCATTTTTAATCCATGTCTTCTGGTATATTTCAAAGATTTGTGTAAGTCGGCTAAATGTTCTTGGTACCCTTTGGACTTCACCACAACATCATCAATATAAATCTCAATAATCTTGCCGATGATCTCATGGAAAATATAATTCATGGCCCTCTGGTATGTTGCTCCAGCATTCTTCAGCCCAAAAGTCATGACGATCCACTAGAACAAACCAACATGTCCTAGACATCTGAATGCAGTTTTATGAATGTCTTCCTCAGCCATGAATATTTGATTATACCCAGCATTCCCATCCATGAAACTAACCACTTTATGTCCTGCAGTAGCATCCACCAATGTATCGGCAACTGGCATTGGGTAACCATCCATCGGCGTAGCTTTGTTGAGATTCCTGAAGTCAATGCATACACGTAGCTTCCCATTCTTCTTATACACAGGAACCACATTGGATATCCATTCAGCATATCTGCATTGCCTGATGAATTTTGCTTCTATTAACTTTGTGATCTCGGCCTTTATGTCTGGTAGGATCTTAGGATTGCACCGTCTTGATCCTTGCTGATGTGGCCGATACCTAGTTTTGATAGGCAAACGATGTTCAATAATAGATTGATCCAAACCTGGCATCTCATAATACTCCCAAGCAAAACAATCTTTGTATTCTTTCAACAGCTTCACTAACTCCTGCTTATACTCGGGATCTAACTTAGCACTAATAAACATCGGCCCTGGCCTATCTCCATCTCCAATGTCCATTCCTCCAACGCATCGGCCGACGTGAACCCATGCCCCAACTTCCCTTCATCTTCTAGGAACTCAACCATTAGGAACGATTGGGAGAACCGACTGCTTGGATCGGTAGAAGCATTGAAGTTACATTAACTGACGTAGCCGATAATTCTGATTGCTGTCCTTCATTAGCTTTTGGCTTGACATGCCAAACTTTAGATCTGACTCCCCTCCTGGGAGCCTCTCTTCTTTCCTCTTCCTCCAGTGCCTCTGTCTGGCGTAGTCTCTGAACCCGTCTCTTTTGAGATCTGGTCAAGCCTCCTGGGCACCATCGAGGCCGATCAATGTTGTCATGAACAAGCTCTCTCTCTCTCTCTGGATCTCTGCGGTGTGGGTATTCACTAGGAACTTGTGCAGCAGCAGCTTGCTCAACTCACTCATTGGCAGAAATCCTTCCTCCTGTAGGATCACATAGCATGGTCCTGCCTCCTAGCCGATCATGCACTGAAACCCTGCCCCCCAGTCGATCATGTATAGAGATGCGTCTATCATCTCTCTCTCTCTCTGATGATCGGCCCTCGAGGCCTCTGATCAAAATGTGGCTTCTTGAGCGACCAATCTTCACAATACAAACCGTTGCACTCTGGACAATTATCCACTGTCGGCAGAGTCAACCCTTCTTCCCAACAGTACACAAAGAAAGGACACTTCTAATGCCCTTCACGTCGTCGTGCAGACTCCTCCCTGTACTGTCTTTTCTCTTGATCATGTTGGAATTTGTTCAGCAACATCTGAGACGTGACCTTCTTCTTTGGTGCCGCTGATTCTTCTTTCTTTTGTGGCCCTTTACCTTTGGCTTCATCGGCTGTTATTTGTGCTTTGGGATCAACAGCACCAGATTCCTTGGCCCATTGTGAAGTGAGCATCTTTGTTTGTAATGCATTACCCTTTTTTCCAACATCTACCATATTTGCTGGAAACGGATGTCCATCAATCTTCATTGGCTTTTTGGGTGTTTCAAACTTGAGCCTACCCTGTTCTATAGCCGATTGTATCTGCATACGAAACACTTTGCACTCATTGGTGTCATGAGACGTTGCATTGTGCCACTTACAGTATTTGATATTCTTCAACTCTTGATCTGTCGGGATCGTATGATATGGCTTCAGCTTAATTTAGCCCTCTGACAGCAACAGGTCGAAGATATTGTCAGCCTAGGTAATATCGAACCCATACTTCTCGGGAGCTTTGTTACCGAAAGGACATGAGATCGGCTTCTTGTTGTTTTGAACCCATTCAGCCGATCCCACCATCTGATCATCATCTGAGTCAGAAGCATCTGAGCAGTCAACAAAGTTGACCTTTTTTTGGAAGTTGCTTCTCTTCTGCTCATACGGTTTTGCCTCCCCTATCATCCTGTTTGCCATCTGACTAATGCTATAGAACTCCTGAGAAGCATACTTCTCCTTGATGTGTGGTAGGAGTCCTTGGAAGGCAACCTCTGCAAGCTGCTGATCAGATAGAACCAGACTAAAGCGCTGGTTCTTGACATCTCTGAACTTATGAATAAAGGCAGCGACCGATTCATCATTCCTTTGTCTCAGATTGGTCAAATCGATCAATTTCATCTCTTCTACACCAGAGTAGAAGAACTGATGGAACTACTTCTCTGTTGGGTATTTTAACGACTGCGAAATAAATACGCAAGCGCACGGATACCGTTGTAGCTTTCACCCGTGAGTATTCAAGGGTACCGTATCCACAGGGAATGAGTGTGCACTAACTCCTAACTTAGTCGGTCCAAGGACACACCATGATAAGAGGCGAGGATGGAGAGGACACTCCAGATAACTTACTATTCTACCTAGCGACAAGCTAACTACTAATTCGATCTGCTTCGGCGGCCTCAGGGAAGGACTCAGACTTGGGTGAGAAGGGAGTCCAATGGCAGTCGGCACTACTGCTATGAAAACACCCGAACGTGGTGGACTATGAGGGACGGACAGGGCTGTCACCACCTGCTGCCTACCACAACGGTACCGTGGGGTGGAACACAACCTGAGATAGCTAGCCAAGTCTGAGGACCACGCTCAGGACTATCGAGCTACTTACTCCTACCGTGTACTTAGATAGAAAGCAACCTCAGATAAGTAGAACTTGCTACTTACACAGACTCAGGATCCCGCAGATCAAAGAAAGTAATTTAAACAAGTAACTAATGCAGAAAGTAAAGCTAGCGAGATACTGAAGTTGAGACAAGGAACTTACTCAAAGATATATTCCTATGAGGTGGATACAAAAAAATATAGAGTAAGACCCGAGAAAACTCGAGCCCGCTCCTTTAAGCCTGGTTTGTACCAAAGCTTCTCACCTCACTCTCTCCCTATTTTAATACAAAGAGAACTTCAAGAGCGAACTATTCTCTCAAATGATGGTGTGTGTTACAAGTGGGAGAGTGAGCTCTATTTATAGTACTTCAAGTGGCGTCGGATGTAAGCCGGTAAGGCGGTTATGCTTAGCATCCACGCCAAGGGGGGACTCCAGCCGCTGCCAGGTGGGGTTGGCCGGCCTCCCCTAGGCCGGCCGGCCTGGGGATTGCGCCATCTAGCGCCGACCTTCTCTGGGTGGCTTGGATTGTTTCCTGGAGTCAGTGGTAAGTTGCCGCGGCATTTTCCACGTGCTTCTTAGGCCGGCCAACCTCACCTAGGCCGGTCGGCCTGGCTCTGGCACATCTCGGCCCTTCGTTATCGTGTCACATTGGTCTAGGGTCTTGTGATGTTCCTCAAGTCGGTTGGGTCTTGGTCAAGTAGGATGTCACTGAGTTGTGGACCCAAATAGATTTGGTTTGCGCCTTTCGACCTTGTTTAATTGCAATCGTGTTAAACACTTGATGTTGGCTTGATATCTTGCTCAGGGCCATCTCTGAGGAGTCATACTACGAAATGGTGCAGGGGTAGGCCGGCTGGCCTGGGATTTCTCCCATTTCGGCTCAAATTCGTATATTATGTTCCTGAAATCAGAAGTGCACCAAAACTCGTGGAACTCATTAATGTTAGTAAAATTTGATGTATTATAGTCCTGAAAGCCTGAAATCTGAAGGAATGTTGGCGGTAGAAATCACTAAAAACGACTGCCAACACACCCCCACACCTAGACTTTGCTCGTCCCGAGCAAAAAGAGTCGAAACAGATCCTGAGGATCAAGCAAAGTCTAGGGTTCATGAGATAGAGCATGCATAAGCGTTGTTTCAAAACTTTCCCTTCATACCTTGGATTCTGGGTGGCTAACGCTATCGTCTTCACCCATTGATCTTCGGAACGAGTCGATGAGAGTTGTTGCTAGTTCCTTCTTCGCAGTACTTGGAAGGTTTTTCTGGATTTTATAAAACCAAGACGGACTCTCTTGCTCAGACCACTCATTCACTCATCTTACTCAAACCTCACTTTGTTTTCCCGATTCCTCACTAGGAGTATGTGGAGCTTGGGTAAAGGTAACGCGTGTCTTACACATTCACTTTGCAGGTGCAATCGTGATGTCTCATGGTAGTGAGAAGGTCTATCACTCAGGTCATGTGCAAGTGTAGTGGAAATATAAGTCCTCAGTGGTAATCAAGCATCTTTCATCAAGCATCTTTCATTTCTCCCCCCTTTTTTTGAGACAAACTAACAGGTATGCCATTCATATGTTTCTTTTTTCTTCTTTTCTTTCAGGGGGATGGAGAGCTTTATGCCATCACATAGAGGACCTTGGAGTGATGATCATGTACGTGAACGACCCATAGTGATGAACAATCAAACTAGTCAGAGGCATGGCGTTTGCACGAGCTCAGAATGAGAGGACAAGCTATAAGTTTGAGTGTATATGAAATGTTGTAAAGGCTCTAGAATAGGTATAAGGCAGGCTGAGCACCAGAGTCACCTTGTTTTTGTATTTTTAGAAGTAAAAACTTCCAAGACTTTGTATTAGGAACTCGCACAACCTCATGTCATCATATCACAAGGATCAATAAGCATGACGGAGAGCGATCCTAAACATGCATTCCAAGGTAGACAGGTACTTGTTTATGAAATAAAACTTAGCACAGAACCTTTTTCATGAAACGATTTCACTCTTCCTATGTAATTCATTCACGATTTTATTTGAATTTAAGCATGATGAATTTGAACGAGAACAGGAAGGAACGGGTATTTTAGGGTTCGAACCAGCACCACACGAAGAACCTCGGGGGAAAGCTAACAAGTGGGGCTAGCCGGCCTAGGCTAAGCAAGCCGGCCTGCACCTATGGCCAATCTCTGTGGCCCTTTTGCAGATGTGCAGGCTCGATGTAGTCTGTTCTGGTGAGTTGTTCTGGCTATTTTGATGAAAAACATAGGCTGGCCGGCCTGGTTTAGGCCGCCCGGCTTGACTTTTCGCTGGATTTCGTTCGAATTCCTCTGGAACATCATTTCTGCTCTCCTGATTTGAAATCTCTGCGCACTCGGCGGAAGATCAGTATAGGGGTGTGATTGGCACACACATGTGCACCAACCACAAGAGCACAAGGTTGAACAACTCTTTTTATTTTATTCAAAGAAAAATGGGGTGCTGCAAACATTGAAATGAAACAAAGGAAATGAACTAAAGGAAATTAAAAGGGCAGAAACCAAGACCTAAACCTAAACACTCTTCCTAGACCTACACCTACTTCGGGTCTGGGGATCGATTGAGATACTCATTCCCGGTCGCCTTCACAAGGCGTTTGATCTTGGAACAAACTGCCTTACGAAGGGTGTCTACCCGATCACCCAACTCCATCCGGTCGATCTCTGTCTCGGCTACGTGCTCATCCATATTGTTGAGGCGTAGCCGAAGTGACGCGAGCTGTGCGCGAAGAACGGCGATGTCGGTAGGCTCCTCCTCCTCCTCCTCCTCAGTCATCCTCATCTTCATCCTCCGTGTCCGTGTACGCGTGGATTTCAGGAGGACCACAGATCAGTGGCAGCTTGATGTGACGCCTCACCGTATCCGGTGGGGAGACGACGCCACTGCGATCCAGTGGCAGAGTGAGCACCTTCCCGTGCCCGTCCTTGGCCCCGGTCACGCGGTAGCGTGGAGGGCTAGGACTGGCAGGGGAGTACTGTGGGGAGAACATCAGCGAGTCGACTTGCAGTACAGAGAGTGCAGCGAGGGGAAAGGACCCCCATTGTTGGTTGTATCGGGCCGAGTACGCGGGAGCGCACAATGGCTCCTGCTCCTGGCGCCTGGGTGGTGCTCTCTGCCGAATCGGGGGAGCGACAGAGAGAGGGCGGCAATCTCCTGGATCCGAGGATCCTGACGCTGCTAGAAGTTGCACGTGAATGGCCTGACTTGGATGGCGATTTCGAGTTGGAGGGCTCCATGGACGCGGATTTGGGAGTTTTGGGCGAGGAGTGCACGTCCATGGGTGAGATCTCGGCGCTGGAGTGGAGGAACGAGGAGAATTCTGGTGGAAAGGGTTTGAATGAAGGAGAGGTGGGATGCCTCTCGGCTTAAATCAACTCAGATCGATCCGAACACCCCGGAGATGAACGTTTGTAGAATTTTGAACGTTGCACAAAAGGATGAGGGCGAACGGGCTCGGAGCCAGGCCGGCAGGCCTCTCGTACGCCGGCCGGCCCCACCTTGTCGGGTGTGGCTCCGGGCTTCTGGAGTCTTCCTCCTCGGACTTTCTATTTTCGGGCAATCGGGTGCTTTGGTCCAAAAAGGGAAAGAAAGTAGGGGGGAGAGAAAGAGAGACACTAAACCTAGGATACGGCCCGTTTAAGGTACGACGACCATAGATGCGTGCTCTAACTTGGATAACTCGTAAACATCTACTTCTTCGAGTTCCGGTATTTCGGGCTCAAGGAATATTTTCAATCTTTGGCCATTGGCCTTGAAAATGTTCCCATCATCGTCCTGGAGGGTTATAGCGCTGTGGTCAGCGGCGTTAAGCACTAAGAATGGGCCTTCCCACTTGCTTCTAAGCTTACCATGACCAAACAAACGAACACGGGAGTTAAAGAGTAGTACCTTGTCTCCCGCCTTGAAATGCTTGATCTTGATTCGCTTGTCATGCCATCTTTTCATCCGCTCCTTGTAGAGTTTGGAGCTGTGGTAGGCCTTTTCCCTCCATTCATCCAGTTCTGCCAGTTGGATTTGTCGTTTTATCCCGGCTGACTGGAGGTCCATGTTCCACCTCTTGATTGCCCAATGGGACTTATAGTCGAGCTCAACTAGAAGGTGGCAAGTCTTGCCATAAACCAGTTGATACGGTGTCATCCCTATCGGAGTTTTGTAAGCTGTTCGATAAGCCCATAGTGCCTCGGGTAGTTTGCTTCGCCATCCTTTCCACATGGCATTGACCGTCTTCTGTAAGATATTCTTGATTTGCTTGTTGGACGTCTCTGCCTGACCACTTGTTTGGGGATGATATGGTGTGGCAACTCGGTGGTCCACCCCTAACTCGTTGAGGCACTTCCTAAAGGTTTTGTCGATGAAGTGTGAGCCTCCATTGCTAATCACAACTCTAGGAATTCCGAAGCAAGGAAATATGATTTCCTGGAACATTTTCTTCGAGCTCTTTGAGTCGGTCGCAACACAAGGAAGTGCTTCAACCCATTTGGACACGTAGTCCACTGCCACAAGAATGTACTCGCACTGCTCTGACATTGGGAAGGGACCCATGAAGTCAACTCCTCATACATCGAATATTTCCACTTGAAGATTGCTCTTTAGTGGCATGGCGTCTCGGGAATTGATATTCCCATGCTTCTGACATCTTGGGCAACGCCGCACAAATTCTTTTGCGTCTCCATACATGTTTGGCCAGAAAAATCCACTCTGCCATACTTTTGCATGGGTACGGAAGGCTCCGTAGTGTCCTCCATATGGCGAGGAGTGACAACACTCTAGAATTGTTCGGGTCTCACACATTGGGATAAAGCGTCGGAGTAGACCGTCAGCACAGACTTTGAATAGATATGGGTCATCCCATAGGTGAAACCGATTGAGGTGTATCAATTTCTTCTTATCTTCTCCTGGAGGTATGTATCCAGTCACCATGAAATTCACCAGGTTTGCATACCATGGACTGGTTGTGGTAACCTTCATGAGAGTATCATCTCTTAGATAATCGTTGATCTGAAGGTCCGATCCTTGTATTTGTATTCTGGAGAGATGATCTACCACACAGTTCTCTGCTCCTTTCTTATCTCTTATCTCCAAGTCGAACTCTTGGAGGAGCAGAATCCAATGGATGAGTCGTGGCTTTGCATCCTTCTTGGTCAGGAGGTACTCTAGTGCTGCATGATCCGTGTATACAATCACTTTAGCACCGACTAAGTAGGATATGAACTTGTCCATGGCGAATACAACCGCCAAAAGTTCCTTCTCCGTTGTGGCGTAGTTCAACTGAGGTCCGGTCAGTGTCTTACTGGCATATGATATGGCATAATGCTGTTTATCTCTGCACAGACCCAGCATTGCCCCCACTGCGTAGTCGCTTGCATCGCACATAATCTCGAATGGAAGTTTCCAATCGGGTGGCTGGATGATGGGCACTGAAATGAGTGCCTTCTTGAGGGTGTGGAAGGCTACGAGGCATTCCTCGTCAAAGTTGAACGGGGCATCTTTTGCCAATAAGTTTGTCAAGGGCCTGGCTATACCGGGAGAAATCTTTGATTAACCTCCTGTAGAAGCCGGCATGACCCAAGAAACTCCTGATTCCCTTGACATTGGTCGGGGGTGGCAACTGCTCGATGACATTGATTTTCGCCCGATCCACTTCTATCAATCATTCAGACACTCTGTGTCCGAGGACTATCCCTTCTCTGACCATGAAGTGACACTTTTCCCAGTTAAGGACTAAATGTGTCTCTTGGAATCTCTTGAGGACTTTGTCCAAGTTCTCAAGGCATTGATTGAAATCTGTGATGTAGACTGAGAAATCATCCATGAATACTTCCATGATGTTCTCAATCAGGTCCAAGAAGATTGCCATCATGCACCTTTGAAAGGAAGCCGGTGCATTGCAAAGACCAAACGACATTCGCCTATAGGCGAATGTTCCATATGGGCAGGTGAAGGTAGTCTTACTCTGGTCATCAGGGTGGATTGGAATTTGATGATAACCAGAGTATCCATCGAGGTAGCAAAAGTATGAGTGCTTTGCCAACCGTTCAAGGCATCTCATCGATGAAGGGCAGAGGGAAGTGATCTTTTCGGGTGGCCTTGTTGAGCATCCGGTAATCGATACACATTCTCCATCCATTGACTGTCCACTGAGGTATGAGCTCATTTCTCTCATTCCGGACAGCTGTCATGCCCCCCTTCTTTGGGACAACTTGAACTGGGCTGACCCACTCACTGTCTTGCACGGGGTATATGATACCCGCATGTAGTAGCTTTAATACCTCTTTCTTGACTACCTCCCTCATCGCATCGTTGAGCCGTCGTTGATGTTCTCGTGACGGCTTATGTTCTGGTTCCATAGGGATGCGATGGGTGCATAAATTGATGCTGATCCCCTTCAAGTCTTGGAGAGAGTACCAGATGACGGATCAATACTTCTCCAGAACTGCAACGAGCCGCTGAGTCTCACTCTCTGTCAGTTTGTCACTGATGATGACTGGCGTGGCTCTGTTGTTGTGGAGGAAAGCGTACTTCAAACAAGGAGGCAGCGGCTTCAGCTCTGGAAGGGGAGGTTGTGGTGTCTCCTCCTCACTGAGCTTACTCTTGCTGGCCGGATCTGATTCCTGGGTGAAGTGTGAGACATCTTCTTCGGGAATGGGCTGAGTTTGCTCTTCCTTACTGATGTTCACTGCTTCCTCCAATGGGTCTTGCTCCAATCTAGCCTCTGCAATGGTGTTGCATGAACAGACTAGACTGACCGGGATCTTTTCTTTGCCAGCCTTAATCTCGAGCGTTGCTCGGTCTCCATTTGGGTTGACAAGTAGTTCTATTGGTCGTCCAGTCAAGACAAACTCTTCACCTTCTAGGATATCGAAGACGTGGAAATCCAAGTAGACCTTGTTGGTGCTCATTTTGACGGGCACCACTCGCAAAATCCCTTGACTTCCCACTATCTGGCCGTCGATCCACTTCAGGTGCTTACGAGAGAGGGTCAGGGGTGCTTCAGGATGCGATGTGATCTGCCAAGGTTTTGGACATCACATTCACCCTAGACTCTCGGATCGTAAAAGGTGTCTTGTGGTATGGCGTCCCCAATAGAACAGAGGAGTATTCTTGGTTGGCGGTAGATCTGTATGATACTACTGCTGGCCTCTTCTTCCTCTGTCCATTCCTTACTGATAATCGCAGAAAGACCCTCTATCTGCGATGATGCTTCTGGAATGAACGCCTCAGATCTTGAGCATACACACTTATGCTCCTTCGGCATGCTTGATACATTGCCGAGCTCCAAGTATTCCTCTTCTGTGAAGAGGTTGGGTATGAACATTGGTATATCTTCATGGAGAGGCTCTTGATCTGGGGACTTTGGTGGTTCGGTGATTTCCTCTATATGTGGTGGAGGTGGAGAGGATGCAGCTGTTATGAACTGAAGTTGCTGCGTCTTGTAGGGCTGCTCTACTGTCTCTGGTGGATCGTCATATATGCCGGTGTATTCAGTACTGTTTAGGACCTTCTTTAAGAGAGTCCTGACTTCAGCCACTATTTTGTACATGACTGATCCCTCGGAGGACATATTCAGGAAATGCGCACTCTCCGGCTTGAGACCGTAGATGAAGTGTTGCATCAGGATTTCCTCCGGGATTTGATGCGGTGGCCCGGAGTCTACCAAATGCACGAATCTAGCCCACGCTACTCCAAGTGATTCATCTCCTTGCTCAAATGTCATCAATTGATTTCTATGAGCAATCACTTTGGAGATAGGATAGAAGAACAAGCAGAACTCAGTCCTTTAGTTGGATCCAATCTCCTCCAACTCCTCTTGCAGTCCAGTTGTACCAAAATCTTGCTTCTCCCGTCAGAGAGAACGGGAATAGCTTCCACCGTAGGGTGTGTTGAGTCATACCGGGTATAAGCAGAAGAGAACAATTCTCTTCGAAGACCTGCAAGTGAGCATAGGGGCATTCGTCCTTTCTACCAGAGAAGGACTAAGCGCGAACCATGGCTACGAGACTGGGATGGATCTCGTAACCATCAAATAGGATGGGATGGCAGGATGGTGGTGGTTCCAAATACTCGCTAGATGGAACTACCGGATAAATAGGAGAAAACTCCATGGGATAAGATGGAAAGTCGTACGGCTGACTAACTCTAAATCTAGTGTTGCTATCGTTCCCCGGCAACGATGCCAGAAAGCTTGTTGGCACTCTTTAGCCTAAACAACTTACTCCGTAAGCGTATAGAGACCGATGTAGCCTTCACCAGGGAGTATACCTGGGATATCGAATCCAAGGAACGGTAAAGGTTTGACCGAATCTAGAACTACTCAATTGGACACACCAAAAGAGAAAAGGTAAGAGGGTAAAGGGCCTAACTCCTAGATAACTTTCTATTCCACCTAGCGACAAGCTAACTACTAACTCGATCTGCTTCGGCGGCCTCAGGGAAGGACTCAGACTGGGGTGAGAAGGGAGTCCAATGGCAGTCGGCACTACTGCCATGAAAATACCCAAACGTGGTGGACTACAAGGGACGGACAGGGCTGTCACCACCTGCCGCCTACCACAACGGTACCGTGGGGTGGAACACAACCTGAGATAGCTAGCCAAGTCTGAGCACCACGCTCAGGACTATCGAGCTACTTACTCCTACCGTGTACTTAGATAGAAAGCTACCTCAGATAAGTAGAACTTGCTACTTACACAGACTCAGGATCCTGTAGATCAAAGAAAGTAATTTAAACAAGTAACTAATGCAGAAAGTAAAGCTAGCGAGATACTGAAGTTGAGACAAGGAACTTACTCAAAGATATATTCCTATGAGGTGGATACAAAAAAATATAGAGCAAGATCCGAGAAAACTCGAGCCCGCTCCTTTAAGCCTGGTTTGCACCAAAGCTTCTCACCTCACTCTCTCCCTATTTTAATACAAAGAGAACTTCAAGAGTGAACTCTTCTCTCAAATGATGGTGTGTGTTACAAGTGGGAGAGTGAGCTCTATTTATAGTACTCTGAGGTCGGTTCAGCAAGTGGTGTCAGTTGTAAGCTGGTAAGGCGGTTATGCTTAGCTTCCACACCAAGGGGGGACTCCAGACGCTGCCAGGTGGGGCCAGCCGGCCTCCCCTTGGCCGGCCGACCTGGGGATTGTGCCATTTGGCGCCGACCTTCTCTGGGTGGCTTGGATTGTTTCCTGGAGTCGGTGCTAAGTTGCCGCTGCATTTTCCACGTGCTTCTTACGCCGGCCAGCCTCACCTAGGCTGGCCGGCCTGGCTCTTGCACATCTCGGCCCTCCGTTATCGTGTCACATTGGTCCAAGGTCTTGCGATGTTCCTCAAGTCATTTGGGTCTTGGTCATGTAGTTTGTCACTGAGTTGTGGACCCGAATAGATTTGGTTTGAGCCTTTCAACCTTGGTTAATTGCAATCATGTTGAACACTTGATGTTGGCTTGATATCTTGCTCAGGGCCATCTTCAAGGAGTCATACTACGAGAATGGTGCAGGGGTAGGCCGGCCGGCCTGGCCTAGGCCGGCTGGCCTGGGATTTCTCCCATTTTGGCTCAAATTCGTTTATTATGTTCCTGAAATCAGAAGTGCACCAAAACTCGTGGAACTCGTTAATGTTAGTAAAATTCGATGCATTATAGTCCTGAGAGCCTGAAATCCGAAGGAATGTTGGCGGTAGAAATCACTGAAAACGACCGCCAACACAGGCCCGACGCTTCCCCGAACTACTCCTCACTCTCCTCCTACTCTAAGCACTAGCCTAAGCAGTGCTTCGCCTTTGGAATGGAGCACAAGTCTACATCTTGGTGGTGTGTGTGAGAGGGGGTGAGGGAGGCCCCTTATATAGTGCTAATAGGTCGGTTCCCGCCCCCAATAAATATGGAAACATAGTGCACCGCCTTGGAGTGGATTGGATCATGTTTCCGCCAAAGATTGAGGCCGGTTGGCACCAGAAAGGGTTCGGCCGACCCTGTGGTTCAGCCGACCCCCGGCCGCTGCCTCTCGCACCGCGTTTCGTTCTGCACACTGCCAGGTGGGCCCCCAACTTGTGTATGTCGGTGCCGGGGCTTTGTTCGTCAGTTTTGTCTGTCAAATGGGCCCATTTTGAAGGTGAAACGCGGGATGGGATCTTCTGTGTGTTTTTCTCTGCGTTCACTTGTATTTTCATCATATATCACCAGTGGGTGCCTGCAGATCATAATTCACCAAAGCTCGTGGAATTCGTTAGTAATAACTCCTACCACCACTCTCGATGTTCATTTTTCATGTCTTTATGCAGGAGTTGACGGCATATATTTTGGACTTAACAGCCGTCAACATTCTCCAGATCGGCCCATTATATAATAGAGTTGGCTGGCAATGTAGTAAACCATGTAAAGGGCGATCCAGACAAAGACATAGAAAACAAACGCACTTTCAATGCGTCATGTTGAGCCGCTTATCCACATTGTACGATGAATCTGTTGATATGTTCCACAGTGGAGACTTCCCCCTGTCCAGAAAACTTGGTGAAATCTGGAAGCTTGTACTTGTGGGGCAATGGCAGTTGATCATAAGCAGCCGGATACGGAGTTCTGTACATGAGATTCTGCTGCTTTGGCTTCAAACCAACTTGATCTCTCATCACCTCAGCAATCTTGGATGCCAAGTCTATCTGCTGACTACCAGTTGATACCGTCTGCGGTGCTGGTGGAGTCAATGGCAAGGCTGCCAATGCTGGCTGGACGTTTGGTGTGGTCATCGGCTAAGCAGCCGATGGAGTCTGTGTGGCTTGCTGAGGGGGTTGATTGGATAGTGATTCTTAGAGCACCATCTCATTACCTTGACTGTTCTGTGCTGTCCTCTGATTAGGCTGTTGCTGTGCTACAAGAGGCATGTTCGCGTGACGCACAAAACCAGTCGCAAGATCCTGGAAAACCCATGTGACTCCATTGGCATGAAGGATTCTGTTTGCCAGGACTTTTGTAGGAGACTTGGGCTACAGCATCATCACCAGATTCTGTTGTTGAGGTGTGGGCCATGGGGCCGACACGTTGCTTGGGCTCGCTGGCGAAGGTACTGACGTAGGTGTAACCGCTGTTTGTGACGCTGGTGCGGTATCTTGAGGCTGAGTCGGCTGTGGAACCGACGCATTGACTTGCTGATTCATCGGCTGAGAAGTCGATGTGCTTGGCTGCTTTGTTGGAGATGGGATTGTGACACCCTAGGTGTCTACACAGTAGAACTGCATTTATTTTATGCATCATGTGCTTAATTTGCTTGAGCAAGGGTCTTATTTTAAAATATAAGGTTAATTGTGTAAATATGATTTGATGCAAGGTCCTTCCTATAATTTAATTTGAATAAGATGGTTGAATATTGCTTTTGTGGAGCGTTTCTTTGTAAAATTTAGTGTACTCATTACATGGCAGGAAATTTACTTTTCAGTCTGAAATTAAGGTGAATTTGCTTTGGAAAAGATGAAAGTCCATTAAATTCAAAATCCTTTCTATGTTTTCAAAATACCCTTTCAAACTTTGGTCAAATCAAATTTTGCACAACATCAAAGTTGTAGATCTTGAAAAGTTGAACAACTTTCATGTTGGGCACTTTTTCATTTGAGCCCTACTTTCGGAGTTATTTTTGTTTTACAGTAGGACCGATAAACTTTTCTAAAATTGCAAACAGGTCCAGGCTGTGTCTTCCTCCTCTCTCCCTCTCTGCTTCCTCTGCCGCCGGCGTAGAGCGGCGCCGCCCGCCACCGAGGGAGGGCCGCAGGCCACTTCCTGCTGCCCACCGCCACACGTGGCACCCCCGCAACTCCCTGGTCCCACTCCACCCGCGCTGGAGCCCCCTTTTCCCTCGCCACGCTACCCCGATCATGCTCCGCGGCCGCCACCTCGCCGCCACCGTGGCAAGCTCGGGCAAGAGCCCCGGCTCCCCTTCTCTCGCGCGCTTCAGCACCAGGGGAACCCCCGCGTTCCAATCCCCTCCCTCTCTCGCCACTTCCCCGCTCCAAATCTCCAGAACGCCGCCACCGCCCAACCGAACGCCGGCGAGCTCGAGCTCACCGTCGCCCCGCTCCTCCACGGCCACTCCGCCCACGCAGACCCCACCCCTAGCTCCACCTCGCTCTCGCGCAGCTCCCCGACCAAGCCATCCCACCCCTTCGCCGCCGAAAAGCAGCCGTCGCGGCGCAGAGCCGCCGCCGGCCATCCTGCTCCGCGGACCCGCCTCCTCCGGCCATCTCCTGTCGAACCAAGCACACCTACAGGTGCGGCTCAGCCCCCTCCTACTTTTCCCCACCCTAGCCCTCGCCGCCGGCGACCCATCTCGCTGGAATTGGCGGTCAAAACCCCTCCCTCTGCTCTGACTCCGGCCAAGGGCCTTTTTGCTAGAATTCAAAAACTTCCAGGGGTTAAACTGAGAAATATATATGAACTCTAGAATTCAAATCAGTGAACTTTGAAAATGCCTAGAAATTCATAGAAAAATTAGAAAAATACAAATCCAAATGTTTTGGAATCCCTGTTACAAGACCTACAAGTTTTGTTACATACACATCTTCAGTTTTGGTCTGCATATTAATCGAAGAAAAAGAATAGAATAAATAGACTTTAATTGTTATAGGAGTTGTGCTCAGTAACTTCATGTGGTTTTTGGCTAGAATGTGTCTTGCAGTGTTACTAGTACCTAGTAAAAAATTGAACCCTTTTTGACATCTTTAACTAGGTTAAAGTTTCAAGATTCCTAGATCTACTAGTTTTCCTAATATATTTATGCTGGTAGAAATATTAAAGTTCTGAGTGTGAAACTTTTTTCATACATGCATGTCACTAAAGCCTTGCTGTTTCATAAGTTTGGGAAATTTTAGATCTGTTTAGCTATACATTTGATTTAATGCTTGTCAAGTAGTCTTTAATTACAATAAATAGTTTCTTTGCTTAGAAAAATCTGAGAATATTTGTGGAACTCTATTTTAGTCAGATGATCATGTCTGTAAAATTTAGAATCCAGAAACGTTATATAACTTTCTGTACTAATTAGTTTTACCATATGTGGTTAAATTTTGTCAAAATTATTACTTCTGTTTTATGCCTAGATAAATTCTAAAAAAATTATAGTACCTGTGTTAGCTCTGTATAGATATCCAGTTAAATTTATAGCCTCTGATTTTCTTATTTCAGTTTGTAGGATTTAATCTTTTTCTAGGTGCTGTCTGAGTAAATGTTTTATTCTGAATAATTGAAAGCATGAAATGGTATGAAATTTACAGGATAGATTGCTCCCTGTACTTCCTATTTGAAGTAATTTTTCTGAATTTAAATTCTGGTTATGTACTGAGTTACTTAATTCTTAGCTAACCATGATTTACATGCTATGTGAACTAACTAAAACTTACTTTGTGAAGATAATCAAGTTGTCTTGTGAGGTTAATTATGTTGTTTTGTGTAGTAAGACATGTTAAATAACTACTCTATAAACGATTGCCCATATGCTAAGTTATGTTTGCTAATTGTTAGACTGCCACTTTATCGGGGTGTGTATGTTGTAATACCGTTTCTCGCATCACATATAGATACAACTGTTCCAGTGCACGGGACGTACGAGCTGATCCCGGAGTCCGAAGGAGGTGATCAAGAAGCCAAGGTGAATGCCGCTACAGTGACTGAAGACCCGGACCAAAGTCCGGAAGAGCCCAAGGCTGATCTAGCTAGTGACTACCGCGAAGGCAAGCCCCGGACATAAACCCAGTATTCCAAATTATGCACTTTACATACTACTTACTTGTGCATTTACAGTTCTTAGGATTTGAATTGAAACCCTAGATGCATGATCCTAGGAACCTATGTACTGAACACTAGACTAAGTTCGAGTAATTTCTATGCTTATAGGACCGGTAAAAGTCGAGTGATTGCCTGTCACTCGCGAGCTTAATAGGAGTTGCTTGTTTTCTTTTATGTGCAATCACTATAAGGACGTCGGACGGGGTCATGTTCGATATCATGACCTTGGGTGAGACCCCATCTGTGTTGATGAACTTGATAAGGCCGCGGTGTGTGGTAGCGGTGGTTAAGTGTTTGAACGTACTAGCCACATGCCGTAAATATGGTACGCGGTAAGCCTAGTAGCTGATCGGACCGGTGAGTGGATATATCTTTCACTCTCTCTTAGAGATAGGTTTTTATTTATGTTTATGTTGCGCAACACCATGGGTGCAGGGAGGAAGTTGGTGCCCTGTAGTCGGGGAGAGTGACTCTATCCACAAGCCGGATTGAAAGGTCAACGGTTGTTTGGGAACGACCCGACGATGTTCCAAACGTGTGTGTTAGGTTTACCTTGCAAGGTTGGAAATCCGATTCGAATCGTCCGTCTCTCGCGGATATTGAGACTACTTGATTGCTTTGCCACATAGAGTAATAAGAATAATATTATTATGATCAATCTTGATGTTTGACTAAAGTTCTACCATGGTTGATTAGAATTAGTTGCTTACATAGAATGGTTAATCAACTAGAATATTGAAAGCTAAAATGTGAAATTAAGGACCTATTCTTTGTTGCTTTTTAGCAAAAGGAAAACCAGAGCCTTACAGAACCCTGCATAGTCTTGCTAAGTGGACTAAGTATATCCGTTGACGGCTAAGTCTTGCTGAGTATTAGTATACTCAGCCTTGCTGTTGAATCCTGTTTCAGATATGAGTTTTGAGGACCTGACCGCTAGTCTGACTTGGCCCTGCTCTTTGCCCTCTGGCTTGTCCGTAGAGTGGGATCCGTCTCCGGCCGGCAATAAACCCGATGAGTGATACCTTGCTTGGGCTAGCTTGGTATCCTTTAGCGACGTGTTGTAGCCATCATGTTTTCTTTTTGCTGCTTAAACTCTGAACTTTAAACATATGTCTTGTATAACGTTTTACTGAGTTTGGACCTGTAATAATACTTTGAACTTGTTGTAATAACTGCTATGCCTGTGTTGTAAGATATTTGGTTGTAATATCTCTGGATTCGCCTTCGTGCGGGGTATGCTTATTCGATTCGAGATCCGATGGTTGTATCGGGACGTTACCCGACAGACCAAGAATTGTTCCGTTTGAAGTGCGTTTAAGTCGGTGTTGCTTTTATGGTGATGGCCAGCGCACTTGAGCTGGGTTAATTCAGGCGGTTCTGCCACAGCTGGTATCAGAGCTGCAAGTGTACACCAGAGGTGTTGGAACCTTAAAAATTGATTTCCATATAAAATTGGATCAACAAGGTATTTATAAAACTACATTGGTTTCGTTAAGGACTGTGCATAGAATGTAAAGCCCTAGGGGAATTTAAGGGAGTTACTAGGTGGCTATCTACTTATGGTTTATTTATATCTAACTTCCAGCACTTTACATTTTTGTCAAACCTTACTTTTGTGCACAACCAATCTTTTAAATTCTGTAACGACGCGCCTACGCTAAGGTAAGAAGGTAAGGATCCTCAGTCAGCTGAGGGAGTCTGACCTTCCCGTCGGTGATGCGAGCCTGAATGCTGTCCTCAAGCAGTGGCTTACTTGAGGTACTGCCAATATACCAACTATTAGTTGACTATATTGGGAGTAAAGTATACTCAGTCAGCTGAGGGAGTCTGACCTTCCCAGTCGGCGATGCGAACCTGAACGCTGCACTCAAGCAGTGGCCTACTTGAGCTACTGCCAATATACTGACCATCGGTCGATTATATTGGGAGTAAAAGTACCCCGTGAATACGTTGCCCCGGTTGCGTATGAGCACTGTCCATGCAGTGTTGGATGCATGGATGCTGCTTCTATAGTGAGCGGTAATGTATGGGAACACTTTCATGAGTGCTGGCACGAAAGGTTCAATGCATATATATGTTCTGTCAATCTTCTGCAGGTACACTAACCGCAATTCGATAAGTTAAGAACGGATAGAATTTATCGATTAGATATTATAGGGAGAGACATATCTATGTTATTCCACCGTACTAACCGCGTAAGCCCAACAATAGTTGGCAATTGTTTATCTTGTGAGGGCGAATAGATCGTGCATGCATAGTTTGATGATGTTTGATTTGATTCCTAAGATTTGAATTTGTTACATGAGCCTTTCTAAGGAATTTCTAGCGTGGATCCTCATGAATATGTCTTAGTATGCTTAAACAATAAGTTGAGTTAAAACTTGATATTAGGAGCAAGTTTGTTGAAACACTTAGACTTTCTTGGAGGTAAAAGATGGAATTGAGTCATGCCTTCATCCTTAGCCCCATCTTGATGTTATAATGATCTTTTCGTTCCAAAGAATTCCAACTAATGAACCCGTACCAATTGTGGTTTGTTTACTTCCTAAGTCTTGTGAAACCATATAATCTTTTGAATAAGAATCACATTTTTCCGCAGTCTTCTTAAAAGCTTTATTTGAGAAGTCTTGAGATAATCCTATAACTCACATTTGAATCTTTTTGATTCAGATGGCGGACCTTCCGAGTATCTTCTGGGATGATGATAGATATGCTCATACTGATTGCCTGTACTGGGAGGGCTTTCCTAGGATTTTGTGGGATACGCTTCGTATTTTCCACTACCCAGAACCACCCCGGTACAAGGGACGACAATTTTCTGAGGATGGAGTTCAGAAGTGCAGTGCCACCATGACTATTCCTTAGCACCCCACTTTGGCTTGGCCGCCTATTGAGATTGAGGTGGCTGGATATCGTCTTGTGGACGCTTTTGAGACAGCAGCCCTCAAAACCATTACCACCTTCTGTGAGCACCATCCGAATGAAGTGGCCGCTTATCCTATTAGCTTGTTTCCAGCAGTCAATGCTGGCAGCGCAGAGTGGCTCTTCAGGACCACCTACTTTGGTTACTTATCTAGAGATGTGGCTGATGAGACTATCCAGGCGGTGATTAGGTATATGAATGCCCAGTACCGCTATCAGGTCCTTCAGCAGAGGCACATGGATCAGGTGATGGACTTGGCCCAGACTTTTCAGCGAGGTCTTAACCTGAGAGACACTTAGATTCAGGGGCTTAATGAGGCTGTTGCTGGGAGAGATAACGCCATTGCACAGTACGAGCTTCAGGTTCTGGAGCATGGTGCTGAAATAGTGCAGCGCAACACGGTGATTGCTTTTCTTTAGGAGCAGGTTCACGAGCTCCAAATGGAGCTGGGTGATTCTATAGACCATATTGGTATGCTCCATGAGCAGCCAATACCCCCAGTTGTCCCAGCCGAGCCTGTAGCAGAAGAAGAAGACCCAGAGGAGATTGAGGGAGTCTTAGAGATAGATTCCGAGCACGCGCTTGCCGATCCTAACCCTCAGCCGGACGACTCTTCCTCCGGCAGTGCTTCCTCTTTGGGCAACCTCGACGACTTCTAGGCATCTTAGGATTGTCCTAGATAGCATGTGATCTTCCTTGTTGTAGTATATGTAAATAGGGAATGAAATGTTGTAAATAGCCCTAGGAAGGAGTACCACTTGTTGTAGCATATGTGGTAAGGAAGTGTGATGCTAGGCTTGTAATATAAAGACTACCTTGGATGTAATATAAGTAGTGACTACCAGTTTGGAAATCATGACCTTTCTGCTTGCCGAATTTTTATCTCTTCATCTGTGCATTTTTAGGATGTTTCATGAATACCAAAGTTGTTGCAAATTTTGTAACCTAGGTGTTCACCAAATTTTAGCCTATTTGGATCTGTGTAGCTATATTTATAGTCAAAACACTACCATGAATCCCTGTTGAAAAATAGCATAGCACAGAACGACGAAAAGTGAATTTTTAGGTTACATTCCTTACTGTTTTGCTTCTGGAGTTGAATACCGAAATGATAGAGTACGAAGTTATCTAACAGCTGACCAATTTTGAGCTATGTTGGTTGAGCAAATGTGTGTTATGCATATTGTGTTACATCACATTTTGTTAAATTCTGCAGATTTTGTTTTGCTGTCCAATGTATGATCATTGCACATACCATTGATTTTGGGAGCAAGGATAATGTATCTAATGGATGTCTTCCATAATTACAGATGGTTGCTCATACCCGTGGATCGCCCGAAGGCTTCGGCCGTGAAACTGGCAGTGGATCTCAGCAGCCCGCCACCAGCACCGAATCTGGCCGAGCTAATGGCCATGCAAACCGAATTGCTTCGTCAGCTGGTGCAGGGGCAGCAGAATCTGCCACGCCAGCAGCAGCGTGGAGGACGTGATGAGCAACTAGCGGGTTACCAGGAATACTTTGGTACCCAACCTCCACTGTTTAGCCGGACTGATGAACCATTGGACGCCGATGCTTGGCTCCGTACTATTGAGTCCAAGTTTGCCTTGCTAGCAGTACCTTGTGCTAATGCGAACAAGGCTCAGTTCGCCGCCCAGCAGCTTCGTGGCACCGCTCGCATTTGGTGGGATCACTATTGTGCTATGCAGCCTGCTGGACATGTTATCTCTTGGGAGGAATTCCAGAATGCCTTTAGGACACATCATATTCCCGAGGGACTGATTGAGAGGAAGTTGAATGAATTCTTGGCTTTGAATCAAGGGACCCGCACTATTCTTCAGTATGCATAGGCCTTCAATCATTTGTGCCAGTACGCGGGCCTTCATGCGGATACTGACGCCAAGAAGCGCGACCATTTTCGTCGTGGCCTCAACACCAAGCTCAAGGAATGCCTGAACCTTGTTCAGCCAAGAGTTCCACAGAGAAATGCCCCAACGGGCAGGTTTGTTTTTAGGCCGCCTCAGCAACAGGGAGGATTCAGACCTCCAGTCTTTCAGTAGCCGCAGCAGTTTGGACCAAGGCCAAATGCCCCACAGTTCAATCGCGGGAACGCCGACAATCGATGTTTCAACTACGGCAGTACTTCCCATTTCGCCAAGAATTGCCCGCAACCCAAGAAGCCTTATCCAGGGCAGAACTCCAACTAGAACAACAAGGGCAAGGGCAAGAAGCAAATGGTGCAAGTTCGACAGGGGTGAGTTAATTTCACTAATCTTGCAGAGCTTCCCGAAGGAGCACCAGTCATGTCGGGTACTTTCTCTATCCACAATAAACCCGCATTAATATTATTTGATTCTGGTGCAACTCATAGTTTTATAAGTGCCAAATTTGGAGCAAGGGTAGGATTGGATTTTTGTCATACCAAGAGATCTTACATGATAGCAACCCCTGGTGGGAAGATAGCTTCCAATCAAATCATTAGACATGTGCCAATTAAGTTGGGTAGCAAATTGATAAAGACAGATTTGATCTTGTTGAACTTAGAAGGCATGGATGTTATTTTGGGCATGGATTGGATGACTAGACATAAAGTACTATTAGATATCTCTTCCTGAGCTATTGAGATAGATTCACCTTATCAAAGAGCTACCATACTCTATCTGCCACAACGAGAGCGCTTCAACTCTTGTGCCTATGCCATAAAAGAAATTAAAATTGAAGATATTCCTATTGTGTGTGAGTATGCGGATGTATTTCCAGATGACTTGCCTAGAATGCCCCCTGATAGAGATATCGAATTCGTTATCGAGCTTCAACCCGGTACCGCCCCTATTTCTAGAAGGCCGTACCGTATGCCTTCAAATGAGTTGGCAGAATTGAAAATCCAACTTCAAGACCTTGACAAGGGTTTTATTCATCCAAGTGCTTCACCATGGGGATGTCCAGCCCTGTTTGTGAAGAAGAAGGACAACAGTTTGAGGCTATGTGTTGACTATCGACCACTCAATGCGGCCACTATTAAAAACAAGTATCATCTTCCCCGCATTGATATCCTGTTTGATCAGTTAGCTGGAGCCAAGATTTTCTCTAAGATCGATCTTCATTCTGGCTACCATCAAATAAAGATCAATGCCCTGTGATATTCCGAAAACAGCTTTCTCGACCAGATATGGACTCTATGAGTATCTGGTTATGTCTTTTGGTCTTACCAATGCCCCGGCATACTTTATGTACCTGATGAATTCAGTCTTCATGCCGGAGCTTGATAAATTCGTCGTGGTGTTCATCGACGACATTTTGATCTACTCAAGAATGAAGAAGATCATGCTCAGCATTTACGCATCGTTCTTCAGCGATTACGAGATCATCACCTTTATGCCAAATTCTCCAAGTGTGAATTTTGGTTGGATAGTGTGAAATTTTTAGGCTATACTATCTCCAGTGAAGGTATATCAGTTGATCCAACTAAAGTGCAAGAAGTGATGGATTGGGAACCTCCTACTTCAGTTCATCAGATTCGGAGTTTTCTCGGTTTAGCTGGATACTATCGTCGATTCATTCCTGATTTCTTCAGAATAGCGAAGCCTATGATGGAGTTATTAAAGAAAGGAGTGAAATTTGTTTGGGATGATAAATGTGAAGAAGTCTTTCAAACTCTCAAAGCGCGACTAACTACTGCTCCAGTGCTCGCTACACCAGACAGTACCAAAACTTTTGATGTCTATTGTGATGCTTCTGGTACGGGACTTGGTTGTGTACTTATGCAAGACAACCGGGTGATCGCTTATGCATCAAGAGCTCTCCGGAATCATGAGAAGAACTATCCAACACATGATCTGGAGTTAGCAGCTGTCATACATGCTCTTAAGCTCTGGAGACATCATCTTTTGGAAACTCATTGTAACATTTACACTGACCATAAGAGCCTCAAGTATATCTTCACCCAAGCTGATCTCAACATGGGACAGAGACGCTGGCTAGAATTGATGAAGCAATATGATCTAGAAGTGCACTATCATCTAGGAAAGGCTAATGTGGTTGCGGATGCACTCAGCCGCAAGTCACAATGCCATTTTCTATCTGTAGAGCCATTCAACGAAACTCTATGCCAGGAAATGATGAAACTAAACCTAGAAATGGTACCTCAAGGAAGTCTGAACCATATAGCTGTCGAGCCTACACATCATGATAGCATCATCATGGCACAATTACAATGATGAAGGTATCAAAATCATCAAGGAAAAGCTATCCCAGGGAGAAGCAAAGTACAAATGTTTCCGTGTGGATCATAAAGGAGTTTTGTGGTTTGAATTTCGTCTTGTGGTACCCAAGAATCACCAGCTTAGAAAACAAATCCTTGATGAGGCACATCTATCGAAGTTTTCTATTCATCCCGGTAGTACCAAGATGTACCAGGATCTTAAACAGAATTTCTGGTGGACTCGAATGAAAAGAGAGATCGCCAAATATGTTTCTGAGTGTGATGTCTGTCAAAGAGTTAAGGCTAGTCACTTGAAAGTAGCTGGTACTCTCCAACCTTTACCCATTCCATCTTGGAAATGGGAGGACATCAGTATGGATTTTATCGTTGGCTTACCCAACACTTCTCAGCAGCATGATTCTATTTGGGTAGTCGCTGATAGACTTACCAAGACCGCTCATTTTATTCCTGTGCATACAATTTATTCTGCCAAGAAGTATGCAGAGATCTATCTCGACTAGATTGTCCGTCTGCATGGAGTTCCAAAGGACGATCATTTCCAATTGTGGGGCGCAGTTCATTGCACGTTTTTGGGAACAATTGCAAGAATCCTTTGGAACTAAATTGATTCATAGTTCAGCCTATCATCCACAAACAGATGGGCAAACTGAACGAACAATTGCAAGAATCCTTTGGAACTAAATTGATTCATAGCTCAGTAACTTGAAGATAAGTTGAGGGCATGTGCTATTCAATATGGCAAGAACTAGGATAAGTGCCTAGCACTGGCAGAGTTCTCATATAATAACAGTTACCAATCCAGCTTGCAAATGGCACCATTTGAAGCGTTATACGATCGAAGGTGTCGAACTCCTTTGAGTTAGTCACAAGCCGGAGAACGAAAAGTCTTTGGGCCAGATCTAGTCATTGAGGCAGAAGAGAAAGTCAAAGTTATCCAAACTAATCTTAAAGTAGCCCAATCAAGACAGAAAAGTTATGCAGACAAAAGAAGAGAACCTTTATAGTTCAAGGTAGGGGATTTCGTATATCTGTGAGTATCTCCTACTAGAGGTGTTCAACGCTTCGGCATAAAAAGGAAATTGGCATCCCGATACATCGGACCATTTGAAATCATCGAAACTTGTGGTCCAGTTGCTTACCGAATCCGTCTTCCTTCTCAGTTGGCCGCCATTCATGATGTCTTCCATATCTCTCAACTCAAGAAGTGCATCAAAGTGCCCACTGAGATCATTAAACCACAAGATATCGAAATTGAAACTGATCTATCTTATGCTGAGTATCCAATCAGAGTTCTTCACACCAAAGAAAGAAGTACCAGAAGGGAGAAAGTTAAAATGTACAAAATCCAGTGGAATCACCATACTGAGGAAGAAGCCACTTGGGAGACTGAAACTTATCTCCAAAGAAATTTTCCTGACTTTCTTAGAACCAATCCAGGTACCAAATCTTTCTGTCCTTATTCTTCCAGTAATCTCGGGGTGAGATTCCTTTTAGGGGGAAGGCTGTGACACCCTAGGTGTCTGCACAGTAGAACTGCATTTATTTTATGCATCATGTGCTTAATTTGCTTGAGCAATGGGTCTTATTTTAAAAATATAAGGTTAATTGTGTAAATATGATTTGATGCAAGGTCCTTCCTATAATTTAATTTGAATAAGATGGGTGAATATTGCTTTTGTGGAGGGTTTCTTTGTAAAATTTAGTGTAATCATTACATGGCAGGAAATTTTACTTTTCAGTCTGAAATTAAGGTGAATTTGCCTTGGAAAAGATGAAAGTCCATTAAATTCAAAATCCTTTCTATGTTTTCAAAATAACCTTTCAAACTTTGGTCAAATCAAATTTTGCACAACATCAAAGTTGTAGATCTTGAAAAGTTGAACAACTTTCATGTTGGGCACTTTTTCATTTGATCCCTACTTTAGGAGTTATTTTTGTTTTACAGTAGGACCCCTAAACTTTTTTGAAATTGCAAACAGGTCCAGCCTGTGTCATCCTCCTCTCTCCCTCTGTGCTTCCTCTGCCGCCGGCGCAGAGCGGCGCCGCCCGCCACCGAGGGAGGGCCGCAGGCCACTTCCTGCTGCCCACCGCCACACGCGGCACCCCCGCAACTCCCTGGTCCCACTCCACCCGTGCTGGAGCCCCCTTTCCCTCGCGCGCTTCAGCACCAGGGGAACCCCCGCGTTCCAATCCCCTCCCTCTCTCGCCTCTTCCCCGCTCCAAATCTCCAGAACGCCGCCACCGCCTGCCCGAACGCTGGCGAGCTCGAGCTCACCGTCGCCCCGCTCCTCCACGGCCGCTCCGCCCACGCAGACCCCACCCCTAGCTCCACCTCACTCTCGCGCAGCTCCCCGACCAAGCCATCCCACCCGTTCGCCGCCGGAAAGCCGCCGTCGCGGCGCATAGCCGCCGCCGGCCATCCTCCTCCGCGGACCCGCCTCCTCCGGCCATCTCCCGTCTAGCCAAGCACACCTACAGGTGCGGCTCAGCCCCCTCCTGCTTTTCCCCACCCTAGCCCTCGCCGCCGGCGACCCATCTCGCCGGAATTGGCGGTCAAAACCCCTCCCTCTGCTCTGACTCTGGCCAAGGGACTTTTTGCTAGAATTCAAAAACATCCAGGAGTTAAACTGAGAAATATATATGAACTCTAGAATTCAAATCAGTGAACTTTGAAAATGCCTAGAAATTTGTAGAAAAATTAGAAAAATACAAATCCAAATGTTTTGGAATCCTTATTTCAAGACCTACAAGTTTTGTTACATACACATCTTCAATTTTGGTCTGCATGTTAATCGAAGAAAAAGAATAGAATAAATATGCTTTAATTGTTCTAGGAGTTGTGCTCAGTAACTTCATGTGGTTTTTGGCTAGAATGTGTCTTGCAGTGTTACTAGTACCTGGTAAACATTTGAACCCTTTTTGACATCTTTAACTAGGTTAAAGTTTCAAGATTCCTAGATCTACTAGTTTTGCTAATGTATTTATGCTGGTAGAAATATTAAAGTTATGAGTGTGAAACTTTTTTCATACATGCATGTCACTAAAGCCTTGCTGTTTCATAAGTTTGGGAAATTTTAGATCTGTTTAGCTATATATTTGATTGAATACTTGTCAAGAAGGCTTTAATTATAATAAACAGTTTATTTGCTTAGAAAAATCTGAGAATATTTGTGGAACTCTATTCTGGTCAGATGATCATGTCTGTAAAATTTAGGATCCATAAACATTATAGAACTTTCTGTACTAATTAGTTTTACCATATGTGGTTAAATTTTGTCAAAATTATTACTTCTGTTTTATGCCTAGATAAATTCTTAAAAATTTACAGTAGCTGTATTAGCTCTGTATAGATATCCTGTTAAATTTATAGCCTCTGATTTGCTATATTTTAGTCTGTCTAATTTAATCTTGTTCTAGGTGCTGTCTGAGTAAATGTTTTATTCTGAATAATTGACTGCATGAAATGGTATGAAATTTGCAGGATCGATTGCTCTTTGTACTTCCTGTTTGAATTAATTTTTCTGAATTTAAATGCTGGTTATATACTGAGTTACTTAATTCTTAGCAAACCATGATTTACATGCTATGTGAACTAACTAAAACTTACTTTGTGAAGATAATCAAGTTGTCTTGTGAGATTAATCATGTTGTTTTGTGTAGTAAGATGTGACACCCTAGGTGTCTGCACAGTAGAACTGTATTTATTTTCTGTGCTTCATGTGTGAAATTGCTTGAGTAAGGGTCTATTTTAAAAATATAAGGCCCATTTGTGTAAATAAGAATTAATGTAGGGTCATTCTTATAGCTTTATTTGAATAGGATGTGTGATTATTGTTTTGGTGGAGGGTTTATTTGCAAAATTCAGTGCATTCATTACATGGCAGAAAATTTTACTTTTTAGCCTGAATTTGAGGTGAATTTGCATTGGAAAAGACAAAAGTCCATTAAATTCAAAATCCTTCTTTTGTTTTCAAAATAACTCTTTAACCTTTGGTCAAATCAATTTTTGCACAACATCAAAGTTGTAGATCTTGAAAAATTGAACAACTTTCATGTTGGGCACTTTTTCATTTGAGTTTTGGATTTTGCAAAGAGGTCCAAACTCTTTCTTCCACCTCTCTCCCTCTCTGCTTCAGCGCCGCCGGCGCTGAGCGCCGCCGCCACCGCCGAGGGAGGCCGCAGGCCACCTCCTGCTTCGCCCACCACCTCACGAGGCACCTCCGCAGCCTCTGGACCCACTTCCCCACACACTGTACCCCTCCTCCCCTTGCCACGCAACCCCCAGCGAGCTCTGTGGCCGCCATCTCGCCGCCGCCATGGCCAGCGCAGCGCAGAGCCTCGGCTCCCCCACTCGCGTGCGCCCCAGCACCTGGAGGAGTCCCGCATCACTTTTCCCTCCTTGCCTCGCTCGTTCTCTGCCCATAACCTCCGGAACACCGCCGCCAACCGCCTGAGCTCCGACGAGCTCGAAGCTCACCGTCGACCAGCCCCTGCAGCCCTCCTCCGCCCACGCAGACCCCACTATCGGCTCCGCCTCGACCTCGCGCAGCTCGCAAACCCCTCCTCCTCGCCCAATCCCAACCGGAGCAACCTCGCCACTGTTTCCCGAGCTCGAACCGCCGCTGCTCGCCGTCGACGACCTAGCTCCGACCATCCCCTTGGCCTGCCAAGCCCACCCAGAGGTGCGCCCTGACCTGGTGAAGCTCCCACGCCTCTCCACCCTCGCCGCCGGCGACCCGAGCCGCCGGGATTCGGCCGGTCAACGTCCACCCCCTGCTCTGACTCCGGCCAGGGGCATATCTGCTAGGATTCGAATTCTTTTAGGGGCCTGTCTGCAAGATTTCATGTCTTTTCCTTTTAACTTTTAGGCTGAACTTTGAAAATGCCTAGAAATTCGTAGAAAAATCAGAAAAAGGCAAACCCAAATGTTTTGGAATCCATGTTATAAGAACTATAAGTTTTGTTACATGAATATTTTCAGTTCTGGTCTGTATTTTAATCCAAGAAAAAGAATTGCATAAATAGGATTAATTTGTTCCATGAGTTCTAGTCAGTAACTTCATGTGATTTTTGGCTTGATTGTGTCTTACAGTGTTACTAGTGTCTGATAAAAATTTGAAGCCTATTTGACATAATTAGCTAGGTCAAAGTTTCAAGATTCCTTGATCTACTAGTTATGCTAATACATTTCTGCTGGTAGAAAGATTAGAGTTCTGAGTGTGAAACATTTTCCATGCTTACACATCACTACAACCTTGCTGTTGCCCAAGTTTTAGAAATTTTCGATCTGTTTGGATATTTCTTTGATTTAATGATTATTAAGTAGACTTTAATTATGGTAAATATTTTCTGTTCATGATAAATCATTCAAATATTTCTGAATGTTCATTTTGAATATCTCAGCTTTTCCATGAAGTTTTAACAACTGATCATGTCGAGAACAGAAGTTAAAAATGAATCTTGATGTGTTAATGCTAGTTTTGTTCTTTTTATCAGAATTAATTCTGTCCAGATAAAATCATGAAAAATTTACAAAAGCTTAGTTAACACTGTTTTGGTCTGCTGTTAAATTTATAGCTTCTGTTTTGCTCTAGTTTAACCTATAGAATTTAATCTTATTCTAGGTGCTGTCTGAGTGAATGATTTATTCTGAACAATTGGCTGCATGAAATGGCATTAATTTTTCAGGGTAGATTGCTCTCTATACATCCCGTTCGAAGTATTTTTTTCTGAATTTAAATACTATTTATGTACTGAGTTACTCAATTCTTTGCAAACTATGATTTATATGCTATATAAACTAACTAACACTTACTTTGTGAGTTTAATCAAATTGTTTTGTGAAGTTGATCTTGTTGTTTTGAGTAGTAATCATTGTTAAATAACTACCCTATAAATGCTTGCCCATATGAATGTTTGTTTGCTAAATGTTGGCTACAACTTTATCGTGAAGTGTGTTTGTGTAATACTGTTCTTGCATCACATATAGATACGACTGCTCTAGCGGACGGGACGTACGAGCTGATCCCGGAGTCCGAAGAAGGTGATCAAGAAACCCAGCTGAACGCTACTGTACTGACTGAAGACCCAGACCAAAGTTCGGAAGAGTCCAAGGCTAATCTAGTTAGCGACTACCGAGAAGTCAAGCCCCGGACATAACCCAGTATTTCAAATTATTACAATTTATCGTTATTACTTACTTGTGCATTTACAGTTCTTAGGATCTGAATTGAAACCCTAGATGCATGATCCTAGGAACCTATGTACTGAACACTAGATCTGAGTTTGAATAATTGCTAAGCTTATAGGACCGGTAAAAGTCGAGTGACTGCCTATCACTCGCGAGCTCTATAGGAATTGCTTGTTTACTTTCTGCTATCAATATAAGGACGACGGACGGGGTCGTGTTCGATATCATGACCTTGTGTGAGACCCTGTCTGTGATGATGAACTTGCTAAGGTCGCGGTGTGTGGTAGCGGTGGTTAAGTTTTTGAACGTACTAGCCACATGCCGTAAATATGGCACACGGTAAGCCTAGTAGCCGATCGGACCGGTGAGTGGATATACCTTTCACTCTCTCTTAGAGATAGGTTTTTATTTATGTTTATGTTGCTCAACACCGCGGCTACAGGGAGGAAGATGGTGCCCTATAGTCGGGGAGAGTGACCCTATCCACAGGTCGGAATGAAAGGTAAACGGTTGTTTGGGAACGACCCGACGGTGTTCGAAATGTGTGTGTTAGGTCTGCCTGGCGAAGTTAACGATTCGAATCGTCCGCTTCTCACGGTTTGGGACTGCTTGATCCCTTTGCCACACAGAGTAATAAGAGCAACATTATTATGATCAATCTTGATGTTTGACTAAAGTTCTACCATGGTTGGATAGGATTAGTTGCTTACATAGAATGGTTAATCATCTATAATATGGAAGCTAAAATGTGAAGTAAGGACCTACTCTTTATTGCTTTTCAGCAAAAGGAAACCAGAGCCTTACAAAACCCTACATAGTCTAGCTAGGTGGGCTAAGTATACCCGTTGATGGTTAAGTCTTGCTGAGTATTAGAATACTCAGCCTTGCTGTTGAAACCTTTTTCAGGTATGAGTTTTGAGGACCAGATCGCTAGTGTGTCTTGGCCCTGCTCTTTGCCTCCTGGCTGGTCCGTAGAGTGGGATCCGTCTTCGGCCGTCAATGACCCCGATGAGTGATTCCTTGCTTGGGCTAGCTTGGTACCCTTTTGTGACGTGTTGTAGCCATCGTGTTTTCTTTCCGCTGCTTTAAACTCTGAACTTTAAACTTATGGCTTGTATAACATTTACTGAGTTTGGATCTGTAATAATGCTTTGAACTGGTTTGTAATAACTACTATGCTTGTGTTGTAAAATATGTGGTTGTAATATCTTTGGACTCGCCTTCGTGCGGGGTATGCTTGTTCGATCCGAGAACCGGTGGTTGTATCGGGACGTTACCCGACAGACCAAGAATTGTTCCGTTTGAAGTGCATTTGTGTCGGTGTTGCCTTTATGGTGATGGCCAGCGCACTTGAGCCGGGATAATTCAGGTGGTTCTGCCACATAAGACATGTTAAATAACTACTCTATAAACAATTGCCCATATGCTAAGTTATGTTTGCTAATTGTTAGACTGCCACTTTATCGCGAAGTGTGTATGTTGTAATACCATTTCTTGCATCACATATACATACGACTGTTCTAGCAGACGGGACGTACGAGCTGATCCTAGAGTCCTTAGGAGGTGATCAAGAAGCCCAGGTGGACGCCGCTACACTGACTGAAGATCCAGACCAAAGTCCGGAAGAGCCCAAGGCTGATCTATCTAGTGACTACCGCGAAGGCAAGCCCCGGACATAAACAAAGTATTTCAAATTATGCACTTTATATACTACTTACTTGTGCATTTACAGTTCTTAGGATTTGAATTGAAACCCTAGATGTATGATCCTAGGAACCTATGTACTGAACACTAGACTGAGTTCGAGTAATTGCTATGCTTATAGGACCGGTAAAAGTCGAGTGATTGCTTGTCACTCGCGAGCTTAATAGGAGTTGCTTGTTTTCTTTTATCTGCAATCACTATAAGGACGTCGGACGATGTCATGTTCGATATCATGACCTTGGCTGAGACCCCATCTATGTTGATGAACTTGATAAGGCCGCGGTGTGTGTGGCAGAACCACTTGAATTATCCCGGCTCAAGTGCGCAGGCCATCACCATAAAGGCAACACCAGCTCAAACGCACTTCAAACGGAACAATTCTTGGTCTGTCGGGTAACGTCCCGATACAACCACTGGTTCTCGGATCGAACAAGCATATCCCGCACGAATGCGAGTCCAGAGATATTACAACCACAACTTTTACAACACAGGCAAGTTCAGTAGTGATTACAAACCAGTTCAAAACATTATTACAAAACCAACCTTAGTAAAACAGTTATACAAGCCAAACTATAAGTTCAGAGTTTAAACACAGCGGAAGATAAAACGACGGCTACAACACGTCGCACAAGTATACCAGGCTAGCCCAAGCATGGTATCACTCGTCATGGTCATTGCCGGCCGAGGACGTATCCCATTCAACGGACCAGCCAGGAGGCAAAGAGCATGGGTAGGTCAAGCTAGCGATCTGCTCTTCGAAACTCATACCTGAAAAGGTTTTCAACAGCAAGGCTGAGTATTCTAATACTCAGCAAGACTTAACCGTCAACAGGTATACTAAACCCACTTTAGCTAGACTATGCAGGGTTTGTGAGGCTCTGGTTTCCTTTTTGCTAAAAAGCAATAAAGAGTAGGTCCTTACTTTCAAATTTTAGCTTTCAAGATTCTAGTAGATTAACCATTCTATGTAAGCAACTACTATTCAACCATGGTAGATCTTTAAGCAAACATCAAAATTGAATATCATAATGTTGCTCTTATTACTCTGTGTGGCAAAGAGATCAAGCAGTCCCAAACTGGGGGAAGCAGACGATTCGAATCGAATTTCTTAACCTGGCCAGGCAAACCTAACACACACGTCTGGAACACCATCGGGTCGTTCCCAAACAACCTTTTGCCTTTCTTTCCGGCTTGTGGATGGGAACACTCTCCCCGACTATAGGGCTCCAAGGTCCAACCTTGTCCCTTCTAGTCGTAGTGTTGCGCAACATAAAATAAAACCTATCCCTAAGAGAGAGTGTCAGGTATATCCACTCCCCGGTCCAATCGGTTACTAGGCTTACCGCGTACCATATTTACGGCATGTGGCTAGTACATTCAAAAACTGAACCAGCACTTCCACACACCGCGACCTTAGCATGTTCATCAACACAGACGAGGTCTCACCAAAGGTCATGATATCGAACACGACCCCGTCTATCGTCCTTATATTGATAACAGAAAGTAAACAAGCAATTCCTATAAAGCTCGCGAGTGACAGGCAATCACTCGACTTTTACCGGTCCTATAAGCTTGCAAGTAGTCGAACTCAGGTCTAGTGTTCAGTATATAGGTTCCTAGGATCATGCATCTAGGGTTTTAATCAATCCTAGAACTGTAAATGCACAAGTAATAATAACAGTAAATGATAATAATTTGAAATATATGTTATGTCGGGGCTTGCCTTCTCGGTAGTCGCTAACTATTTCAGCTCTAGCTCTTCCGAACTTTGGTCCGGGGCTTCAGTTAGTACGGCGGTGTTTGCTTGAGCTTCGAGATCACCCTCCTTCGGAATCTGGATCAGCTCGTACGTCCCGTCCGACAAAGTAGTCGTATCTATATGTAATGCAAGAACAACATTATAACACAACATGGGCAATCGTTTATAGAGTAGTTAAATAACAATTTTAACTACAAAAGGCATCATGGTCAACAGCACAATGAAGTTTACAACTTTATAAACAAGTGGGGGTGTTTTTCTATACAAGTAAGTCATGGTTTTCTAATAAATAAACAACTCAAAGTACAAACAGAAATAAATTTAGAAAAAAATACCCTAAATAGAACATGAACAGATTAAGCTATCCTGTAAAAATCATGCCAAAACATGTAGCCATTTATTCACAACAAACCATTCATTCAGACAACACCTAGAACAAGCTTGAATTATACAGGTCAAACTTTATCAAAGAAGAAGCTCAAAATTTAACAGGAGGTCGAAACAGAAATGAACTAGCTACTGTGAATTTTTCATGATTTTATCTACAAAGAATTAATTATGAGAAAATAAACAAAGAAGACATCAGATTAGAAAGATTAATTTTTAGCTCATGTTCTATTCATGTTACTGGGGCTCAAAATTTATTTATAAGATAAACTATTCAAAAAGATAACTCAGAAATATTTTCATGATTTATCATGAACATAAACTATTTATCATAAATAAAGTCTACCAAACAAGGATTAAATCAAATAAATAGCTACACATGAGAACTGACCACGAAATTTTTATAGCAATACTAGTGTTACAAGAATAAGCTACCATAAAAATTTCACCATAGTACAAGGCTTCAATCATCAGTTAAGAAAAAGATAAAACATCTAGTCGTCTTTATGTACCTAGCAAAACAAATTAACTTGTACAGCAAAAACTTTCAACAAAAGCCTAACATATTATGATTCTACTGCATAGAGCTTTACACAAGAATTCCAGAACATCAAGATTTGCTATTTTACGAATTTTGGGGCATTCGGCCTTGGGCCAAACTGCTGCTGTTGTTGCTACTGCTGCTGAGGCACTGGAGTTCTGAATCATCCTTGTTGCTAAGGCGGCCTAAAAACAAGCCTGCCCACTGGGGCATTTCTCTGTGAAGGTCTGGGTGGAGTGTTCTGCACCAGACGATATCTCGGTGGCTGAGCACTCGAGGGTCCTGTTGATGCCTTCCGCTTCTTCTCAACACGATGTGCAGTGATACAGTCCTCTTGAGTAATGGTCATATTAATCAGCTCATTATAAGTATTGGGCTGAACCAAGTTCAGACATTCCTTGAGCTTGGTATTAAGGCCACGACAAAAACGGTCACGTTTCTTGGCATCAGTATCAGCATGATGGCCCGCATATTGGCACAGGTGATTGAAAGTCTGTGCATATTGTAGAATAGTGCGGGTTCCCTGATTTAGAGCCAAGAACTCATTCAACTTTCTCTCTATCAGTCCCTCAGGAATATGATGTGATCTGAAGGCAGTTCGGAATTCCTCCCAAGAGATGACATGTTCAGCAGGCTGCATCTCACAATAATGATCCCACCATATATGTGCAGGACCACGAAGTTGTTGGGCGGCAAAGTGGACCTTGTTTTCGTCAGCACACGGTACCGCTAATAGAGCAAACTTGGAATTGATTGTACGGAGCCAAGCATCAGCATCCAGTGGGTCATCAGCTCGGCTGAAAAGTGGAGGTTGGGTACCAAAGAACTCCTGGTAACCCGTGGGTTGAGCATCCCGTCCTCCATGTTATTGGTGTGGCTGATTTTGTTGCCCTTGGACCAGCTGGCGAAGCAGCTCAGTCTGCATGGCCATTAATTCGGCTAGATTCGACGGTGGTGGTGGTGGCTGCTGTAGCGAAAATGGCCTCTCATGCCATATTTCAATATAATGTTTTGGTGATTGATATAGACAACACAACACTTGGACTAATATGATTGTTAAGAAAACCATTCTCAGGCTTTTAGGTTCAAGTGATGACAAAGAGAAGATAGGCGTAGCTAGGCCCGAAGGGCCACCCCTACGGGGGTTCCGCTACCCGGTTAGCGGACGGGGGTCGAGGGGTTGAGGCATTTTCGGTCCAAGGAACAAGGATTGAGGCATTTTGCTATCATCGGTTAAACCGACGTAGGGCAAAATGAACTCACCGGTGCAATCACAGAGAAGGCCTGCGAGCTAGGGTTTGGCACCGGATTAACCGGCGTTGGGTATTTTACACTCGTCGGTGCATTGACTTGGAGTACGTCTGGAAGTTTGGTTTCACCGGTTGAACCGACGTTAGGAAATTTGTATACGTCGGTGCATTGACAAATGAAGACAGAGAAAATTCTATACACCGGATGAACCGACGATTGGGTCTTGGTGAACGTCGGTGCAGTTGTCCAGAGAGTTGGTTTTTAGAGTTCAAATGGCAACTACATTCACCGGTTAAACCGACGTAGCATCGGTTGATTGCCTGTACATGTAACGGCTAGTTTTTGAGGCAGGCAGTTTTAGTATCACCGGTTAAACCGACGATGGCTTTTGGGGTACGTCGGATTAACCGGCGTTAAGCACATTTCGGGCAGCTTTTCTCCAACGGCTATATTTGCTTGTGCTGCCTATATATACCCCCAAGGCCGGGTCATTTGACAGGTGCTAGAGTTCAAGGAAGTATACAAGAGCTAAAGATCATCTCCAACCACCATAGAGCTTCATTGTTCATCATATAGGCTTAAGCACACTTGTGAGAGTGCTTAGTGCTTGTAATAGGGATTAGTTCTTGCGAGAGCTCCCTTGAGAGAAGTCTTGCTGCGGCAAGCAACTTGTGATCCGTCGTGTGACCCTCCGTCATGGTGTGGAGTGGCAACGACACTTTGTGCGGGGGAAGAGGAGGCCCCCTCCTTGGTGGAGAAGCTCCGTAGTGGATTACGGCTGGGTGACCGAGAGAGACGGTGGCGGTGCACGAGACTTGGTGTCTTAGGGGCACTTGCCTTTGCTTGCCGGCATCGCCTTGGTGGCGTAGTGCAAGACGGTGATCGAAAGAGCCTCGGTGTCCCGTGGACGTAGGCGTTTGTGCCGAACCACGTTACATGACCGTGTCTACTCGGGAGTTTGCATCCCTCTTGCACTTACCTCTTTAGTTACCGCATTACGTTTCCGCACTTACTCTACCTTGCATACCTTTACTTTCCTGGTTAGTTTGATTAGGATTAGCTAGGTTGCAAGTCTTTTTAGGGGTTAGTAGAGAGTAGCATAGATAAACCTTAGTCATAACTAGCATGCGTAGGACGTGTTAGGTTTATCTTATGCAAGTAGTTTGAGCCCTAGGTTAAAGAGTGATTAGCGACCCTATTCACCCCCTCCCCCTCTAGAGTCGGACACCCCGGTGATCCTTACAGCTGCTGAGATCCACTGCCACTCTCACGGCCGAAGCCTTCAGGCGTTCCACGAGTTTGACCAACCATCTGTAATTATGGAAGACATCCGTTAGATACATTTCTCTTGCTCCCAAAATCAATGGTAAGTGCAATGATCAAACACTAGATATCAAAATTAAATCAGTAGAATTTAACTAAATGCGGTGTACCACAATATGCACAACACATATTTGTGCAACCCCTAAACCCAGAATTGGTTAGCCGTTAGATGGCGTCATGCTCCATCGTATTGATACTCAATGCTGAGAGCAAAAGGGTAAAGAAGATAATCTAGCAATTCACTCTTCACCGTTCTATGCTACGCTGCTAATCAACAGAGATCACAGAAGTGATTGGACTAAAAATATAGTCTCATAGATTCAATAGGCTAAAAGTTGATGAGCACACATGCCACAAAATTTGCAACATCTTAGTATTCATCAAACAGCGTGGAAATGCATAAGTGAAGAGATTTGGCAAGTAGGAAGATCATGATTTCCAAACGGGTAGTCTCTACTTATATTACATCCAAAGTAGCATTTTTCATACAACCTACATCACACACCCTTACCACATATAATACAACAAGTGGTACTCCTCCCTAGGGCTATTTTACAACATCTCTTCCCTATGTACATATGCTACAACAAGAGAAAACACAACTATCTAGGACAAGTCTAAGGCGCCTAGAAGTCGTCGAGGTTGCCCACAGAAGAGGCACTGCCAGAAGAAGAGTCGTTCGGCTGAGGGTTAGGCTCAGCAAGCGCGTGCTCTGAAGCAATCTCTGAAACTCCCTCCATCTGCTCTGGATCTACTTCTGCTGCTGCAGGCGCGGCCGGAACATCTAGTTGCTCCTGGAGCACACCAATATGGGCCAAAGCATCAGCCCAATCTGCTTGAAGCTCATTCACCTGCCCCTGAAGAAAACCAATAACTGTGTTGTGCTGCTCTATCTCAGCACCATGCTCCATAGCCTGATGCTCAAACTGTGCAATGGCATGATCCCTCCCAGCAACGGCATCCTGAAGTCCCTGAATCTGAGTATCCCTCAAACAAAGACCTCGCTGGAAGGACTGGGCTAAGTTTATCACCTGCTCCATGCGTCGCTGCTGAAGTATCTGGTAGTGAGACTGCACATTCATATATCTGACTACTGCCTGAATAGTCTCCTCAGCTACATCTCCAATTAAGTGCCCAAAGTGTGTGGTCCTGAAGAGCCACTCTACCTTACCAGCATTGACTGCTGGAAACAAACCAATAGGATACGCAGCTACCTCCTCAGGATGGTGCTCACAAAAAGTAGTGATAGCTCTGAGAGCTGCCGTCTCAAAAGCATCAACAAGACGGTACCCAATCACCTCAATCTCAATCGGTGGCCACTCCAAGGTAGGGTGCTGAGGAATGGTCATGGTAACTCTGTTCTTCTGAATTCCATCCTTAGAAAACTAGCGTCCCGTGTACTAGGGTGGATCTGGGTAGTGGAAGATACGAAGTGAATCCCAAAGAATCCTCGGAAAACCCTCCCAGTACAGACAGTCGGTATGAGCATTTCCTTCCTCATCCCAACGGATATGGTAACAGTCCGCCATCTGAATCAAAAAGATTCAAATGTGAGTAATGTGATTATCTCAAGACTTCTCAAATAAAGATTTAAGAAGACGGCGGTAAAGCAAATGTGATTCTAATTCAAAAGATAATATGGTTCCAAACTCAGAAAATAATAAACCACAATTGGTACTGGTTCATCATTTGAGATTCTAAGAAATGAAAAGATCCTTATAACAACAAGATGGGGCTTAGGATGAAATCTAGACTCAAAACCATCTTTTTCATCCAAGAAAGTCTAAACATTTTAACAAGCATGCTTCTAGAATCAAATTTAACTCAATCATGATTTAAACACACTAACATTTATCTATGAGGATTCATACTAGAAATTCCTTAAAAAGCTCATGTAACAACTTTAAACACTAGGAACCAAAGTAACATCAATCAATATGCATGCACGTCCTGTTCATTCCTTACAAGATAAACAATTGCCAACTATCGTTGGGCTTACGTGGTTACCACGGTGGTATACATAAATACGGCTCTCCCTATATAGCTAGTCGATACATTCTAACCATTCTTAACTTATCGAATCGCGGTTAGTGTTCCTGCAGAAGATTGACAGAACATATATATATATCCAATGAACCTTTCATGCCAGCACTCATGAAAGCGTCCCCAAACATTACCGCTCACTATAGAAGCGGCAGCCATACAATTTCCGCCGTATGGCCAACGTTAACATACGCTACTCAGTGGCGTATTCACGAGTTCCTTTACTCCCAATATAGTCGACCGAGATCGGTATATTGGCAGCAGCTCAAGTAGGCCACTGCTTGAGCGCAGTGTTTGGTTCGCATCGCCGACGGGAAGGTCAGACTCCCTCAGCTGACTGAGCACACCTTACTTCCAATATAGTCAACTAATAGTCGATATATTGGAAGCACCTCAAGTAAGCCACTGCTTGAGGGTAGAGTTCGGCTCGCATCACCGACGGGAAGGTCAGACTCCCTCAGCTGACTGAGGATCCTTACCTTCTTACCTCAACGTAGGTGCGTCGTTACAGGAATTAAGAGTTGCTTGTGAGTATGATTTAACAAAATGTAAAGTGCTAGAAGTCAGATAACATAAACCATACATAAATAACCACCTAGTAATTCCCATAAATTCCATATGACTTTACGTTCTATGCACAACCCTTATACAATCCAACGTAGTTTTTCCGAAATTCTTTGTTGGTCCATTTTATACGGAAAACAATTTTTAAGGTTCCAACACCTCCGGTGTACGCTTGTAGCTCTGATACCAGCTGTGGCAGAACCACCTGAATTATCCCGGCTCAAGTGCGCAGGCCATCACCATAAAGGCAACACCAGCTCAAACGCACTTCAAACAGAACAATTCTTGGTCTGTCGGGTAACGTCCCGATACAACCACTGGTTCTCGGATCGAACATGCATACCCCGCACGAAGGCGAGTCCAGAGATATTACAACCACAACTTTTACAACATAGGCAAGTTAAGTAGTGATTACAAACCAGTTCAAAACATTATTACAAAACCAACCTTAGTAAAACAGTTATACAAGCCAAACTATAAGTTCAGAGTTTAAACACAGCGGAAGATAAAACGACGGCTACAATGTGGCGGAACCACCCAAAACTACTGGGCCCGGGTGCACTGATCTTTGTTGCTAAGCAACTCTGACCCAAATTGGCACTCACCGGTAGTTCCTCGAGTGAAGCCTCGATAAAAGCCACGCTATTCCAGGATCAACAGACAACACTCACACGAAGGTGAGCCTAGAGATTACAACACAGAACATTTCATACATCTCAGAGTTTGCAGTGGAAAAGAAATTTATTACAACCATGTTCAGAGTAGCGAAGGACTACAGAGTCCCATCTACTCAAATTATTCAAGTCTCATGGTTCAGCGGAAGCATTAAAAGGTAACTAGCGAAATAACATGACGCATCGATAAAGCCCGTACGAAAGCGTCACTCAGCAGGAGGGAGGTCAGCACCAGCTAAAGGGCCATCCCACTCAAAAGACCAGCCCGGAGGCAAAGTACACGGCCAAGTATGACTTGCAAACAGATCTTCAAAGTTAGTACCTGAAAAACAGTGCCACAAGCAAGGCTGAGTATACTAATACTCAGCAAGACTGACCCGTCTCCGGATATATCATAGTCCGATAACTAGACATGCAAGGCTTTTTGGTTGGTGGGGTTTGTTTTGCCAAAAAAAATGCCACTAAATGTTGATCCTTATTTTCAGATTTTATTTAGCCATCTTCCAGTTGGATTAACCATTCTAAGTTTGCATCTAACTCTACACAAACATGGTAGAGCAACTAATTAATCAACCAGCAGTATTATCATCATCATGTTCCACTTGTTACTCTGTGTGACCGAAATTATTAAGCAGTCTCATGCCGTGGCCAGGGGAACCTAGACCACACGTATGGGAACCAAGTCACCCACACAACATTTCCCCTTTCTTTCCAGTCCGTGGATCCGGAACACCCTCCCCGACTACAGAGCCCGACGTCTCTGCACCCGTACGTCCGGACAAAAAAATAAAACCTACTTCTACCAAGAGGGTGCGAGATCGTTCCACTCGCTGGTCCAATCAGGTACTTCAGCTTACCGATTACCATATTTCTCGGTATGTGGCTAGTACTTTCAAACGCTTAACGAAATGAGCCACACCCCGTGACCTTAGCCATTTTTGACTACACCAGCGGGGTATCACAACTACACAACCCCGCCCGTTGTCCTTATATTTCAGCAGGAATTAAAGTAAGTCAACTCCTATAATCTCGCGAAAGGCAGGAAACCTCTCGACTTTTACCGTACCTAGTTAGCGGGGACAACTAGTCGAGAAAAAGATCCGGATAACAAGCATAGGTACCTAGGGATCATGCATCTAAAGTTTTCGATCAACTCCTAGAAAACGTAAATGCGCAATAAAATTATTACAACATATACAACTAGTAAGATGAATATAATGCGTAAAATAATGGGATTATGCACCGGGGCTTGCCTTCTTGGGCACTGTTCAAAGGTAGCCTTGGGCTCTTCCGAACATTGGTTCGGGTCTTGATTCAAGTCAGTACAATTAAGAGAGACACTCTCCGGAGTGGTAGTATTCGCGGGCACCAACTCGTAATCACCGTCGAGTAGATTTATCGTTTCTATATGCAATGCAGAAATAATATTGTTACAACATGATATAAACATATTTCTTTCCTTCACTATAAAGTTGTAGACCAGTATAGCACGTGTTTGTTGTAGTGGTCTTAGTTAACTTTATTTTCTGGGCAATTGTTTATAGAGTAGTTCTTAATTTCACTTTACTTCATATAAGAGCTGTGTGTTTTGATTTTCATTCTTATCATTAAAACATAGCAGACTTTCACTATTTCATAGCAACCAATTTACTCATGAGCTAGTGATGAAAAATTAATGTAACACAGATCATATACTCTAGCATATAGGGTATCAATTTCAGCATCTAATCATAAAGCAATTATCCATAACAATCATGTAAGTAGATTACTCTAGTTGCTTCACCTTTTTGCACAGAAGGTTTGACATGGTTTATGGTGCTACAAATTTTATGGGAGCATCTACCAAGCATCTACTCAGTACTGTAATTTTTCCAGATTTTATTCACTTATACAGCTGAGGTAATAAAAGAACAAAAATAACAAGCCATTAATTAAGATTAATTCTCCAGAGAGTTGTACTAGGGATATGTTTCTCAAATTTTTACCAGAGCCTATTAATGAGCTTAAAATACTCCAGAAAAATTATCGAGCTTTATAACCACCAGATAAATTATTTATGCATTTAACTTAACATGATTTAGCATAAATTTCTCAAGGTGTATTTAACCAGTACTGCTTATGAAATTTTTATTACAGATAGAACATACTCTAAACAAGATCATATCCAAAAATCAAGATCAGTTATCTTGTAGATTACTCAGAACACAAATAGTAAATCTAGCCCTAAGATAATAAGCATGATTATTCACCAAAGCAAAACTCAGTAAATGCAGCTCAAA
The DNA here is from genome assembly GCF_016808335.1 of Panicum virgatum. NCBI lineage: Eukaryota > Viridiplantae > Streptophyta > Magnoliopsida > Poales > Poaceae > Panicum > Panicum virgatum. Next base: position 23,095,650 of record NC_053145.1, read on the forward strand.
ATTTTTAGACAGGAATACAGAGATAAATAGAGACTTCAGAAATAAATATAGATTTTTCTGAGGATAAGAACTATATATGAAGAATTAAGTTGACTAAACAAGCATAAATCATGGTATATAGCAAATAAACTCTACTAAATCTGAAATTTAGGAATTAATAGGGTTTAAGTTGCACATGCATGATGTAAAAATTCCAGAGCAAGTTCATTTGCATATTTTCCAGTATTAATTCGAGAAAGTCAACAACAAATTAGAGAATCTTGATTGTTCCAATATGATAAATGTTTTGGTTGGGTGTCATCTTTTTACTGTGATCTTAATATTCCATTAGTGATGACATATTCAAAAATCAAGGTCATTTGTTGAGTATAACTTCCTGAACATGCATAGGGTGATTTTCTTATTCTTTTTCTTAGATTAAAATAAAAGCAAAATATGAACATGTGAATGTAACAAAAGTTGTAGTTCTTGTTTCAAGGATTCCAGAACATTTTAGTTTGCATTTTTATGATTTTTATACGATTTTCTATGCATTTTTAAAGTTTGCTGTTTTGAGTTCATTTGTAACTTTTCATTTGGACCCCTGGAAGTTTTGGTTCTTTTAACTTGGGGTCCCCGGCGGAAATCACAGAACAGAGCAAGGAAGGGCGCGGCGTTTCCCGGCGAGGAGGTTGGCCGGCGGCGAGGGGAAAAGTGGGGGGAAAATGGAGAGGGGCTCAAGTGCTACCTTTGGGTGGCCGTGGCTCGTCGGGAGAGGGTCGGAGGAGGAGGGTTCGCGGAGAGGGGCGGCCGGTGGTGGGTCTGCTCGCCGGCGTCCATGCTCCGGTGACGAAATGAGGGAAAGGATGGGTCGGAGAGCTTTAGGAGGGCAATGGGGTTCCATTTCAGGGGTTGGTTTGGGGCGTGGAGGGCCGGAGAAGGGGGCTCCGCGGCGAGCTGCAGCTCGCCGGAGTTACTGAACGGAGCGGCGGCGGTTTCTGCGCGCGAGGAGGGTCGTGTTGGCCTTTTATAGGCAAGGGAGGATGGGGAGGTCGAGCTGGGGGCGAATTTGCCGGCGAGGACGGTGCTGGGGGAGGCGCGCATGGCCGTGGCAGCTCGGCCGACCATGGTGGTCGCCGTGGCGAGCACATGAAGGGTGGGGGACGCGTGGCGAGCTCTTGTGGCGCCAGGGAAGGTGGTTTGGGGCAATACCAGGGGTGCATGAGGTGGTCTGAGCCTGGGGCTCGGCACCTGTCCGCCCAGGTGGCCGGCGCTGGCGTACGGCGTCGCCAGTGGACGGGGTGCAAGGAGGCATGAGGTTGAAGAACCGGCCAGTGGCAATCTCGTAAATAAACCGAAGTTCCAACATCAGTTCTGTAATTTCAAATTTTCTCCCTCTTCTTGGCTCCAAATGAAAAAGTGTTGAATACCACTTTTGCTCAGTTTTTCGAGATCTACAACTTTCGTGTTATGCACTTTTTCATTAGAGCAATGGTTTGAGAGTTATTTAATTATTTCAAAAACTGCCATTTAAGGTACATATCATTTCATGTGAATTTTGGCACTTTTACTCCTAGGCTTCAACTAGGTTTTTATTTATCATGACATGGTGAATATGCCTATTCATTTTCATAGACTTCCTTGCATTGGTTTGAAGTTATTTTAACTTCCTTAACACTAGAAATAGAACTCCTATTTATTTGATTTGTTTAAATCTTGAATTTGCCAAAAAGTCTTTTAAATTAAACTATGTGTCACAAAAATATGAGTGTCTTTGTTCTACATTTTTGTGACCAGTTGAGCATGAAAGTTCAAGAATACTAAAGGAACAAGTTTATATCCACACATACTCATATACAAGGATGCATTATTGTTTTGTATAAAACTTTGTTATCATGAGGCAATGGAATGTTTAACCCTTTGGTTCGAATTTTTATTTTGTTTAAACTAGTAGCTCTTCATAAATCAAATAATGGTTCCATTGATCTTTGCATTTGAGGGCTTTCCAGTTTGGGTTTGATTTGCATAGCAAGTTTATAGCTCATTATGAAAAGTGTATTTTATTGCCTTATTTACCACACATGTCAAGTCAAGTTTAAAAGGGTACCAATTATTGTTTTTCAAACTCATTGCACTCAAACACATGCACACATATATTTACACACAAGTTTGCAAGAACTAAACATAGGGTTCTTATCTAAGTTTTCTTAGCTCATTTGTGTGTGAAGTTATGTTAATTGACTAGCTTTGGTTAAACTGACACCAGAGGTGTCACATACAACATGTCGTACAAGTATACCAGGCTAGCCCAAGCATGGTATCACTCGTCATGGTCATTGCCGACCGAGGACGTATCCCATTCGACGGACCAGCCAGGAGGCAGAGAGCATGGGTAGGTCAAGCTAGCGATCTGCTCTTCGAAACTCATACCTGAAAAGGTTTTCAATAGCAAGGCTGAGTATTCTAATACTCAGCAAGACTTAACCGTCAACGAGTATACTAAACCCACTTTAGCTAGACTATGCAGGGTTTGTGAGGCTCTGGTTTCCTTTTTGTTGAAAAGCAATAAAGAGTAGGTCCCTACTTTCAAATTTTAGCTTTCAAGATTCTAGTAGATTAACCATTCTATGTAAGCAACTACTATTCAACCATGGTAGATCTTTAAGCAAACATCAAAATTGAATATCATAATGTTGCTCTTATTACTCTGTGTGGCAAAGAGATCAAGCAGTCCCAAACTAGGGGAAGCAGATGATTCGAATCGAATTTCTTAACCCGGCCAGGCAAACCTAACACACACGTATGGAACACCGTCGGGTCGTTCCCAAACAACCTTTTGCCTTTCTTTCCGGCTTGTGGATAGGAACACTCTCCCCGACTATAGGGCTCCAAGGTCCAACCTTGTCCCTTCTAGTCGTAGTGTTGCGCAACATAAAATAAAACCTATCCCTAAGAGAGAGTGTCAGGTATATCCACTCCCCGGTCCAATCGGTTACTAGGCTTACCGCGTACCATATTTATGGCATGTGGCTAGTACATTCAAAAACTTAACCAGCACTACCACACACCGCAACCTTAGCATGTTCATCAACACAGATGGGATCTCACCAAAGGTCATGATATCGAACACAACCCCAGTCCGTCGTCCTTATATTGATAACAGAAAGTAAACAAGCAATGCCTATAAAGCTCGCGAGTGACAGGCAATCACTCGACTTTTACCGGTCCTATAAGCTTAGCAAGTAGTCGAACTCAGGTCTAGTGTTCAGTACATAGGTTCCTAGGATCATGCATCTAGGGTTTTAAATCAAATCCTAAGAACTGTAAATGCACAAGTAAATAATAATAGTAAATGATAATAATTTGAAATATAGGTTATGCCCGGGGCTTGCCTTCTCGGTAGTCGCTAACTATTTCAGCTCTAGGCTCTTCCGAACTTTGGTCCGGGGCTTCAGTTAGTACGGCGGTATTTGCTTGAGCTTTGAGATCACCTCCTTCGGAATCCGGGATCAGCTCGTACGTCCCGTCCGACAAAGTAGTCGTATCTATATGTAATGCAAGAACAATATTATAAACACACATGGGCAATCGTTTATAGAGTAGTTAAATAACAATTTTAACTACACAAGGCATCATGATCAACAGCACAAATGAAGTTTACTAACTTCATAAACAAGTGGGGGTGATTTTCTATAACAAGTAAGTCATTTTTTCTAATAAATAAACAACTCAAAGCACAAACAGAAATAAATTTAGCAAAAATTACGCTAAATAGAACATGAATAGATTAAGCTACCCTGTAAAAATCATGCCAAAACATGTAGCCATTTATTCACAACAAACCATTCATTAAGACAACACCTAGAACAAGCTTGAATTATACAGGTCAAACTATAGCAAAGCAGAAGCTCAAAATTTAACAGGAGGTCGAAACGGAAATGAACTAGCTACTGTGGATTTTTGATGATTTTATCTACGTAGAATTAATTCTGAGAAAATAAACAAAGTAGACATCAGATTAGAAAGATTCATTTTTAGCTCAACTGAATTTATACTGAATTTCAAAGTTCACTGCTAGAAATTACAAAGAAGTCCTTAGAGCACTATTCAACTGAGTCTATGGCTATTCAAAGAACCCCCTGGGTTTTCTTGAATTCAAAACCGAAGGTCCTTGGCTGGGTCAGAGAGAGGGGGCGGCAGTTGACCAGCCAAATCCCGGCGAGGGGCTCACCGGCGTCGAGGGGTAGGTTGGGGAAAACGGAGTAGAGGCCGAGGCGGTTCTCTGGATGCTCTTGGGTCGCGAAATGACGGGCTGGAGGAGATCAGTCCACGGCGAGCGGCAGGCCGGTGGAGCTCGGAGCATGGCGGCGGGGTGGTTCCCGTGGGGTTTGGGAGAGGAGAAGGGGCTGGGAAGCTACGCTAGGACGAGGCGGAGCGGATGGTGGGGTTGGCGTGGGTGGAGCGGGTCTGTGGTGGCGGGGCGACAGCGGGGGTGAGCTCGTCGGAGTTCAAGCGGGGCGGCGGCGGCATTCTGAGGTGTGGGAGCACGGAGAAGGCGAAAGGAGGAGAGGAATAGCTTTCTGGGATTCTTATGGTGCTCGTGCGTGCGACAGAGGGGGTTCTGGGGCTCTGCCCGGGGCTATCCACGGCGGCGTCGCGGTGGCGACCGCCTGGGCAGCTCTGGGCGCGGCGGGGGTGCGTGGCATGGCAGGAGGGGCACCAGCGCGAACAAAGGAGAGCGGCGAGGAGCATCAGCGCGACGTGTGGAGGCTAGCAGGCAGGAGGTGGCGCGGGGAGCAGCTCTCCACAGCGGGCGGGCGGCGGTCTGCACAGCGGCGCCGGGGAAAACAGAGGAAGGACCTGGAGGAAGGAGAAAAGGACCCAAATGCAATTTCCAAAAATTCCATGGACCAGTCTGTAAACCAGCGATAACTTTTAAAATAGGGCTCAAATGAAAAAGTGCCCAACATGAAAGTTGTTCAACTTTTCAAGATCTACAACTTTGATGTTGTGCAAAAATTTATTTGATCAAAGATTCAAGAACTAATTTTAAAAACATAAAAGGGATTTTGAATTCTTGGAATTTTGTATTTTTCAATGCAATTTCACTTCAAACTTAGGCTAATTTGAAAATTTTCCTGCCATGTAATGATTACACCACATTTTGCAAAAACACCCTCCACAAAATGTATAATTTCACAACCTATTCAAATATAACTATAAAAAGGACCTTGCATAAAATCATAATTACACATGTAACCTTTATATTTACAAAAAGATCCTTTTTCAAATAATTCAAGCACATGATGCACACAATAGATACACAACAACTGTGCAGACACCTAGGGTGTCACAGTGTGTGGTAGCGGTGGTTAAGTGTTTGAACGTACTAGCCACATGCCGTAAATATGGTACGCGGTAAGCCTAGTAGCTGATCGGACCGGTGAGTGGATATACCTTTCACTCTCTCTTAGAGATAGGTTTTTATTTATGTTTATGTTGTGCAACACCACGGGTGCAGGGAGGAAGTTGGTGCCCTGTAGTCGGGGAGAGTGACCCTATCCACAAGCCGGAATGAAAGGTCAATGGTTGTTTGGGAACGACCCAATAGTGTTCCAAATGTGTGTGTTAGGTTTACCTTGCAAGGTTGGAAATCCGATTCGAATCGTCCGTCTCTCGCGGATATTGAGACTACTTGATTCCTTTGCCACACAGAGTAATAAGAGTAATATTATTATGATCAATCTTGATGTTTGACTAAAGTTTTACCATGGTTGATTATTATTAGTTGCTTACATAGAATGGTTAATCAACTAGAATATTGAAAGCTAAAATGTGAAATTAAGGATCTACTCTTTGTTGCTTTTCAGTAAAAGGAAAACCAGAGCCTTACAGAACCCTGCATAGTCTAGCTAAGTGGACTAAGTATATCTATTGACAGTTAAGTCTTGCTGAGTATTAGTATACTCAGCCTTGCTGTTGAATCCTGTTTCAGGTATGAGTTTTGAGGACTAGACCGCTAGTCTGACTTGGCCCTGCTCTTTGCCCTCTGGCTGGTCCGTAGAGTGGGATCCGTCTCTGGCCGGCAATGACCCCAACGAGTGATACCTTGCTTGGGCTAGCTTGGCATCCTTTTGCGATGTGTTGTAGCCGTCGTGTTTTCTTTCTGCTGCTTAAACTCTGAACATTAAACTTATGTCTTGTATAATGTTTTACTGAGTTTGGACCTGTAATAATACTTTGAACTTGTTGTAATAACTGCTATGCCTGTGTTGTAAGATATTTGGTTGTAATATCTCTGGACTCGCCTTCGTGCGGAGTATGCTTGTTCAATCTGAGATCTGGTGGTTGTATCGGGACGTTACCCGACAGACCAAGAATTGTTCCGTTTGAAGTGCGTTTAAGTCGGTGTTGCCTTTATGGTGATGGCCAGCGCACTTGAGCCGGGATAATTCAGGTGGTTCTGCCATAGGGATCATGAATTCTGGAGGCATACCAAATCCAGTAGTTGGATCCCAACCAGCTGGGTATCCTGACATAAAGCTCACTTGTGCATATGTAGCCATCGGTGTAGAATTGGTGTACACAGGAGGAATCAGAGTTGACGCTACAGTACCAATCGGCTGTGCATCTATGACACCCTCAACAACATGAGCTTGAGGATGGATATGTGATGTCCCAGTAGCCGATCCAGTAGGAGAGAAGACCATCTAACTAGCCTGATGATAAGCCGGTCCCAAAAAGCCAGGTGTTCCCCTATCTTGTAGCGTCTTGAGCACAGCATTGTGGATGTGGTTGGCCTTGAGTGGAGCATGATTCACGAAAGCATGTCCAATCGCCTGATTCATCTGATGTATCATCATGTCCTCCTTCTGTGACTCTTCATGTGATATAAAAGTGGGAAAATCGAATTTTGTGATTACCTCCCCACTCCTGTTGGTGCTGAAGGACAAAAGGCACCGCTGCTCAAAAGCATCTGTAATTGCTTTAAGTTCTGCCTTGTGTTCTTCCTTCAGCTTCTTTTATCGATCGGGATCTAGTTTTGCTCAAAAACCTCTGCCTTCTCTGACATCTTGATGTTTCTTGTCCCACTGGGCGTGCCAAAAGATGTGTTGACGCGAGATGATCACACACCAAGCCCAGGAGCCCCGTACGCCAAGCCCAGACTGCACTTGATTAGAACCAAGGCGTGCCTATCAATTTGACCTATAAATTGACAAGGAAACAGCAAACTGTCAAATTCAAGAGTGTATCGGCTGGATTTCCGAATCACTCTTACGCAAGGTATAGAGAACGACAACAGATCGGGTATGATGAGCATGTAATAAAAGCGATCTATACGGATCGGCAATGAACTGCCGATGCCGATAAGCAACTAGACAGCTAAATCTAAAGCCGACACGTGCGGGGTAACAATGTACAAACCCACGAATGTATGGATCTGGACAAAGCTAAGTTATGATTCAATCTAATCGGCTTTACAAGGTTTTATCGTGATAAACAAGGAGCTTACAGCCGATTAAATAGATCACTAAGCCGGGTAGTTGTGAATTAATCTAAACGAGAAAACAGATGCCCAGAGATCAAAACTTAGATAAATTCGATATAATTTTGGCCAGGCAAACCTAACACACACGTATGGAACACCGTCGGGTCGTTCCCAAACAACCTTTTGCCTTTTCCGGCTTGTGGATAGGAACACTCTCCCCGACTATAGGGCTCCAAGGTCCAACCTTGTCCCTTCTAGTCGTAGTGTTGCGCAACATAAAATAAAACCTATCCCTAAGAGAGAGTGTCAGGTATATCCACTCCCCGGTCCAATCGGTTACTAGGCTTACCGCGTACCATATTTATGGCATGTGGCTAGTACATTCAAAAACTTAACCAGCACTACCACACACCGCAACCTTAGCATGTTCATCAACACAGATGGGATCTCACCAAAGGTCATGATATCGAACACAACCCCGTCCGTCGTCCTTATATTGATAACAGAAAGTAAACAAGCAATGCCTATAAAGCTCGCGAGTGACAGGCAATCACTCGACTTTTACCGGTCCTATAAGCTTAGCAAGTAGTCGAACTCAGGTCTAGTGTTCAGTACATAGGTTCCTAGGATCATGCATCTAGGGTTTTAAATCAAATCCTAAGAACTGTAAATGCACAAGTAAATAATAATAGTAAATGATAATAATTTGAAATATAGGTTATGCCCGGGGCTTGCCTTCTCGGTAGTCGCTAACTATTTCAGCTCTAGGCTCTTCCGAACTTTGGTCCGGGGCTTCAGTTAGTACGGCGGTATTTGCTTGAGCTTTGAGATCACCTCCTTCGGAATCCGGGATCAGCTCGTACGTCCCGTCCGACAAAGTAGTCGTATCTATATGTAATGCAAGAACAATATTATAAACACACATGGGCAATCGTTTATAGAGTAGTTAAATAACAATTTTAACTACACAAGGCATCATGATCAACAGCACAAATGAAGTTTACTAACTTCATAAACAAGTGGGGGTGATTTTCTATAACAAGTAAGTCATTTTTTTCTAATAAATAAACAACTCAAAGCACAAACAGAAATAAATTTAGCAAAAATTACGCTAAATAGAACATGAATAGATTAAGCTACCCTGTAAAAATCATGCCAAAACATGTAGCCATTTATTCACAACAAACCATTCATTAAGACAACACCTAGAACAAGCTTGAATTATACAGGTCAAACTATAGCAAAGCAGAAGCTCAAAATTTAACAGGAGGTCGAAACGGAAATGAACTAGCTACTGTGGATTTTTGATGATTTTATCTACGTAGAATTAATTCTGAGAAAATAAACAAAGTAGACATCAGATTAGAAAGATTCATTTTTAGCTCAACTGAATTTATACTGAATTTCAAAGTTCACTGCTAGAAATTACAAAGAAGTCCTTAGAGCACTATTCAACTGAGTCTATGGCTATTCAAAGAACCCCCTGGGTTTTCTTGAATTCAAAACCGAAGGTCCTTGGCTGGGTCAGAGAGAGGGGGCGGCAGTTGACCAGCCAAATCCCGGCGAGGGGCTCACCGGCGTCGAGGGGTAGGTTGGGGAAAACGGAGTAGAGGCCGAGGCGGTTCTCTGGATGCTCTTGGGTCGCGAAATGACGGCTGGAGGAGATCAGTCCACGGCGAGCGGCAGCCGGTGGAGCTCGGAGCATGGCGGCGGGGTGGTTCCCGTGGGGTTTGGGAGAGGAGAAGGGGCTGGGAAGCTACGCTAGGACGAGGCGGAGCGGATGGTGGGGTTGGCGTGGGTGGAGCGGGTCTGTGGTGGCGGGGCGACAGCGGGGGTGAGCTCGTCGGAGTTCAAGCGGGGCGGCGGCGGCATTCTGAGGTGTGGGAGCACGGAGAAGGCGAAAGGAGGAGAGGAATAGCTTTCTGGGATTCTTATGGTGCTCGTGCGTGCGACAGAGGGGGTTCTGGGGCTCTGCCCGGGGCTATCCACGGCGGCGTCGCGGGTGGCGACCGCCTGGGCAGCTCTGGGCGCGGCGGGGGTGCGTGGCATGGCAGGAGGGGCACCAGCGCGAACAAAGGAGAGCGGCGAGGAGCATCAGCGCGACGTGTGGAGGCTAGCAGGCAGGAGGTGGCGCGGGGAGCAGCTCTCCACAGCGGGCGGGCGGCGGTCTGCACAGCGGCGCCGGGGAAAACAGAGGAAGGACCTGGAGGAAGGAGAAAAGGACCCAAATGCAATTTCCAAAAATTCCATGGACCAGTCTGTAAACCAGCGATAACTTTTAAAATAGGGCTCAAATGAAAAAGTGCCCAACATGAAAGTTGTTCAACTTTTCAAGATCTACAACTTTGATGTTGTGCAAAAATTTATTTGATCAAAGATTCAAGAACTAATTTTAAAAACATAAAAGGGATTTTGAATTCTTGGAATTTTGTATTTTTCAATGCAATTTCACTTCAAACTTAGGCTAATTTGAAAATTTTCCTGCCATGTAATGATTACACCACATTTTGCAAAAACACCCTCCACAAAATGTATAATTTCACAACCTATTCAAATATAACTATAAAAAGGACCTTGCATAAAATCATAATTACACATGTAACCTTTATATTTACAAAAAGATCCTTTTTCAAATAATTCAAGCACATGATGCACACAATAGATACACAACAACTGTGCAGACACCTAGGGTGTCACAGTGTGTGGTAGCGGTGGTTAAGTGTTTGAACGTACTAGCCACATGCCGTAAATATGGTACGCGGTAAGCCTAGTAGCTGATCGGACCGGTGAGTGGATATACCTTTCACTCTCTCTTAGAGATAGGTTTTTATTTATGTTTATGTTGTGCAACACCACGGGTGCAGGGAGGAAGTTGGTGCCCTGTAGTCGGGGAGAGTGACCCTATCCACAAGCCGGAATGAAAGGTCAATGGTTGTTTGGGAACGACCCAATAGTGTTCCAAATGTGTGTGTTAGGTTTACCTTGCAAGGTTGGAAATCCGATTCGAATCGTCCGTCTCTCGCGGATATTGAGACTACTTGATTCCTTTGCCACACAGAGTAATAAGAGTAATATTATTATGATCAATCTTGATGTTTGACTAAAGTTTTACCATGGTTGATTATTATTAGTTGCTTACATAGAATGGTTAATCAACTAGAATATTGAAAGCTAAAATGTGAAATTAAGGATCTACTCTTTGTTGCTTTTCAGTAAAAGGAAAACCAGAGCCTTACAGAACCCTGCATAGTCTAGCTAAGTGGACTAAGTATATCTATTGACAGTTAAGTCTTGCTGAGTATTAGTATACTCAGCCTTGCTGTTGAATCCTGTTTCAGGTATGAGTTTTGAGGACTAGACCGCTAGTCTGACTTGGCCCTGCTCTTTGCCCTCTGGCTGGTCCGTAGAGTGGGATCCGTCTCTGGCCGGCAATGACCCCAACGAGTGATACCTTGCTTGGGCTAGCTTGGCATCCTTTTGCGATGTGTTGTAGCCGTCGTGTTTTCTTTCTGCTGCTTAAACTCTGAACATTAAACTTATGTCTTGTATAATGTTTTACTGAGTTTGGACCTGTAATAATACTTTGAACTTGTTGTAATAACTGCTATGCCTGTGTTGTAAGATATTTGGTTGTAATATCTCTGGACTCGCCTTCGTGCGGAGTATGCTTGTTCAATCTGAGATCTGGTGGTTGTATCGGGACGTTACCCGACAGACCAAGAATTGTTCCGTTTGAAGTGCGTTTAAGTCGGTGTTGCCTTTATGGTGATGGCCAGCGCACTTGAGCCGGGATAATTCAGGTGGTTCTGCCATAGGGATCATGAATTCTGGAGGCATACCAAATCCAGTAGTTGGATCCCAACCAGCTGGGTATCCTGACATAAAGCTCACTTGTGCATATGTAGCCATCGGTGTAGAATTGGTGTACACAGGAGGAATCAGAGTTGACGCTACAGTACCAATCGGCTGTGCATCTATGACACCCTCAACAACATGAGCTTGAGGATGGATATGTGATGTCCCAGTAGCCGATCCAGTAGGAGAGAAGACCATCTAACTAGCCTGATGATAAGCCGGTCCCAAAAAGCCAGGTGTTCCCCTATCTTGTAGCGTCTTGAGCACAGCATTGTGGATGTGGTTGGCCTTGAGTGGAGCATGATTCACGAAAGCATGTCCAATCGCCTGATTCATCTGATGTATCATCATGTCCTCCTTCTGTGACTCTTCATGTGATATAAAAGTGGGAAAATCGAATTTTGTGATTACCTCCCCACTCCTGTTGGTGCTGAAGGACAAAAGGCACCGCTGCTCAAAAGCATCTGTAATTGCTTTAAGTTCTGCCTTGTGTTCTTCCTTCAGCTTCTTTTTATCGATCGGGATCTAGTTTTGCTCAAAAACCTCTGCCTTCTCTGACATCTTGATGTTTCTTGTCCCACTGGGCGTGCCAAAAGATGTGTTGACGCGAGATGATCACACACCAAGCCCAGGAGCCCCGTACGCCAAGCCCAGACTGCACTTGATTAGAACCAAGGCGTGCCTATCAATTTGACCTATAAATTGACAAGGAAACAGCAAACTGTCAAATTCAAGAGTGTATCGGCTGGATTTCCGAATCACTCTTACGCAAGGTATAGAGAACGACAACAGATCGGGTATGATGAGCATGTAATAAAAGCGATCTACTACGGATCGGCAATGAACTGCCGATGCCGATAAGCAACTAGACAGCTAAATCTAAAGCCGACACGTGCCGGGTAACAATGTACAAACCCACGAATGTATGGATCTGGACAAAGCTAAGCTTATGATTCAATCTAATCGGCTTTACAAGGTTTTATCGTGATAAACAAGGAGCTTACAGCCGATTAAATAGATCACTAAGCCGGGTAGTTTGTGAATTAATCTAAACGAGAAAACAGCGATGTGCCCAGAGATCAAAACTTAGATAAATTCGATAAATTTTGAATAGATCTGAACGAAGCGACAGCGATGCGCCTGGAAGCTAAAGCTCAGATTTACTAGATAAACAAAAACTTAGCAGCAAACCAAGTCGCTCGAATGTGAGGCGTCCTTGATCGGCTCGAAAGAACTCGCAGAAAGAAAAAAGATGGCGAAGTCGCCGACGAGAAAGTAAATTGCAAGTAGTAAAGTTTGTTTGTTTGGATGTGTATCAATCTTTACAATAGTCCGGGGGCTCATATTTATACCCCACGCTAACACAATCCTAGCCAATTACAGCAAAGCACGATTCTATTCTAGGGAATAAAAACTACTTCTAAAAATAAGATAACTCTTGCCAAACCGAAGCCAAAATATCTGGTCAACTATTTCTCCCTCGGTCAGCAAGATCTTTGACCGTGGCACACGATCATACTCCCAAATCTACCGATCGTACAACATAGAACCCTTTCTCCTTCACAACATGCCTCCTTGACACGTGCCAAAATCTAGTGTCAACAGTAGGGAGTGTGCGAGGAGGAGGATCGGAGAAGAACCGGACTTGTCAGCTTCTCTTCGTCTTGTACCTCGACGTGAACGAATCACTTGAGTAAGTATCTGGAGTTCATCTTCTCTTAAGTCATTGGTTAAGTATTCTTAAGTTATTTATTCGTTTACGGGTTCATCATACATTCTTATAACGTATGCTCTGGTAGAGGGCCCCTGATAAAGACGTGTAACCCTGTACGCCACTAGAGTAGTAATCGAAGGATTGGATGTGGTGTCTAGGCCTTAGATTGCCTTTGTTTGCCTCGTACTCTATAGTATTGCGGGGTAGACCGCAGGTGGTGACAGCCCTATCGATCCGCTACGAAGCTGCTTCGTGGTTAGTGCACTCCCCCCTGTCCGGGTGCGGCGTAGAGCAACAAGCCGGAGGTCCCCAACAGTACTTGGGTCAGACCGGTACCCGAAGTAAACGAGTGAAAGCCTAAGTCTACCTTACCTTGATCCTTATCTTTAGATAAACCACACTACCCAAAGCTCTCCTACTTCTTGTTCTCCTGGGTTAAGCTAGCCAGAAGGTCGTTACACATCCGTTCCCTGTGGAAATTACGATACCCTGAATACTTCCGGGTGCAGTGCTACAATGGTATCTTCCGAGCACTTGCGGATTATTCTGTGAATGTTAAGAAATACCAACAACGTCTGTGGTTTTATGGGTGAATGACCCTCCGGCAGAGATGCCAAACTGCAGGGCAGATTACTTGCTAAGCCCTAACCAGAAGTGTTGGAGCAACATTTGGTCAGGGATAGACAAGTATGGGCTGGCATGTGTAAGTTGTGAAAACCTAGCCCAGGCTGCACCTTAGGATTCCTTCTTGTCCTAACGAAAGTCGAGGATTTCTTTCCGTAGGGAAGCAATGTGAGAAATGGGGAAGAATGCGAGACATAATCTATCTCGAAGTTCTTCCCATTCTCTGTTTACCTTTTGTGGCGGAACCACCCAAAAGACTAGGCCTGGGTGCACTGATCTTCATTGCTAAGCAACTCGGATCCAGTTCGGCACGCACAGGTAGTTCCTCGAGTGAAGCCTCGATAAAAGCCACGCTATTCCATGATCGCGCAGACGACAGTCACACGAAGGTGAGCCCAGAGATTACAACACAGAACATCTCATACATCTCAGAGGATTGCAGCGGAAGATAAATTTATTACAAAATCAGTTTAGAGTAGTAAAGTACTATAGAGTTCAACTAAGCAAATTATTCAAGTCTCATTGTTCAGTGGAAGCAGTAAAAGACAACTAGCGAAAGGATGTGACGCATCGATAAAACCCGTATGAACGCATGACTCAGCGGGAGGGTGGTCAGCACCTACCGAAGGACCATCCCACTCAACAGGCCAGCCCAGAGGCAGAGAACAAGGCCAAGTAAGACTCACAATCAACTCTTCAAAGTTAGTACCTGAAAACAGTGCCACAAGCAAGGCTGAGTATACTAATACTCAGCAAGACTTACCCGTCACCGGACATAACATAGTCCGATAACTAGACATACAAGGCTTTTTGGTTTGTGGGGTTTGTTTTGCCAAAAATGCCACTAAGAGTTGATCCTTATTTTAAGATTTTATTTTTGCCACTTTCTAGTTGTATTAACCATTCTAAGTTGGCAACTATCTCTACTCAAACATGGTAGAGCAAACAATTAATCATACAACAGTATTATGAACATTTGTTCCACTTGTTACTCTATGTGGCCGAAAACATTAAGCAATCTCATGCCGTGAGAGGCGGATGATTCTGAATCGAATTTCAACCTGGCCAGGGGAACCTAAACCACACGCATGGGGATCGACTTCGCTCCCGCCCATGCTACTGTTCCCCTTTCTTCTCTAGTCCATGGACACGGGGTACCCTCCTCGACTATAGAGTCCGACCACTCTGCACCCATACATCCGGACAAAAATAAAGCCTACTTTTACCAGGAGGGTTTACCAACATTCCACATGCTGGTCCGATCAGGTACTTAAGCTTACCGATTACCATATTTATCGGTATGTGGCTAGTACTTTCAAACGCTTAACGAGATGAGCCACACACCGCGACCTTAACCATTTTTACTACACCAGTGGGGTATCACAACTACACAACCCCGCCTGTTGTCCTTATATTTCAGCAGAAATTTAAAGTCAGACAATTCCTATATGCTCGTGAGAGGCAGAAAACCACTCGACTTCTACTGTACCTAGTTAGCGGGGCAACTAGTCGGTAAAAAGATCCGGATATCAAACCTAGGGATCATGCATCTAAGGTTTTCGATCAATGCCTAGAAAACGTAAATGCAAAAATAAAATTATTACAACACATTATGAATAGTTAGATGAATAATAACTCCAAAAATAATGGGATTATGCACCGGGGCTAGCCTTCTTGGGCACTGTCAGGTAGAGAAACCTCTGGGGCTTGGCCTAGGTCTTTAGCTAGGTTAGTGCAGTTCAGATTAAACTCTTGAGTAGCACAAGAGTCCGCGGGAACCAGCTCGTAGTCACCATCAGCAAGATTAACTGCTTCTATATACAATGCAAGATTATGAGTTACAACATGATAAAGATTTCTTTCCTTCACAATAAAGTTGTAGTCTAACAAAATAACTTAAAGATGATCTTTGTGAACTTATTTACTGGGCAGTCATTTATGGAGTAGTATTTATCAATATGTTTCTTCATCAGTGAGTGTGTGGGTTGGTTTTCCTTTTCAACATTAAAACATAGCATGTTTTCATAATTTCATAATAGCAATTCTACTCATAAGTTAGTGATGAAAATTTAATGTAGAATAGTTCAGATAATTTGGCATCTACTGTGTGAATTTCAGCATCTAACTATAGAGCATTTAATCATATAAATTCATGCAAACATATTGCTCTAATTACTTCCCAATTTTGCACAGAATGATTGACAAGGGTTCTGGTGCTACAAAATTTACAGAAGCATCTATATAACATTTACTCAGTACTGTAAAATTTGTAGGTTTTATTTACTTAAGTATTAGAGGTTATAAAATTAACAAAATCAGCAAGCTATTGAATAAGATTAATTCTACAGAGAGTTATACCAGGGATATTGTGACACTTCAGGTGTCTAGCCATTAAATCAGAGTTGAATATGTGAACTTGGTGTTTACTCTTGTATGATATCTAAATATATTCAGTACAAAAGCAAGGGTATTCTGGTAATAATGGAAAATTGCAAGTCTCTCTTTGTAAAAAGTTTTGAATTAGGAAGTATTTTCAACTTCGTGAAGGGCTTTCTTGCAAATGTAATTATTTTGGTAGCAATGTTGCATTTTAGCCCAAAAATATTGAAATTTTGCTATTAAAAATATTTTTTCCTTAATGGAATAAAGTTTATTTGAATTTTTGAAAATATCTTCAAAACCTTTGATCTAGTGAAAATTTGCATAACATGAAAGTTGTAGATCTTGAAAAATTTAACAACTTTCATGTTGGGGACATTTTCATTTGAGCCCTAGATCAGTGGGAAATTTTAGTTTTCAGTTAAGCCCCTGGACTTTCTACAAATTTCAAATCAGTCCTCCCAGTTGTCTCCTACCTCCAGCTTCTCTGGAATCCTGGCGGCGCTGCCCCGCCGTCGGTCTCCCTACCCACCGGCCGCTCCCACCGCCGATTGATGCGCCGATAAGCCTCCTTGATCCCTCCTGGTCCCACTCCTCCCCTGGGTGGCACATTCCCCTTCTTCCACAACGTGCCGCACCGCTGCCGCCTCTGTTTCGAAATCCGGCGAGCCCGACCGCCGCCGAAATTGCCTCCCGAGCCGCCGAGCCGTCTCCATGCGTCGCCCATGTGGCTTCGCCGCCTCTGCTGGCCTCCATGCGTCGCGCCATGCTACCCCGCGAGCTCTTCTACGTGCCACATCGCCGGCCGCTTGTGGAAAGGCCTCTGTCTCCGCCAGATCCCGCCCACAAGCTCCTGGCGAGCTCATCTTTTCCCTCTCCTGCTTATCCTCTTCATCTGGGACCTATTAATAGCCCAGTCGAGCTCAATTGATGTCACACTTCCACCGCCGCCCTCTCTTCCAACTCCGGCGACCCCTGACCGCCGCCGACCCGCCGCCATAGTCCTCTTCCAACCCCCACAACACCTTGGTTAGCTTCGCCTTGCGCTTGTGAAGCTAATCAACCACCTCTCGTCACCATACCCCTGCCGGAGCACCACCATTGCCGTGCACTTCCGCGCGCCGAGCTCTGCGCCAACGCCGACGAGCTCCCTCCGGCCACTTTGTGCCCCACTCAACCCCCTAGCAGGTGCGCCTTGAGTTGCTTATGCTCTCTGGCCCCTCGGCCCTCGCCGCCGGCGACCAGCGCCACCGGAATCAGCCTGTCAATCCTTCCCTCCCCCTTTGACTCCGGCCAAGGGCCTAAGTGTTATGATTCAAAGTTTTCTGAGGACCTTTCTGCAAAAGTATAAATCCTTTTAAAGCTGAACTTTAAAAAATTCATAGTAAATTTCAGAAAAATAAAAAAAAATGCAAAATTAATTTTGCTATGTTCCTTGTGTTTAGCTCTACAAGATGATGCTATAGTTTAATTTGAAACTTTGTGTAGCTGGTTTTAAAAATAGGGTAATGTATAGATCTTTTTATTTATGTCCTAGGCCCTAGATTTGCTTTTCTTGTGAGATTTTGCCTATGTGATCTATAAAGTATGTTTAGTCCTATGTATTTTTTTTCTAGAACCACTCTTGAACCCCAGCATGTGCTTTTCAAAATTTCCTTCTAGTGTAGAATTTGTATCTTTAAATATTTACTTAAATCCTTTCTATGGTTTATTGCAAAAACCTTTTTTCCATGTTATTCTGAGTAATTAAAGTACTTGACATGGATCATCTTGATTGCTTGATTGAGTGAATTCACAATCTTTTTCGTGAAGGAAAGCTATACTCAAGTATAGTACCTTACTATTTTCAAATTATTGCATTTCATATAGAGATCACGCCGTTAACAGATGTAACATACGAGCTTATCCAGGAACCAGACCGGGATTTTTCTGAAGCCCAGGCCAACGTCGTTGAACTAACTGAAGCTCCGAACTCCGATTCGGAAGAGCC
Organism: Panicum virgatum; assembly: GCF_016808335.1. NCBI lineage: Eukaryota > Viridiplantae > Streptophyta > Magnoliopsida > Poales > Poaceae > Panicum > Panicum virgatum. The sequence continues at coordinate 23,113,680 of NC_053145.1, forward strand.
AAAGTCTACTGACTCTATAGACACCAATACAGGCAAGACCCGATGCATAATCCTATTATTTTTAAATTATGCAATTCAGTACTATTTACTTGTGCATTTAAGTTATTGTAGTTGAATGAAAACCTTAGTTGCATAATTCTAGATACCTATTGATTGAACACTAGAACTTAGTCCGCTTAGATGCTATGCTAATAGGACCGGTAAAGGTCGAGTGATTTCCTGTCACTTGCGAGATTTATAGGAGTTGATTGTTTACATTCTTGCAATTACTATAAGGACCATGGACTGATTCGGTTACAAGCTTCATATTGGAAATCCATCTATGTTGAGAAATTACTAAGGCGGCAGTGTGTAGTAGCGGTGGTTGCATTTGAAAGTACTAACCACATGCCGTAAATATTATACGCGGTAAGTGTCGGTGTTTACCGCCAAGCCTGCTCAGGGTTACCCTTAGCAGTAAGGTTTGTAGGTAGGGATCAGCAGCTCTGGAACTCGATGGTGCAAGGAACACAAAGATTTAGATAGGTTCGGGCCGCGAGTTGCGTAATACCCTACGTCCTGTGTGGTGGTTTGTATCACCTTAGGTGTTGATGATTTTTGAGGGGGTAACTGCCCGCCCTTATATATCCAGGGGGACAGGCTTACATGGAAAGTCCTAGCCGAGTACAGTTGGAGTCCTACTACAGCACGATCGGGTAGTTTCCTTTGTACTGCAGTTATTTCTACGGCTATTCGGGTAGTTACAAAAGAGGTAAGGTACATCCATGAGCTATCCCTTACTTTAGAATATTCTATGCCTATAGGCAGTCCCGCTGTCGCGGGTCTGACAAGCCCCCGAGCACTTCGTAGCCGAGTCCTGCAGGCGTCGAGTACTTGGCTGGGCATCTTCGAGTATTTCAAGTAGTCAGAACATCCTTCTGGTTGCTTCTGGGCCTTCCTTCAGATACATTGAGTAGTCCTCCAAGTACTTCCGGTTGCTTCGAGACTGTGAGGTGCTCAAGCCCCGAAATTTTGATCATATATGGTGCACGAAGTACTCGCACTCCATATGGAGTAGCCCCTGTGATGAGGACATCGCCACGCTGGACATGTACGAACTGGCCTCATCTCCAAGTTACAAGTCAACTCCAACTCGGTTTTTACGTTCATCTCGGATTCAGCCAATACCCCTGCACGGTTTCGGCGATATCTCCCTCATACGGAGTCGGAATGAGGTAATCTTGGATGCGTTGGAATCGTGACGACGAGACGCTTCTTTTGGTTCTAGTACCAGATCCAGAAGCCTCGTGGATAATTCTGTGTGACCATGGGAAGGTGCTGCGACACCTGTTTTGGGCCTTTTTCAGGCTTTGTATCGTGTCGGGCCTTAAGCCCAAGTTGTGGGTGCCCCCCCTGGTCGCCCCCAACCCTAGGATGCCCCCTTCTCCTTTAAACTCAGTAGCTGCCGCCGTTTAGACTTGGGTTTTGTTTAGTTCTTGTGTTTTCCTTCGAGAAACATAGATTGATTCGTTGTAACTATGGCGACAAGTCCTTTTACAGTGATCCAGGGCCCCCGTTCTTGATCTCCTCCACTGTGTCGATTAGTCCTTTGGAATCGAGTTCTCGAACCCCTCTTTAATTCGCTTCATTCATATTTGCAATATCAGATTGCGTGTTTACATCTTCTTTGTTCTTCGATTCGCTTGCAGGAAAAGCCTTCTCGGCGAGGTCAATCAAGTTGTGCTTGGTTGATAACCAACAGAGCAGTGGTGTAACAGTTGCTTGACTTCGAATCATGCTGATTAGAAGCTAGATCGCCAACATCACACACTCCACCAATCGAATTTACCTCTACCTCTCGGAAGATCGGGCCTTGTTCTCATCAAGTGGTATCAGATTTCAGGTTTCCCGTGAGGTGTTTGTGACACTTAAGGTGTCAGTGCTTTTAAATACAATCAATGTACCTTAGTTAAACTAAAAAGAAAAATTTAGGAAATTAATTCAAAGAGAAAGGGTCAAATAAAAGACAAATCATACAAAAGAAATTAAAGGAGAGAGAAAAAGGAGTGAAAAGCTACTCAAAATTTAATTCAAAAATGTGCACAAAATTTTAGTTGGCTCATGAGAGGTACTTCAATTGACATGTGCTCAATTGAACTTCAGCCAAAATCAAGTCAAAAACTGAATAAAACCGAAGTCCTTTTGTGCAAATTTGCAAATGTACAAATAGTTCAAAATGTGAGTTTCAAATAAAAATTTGCATAACACGAAAGTTGTAGATCTTGAAAAGTTATGCAAAAGTGGTATTCAACACTTTTCCATTTGAGCCCACCAAGTAGGAGAAATTTTTTGTTTACCGAAAGGTCCCTGGAATTTCAGAAATCCCAAATAGGCCCTCACCTTCACCTCTCTCTCTCCCGGTGCTCTGTTTTCCCGCCGCCCGCCGTACGCCGCCGGTGGACTTTTTCCACCTCACGCCCGCGGCCAAATGGACCCGGGGAGTCCCTCAGCGCCACCTAGCCGCCTCTTGGCACCTCCTCGCGTGCACACGCGTCCCAGACCCCTCCCCGAGCCGCCACGACACCCCGGCCGGCGCAGCATCGCTGCCTCCTCCGCCCGCTCGCCGTCGACTCGCCCAGGGCCAAATCGACCACCCCCAGTCGCTACTCTTCCCCTCGCCTAGGAGCTTCTTGGCCTATAAGAACCCCCAGAGCCCCGCCATTGCGCGCCTTCTCCTCCTTCTTCCTCCTCCCGCCGCTCCGCCATGGCCGCCGAGATCCAGCTCGCGCGGACCGGCTAACCCAGCCCTGCATTGCCCCCTCCGACCACCGCAGCAGCTTCGTCCACCTCCTAGTTAAGCTCCACGCGTGCGGAATCGAACCCAAACCTACTCCCAACGCCGTTCCCCTTTTGCGCCGCCGCCGGCGAGCTCGGGCTCACCGCGGACCGGCCAGCTCCGAAGGAGACCGAGCCCGACAGCTACCCCAGGAGCATCCACAAGCTCCCGCCGTGCTCGTGCGCACCCTGTTCCCCTACCCCGAGCCCTCTTTCACCTCCAGCGCCGGCGAACCGAACAATCGCCCCGCCATTGACGCCGACGAGCTCGAATCCGTGCGCCAAACCTTCGAACGTCGACCAGGGTAGGTGTTCCTCGATCCTTTCTCTCCCACGCGCCTCCCCGTGGCAGCTCCGGTAAGCCCTGCATCGCTAAACACCACCGGCAAGATGCCACGGCGGAAAAGGCCGGCGAAGGACCCGGTTGTAATTTCTTTTTTTCATTCAGGGGTGTTTCTGCAAGTTTTCCAGAGTATATCAGTGAACTTCTAAAATGCAGAACTAATCATAGAAAAATGGTACAAATGCAAACTCAACGGATTTGGAATCCTGGTAACAAGATCTACAAATTTTGTAACAGTCACATCTGCAGAAACTCAACCGATTTTAATCTGGGAAAAAGAATAAGAAAACCACCTTATGCTTGTTCATGAAGTTCTGCTCATCAAATATCCTTGATTTTTGGATATGTTATCACTAATGGAATTTTAAGATCACAGTAAAAGGATGGCACCCAACCAAAACAGTTATCATTTTGGAACAATCAAGATTCTCTAATCTGTTGTTAGCTTTCTCGATTTAATTTTGGAAAATATGCACATGAACTTGCTCTGAAATTTTTACTACATGCTTGTGCCACTGAATCCCTGCTAATCTCTAAATTTAAGATTTATTAGAGTTCAATTGCTATATACCATGATTTATGCTTGTTTAATCAACTTAATTCTTCATATATAGTTCTTATGCTCAGAAAAATCTATATTTATTTCTGAAGTCTCTTTTTAGCCCTGTGTTCCTGTCTAAAAATTTTGAGCTGCAGTTACTGAGTTTTGCTTTGCTTAATAATCATGCTTAGCATCTTAGGGCTAGATTTACTATTTTTGTTCTGAGTAATCCACAATGTTTCTGATCATGATTTTTGGGAATGATCTTGTTTAGAGTATGTTCTACCTTTAATAAAAAGTTCATATGCAGTTCTGATCAAATGCACCTTGAGAAATTTATGCTAACTCATGCTAAGTTAACTGCATAACTAATTTATCGTACTGAGTTAAATCTTGAAAATTTTTCTGGAGTATGATCAGCTCATGAATAGTCTCTGGTAAAAATTTGAGAACCAAATCCTTAGTAAAACTTTCTGTAGAATTAATCTTTATTAATGGCTTGCTATTTTATTCTTTTTATCACCTCTTCTGTATAAGCGTATAAAATCTGGAAAAATTTCAGTGCTGAGTATATGCTTTGAAGTTGCTTCCATAAATTTGTAGCACCAGAACCCATCCTAAACATTCTGTAAAAAAAGATGATGCAACTAGAGTAATCCTTTTGCATGAATAGTTATAGTTTGTGCTCTATGGTAGATGCTGAAATTTCTACCATGAATGTTCAAGTTTGGATCTGAGTTACTTTAGTGTTTCATCACTAGCTCATTAGTAGATGTGTTGTTAAGAAATAATGAAAGCATGCGATGTGTTGAAATTAAAAAAATAGAAACCAAAACCTCCCACTCATTCATGAAGAAACGTAGTTATGTTGACTACTCTATAAACGACTGCCCATGAAATAAAAAAGTGAAATCATCACTAAATTTAACTTGTTGAAACACAACTTTATCGTGAAGAAAAGAAATCGTCATCCATGAGTAACTCATAATCTTGCATTGCATATAGAAACGGTTAATCTCGCGGACGGTGACTACGAGCTGGTGCTCGCGGACTCTCGTGTGGATCAGGAGGTCAATCTGAATTGTGCTAACTTGTCTCAAGACCTGGGCCAAGCCCCAGAAGCTTTTCTGCCTGACAGTGCCCAAGAAGGCAAGCCCCGGAGCATAATCCCAATATTTTCCGAATTATCTTTCAGCTATCTATTTATTAATGTATTGTAATATTTTGTTTTCTGCATTTAAGTTTTCTAGGAGTTGATCGAAAACCTTAGATGCATGATCCCTAGGAACCTATATATGCTACCGGATCTTTTTATCGACTAGTTGCCATGCTAAATAGGTACGGTAGAAGTCGAGTGGTTTCCTGCCTCTCGCGAGCAAATAGGATTTGTACTGGCTTTAATTCCTACTGAAATATAAGGACAACGGGCGGGGTTGTGTAGTTGTGATACCCCGCTGGTGTAGTAAAAAATAGCTAAGGTCGCGGTGTGTGGCTCATTTCAGTTAAGCGTTTGAAAGTACTAGCCACATACCGAGAAATATGGTAATCGGTAAGCTTAAGTACCTGATTGGACCGGCGAGTGGAACGATCTCGCACCCTCCTGATAGAAGTAGGGTTTATATTTTTGTCGCGACGTACGGGTGCAGAGTGGTCGGACTCTGTAGTCGGAGGTGGGTGTTCCGGATCCACGGACTGGAAAGAAAGGGGAAGAGTAGCGTGGGCGGGAGCAAAGTCAATCCCCATGCGTGTGGTCTAGGTTTCCCTGGCCAGGTTGAAATTCGATTCGGAATCGTCCGCCTCTCACGGCATGAGATTGCTTAATGATTTCGGTCACATAGAGTAACAAGTGGAACCTAATGATGATAATACTACTGGTTGATTAAATGGTTGTTCTACCATGTTTGTATAGAGTTAGATGCAAACTTAGAATGGTTAATCCCACTGGAATATGGCTAAATAAAATATGAAAACAAGGATCAACTTTTAGTGGTGTTTTTGGCAAAACAAACCCCACCAACCAAAAGCCTTACATGTCTAGTTATCGGACCATGTTATATCCGGTGACGGGTCAGTCTTGCTGAGTATTAGTATACTCAGCCTTGCTTGTTTGCTTGGTAATTGTGATTTTAGAACAACACTGTATAAAACTGATAACTCGGAACAGTATAGACAACTGGAAATTTTCGAACCTTAAAAGTTGATCAAACGAAAAATCATTCAACATGAAAGTTGTCGACAACTAAGTGATGAACTTACCATAAAAATTTGAAAAACTTTTGACATCTGGTTTTAGAGTTATGGTCAAAATACACCCTCTCTAGACACTCAGTTTTCCTGGTTGACATCACTCTGAATACCTGAGCATACCACCCCCGCAGAGTCCGAATTGATCTTAGTGATGACTAGATGAATCATTCCTTATTATCAGAGGGATCTTGTGTGAATTTCTGATAATTTTTGAAGCAAATTATCTATCGTTTTGGCAATTTCTTTCACTATCCAGAGTTAGTAGTTCCTATTACCCTCAGCTGATCCATCGGTCTTTTGTTGGGACAGATGGAAGAGCTGCTGGTCGTTGACGCGCAGGGACACGTGCACTCCACTTGCCTGCACTGGGACGGGTTTCCCCGCCGTCTGTGGGAGCTTTTGAGTGCAGCCGGTTACCTCCAGCCACCGGTTTACGATGGCCACGAGTTTGTGGAGGACGGAGTTCGTCGCTGCAGTGTGACGATGGTGATCCCAGCAGCACCCGCTCAACGGGTGGGAGCCGATCGTGACTCAGATGGTCGGTCACTACCTGCTGGACACTTGGGAGCTTACCGCCATGAGGGCGATGACCACTTTTTGCTCTTCACACCCTCTGGAAGTGGTTTTGACCGCGTTCGGGTTGTTCCCTGCACCTGACCCGGCAGACCCACTTTGGCTCGACCGGATGGCACACGTGGACATGGTCGCTACTCTTGACCCGGTCGGGGCACTTCGGACGGCAGCGATGTGCTTGGACGGTCTTTACAGACTTCACACTTACCAGAGTTACGCCGTCGCTCAGTTGGTGGACCACGCTCAGGCCTTGCACCTGGCGGTTCAGCTGAGAGATGGGCAGCTTCAGGAGGACTAGTACCGAGCTCGAGAGCAGGGTTACTCTTATCGCCCAGCTCCACTGCCAGGTTCACGAGCTTCAGGACACAGTGTCGGATCGTGACACTATGATCAACTTCTTGGAGGACCAGTTTCACGACCTGCAGCTTGAGTTGGACGAGGCCCAGGGGCAGCTCCACACGATACAGCACGCGCAGGATGCCCTTCACGCACCTCCCGACGAGATGCAGGTGGACGAGGAGGAAGAGCCCTAGGAGATCGAGGGTGTTTCAGAGATGGACTCCGAGGACCAGGCGCCGCAGCCCGCACCGGTTGAGGTTCACACTCCTGCGGCGAGTGAGGCATCGGTCAACATGTAGACCGAGGTGCTGTTTTCTTAGCTTTTGTAGACTCCTCTTAGTGTAGCCTACTTTTGGATCATGGCTACTAGGCTAACTTAGAGTTGAGTGACCCCCTTAGTACTGAGGTTAGGAGTAACCAAGTAGAAATGAGAGGATGATGGATGTAATGAATCCCTAATGCTACTAATGTGAATTATCAGTGATCTGTGAAAAGCTGAAGGCAGCAGCAAGTTCGAATTTTTATCCTCTTTTCCTTTCGGATTTAGCTCCTGAGTTGAATACCAAAGTTGTTCCAAATTTCATCGTGGAAATACTCGCAAAATTTCAGCCCAAACGGATCAGTAACACGGGAGATAATCGCCAATTACAGAAGCTCTTTTTTCTGAAAAACAGAAAGACCAGAGGAGGAGTAAATGAATTTTTCGACTAACTTACTCTGGAAATCTGACTTTGTGATGACTACCAAAGTTGTATCTCATGAAATTTTCTATCTCTTGTAGAAATTTCAAGTTTATATCATGTACAGAACTCTAGTTATGAGCGTTTTCGTATCACTGGTTTTGCTGCACCACATGATTTAAGCAATTCGCATTACTTCCATGCCATTTGAGTTGTACATTCCGTTTGAAATGATGATAATGTTGAGCCTAATGCAAAAGTACTCACATTTCAGATGGTTGGATCAACTCGAGGCACCCCTAGTGGTTTTGGAGCCGGGGGGAATGGCGATCCACCTCCACCTCCTCCACCAGTGGGTATCGCTGAGGTTCTTGCCGCCCAGATAGAAATTTTGTGGCAGCTAGTTCAAGCTCAGCAACAACCGCGGGGTGGGCATCATGCTCATCACGTACAAGAGGCGAGCTACCAAGATTTCCTCAGCACTCAGCCTCCACTATTCAATAAAGCGGATGAGCCTCTAGACGTGGACGCTTGGATTCGCACAATCGAGTCCATGTTTTCGCTATTGACTACTCCTTGTTCCGAAGCAAACAATACTCGCTACGCCGCGCAGCAGCTTCGCGGATCAGCTCGTATGTGGTGGGATCATTACCACGGGATGCTACCGGCTGATCATGTGGTGAATTGGAATGAGTTCAAATTGGCTTTTCGAGATCATCATATTCCAGCTGGGCTTCTTGACCGTAAGCTCAACGAGTTCTTGGCCTTAACTCAGGGCACTCGTACTGTGGTGCAGTATGCCCAAGTATTCCATCAATTGTGTCAGTATGCTGGACATCACGCAGATACCGACGCTAAGAAGCGTGAACGCTTCCGTCGAGGCCTTATCACCAAGTTACAAGAAAGACTAAATCTTGTCCGTGCGGACACTTTTCAATGAATTGGTGAATATGGCTATCTCCCAGGAGGATCTTATTTCTGCTCACCGCGCTGAAAAGAAGCGCAAGGCGGCCTGCTGGACCCTCGAGTGCCTCTGCACCGAGGTATCGTATTGTGCAGAATAACCTACCCACACCCTCTCAGAAGGCCCCTCAGCCAGGGCGTTGGATTATTCGGCCTCCTCAACAGCAGCAGCAGACTCGATTCGGGTTTCCTCAGCAAGCTCGATTCGCACCTCAGCAGCAGCAGAACGGCCCTAGGCCGAATGCTCAGCCAGCCTGCTCGCCCCGATAATAATAACCGCTTGTTTCAGATGCGGGAGTCCGGATCACTTTGCCAAGATGTGCCCCCCAGGCGGGACAAACTCAAGGGCAGGCTTCTCGCAGAACTGATCAGGACAAGGGCAAGAGGCAAACCATTCAAGTCAGGCAGGGCCGACTTAACTTCACCAACCTTGCTGACCTTCCTGAAGGAGCACCAATCATGTCGGGTACATTCTCTATAAACCAACACCCCACTGTTATCTTATTCGATTCTGGTGCATCTCATAGCTTCATTAGTTCTAAATTTGGAGCAAGGGTTGGGTTAGATTTCTGTCACACGAAAGGGTCATTCATGATATCTACTCCGGGTGGTAAAGTCGCATCAAACCAAATCGTTCATAATGCGCCACTTAGTTTGGGTAGTAAAACTGTTCCTACCACTTTAATCTTGTTGCCACTAGAATGTATGGACATTATTCTGGGGATGGATTAGATGAAAAGACATGGGGTAATGTTAGATATCTCTTCCCGAGCCGTTGAAATAAATTCTCCCACTCATGGTCAATCGGTTCTATATTTACCTCATCACCAATGCAACAACTCTTGTGCCTATGCCATGAAAGATATTCGTCTCGAAGATATTCCGGTAGTCCAGTGAATATGCAGATGTGTTTCCGGACGATTTACCTGGTATGCCACCAGACCGGGATATCGAATTTGTCATTGAACTTCAGCCTGGTACAGCACCCATTTCAAAAAGGCCGTACCGAATGCTGCCTAAAGAATTAGCTGAATTAAATATCCAGCTGCAAGAACTTCTGGACAAGGGTTATATTCGCCCAAGTGCTTCACCTTGGGGTTGTCCAGTATTGTTCGTAAAGAAGAAGGATGACAGTCTGAGGTTGTGTGTTGACTACCGGCCTCTCAATGCGGTGACCATCAAAAATAAATATCCACTTCCCCGCATTGATGTACTATTTGATCAGTTGGCTGGAGCAAAGATCTTCTCCAAGATTGATCTTCGTTCGGGGTATCATCAAATTAAAATCCGGCCTTGTGATATTCCCAAGACCACCTTCTCAACCAGATATGGTCTCTATGAGTACTTGGTTATGTCTTTCGGTCTCACCAATGCGCCAGCTTATTTTATGTATCTCATGAACTCGGTATTCATGCCGGAACTTGACAAGTTTGTCGTAGTTTTTATTGACGACATTCTGATCTATTCCAAGAATGAGGCAGAACATGAGCAACATCTGCGCATTGTTCTTCAACGTCTCAGAGATCATAAGCTGTATGCAAAATTCTCCAAGTGTGAGTTCTGGCTAGACACAGTCAAATTTCTGGGTCACACTATTTCTAGTGAAGGCATCTCAGTTGATCCCAGCAAAGTGCAAGAAGTGATGGACTGGAAACCTCCTGCTTCAGTTCATCAGATCCGCAGTTTTCTCGGCTTAGCGGGGTATTACCGCAGATTTATTCCGGACTTCTCCAGAATTGCTAAGCCCATGACAGAGCTACTAAGGAAGGATGTCAAGTTTAAATGGAATGCGAAGTGCGATGAAGCATTCCATACATTGAGAGCACATCTAACCACTGCACCAGTCTTGGCTCAACCTGACAACAATAAACCCTACGACATTTATTGTGATGCTTCAGGTACTGGTCTTGGTTGTGTTCTAATGCAAGACAATCGGGTTATAGCATATGCTTCCCGCGCCATTTGGCCACATGAGCTAAATTATCCCACTCATGATCTTGAGCTAGCCGCGGTTATTCATGCTCTCAAGCTTTGGAGACATTATCTCGTGGGCACTCTTTGCAATATCTATACCGACCATAAGAGTCTCAAATACATTTTCACTCAAAGTGAGCTGAATATGAGGCAATGAAGATGGCTGGAATTAATCAAAGATTATGACCTGGAAGTTCATTATCATCCGGGCAAGGCTAATGTTGTAGCCGATGCACTCCAGTCGCAAGGTTCACTGCAATTGCCTTTCAGTGGAGTCAGTATAATGACACATTGTGTGCTGAAATGCAAAAGCTGAAAGTAGAAATCATTCCTCAGGGCTCTTTGAATCACATTTCGGTGGAACCGACACTCTATGACAAGGTCATCATGGCACAATTACACGACAAAAGTGTTGGTATCATCAAGCAGCAAGTAGTAGAAGGTGAAAATAAATACAAGTGTTTTCGAGTGGACCATAAAGGAATTTTATGGTTCGAGGATCGCCTAGTCGTTCCAAAGAATCATGAGCTGCGGAAACAAATTCTGGACGAAGCACATCTCTCTAAATTCTCTATTCATTCGGGTAGCACCAAGATGTACCAAGATCTAAAACAAAATTTTTGGTGGACTCGCATGAAGAGAGAGATTGTCAAATATGTCGCAGAGTGTGACACCTGTCAGAGAGTGAAAGCTAGTCACTTGAAGGTTGCTGGAACTCTCCAACCGCTGCCAATTCCGTCTTGGAAATGGGAAGATATCAGCATGGACTTCATAGTGGGCTTACCAAATACTTCTCAGCATCATGATTCCATATGGGTCATTGTTGATAGGCTCACAAAGACCGCTCATTTTATTCCAGTGCATACTGAATATCGAGCCAAGAAATATGCTGAAATTTATATTGATCGGATTGTCTGCCTACACGGTATACCCAAAACCATTATATCGGATCGTGGTCCTCAGTTTGTGGCAAGGTTTTGGGAGCAACTCCAAGAGGCTCTCGGAACTAAATTAATTCGAAGCTCAGCTTACCATCCACAGACTGACGGACAGACCGAAAGGGTGAATCAAATTCTTGAGGATATGCTTCGAGCATGTGTCATCCATTATGACAAGAACTGGGACAAATGTTTATCCTTGGCTGAGTTTTCTTATAACAACAGCTATCAGACCAGTCTGAAGATGGCACCATTTGAGGTCTTGTATGGTCGACGGTGTCGAACCCCTTTGAGTTGGTCCCAGACTGGAGAACGTCAAATCTTTGGACCTGAATTAGTGGTCGAGGCTGAAGAGAAAGTAAAAATAGTACAAGCAAATCTCCGAGCAGCCCAGTCTCGGCAAAAGAGTTATTTTGATAAAAGAAGGGATCCTTTGAAGTTCATGGTTGGTAACCACGTCTATTTACGAGTGTCCCCAACTCGAGGCGTTCAACGTTTCGGAGTCAGGGGTAAGCTAGCACCTCGCTATGTCGGGCCATATGAAATCATTGAAGAATGTGGACCCGTGGCTTATCGGTTGCGACTTCCTTCCCGACTCGCGGCCGTCCATAATGTTTTCCACATATCTCAACTCAAGAAGTGTGTTCGAGTTCCTATGGAAATTATCGATCAACAAGAAATTTTAGTGGAGCCCGATCTCTCTTATTCCGAATATCCACTCAAAATTCTAGATCAAAAAGAGAGAGGTACTCGTCGAAAGGTGGTAAAAATGCATAAAATTCAGTGGTCTCATCACACTGAAGAAGAAGCCACCTGGGAGAAGGAAGATTATCTTAATCGACATTATCCGGGTTTTCTTAGCTCCACCTCAGGTATATCATTTTCCCTACCTCAATTCAATCATCCAATCTCGGGACGAGATTCTTTTTAAGGGGGGTAGGCTGTGACACTTCAGGTGTCAGTGCTTTTAAATACAATCAATGTACCTTAGTTAAACTAAAAAGAAAAATTTAGGAAATTAATTCAAAGAGAAAGGGTCAAATAAAAGACAAATCATACAAAAGAAATTTAAGGAGAGAGAAAAAGGAGTGAAAAGCTACTCAAAATTTAATTCAAAAATGTGCACAAAATTTTAGTTAGCTCATGAGAGGTACTTCAATTGACATGTGCTCAATTGAACTTCAGCCAAAATCAAGTCAAAAACTGAATAAAACCAAAGTCCTTTTGTGCAAATTTGCAAATGTACAAATAGTTCAAAATGTGAGTTTCAAATAAAAATTTGCATAACACGAAAGTTGTAGATCTTGAAAAGTTATGCAAAAGTGGTATTCAACACTTTTCCATTTGAGCCCACCAAGTAGGAGAAAATTTTTGTTTACCGAAAGGTCCCTGGAATTTCAGAAATCCCAAATAGGCCCTCACCTTCACCTCTCTCTCCCGGTGCTCTGTTTTCCCGCCGCCCGCCGTACGCCGCCGGTGGACTTCGTCCACCGCGCGCCCGCGGCCAAATGGACCCTGGGAGTCCCTCAGCGCCACCTAGCCGCCTCTTGGCACCTCCTCGCGTGCACACGCGTCCCAGACCCCAACCCGAGCCGCCATGACACCCCGGCCGGCGCAGCACCGCTGCCTCCTCTGCCCGCTCGCCGTCGACTCGACCAGGGCCAACTCGAATGCCCCCAGTCGCTACTCTCCTCGCCCAGGAGCTTCTTGGCCTATAAGAACCCCCAGAGCCCCGCCATTGCGCCCCTTCTCCTCCTTCTTCCTCCACCCGCCGCTCCGCCATGGCCGCCGAGATCCAGCTCGCGCGGACCGGCTAACCCAGCCCTGCATTGCCCCCTCCGACCACCGCAGCAGCTTCGCCACCTCCTAGTTAAGCTCCACGCGCGCGGAATCGAACCCAAACCTACTCCCAACGCCGTTCCCCTTTTGCGCCGCCGCCGGCGAGCTCGGGCTCACCGCGGACCGGCTAGCTCCGAAGGAGACCGAGCCCGACAGCTACCCCAGGAGCATCCACAAGCTCCCGCCGTGCTCGTGCGCACCCTGTTCCCCTACCCCGAGCCCTCTTTCACCTCCAGCGCCGGCGAACCGAACAACCGCCCCGCCATTGACGCAGACGAGCTCGAATCCGTACACCAAACCTTCGAACGTCGACCAGGGTAGGTGTTCCTCAATCCTTTCTCTCCCACGCGCCTCCCCGTGGCAGCCCCGGTAAGCCCTGCGTTGCAGAACACCACCGGCAAGATGCCACGGCGGAGAAGGCCGGCGAAGGACCCGGTTGTAATTTCTTTTTTTCATTCAGGGGTGTTTCTGCAAGTTTTCCAGAGTATATCAGTGAACTTCTAAAATGCAGAACAAATCATAGAAAAATCATAAAAATACAAACTCAACGGATTTAGAATCCTAGTAACAAGATCTACAAATTTTGTAACAGTCACATCTGCAGAAACTCAACCGATTTTAATCTGGGAAAAAGAATAAGAAAACCACCTTATGCTTGTTCATGAAGTTCTGCTCATCAAATAACCTTGATTTTTGGTTATGTTATCACTCATGGAATTTTAAGATCACAGAAAAAGATGGCACCCAACCAAAACAGTTATCATTTTGGAACAATCAAGATTCTCTAATCTGTTGTTAGCTTTCTCGATTTAATTCTGGAAAATATGCACATGAACATTCTCTGAAATTTTTACTACAGGCTCGTGCCACTGAATTCGTGCTAATCTCTAAATTTCAGATTTATTAGAGTTCAATTGCTATATACCATGATTTATGATTGTTTAATCAACTTAATTCTTCATATATAGTTCTTATACTCAGAAAAATCTATATTTATTTCTGGAGTCTCTTTTTAGCCCTGTGTTCCTGTATAAAAATTTTGAGCTGCAGTTACTGAGTTTTTCTTTGCTGAATAATCATGCTTAGCATCTTAGGGCTAGATTTACTATTTTTGTTCTGAGTAATCCACAATGTTTATGATCATGATTTTTGGGCATGATCTTGCTTAGAGTATTTTCTACCTGTAATAAAAAGTTCATATGCAGTTCTGATCAAATTCACCTTGAGAAATTTATGCTAACTCATGCTAAGTTAACTGCATAACTAATTTATCATACTGAGTTAAATCTTGAAAATTTTTCTGGAGTATACTTAGCTCATGAGTAGTCTCTGGTAAAAAGTTGAGAACCAAATCCTTAGTAAAACTTTCTGTAGAATTAATCTTTGTTAATGGCTTGCTGTTTTTATTCTTTTTATCACCTCTGCTGTATAAGCGTATAAAATCTGGAAAAATTCAGTGCTGAGTATATGCTTTGAATTTGCTCCAATAAAATTTGTAGCACCAGAACCCATGCTGAACATTCTGTACAAAAAGATGATGCAACTAGAGTAATCCTTTTGCATGAATAGTTATAGTTTGTGCTCTATGGTAGATGCTGAAATTTCTACAATGAATGTTCAAGTTTGGATTTGAGTTACTTTAGTGTTTCATCACTAGCTCATTAGTAGATGTGTTGTTAAGAAATAATGAAAGCATGCGATGTGTTGAAATTAAAAAAATAGAAACCAAAACCTCCCACTCATTCATGAAGAAACATAGTTATGTTGGCTACTCTATAAACGACTGCCCATGAAATAAAAAGTGAAATCATCACTAAATTTAACTTGTTGAAACACAACTTTATCGTGAAGAAAAGAAATCGTTATCCATGAGTAACTCATAATCTTGCATTGCAGTATAGAAACGGTTAATCTCGCGGACGGTGACTACGAGCTGGTGCCCGCGGACTCTCGTGTGGATCAGGAGGTCAATCTGAATTGTGCTAACTTGTCTCAAGACCTGGGCCAAGCCCCAGAAGCTTTTCTGCCTGACAGTGCCCAAGAAGGCAAGCCCCAGAGCATAATCCCAATATTTTCCGAATTATCTTTCAGCTATCTATTTATTAATGTATTGTAATATTTTGTTTTCTGCATTTAAGTTTTTTAGGAGTTGATCGAAAACCTTAGATGCATGATCCCTAGGAACCTATGTATGCTACCGGATCTTTTTATCGACTAGTTGCCATGCTAAATAGGTACGGTAGAAGTCGAGTGGTTTCCTGCCTCTCGCGAGCAAATAGGATTTGTACTGGCTTTAATTCCTGCTGAAATATAAGGACAACGGGCGGGGTTGTGTAGTTGTGATACCCCGCTGGTGTAGTCAAAAATGGCTAAGGTCGCGGTGTGTGGCTCATTTCGTTAAGCGTTTGAAAGTACTAGCCACATACCGAGAAATATGGTAATCGGTAAGCTTAAGTACCTGATTGGACCGGCGAGTGGAACGATCTCGCACCCTCCTGATAGAAGTAGGGTTTATATTTTTGTCGTGACGTACGGGTGCAGAGTGGTCGGACTCTGTAGTCGGGGAGGGTGTTCCGGATCCACGGACTGGAAAGAAAGGGGAAGAGTAGCGTGGGCGGGAGCGAAGTCGATCCCCATGTGTGTGGTCTAGGTTTCCCTGGCCAGGTTGAAATTTGATTCAGAATCGTCCGCCTCTCACGGCATGAGATTGCTTAATGATTTCGGTCACATAGAGTAACAAGTGGAACCTAATGATGATAATACTGCTGGTTGATTAAATGGTTGTTCTACCATGTTTGTATAGAGTTAGATGCAAACTTAGAATGGTTAATCCCACTGGAATATGGCTAAATAAAACTATGAAAACAAGGATCAACTTTTAGTGGTGTTTTTGGCAAAACAAACCCCACCAACCAAAAGCATTACATGTCTAGTTATCGGACCATATTATATCCGGTGATGGGTCAGTCTTGCTGAGTATTAGTATACTTAGCCTTGCTTGTGGCATTGTTTTCAGGTACTAACTTTGAGGATCTGTTTGCAAGTCTTACTTGGCCGTGTACCTTGCCTCCGGGTTGGTCTGTTGAGTGGGATGGCCCTTCAGCTGGTGCTAATCACCCTCCCGCTGAGTGACGCATTCGTACAGGCTTTATCGATGCGTCACGTTATGTTGCTAGTTATCTTTTACTAGCTTCCGCTGAACGGTGAGACTTGAATAATGGAGTAGATGGAACCCTGTAGTACTTTACTTCTCTGAACATGGTTTGTAATAAATTTTTCTTTCCGCTGCAATCACTCTGAGATGTATGAATTGTTCTGTGTTGTAATCTCTGGGCTCACCTTCGTGTGAGTGTTGTCTGCTGATTCTGGAATAGCGTGGCTTTTATCGAGGCTTCACTCGAGGAACTACCGGCGAGTGCCAATTTGGGTCAGAGTTGCTTAGCAACAAAGATCAGTGCACCCGGGCCCAGTAGTTTTGGGTGGTTCCGCCACAGTGTTACCCTTCATTTTGCCCTTTAGATTCGTTTTGTGTCACTGTCCTAGAGTCCACAAAAACCCTACAAAAAATATCACTATCCTAGATCCGTTTTAGCCTTTGCAATTTTGTTTCAAATTTGCTTTGTTGAGTTTGTGTCCGTGGTCGAGTCTTGTTGCTGGTTTAGTGTGTTCGTAGTTGTAGTTCAATCGCCCGTTGCAGTTTATTTGTTTCCGCCGCTATCCCATCCACTTTTACCCAAACAAGTCGATCGACCCCATTACTCGACTTGCCCTCGCTAGCCGCCTTGCGTGAACTCTCGCCGCGCCAGCCCTAGATAGGTTGCAAACCGCCTTGTTTTTTTCGCCTTGCATCGCAGCCTTTCTTGATTTCATCTGGCGATACCTATTGCTGTATATACCAGGGATACTTTGCCCTAGCTGAGACACTTTGCTCAGTCTCTTTGTGTGCCGGGGATAGGGAAGCTTTGCCCTAACCACCGCCGGCCAATCTGCCGAGTTGTGCCATTGGAAACACGTAACTTGAGTTACCTTCGGTAAAACAGGCATAACTTTTCGTTCGGTGCTCCGTTTTGGCTCAATTTTTTATAGCAGAGAGAAGATAAAATTTTGTACATACAATAAAACCTCTTTGCCATTTGGAGCCGATCTCAAAAAATTCAAAAATATTCGGGAAGAAAGAATTTTGAGGCTTCCAAGTGATTTTCCAGTTTTTCAGAAACGCTCCTGATTTTCTGTAGGCCACATCCCACCTCTGTTTAAGGTGCAAATTTTTGTGGTTGGAGCTTGTGTTACATCTGTTCGATGAAAAATATAAAAAAATAGTTGAAAAAATAAGAAATCTTGATTCCTACTAGTCCTGGAGGTTTTTCGGGGAAAAGATTAAAACAAGTGCATAGAGTGTTGTTTTGCTTGTTCTTTGAGCTTTATCCACAGTTCTTTGTTCCAACTTGTTGTGCTATGCCTAGGACACATCTTAGCCAGCAATTGTGACTTGTACTTTGGATACTTATTGAACTTTGCTAATCTGCATTCGTTATTTGCTACTCCTTGCTACATATTGTGCCTGTCCCACAGCTCCACATATACTTCGATCAGTACAGGTTCATCTTGCAACTGTTACACCCAACTCAACAACAGATTGTACCATCCTGTTTGGCTTTGGTAAGAACACTTGCAAGACGGTAGTAAGCCGCTTGAGATTTTGCTCTCCACTTTCACCATTACCCAATACTTGTTAGTTGACAGGGATAATACCTTGGTGTTGTCTTTTGCTGTCTTCTAACCATGACAGGGTCAGGTAAAGGAGGGGAGTCCCCTACAGGACTTCAATGAATGCGTCTCCAAGGATGAACTTAAGAAACTTGTTGATGACCAGTGCACCTACATCGACGGGAAGTTCAATGAGATGATGCGCAGTATCAATGGAGTTGTCACATGCCTTGAGCATATTGAACAACATCCCCCTCGACAGCGACACCGACGCCACCCTCCTGATGGTGATGAGGACGAGGATGAGGATGCCATCCTTGATGATGATGAGGATCGTGATGCGTACCATCTTCGGTGCAATTGTCAAGGTATGAGAGGTAATCATAATCGTGGTAACAATGATTCTTTTGCTAAAACTAAATTTACCATAATTCCTTTTGCTGGTACTGCTAATCCTGAGGCTTATTTAGATTGGGAACTCACTATTGAACAAAAAGTTTAATTCTCATTTGGTTCCTGCTGAGCATAGAGTTAGACTTGCTACTAGTGAATTTACTAGCTTTGCTTTGTTTTGGTGGAAAGATCTTTGCAATGCTGGTAATGCTGCTGCTGTGCCTCAAACTTGGCCTGTTTTGAAACAACGCATGAAGTCTCGTTTTGTTCCTCCTTATTACCAGCGCGATCTACGTTTAAAATTGCAAAATTTAAAACAAGGTGATAAAGGAGTAGAGGAATATTATTAGGAATTGCTTATTGGTCTAGCACGTTGCGGTATTCGTGAGGATGATAATGATACTAGTGCTAGGCTCTTTGGTGGTTTAAACCGTGATATACAGGATATTCTTGATTACAAAGACTGGACTCATTTTTCCCAATTGTACCATCTTGCTCTTAAGGCAGAACGGGAAGTACAGGGACGCCGCATTGTCCAACATTCTTTCAGGTCCAACACTGGGAGATCGTTTCAGCAGCGTTCCGACGTTGAGAAGCCCAAGGTGCCTGTTGCTAAGCCACCAGCAACACCACCAGCTCCTACACCAGCTTCTGAGGTAAGCAATGTGTCTACTGTGCAGGCCCTACAACACAAGAAGCATGCTATGCTTGAAAGGGGGTCTTCGAGTAGATCATCTACAAACATCATGTGCCACCGCTACAAGGGAATGGAACATGTCATGAAGGATTGTCCAAGTACTCGACCTTTCATCGCTGCACCTGATGGTAATGGATATATATAAGTGCTAGCGATGTTGAGGATGAATTGGTTCTTGCAGCTAACTTTGTTGCAGATTCGGAGGATGAGGGTGAGGCAATTGATTCTGTGACTGTGACAAAGGACCTTCCTAGTCTTCTTGTGCAACGTGTGCTGACTTCTAAAGAGGAACAAGGATGAGGAGAAAATCCAACGCAAGAATTTGTTCCACATGTTTCTCCAAGTTAAGGATTGCCGTGTTCTCACCATAATTGATAGAGGAAGTTGCAGCAACTTGGTGAGTTCAGATTTGATCAAGAGGTTTGGTTTGACCACTCATTCTATTCCTCATCCTTACTACCTTGAATGGTTCAACACTAGTGGTAAGACTAAGGTAACTAAATCAGCACGCATACACTTTTCGGTTGGTTTTTATCATGACTATGCTGATTTTGATGTTGTACCTATGCAATCATCTTCATTGTTGTTAGGACGACCATGGGAATTTGATAATGATGTTGCACACCATGGTAGAACTAATACATACACTTTCATGCATAAGAACAAAAAGATTACTTTGCTTCCTTTATCCCCAGCTAATATTAGGAGACATTTTAATGAGTTTGCTGCAAATGATAAGAAAACACCTCCTAGTAATGACTCTTGTGATGCTCAAACTAATGGAATTAAATTGAAGGATGGTGTTTATATTGCTACTACATCTACTGCTGCTGCGTTATGGGATAACTCTGATGCAACTTGTTATACAATGCTTTGTCGGGATATGTGTTTTATTAACAATGATCATATGCCACATATTTTGCATCCTGTTATCACTAACCTTTTGTAGGAATTTGATGCTGGGATGGAGTCGAGGACGACTCCAATTCAAGAAGGGGAGGATGATGATGACATCGCCACGCTGGACATGTACGAACTGGCCTCATCTCCAAGTTACAAGTCGACTCCAACTCGGTTTTCACGTTCATCTCGGATTCAGCCAACACCCCTGCACATTTTCTTCGATATCTCCCTCATACGGAGTTGGAATGAGGTGATCTTGGATGCGTTAGAATCGTGACGATGAGACGCTTCTTTTGGTTCTGGTCCCAGATCCAGACGCCTCGTGGATAATTCTGTGTGACCACGGAAAGGTGCTGCGACACCTGTTTTGGGCCTTTTTCAGGCTTTGTATCGTGTCGGGCCTTAAACTCAAGTTGTGGGTGCCCTCCCTGGTCACCCCTAATCCTAGGACGCCCCCTTCTCCTTTAAACTCAGTAGCCGCCACCGTTTAGACTTGGGTTTTGTTTAGTTCTTGTGTTTTCATTCGAGAAACAGAGATTTATTCGTTGTAACTGTGGCGACAAGTCCTTTTACAGTGATCCAGAGCCCCCGTTCTTGATCTCCTCCACTATTTCGATTAGTCCTTTGGAATCAAGTTCTCGAACCCCTCTTTGATTCACTTCATTCATATTTGCAATATCAGATTGCGTGTTTACATCTTCTTGCTTGTGTTCTTCGATACGTTTGCAGGAAAAGCCTTCTCGGCGAGGTCAATCAAGTTGTGCTTAGTTGATAACCAACGGAGCAGTGGTGTAATGGTTGCTTGACTTCGAATCGTGCTGATTAGAAGCCGGATCGCCAACGTCACACACTCCACCAATCGAATTTACCTCTACCTCTCGGAAGATCGGGCCTAGTTCTCATCACCCCGAGCCTTAGGTTGAATCGCAGAATCAGGCTGAGGGTCACTTCAGTCTTTTTTCTTCTTTATTTTCTAAAAAATTTGAAAAATAAATCTCTGATACACATATCCCGCAGCCCCCGAGTCTTGAATTTAAATCTCTCCATTTAGATTTAAGAATCAAAGTAAACTCGTGGCAAAATAAGTAATGAAAACTTCCCTGAAAAGGAAAGAATATGTTGATATCCCAAATATTCACAAAATTGCCACCAGAAACCATATAAATCCGTCTGGTAACTTGTGAGGGTTTTACCCCTTGAACTCCTGGCCGCCGTCAACCTCAGATTTCACACTTTTTCTTTCTTAGTGAGATCCATAGCCCCTCTCGTAGCCCCCGAGCCTAAACTCGTAACTTTACGATGGCTCCCAAAAAGGACAAATCCAAGGTTGAAGATGAAGCAGTTGCCAATATGTCAACAGGTTGGCACAAAAGCAAAATGTCTGAAGTAGTGGTGCAAGAATTGGAGAATTTGGGTCTCCTCCAGACTCAGGGTGTGATCCAATGGCGTGCAGGGGAAGGAGAAGATTATCCCATGGAAGGTACCCTCGAGACCGTTGTATTCCGTGATTTTGTGGAACGTGGTCTTGCACTTCCCGTATCGGACTTTTTTCTATGCTCTTCTGCAGTTTTGGGGAATCCAACTACATCATTTGACTCCTCAATCCATTTTGCATCTTTCCATTTTTAACCATTTCTACGAAGCATTCCTTGGCATTCTTCCCCACTTTCACCTTTTCCAACACTTTTTCACTCTTATTCCCGTTCCGAACTCCACCAATTCTGCCATTGTCGGGGGTTGTGAATTAGTACTCCGTCCTGAGACTCGAAACGAGTACTTGGCTTATGATCCATCAGGTAAAGGAGCTGAGTGGAAAAAATTCTGGTTTCATGTCGGGAACTTTGAATCTCCACTTCCAGAAAGAATTCCTGGGACCCCCCACCCCAAGTCCAGAAGAACTGGTCGAGTAACGGGCCTGGTGGCGAGCAGGTTGATTGTATCCTCAAAGCCATTGCTCATTTGAAAAATAAAGGAGTTACTGGTGATCATGTGGTCTTTTCCTTTCTAAGCCATCGGGTCCAGCCTCTCCTGCTTCGGAAGCATCCTGCCTTTAGATATGAAGGCACACAAGACCCCACCAGAATGTCGCTAGAATCAATGGCTCAGTCTAAAGTAGTCAGGAGATGCTGCAAAGTACTCGACAACTTCGACAAGTCTCTGAAGCTTCCAACGCTCTTCTGGGCAAAAAACCCTCCCGAGAATGCATGGGTATGTGTTTTGGGAAACACTGTCGAGTATTTATAGTTAAAAATTTTATCTTCTGATGAATTCTTTGCTTCTTTTGCAGAAAAATTACAAGTCATGGTATTGTATGCGTCCAACTTTAGTAGATGCCACTTCTGATGGCAGTAAGAAACGGAAGGCAACTCTAGGAGCTTTGTTGTAGAGAAAAATTCATCGTCTTGATGGTGGCCAGTAAGAATCCGATATTGTTTCGATTTCATCCATGTTTGCCTCAGCTTTCTTATTTTGAATCTTACTTGGCGTAGGATCCAATATCTACCAGCGCATGAGAAAGATCAAATCCAAGACTTTCGTAACTGGGTGCAGACTAGTTCGGAAGGATCTAGTCGATTAGCCCCCGAGTCACCAGTAATTAGGTTGATCGAGATCCCATCTGTCAGATTGCTAGATGCAGACATGACTAGGATGTGAAATAAGCCAAATCTTGAAGCACATGAACATACTCTTGCGGCTGTTGAAATTGCTTCCAATGCTGGTGGAACTGGTGATAGTGGGGCTGGAGGATCGAGAGGTCCTGCCATTCAACTAGTGCCCTTTCAATCTATGCCTCAGTCAACCCAGGAGGAGTTAGGAAAGGAATTGTTTGATGATCCATTGTTGTCCATCGACAACGTAAAGAAGCTCGCTGACTATATGTAATGGAGCTTCAAATATACCAAGGTGAGTCTTCTACTGCTACTTGTCTTCCTTGAGTACTTGGTGATGTCTGACCAGTCTTGCCTTGTATATTACAGGACATTGCCAATCGGTCTTTTTTAAAGTCTCAAGCTTTGTATAAGACTGTTGATAATCGGAAAACCTTGGAGCAGCAGAATGCCCTAATTGCCAAACGACTAGATGAATCCCTTGCTGCTCGGAACAAGCTGTATGAAGCAAACAAAAAGCATCATCTAGAACTTTGTGACATGAAGCGGCAGATCAAAGGCCTTGAAGAAGAAAGATCAAAGCTCCAGGAAGAGAATTCAAAGGTTCAAGAACAGTTGCAGATTGCTCAAGCTTGTGAGTACCCAATCCTTTGTCTTGATATTGCTTTGTCAATAATAATTACTGAAATATCTTTTCGTCAGGTTCTCCAGATGCCCATACTCAACTGGTAGCAGCAGCTCAAGTCATTGTGGATATGGTTGATTCTGAAGAGGGGCCGTCGAATAGCAAGTCCTTGGTGGAGCGTTTAGAAGAGGCTCCCAAGAAGATCTTTGATGTCATGACAGCTACCTCCAAGAATTATCTGACCCACATGATAGGAGTTGTCAAGTCTTACTTGCCTCAGTTTAATTTAGCTCCCATAGCTAGAGGAATAGCTCCCGATTGTTCTGATGAGAAATTCCGGGACTATTGTAAAGAATCGGAGGTGATTGCTAAGGAAATTCTGAAGAAGTTGGCAGAGTAAACTGCTTGTAATAACTCATTGTCTTTGTAAACATTGCTCTTATCCTATTGGTATGTCTTTAGAAATATGATATGATACCGTAGGATATGTACAAACTACTCGAGTAGTCGAGTAGAATGCTTGCATGGAGTAATCTTTACAATTGATCGGTTAGGATGAATCTCGTCAGATTACCCAGATAGAAAGACTGCAAAACATATCCATAAACTACTCGAGCAAGCGAGTAGTGTGTCCTAACCAAGGACTAGAGTAACTTTTAAGATAGATCTGTTAGGATGAACTCCGTTGAGTTATCCAAGATGAAACCACCTGAAAAATATCCAATACCTTCTCGATCTTACGAATAGGGTGTCTAACTTGTAGACTGGAGTAACTACTAAGATTGACCTATTAGGATGAACCCCGTCAGGTTACCCAAGATGGACAAAATGTAGCAGTATCCATAACATACTCGAGCGAGCGAGTAGTTTTGCCTTTAAAGCAAGGCTGGAGTTCCTTGTAGTTGACCTGTTAGGATGAACTCCGTCGAGTTACCCAAGATGGACAACTAGAAAAGGTATCCATACACCTTTTCGAGCTAGGCGAGTAGGTTGTGCCCTTATATTAAGGACAAGGATGTGGTTTGTGTAGTTATCCTGATGGAAAACTGTGTAAGCTATCCTGAACAAGTGATGTTGTCAAATTGAAAAACTGCCTTTAATGCAGTCAATGAGCTCGTAAAAAACCCTTGCTTTATTAAAGAAATCAACTGTCATCACCATCTTGCTTGGATCAAGGATAGAACTTTCGCAAGTGCTCAATATTCCAAGAATTCGGTACCTCATTGTCATCTGCATCAGTGATTCTATATGATCCTGGTCTTGTAACCTTGGTTACGATGAAAAGATCTTCCCATTTGGAATTTAACTTGTGCAGTCCTGTCTCATCTTGGATCCTTCATAATACTAGAGCTCCAACGTTGAAAGATCTTTGCTAGACATTGCGATCATGATAGCGTCTGACTCCTTGAAGATATCTAGCCGATTGAGTTAAAGCATTGACTCTGGCCTCTTCGACTGAATCTAACTCAAGTTGTTGAGCTTCATCTGCTTCTCCTTTATAGGCTTCTACTCTTAGAGATCTCCACATGATATCTGCGGGTAGTATAGCCTCTGACCCGTAAGTGAGGAAGAAAGGAGATTGTCCAGTTGCTTTCCTAGGCTGCGTTCGCAGCCCCCATACCACATGGGGTAATTCTTGAATCCACTTGCCACCTTCTTGGTGTTGGCGTCGTAGAGTCTTTTCTTCAAGCTGTCGATTGTCTTGAATTAAAACACAACCAAGACCAGTGCCCGTTGCATCATAGTAAACATCGTAGGACTTGCTATTGTCCGGTTGAGCTAAGACTGGGGCTATGGTGAGATGTGCTCTCAGTGCATGAAATGCTTCATCGCACTTCGCATCCCATTTAAATTTGACGTCCTTCTTTAGTAGTTTCGTCATTGGCTTTGCTATTCTGGAGAAGTCTGGAATAAACCTGCGGTAATATCCTGCCAATCCGAGGAAACTGCGAATCTGATGAATAGAAGTAGGAGGCTTCCAGTCCATCACCTCTTGGACTTTGTTGGGGTCAACTGACATACCTTCACTGGATATGGTGTGACCCAAAAATTTGATTGTGTCCAGCCATAATTCACACTTAGAGAATTTAGCATACAGCTGATGATTGCGGAGGCATTGAAGAACAATGCGTAGATGTTTCTCATGTTCCTCCTCATTTTTGGAATAGGTCAGAATGTCATTGATGAAAACCACGACGAACTTGTCAAGTTCTGGCATGAATACCGAGTTCATAAGATACATGAAATAAGCGGGAGCGTTTGTGAGACCGAAAGACATAACCAAACATTCATAGAGACCATATTTGGTGGAGAATGCTGTCTTGGGAATATCACAAGGTCTGATTTTTATCTGGTGATATCCCAAACGAAGATCGATCTTAGAGAAAATTTTTGCTCCAGCCAATTGATCGAACAATACGTCAATGCGGGGAAGTGGGTATTTATTTTTGATGGTTACCAACATTGAGAGGCTGGTAATCAACACACAACCTCAGACTGTCATCCTTCTTCTTTACAAACAGTGCTGGACAGCCCCAAGGCGAAGTACATGGGTGGATAAAACCCTTGTCCAGTAGTTCTTGCAATTGGATTTTCAGCTCTGCCAACTCTTTGGGTGGCATTCGGTACGGCCTTTTTGAAATAGGTGCTGTACCGGGCTGTAGTTCAATGATAAATTCAATATCCCGGTCTGGTGGCATTCCCGGTAAATCATCCAGAAATACATCTGCATATTCCCGGACTACGGGAATATCTTCGATACGAATATCTTTCATGGCATATGCACACGAATTGACATGTTCCGAGTGAGACAGATATAGAACCGAGTGGCCATGGGTAGGTGAATTAATTTTGATAGCTCGGGAAGAGATACCTAATAGTACCCCATGTTTATTCATCCAATCCATCCCCAGAATAACATCCATCCCTTCTAGTGGTAGTAGGATTAAATCAGTGGGAATTGTTTTGCTACCCAACTTAAGCAATGTGTTTCTAACAATTTGGTTTGATGCGACTTTACCACCAGGAGTAGAGACCATGTATGACCCTTTGGTGTGACAAAAATCTAACCCAACTCTAGCTCCAAATTTAGAACTAATGAAGCTATGAGACGCACCAGAATCGAATAAGATAATTGCGGGGTGAAAGTTTATAGAGAATGTACCCGACATAATTTGTGCTCCTTCTGGAAGGTCAGCTAGATTGGTGAAGTTAAGTCAGCCTTGCCTGACTTGAACAGTCTGCTTCTTGCCCTCGTTCTGATCATTTCTGCGAGAAGCCTGCCCCAGATTTTGTCCCGCTTGTGGGCACATTTTTGCGAAGTGATTTAGGCTCCCACATTTAAAACAACGGTTGTTGTTGTCAGGGCGAGCGGCTTGTGTTGACGGTCGTTATCTCATAAAAATTGACCACCAAAGTGAGCTAAAATGACAACATTCCATATCATATCATAACAAAAATATTAATTATCTAACGAGTTCCACGAGTTTTGATGCTCCCATGTGTTTTGTAGGAACTTCTCATTTTCACAGGTAAAACCTATCTCAAATGAGCAAACAAAGTTCACCATTGCGAAGAGCTCGTCGCGCTAATAAATATGGATATATAATTTGCTATTTTTGGAGCTCGTTAGCACCCCAGAAGTCAACACGACAACAGACCGCGGGCCCTGGCGGACCCACCCGGTCAGCCGCAGCGCCGGCGCGTGCTCATAGCAGAAGACCGAGCAAGCCTCTCCCCGCTCGATGCATGGCGCCATGGCTCAAACGAGCGCGCGCGCACGCGCGGGAGGCGCGCCGATTCGTTGGCTGGCCAGGCGGGACCAGTGGCAGGCGGGAGCGCGCGCGGGCGCCGCGCCGACCAGCCCGCAGGGGCACGTGTTGGCCCGAGGTTGGCGCGGATGGAGGCGGTGGGCGGTCCAGGTGGGGAGACGCGGTTCGGCCGGCGGTTTTGGCCAGTTCAGTCGTTCAGAGGCCGGTTTTCTTCCCAGAAATTCACTGCAGCGCCTATTTCCCTCGGTTTAGCTCCGGTTTTCACCCCTGGAGTGTGGTTTTCGTCTAGTTTTTTGCTATAGGTCGGTGGAGGAGGATGTTACCGACGCCAGGGAGGTCGGTTGCATGCAGGGAGGTCCGTGGCATGCCAGGAAGTTATTAGGAATATTCCTAGCACCTCTCCCCCTATAAATAGAGGCCATTTCCTCCTCCCACAACACACACCTACACAATGAGCTTCATTTCTCCATCCTATCCTTGTGGTTGTCCCTCTAGGTGTTCTCCACCTAGTTGTATTTTAGAAAAGAGGAGGAGAGTGAGAGTAGAAGAGAGGAGGAGGAGCCGGGCTTGTCGGAATCTCCTCAGCTTTTGTACCTCTATGGATCTTCTTCAACTCGAGTGGCTTCCAGGTTATCTTTCGATATTTCTGAAATTATTATTTGTCTAAATTCAGTTATTACTTTATTTCATTTACTGGAACTTTGCTCGACCTAGTGCTCTAGTCCAGGTACAGGGTTAGAGTAGTAATCTCTAGTATAGACGTGGTGTCTGGGCTAGTGTTTACCTGAGTTTGTGCCCAACCCCACGGATAGTTGTGGGAGTCCCGGAGGTGACAGCTCTGACCAGGCC
This sequence comes from Panicum virgatum, assembly GCF_016808335.1. Lineage (NCBI taxonomy): Eukaryota > Viridiplantae > Streptophyta > Magnoliopsida > Poales > Poaceae > Panicum > Panicum virgatum. The sequence continues at coordinate 23,141,484 of NC_053145.1, forward strand.
TTTGTATTCCACCACGTTCGGTTGGTGTTTTCGTAGGGCTGTTGGCGGCCTGACCCCGATCACCTTTTCCTAGTCTTTTCGAGGATCGGAAAGGTACCGCCGCTCCGAAGTAAGTGAAGTTTAGTGAGCTTGACCCTTTAGCATCTAGTAATTCCAGGAATACCTTAGGAGACCCTCTCTTCCTACAAAAACATCCTTTCTATCTTCTCTTTGGTTGACTTTGGCTCCTCTCTAGTTCACTTCTCGTTCCCCGTGGAAATCGATACCTTGGAATACTCCGGGTGAAAGCTACAGCGGTATCCGTGCGCTTGCGGATTTATCTGTTTGTGTTAACAAATACCAACAAGCTTTTTGACGCCATTGCCGTGGAACGGTAGCTGTTCTAGAATCGAACCAAGTCATCCGTGTATCCTTTTCATTTTACCACCACCACTTTCACCTCACCACATCCATCAACCACCACCCATCACATGGATTCCACTCCTATTCATCAATTCTCTGCACCAAAGGGTGAGTTCTTAGAGCCACCACAATCGTCTAAGCCTATCACAACTCCTAGATATGAACTCCGTCCTGGCTTTATAGCCATGGTTTGGGACCTATCCTTTTCTGGGCACGAAGATGATAATCCTTATACCCACCTTTGGGAATTTGAGCATTTGTGTTCTTGCCTTCATATTGAAGGTATGGAACATGAGACCATTAAATGGAAGTTGTTTCCGTTCTCCCTTTTGGGAAGAGCAAAGAAATGGTATGCTCATACCGTTGGTGTAGTTAATGGAAATTGGGACAAACTTCGGGACAAATTTTGTCTCGCGTTCTTCCCCGATTCCCAAGTTGGTGCCCTTCGTATAGAAATTTTCACCTTCCGATAGAAAGAGAAAGAGACTCTAGGAGCAGCTTGGGCTAGATTCACAGACCTTATAAATACTGGCCCAAACCTTTCTTTGCCTGACCACGTCCTTTTGAATCACTTCCATCTTGATCTAAGCAAAGACGCTGCTAATTACCTAGATATTGCTTCTAGAGGCTCATTCAAATACATGACCATTAGTGAAGGGAAAGCGATTCTTAAAAGATCCTTCAGAATACCCCTTACACTGACATATATGATGAGTCCCCCAAAGAAATAGTGGAGTCAAGTCCCGAACAAGAAGAGGAGGCGCTCGCAACCATTTCTGAAATTCCTTTGAATCCTTCCCATGAACTGGTTGCCGAAGAACATCCCATTAAGGGAATGCACCAAACTCAAGAGGATGATGAACCTCATCCCTCTTCTTTTCCCTTTGAATTCGAGGAAGATCTTTTTGAAGATTTTGGAAATGCCTCAAATTTACCAGTACAAGTGAGACCTCAAGTACACTCTGCACCGACTAAGGATGATGGTCCATACAGTGAGCCCTTCCTTTTAGAACATATCAAAGGACTCTCGGCCATCATGAGTCGTGAATGGTTAGCAGAAGCAGAATTATGCACCGAGGTAGCCCAAATCATTGCCCCATCCGATGTTCTACCTTGTGTCCTTAAAGAAACCATCTTAGAGGCTCACTACTGTTCGACCGTTGGGATGAACATTATTCCAAAAATCTTAGCTGAAATGCTTTGCCCCAACGAGTCTGTGATCCCGTCTCATAAGCTTTTAAAAATTCCTTCGGGAGTCATTCTTGAAAGCTATGGGATCATAAGGTCTATTCCTTTGCACATAAGAGATTCTGAGTATCGTCTGGATTTTCATATTTATGACATCTCAGAAAGATCCCTCTTGATTGGTTTACCCTTAGGGACACTCTTTCAGGAAAGACCAAAATAGGGTCCCTTGAACGTGAAGTTGGGAAATTCTTCTATCGCTGTCCCACTTTCACGCTCGAACAATGCGATAATGGAGCCTAGACCGAAACGAGACCCTATGGAGAATGTCATGATGGCTTACCTAGAAAACATGGCCAAACCAGCTCTAGACGTTGAAAACTTCATTGAAGAAGAGGAAGAGCTGGCAGAACCCATTGAGCTAGATCAAACCAAGGTGCCGTCAGAACCCTCAATCGAGCTCAAACCCCTTCCTTTCGGCCTAAGATATGTCTTTCTAGATGATAACCGTGAAACCCCTGTCATCATAAGCGACAAGCTCTCCCAAGAAGAAACCCAAAAACATGTCGCCGTCCTAGGAAAACACAAAGCGGCCATAGGCTACTCGCTCCAAGACCTCAATGGGATTAGTCCCACTCTCTGCACTCATAGAATCCATATCGATCCTGACTCTTCACCATTGAGGGAACCACAAGAAGACTTAACAACGCTATGCGGGAGGTTGTTAAGAAAGAGGTCATGAAACTCTTGCACGCCGGGATTATCTATCCCGTGCCGCATAGCGAGTGGGTCAGCCCGGTCCAGGTCATACCAAAGAAAGGAGGTATGATAGTCGTTGAGAATGAAAAGAATGAACTTATCCCTCAACAGATTGTCACGGGGTGGCAGATGTGTATATATTACTGGAAACTCAACAAGGCCACTAAGAAGGATCATTTCCTGTTGCCGTTCATTGACGAAATGTTAGAACGCCTCGCGAACCATTCCTTCTTTTGTTTCCTTGATGGGTACTCAGGGTATCATCAAATCCCGATCCACCCCGACGACCAAAGTAAGATTACATTTACATGCCCGTATGGAACTTACGCATACCGACGCATGTCATTCGGATTATGCAATGCTCCAGCTTCATTCCAATGGTGCATGATGTCTATCTTCTCCGACATGGTTGAGAAAATCATGGAGGTGTTCATGGATGATTTTACCGTCTATGGCAAAACCTTCACAGATTGTCTGGAGAATTTAGAAAAAGTCTTACAATAGTGTGAAGAAAAGCACTTAGTCCTAAACTGGGAGAAATGCCATTTCATGGTTTAGGAAGGGATAGTGCTTGGACATAAGGTGTCCGCTCGTGGGATAGAGGTAGACAAAGCAAAAATTGAGGTCATAGAACAACTTCCACCTCCCACGAATGTGAAAGGCATTCATAGCTTTTTAGGCCATGCAAGGTTCTATTGGCGTTTTGTAACACCCGGTTTATAAAAGGACATAAACCGAGCAATCATATACGTGCCAGGATCAAGTCACACGTATATACAACAGAATGAACAGTATATCATAGCACTTATCACGAATAAGACATAATAAAGCGAATACGAATGTAATTATTACATTAGTGACCAAAATGTCTGATACAGCGGAAGTGAAATACAAATACGGTAAAAAGCTCTCCGAAGCTGAGCAGGGCGCCACAGGGACGTCGACTGGGAGACGAACGCCTAGAAGTCCTCGCAGTCCTGGTAGCGCTGGACGAACTCCCTCGTGTCGGCAGGAACTGAGCAGCAGTAGCGTAGCCAAGAGGAAAAAGTAGAGAAGAGGCAAGAGTGAGTACACAACTTGTACTCAACAAGTATAACACAAACTATGAGGTTCTAAGGTTGGCTTACTCAACTGCATTAGCTTTTAAGTGTTGGCAAAATTTTATTAAAGCTATTTACTACGAGTTGATGAATTACCTTTAACCCAGTTACATAGTAATTAATCAGAATTAATCATGTTACTACTGAGAACCAAACCACAACCACCAAGGTACCCCGAGAGGCACCCCCTCGTCGGAAGGAGCTAACCCCACTAATCAAAAGGAGGATCTGGGCCGCTCATGACCGTGAGCACGGCTAGTATACCAGTTTTACGCTCTGCAGAGGTTGCACATCTTTACCCACAAGTCGTGAGCTACGCCAGTTGTTCATCACACTTCCTTAGGTGAGATGACTAGCAAACTCACTACGAGGCCGTTACAAAGGACACGTTGGTAAGGTGTAACCCCTAAGGATTCAGTCAATGCAACGATGGTGTCCACCTCGAGGGGGTACAAGACACACAGACCAGCCTCGTAGTCTGACCACCATTGAAGCTCGACTCCCCTCTTGCCCTGCAGGTAAGTTACTCCCGAACCAAAATGACCTAATTAGTAAGCCAAGACCGTCCCATTCCAGTCTTGTGGTAGCGCTGTTGTCCCAGGTTGTCGCTCTATGAACCGGTCCTTATGGAGAGTGGCCAACCAGGCAGTAAGCACCGTGCCGGCCCCCTAAACCAAGTTTCTAACCAAAACCAATTTTAACGAGACGTGAACCACTCAAGCCACACAGAGGGTCACTCTCAGAATTAAGTTGCATATACCATTAATCAAATTAATTAAAAAGGACCATTATGTGTTATAGCGCGGCACCTAGCACAACTAACCAAAATGCAACCCAAAGGACATATAAAGGATATAAAGTGGCTAGGAAAGTCCTTATAGGCATACAGTATTAAAATGCAGTATGAAAATGTATTTAAAGTGATAGGTTGTTCAAGTTATACTTGCCTTCCTCAAAAGTTCTCCTGCTGCTCAAACTGCTCAGAAGATGGCTCCTGGTACTGGTACTGGTACTGGTACTGATGCTTCTCCGGTAGCTCAACGTCTACTCACGATCGCAACGCCAAAACAAGTCCACATATACCCATACATGCAAACAAGAGCAAAAACTAAGAAACAATACAACAATACATGAAAACACCAAACAAAACTAGTCTCGAACTATTCTACGCGTTACAACAATCGCGTGGATATAAAGAACGCTTAAAACGGAGCTAAAACGCATTTTCTAGGCTAAAAACAAGGTTCGGGGACTAAACTGCAAGAAAACTAAGGTTTCAGGGGGTTTTCTGCAAAAACCGAGGACTAAAACGCAATAACCAGAAAGATCCGAGGGCTAACGGGCAAAAAGACCCTAACTGGACGGTGGGTTCTATATCTAAAAAGCTCAGGGGGCTGCTTGCTAAATTCTGGGCCTAACTGCAATTAGTTTTGAACTGACCAGGAGCGCGGGTTGAATCTCAAGAAGCCGAAGGACTTAAACGCAAAAGCAGTAGCGCTGACCGTTACCTAACTGGTTTGACTCCGGGCCCGGGTCAACTTGGCCCGTCCGATCTGGATCCTGCGGCCAAGATGGCTTGGGCGCGTGGGGTGGCGGCGCTGGGTCGCGCCGACGAGCTTCTACGGCGGCGCTGCGCTGGGTCTCGCCGGACTTGGCCAAAATTGGCCGTCCGGGGGTCAAAACGGTCAGGCTCTGGGTCTAGGATGGACTACGCACCATGCGTTGTCCACCTGGGGCCTTTGCGGCCCTCGGGGAGGTCCGTGGCGGCGTTAGCAGCTGTGGCGGCGGGTGTGCGTGACGGGACATCGCCGGCGTGCGATGTTCCAACGGTTCCAGGGGCTACGGGCCACTATAACTAGCGTATAAGGTCAAGGAAGGCCCGGGGATGCTCACCGAGGCTTAGACGCGGCCGAAGCTGCAACACAGGTGGTTGGCGTCGACGGCGGGCGGCGGCGCACGACGAGTCTCGGAGGCGTGGTCGATGCAGGGCGTCTCCGGGCCTACTGATCCGTCGAGGAATTCTGGGCAGGACCTGTGGAGGTGTTCAGGGGGTTAGGGCGACCTGAACAGCACCGGTGGCGGGGAAATCGTGGCGGCAGACGCGCTCACCGGCGGCGGGTCTCGGGTCCGATTCCGGCGCAACGCAGGCTAGAGTCGAGGGAGGATGCTTTGGTGAGACTCCCGGCGGCGAGCCGGTGCTGCTGCACGGCTTGGGCGGGTCTCCGGTGCAGCGGAGCGGCGTGGCCACGGTGGCGCGGGGCTCTGCTCCGGCGGAGCTGCGGCGCAAGGGTGGCTAGGGTGCGGTGGCGATGGGACTAGGGTACCAGGCGGTACGGCTGGGGCGTTTAAAGAAGGGGGCCCGAGATCTGGGCGTGCGTGCGAGGGAAAGGGACCCCCGGTGATCTCGCCGGCGACCTCGGGAGCGAACTGGCACGGGGAGGAAGGAAAGGTGGAGGGGATGGCGCTGACCTGTGGGCCATGTTGGTCAGCGGCGGGGCGAGCAACGCAGAGCGAGCGAGAAGCACGGGCTCGGGGTCGGTCGCTGACGTGCGGGCCCAGGAGAGCGGGGGAAAGAACGCGCCGCGCTAGATGGCTGGCTGGTGGGCCAGGGAGTGGGGAACGGGTGTGCGCGTGCCTGGCGCGTGGACTGCGTCATGCTGGGCCGGTTTGCCAGCGAGACGGGGTACGCGCGCTGGGAGACTGAGCGGTGGGGCGCCTTGCGGGGAAGGGAGCGCGCGCTGGGCTGAGGGGGGGAGCGGGCCGTGCGGGGCTAATGGGCTGGAAGCAAGAAGGGAGGGCTGGGCTATTTGCGGGAGAAAGAGCTGGGCTGGGTTTGTTCTCCTCTTTTTCTTTTCTCTTTTCAAGCTTAACTCAAACTATTTGAATTCAAGAGGATTTGAATTCAAAACCTATAACACTCAAACAATTAAAACAATGCTCCAGCATGATGCAACAACAAGTTTAAACCTAAAATAAATTTTAATTGCTTATGCAACAAAATTAGATTAAATGCAAGCTAAGCAAATTAAATCCTTAGAAGAATTAAATAAACAAATTAAATTTATTATTAAATACTAAAATTTGAATTAGGGTGTTACAAATCCTACCCCCTTACAGGAATCTCGTCCCGAGATTCTGGGCTGGCTAGCAAAGAGATCAGGATAGGTCTTCATCAACTCCTCTTCCTTCTTCTGGCAAGTCCTCCGGAAAGACATCCGGGAATTCAGACACCATGCGAATACCATCCGTGGGTCTAGCCTCCATCTGATGAAGAAAACCAGAAGGCTCTGTAGCACTGACTGTCACCTCATGGCCATTAAATGCTAACAAGTGAACTGACCACTGAGCACAATCAATTCTGACTCCCCACTTGGCAAGAGTATCCATTCCCAAAATCACATCAATACCCTTGGTGTCCATCACCATCAGATTTGTACTGAACTTTACTCTCCCTATGGAAACAATGACTCTGGGGCAGGAGATATGAGACCTCAATGGTCCTCCAGGTGAAGATACTAACATGCACTTCTTTAATGTGTTAGTACGAATACCATGGTGCTCGACAAAAGACTGTGCAATAAAGGAATGCGTAGCACCAGTATCGAACAGCACCGTAGCCGGATATGAGTTGACCATGGACGTACCAATAACCACGTTTGGAGACTCGGCCGCTGACTCGGCCGTCACATGGTTCACCTTCCCCTGTCGTGGCGCTCTGGGTTGGGCTGGGCGCCCCTGCTGTCCTGCCTGCTGTGGGGCCGGTGGAAGGCGTTTCTGTGGACAACTTTTGGCATACTGACCTTTTTGCCCGCATTGGTAGCACATGCGGTGGTGGTGAATGGCGTTACTTGGTTGACCTCCATCTGAACTTAGCATCACATCTTGCATCATTTCTGCTACTTGCTCTTTGGACTCCTTGCGACCGCGTGGCTGAATCACATTCATAGTGATAGTCAACCCATCAACATAATCATGGAGAGCTTGATTCTCGACGTGTGCATCTCTAGAGCACTTAGGATCCTTTCTCTTCTGGATGGTCTGTAGCTCTTCGACCGATGGAGAGTCAAGGAAAAGGGAATCCTCTGCTAGCTGCTCTTGATGAGACATCTTTCTCTTTGTACAGGAGAACAACCTCTGGTTCCTTCTAGTTGTGGCTTCATCTTCAGTCGCACGAACTTGACGACAAGGGACGCCGTAGAATTTGCAACACGGGCAAGTTTTCTCACCATCACCCATTGCATTGTCTCCAAGGTCTTTTTGTTCTGCCGACATCTGAGCTGGGATAAAAGGAAATACAGATTGGTAAGGTCAAGGAAGAGAGAAAAACTCCATTATTTAAGGTTCTATCCTATTTAGACAACACTGCACAGGCATTACTGCTGATAACTCCAGATAGGTGCTACATAAATCCGGGAACAAGGAACTAGAGCATAACTCTTCTGTTTCGTCTGAGAGATTCTCAACGTCTCTTGTACTATTTGTAGGCCGGGGTGTCACATCCCTACCCCCTTACAGAAACCGACGTCCTCGTCGGTGACGTCCTTGCCAGTGAATCCCTGGATATCATATCCTCTTTGTATTATCCTTCTTCTCAACAAACAAGACCGGGGAAACTCAAGGCACGATAAGGTAGAGAGGATAGAGTGGACGGTTTTTACCCCCAACGATCTAACTCATTTTATTAATTAATTAACTTTAACTTAAAACTGATTTTCATTAAACAAATTTAAACTACTAAACTATGCAATCAACCAAAAATCCAAATCAAACATGTTGCATAAAGACAAGCATACAAATTTATACCTTAGCCGAGTTTAACATCCGACTCGACTAACCACAACGCGTCGCAAAACGTGCTATCGTATTATTATAAAAGGGTCACCTAGCTGATACTCATGGTGGTCAGATGACTGATTCAGGCCAAAATCTACGGAAACTATTCTTTAGAGAGAAAAATTCAGGGCAAGAAGGGTAAAAGTCATAGAATCCAAGGGGTATAATAGTAAAATAGTTTCAGCAGACAAGGATTGGAGAGAAGAAGTCCTAAAACTCGACCAGTTCTATCTAGGCTTCGTCCTACAGTCGATACGGCTCTGATACCACTCTGTAACACCCGGTTTATAAAAGGACATAAACCGAGCAATCATATACGTGCCAGGATCAAGTCACACGTATATACAACAGAATGAACAGTATATCACAGCACTTATCACGAATAAGACATAATAAAGCGAATACAAATGTAATTATTACATTAGTGACAAAAATGTCTGATACAGCGGAAGCGAAATACAAATACGGTAAAAAGCTCTCCGAAGCTGAGCAGGGCGCCACAGGGACGTCGACTGGGAGACGAACGCCTAGAAGTCCTCGCAGTCCTGGTAGCGCTGGATGAACTCCCTCGTGTCGGCAGGAACTGAGCAGCAGTAGCGTAGCCAAGAGGAAAAAGTAGAGAAGAGGCAAGAGTGAGTACACAACTTGTACTCAACAAGTATAACACAAACTATGAGGCTCTAAGGTTGGCTGACTCAACTGCATTAGCTTTTAAGTGTTGGCAAAATTTTATTAAAGCTATTTACTACGAGTTGATGAATTACCTTTAACCCAGTTACATAGTAATTAATCAGAATTAATCATGTTACTACTGAGAACCAAACCACAACCACCAAGGTAACCCCGAGAGGCAACCCCTCGTCGGAAGGAGCTAACCCCACTAATCAAAAGGAGGATCTGGGCTGCTCATGACCGTGTGCACGGCTAGTATACCAGTTTTACACTCTGCAGAGGTTGCACATCTTTACCCACAAGTCGTGAGCTACGCCAGTTGTTCATCACACTTCCTTAGGTGAGATGACTAGCAAACTCACTATGAGGCCGTTACAAAGGACACGTTGGTAAGGTGTAACCGCTAAGGATTCAGTCAATGCAACGATGGTGTCCACCTCGAGGGGGTACAAGACACATAGACCAGCCTCGTAGCCTAACCACCATTGAAGCTCGACTCCCCTCTTGCCCCGCAGGTAAGTTACTCCCGAACCAAAATGACCTAATTAGTAAGCCAAGACCGTCCCATTCCAGTCTTGTGGTAGCGCTGTTGTCCCAGGTTGTCGCTCTATGAACCGGTCCTTATGGAGAATGGCCAACCAGGCAGTAAGCACCGTGCCGGCCCCCTAAACCAAGTTTCGAACCAAAACCAATTTTAACGAGACGTGAACCACTCAAGCCACACAGAGGGTCACTCTCAGAATTAAGTTGCATATACCATTAATCAAATTAATTAAAAAGGACCATTATGTGTTATAGCGCGGCACCTAGCACAACTAACCAAAATGCAACCCAAAGGACATATAAATGATATAAAGTGGCTAGGAAAGTCCTTATAGTCATACAGTATTAAAATGCAGTATGAAAATGTATTTAAAGTGATAGGTTGTTCATGTTATACTTGCCTTCCTCAAAAGTTCTCCTGCTGCTCAAACTGCTCAGAAGATGGCTCCTGGTACTGGTACTGGTACTGATGCTTCTCAGGTAGCTCAACGTCTACTCACGATCGCAACGCCAAAACAAGTCCACATATACCCATACATGCAAACAAGAGCAAAAACTAAGAAACAGTACAACAATACATGAAAACAGCAAACAAAACTAGTCTATAACTATTCTACGCGTTACAACGATCGCGTGGATATAAAGAACGCTTAAAACGGAGCTAAAACACATTTTCTAGGCTAAAAACAAGGTTCTGGGACTAAACTGCAAGAAAACTAAGGTTTCAGGGGGTTTTCTGCAAAAACCGAGGACTAAAATGCAATAACCAAAAAGATCCGAGGGCTAACAGGCTAAAAGACCCTAACTGGACGGCGGGTTCTATATCTAAAAAGCTCAGGGGGCTGCTTGCTAAATTCTGGGCCTAACTGCAATTAGTTTTGAACTGACCAGGAGCGTGGGTTGAATCTCAAGAAGCCGAAGGACTTAAACGCAAAAGCAGTAGCGCTGACCGTTACCTAACTGGTTTGACTCGGGGCCCGGGTTAACTTGGCCCGTCCGATCTGGATCTTGCGGCCAAGATGGCTTGGGCGCGTGGGGTGGCGGCGCTGGGTCGCGCCGACGAGCTTCTACGGTGGCGCTGCGCTGGGTCTCGCCGGACTTGGCCAAAATTGGCCGTCCGGGGGTCAAAACGGTCAGGCTCTGGGTCTAGGATGGACTACGCACCATGCGTTGTCCACCTGGGGCCTTTGCGGCCCTCGGGGAGGTCCGTGGCGGCGTTAGCAGCTGTGGCGGCGGGTGTGCGTGACGGGACATCGCCGGCGTGCGATGTTCCAACGGTTCCAGGGGCTACGGGCCACTATAACTAGCGTATAAGGTCAAGGAAGGCCCGGGGATGCTCACCGAGGCTTGGACGCGGCCGAAGCTGCAACACAGGTGGTTGGCACAGACCAAGCCGGAGGAGCAGGGACCATAGAACCTTACCACCCTTTGCCCCGCAGGTAAGTTACCCCAAACCAAAAAGACCAAATTAGTAAGCCAAGACCGTCCCATTCTAGTCTTGTGGTAGCGCTGTTGTCCCAGGTTGTCGCTCTATGAACCGGTCCTTATGGAGAGTGGCCAACCAAGCACTAAGCACCGTGCTGGCCCCCTAAACCATGTTTCTATAAAAACCATTTTTTAAAGAGACGTGATCCACTCAAACGGGCCACTCGCAGAACTAAGTTGCATATACCATTAATCAAATTAATTAAAAAGAACCAAGTGTGTTATAGCTCGACACCTAGCACAACTAACCAAAATGCAACCCAAGGATTATATATAAAGGATATAAAGTGGCTAGGAAGGTCCTTATAGGCATACAGTATTAAAATGCAGTATGAAAATGTATTTAAAGTGATACGTGTTGTTCATGTTATACTTGCCTTCTCAAACTGCTCCTGCTGCTCAAAGTGCTCAGAAGGTGGTGGCTGCTCCGGGTACTGGTACTGGGGCTCCTCCGGTAGCTCAACGTCTACTCACGAACACATGGCCAGAAGCATGGCAACAATATAAACATATATGCAAACAAGAGCAAACACTAAGAAATAGTACAACAATACATAAAAACAGTAAACAAAACTAAGCTAAAACTATTCTATGTGTTACAATGATCGCGTGGACATAAAGAACGTCTAAAACGGAGCTAGAACGCGAAAACTAGGCTTAAAACAAGATCTAGGGGCTTTCCTGCAAGAAAAACTAACTTTCCAGGGGTTTTCTGCAAAAATCAAGGACCTATACATAATTAATGGATACTTCTAGGGTCTAACTCGCAAAACTGCAAGGCTTGGACCACGGGTTCAAAAACCAAGAAACTCCGGGGGGGCCGTGCAAGATTTTGGGCCGAACTGTAAATACTTTTGAACAGACTCGGACCGCGGGTTAATACTCATAAAGCACAGGGGCTCTTTAGAAAAACACCAGACTGAAGCGGTACGCGCAGATCTCGGCCGTTGGATCAAGATCTGGTGGCTCAGCGTGAAGAGGTAAGTTTGATCTAATCGTGGGCGCTGTTTAAGGATCGGGCGGCCAGGATGGATGGGGGCACGGGCGGCGGCGCTGGGACGCCGGAACAGAGGTTCCGCGGCGGCGCTGCGCCGGAGTTGGCCAAATCGGCTGCTCTGGGGCTTGGTTCGCCCTGCTATTTGGACGTGGGTGGAGTACGCGACGTGCGTAGCCCACCTGGGGGTTATTTGGGTTCGGGGAGGCTCGGAGCTGCGCGCGCGTGGGCGGCGGCGGCTCTGCGGGTTGTGGTCGCCGGCGGGCGCGAGTCCAGGCGGCTAGGGTGCACTACGGCTACGGGAACTGGCGAAAAGGGGCAGGAGGGTTGGGGCGTATCTCACCGAGCTCGGAACAGGACGGGGAAGCGGCGCAGATTCGTCGACGGTGAGGTCCCGCGGCGGCGATGGCGCGGTGCTCGCGGACAAGGCCGATGTAGCGGTGCTCCAGGCTTCTGGTCCCCTCGGGTCGGCTCGTGGTGATGCTGCGAAGGTGTACAAGGGGTCAGGGCGGCCGGAGTATCAACGGCGGCGAGGGATTTTGACGGCGTCCCTATCTCACCTGAGATGAAGTCCGGCGCAATCCCGGCTGCTGTAGGTGCTGGGGTTGTACGTGGATGCTTCGAAAAGATTCCAGGCAACGAAGCGGCGCTACTGCGCCGCTTGGCGGGGGCTCCGGTGCGTTGGAGCGGCGTGGCCGCGGCGGCGCACGAGCTCTGCACGGCAGGGCGAGTGGGCGGCGGCGGTGGAGCTCGGTGGCGGCTGCGTTGTGGGGGATAGGGAGCCAGTCGTCTGCCTGGAGTGGGTCAGACATGTGGGAGAACATCGGCGGGTGACCCCTCAGAAACTCTGCACGCCTGTCGCGGGGCTGCTGTGGTGGAGGCGGAGGCGTTGGCTGAGCGTTGACCTGCTGCAGTGCCTGAACGGTGTTGTTCAGGGTGGCCATCATCTGCATCTGGAGCTGGAAGAACTGCTCCGGAGTCAAGGGTGGAGGCATCGGCATCCCGGTACCCAGGTTGTTCTGCCCCTGCTGCTGGCCAGAACCGGAACCGGTGCTCCTGGTGTTCACAATCTAATTTGAACCAAAGATGTATGAGTAAAAATATTGCAGAAATAATTTCAGATGGATATGATATCTTTCTGCAAGGAAGACTTAGGCATGATAGAGTAGACATGATAGAGTGGACGGTTTTACCCCCAACGATCTAACTAGTTTTATTAATTAATTAACTTTAACTTAAGACTGATTTTTTTTTACAAGTTTAACTACTAAGCTATGCAATCAACCAAAAATCCAAATCAAACATTGGCATAATCACAAGCATACAAATTTATACTTTAGCCGAGTTTAACACACAACTCAACTAACACAACGTGTCGCAAAACGTCCTATCGCACTATTATAAAGGGGTCATTTAGCTTACACCTATGATGGTTAGATGATTTACTCCAGGCCAGAATCTACGAAAGCTATTCTATAGAGAAAAATCAAGGCAAGACGAGTATAAATCTTAGAATTCAAGGATTATAATAGAAAAATAGTTTCAGCAGACAAGGCCTAAAACTCGACCAGTTCTATCTAGGCTTTCGTCCTACAGTCGATATAGCTCTGATACCACTCTGTAACACTCGGTTTATAAAAGGACATAAACCGAGCAATCATATACGTGCCAGGATCAAGTCACATGTATATACAACAGAATGAATAGTATATCACAGCACATATCACGTAAAAAGATATAATAAAATGAGTACGAATGTTATTTATTACAATAATGACAAAATGTCTGATACAGAGTATGCGGAAGCGTAAAACATATACGATAACTCTCATCGGAAGCTGAGCAGGGCGCCACAGGGACATCGACTGGGAGACGAACGCCTAGAAGTCCTCGTACTCCTGGTAGCTCTGGGTGAACTCCCTCGCATTGGCAGGAACTGAGCAGCAGTAGAGTATCCCCAAAAGAACAAGAGGAAAAAATGTAGAGGAGGCAAGGGTCAGTACACAATTCGTACTCAACAAGTATAACACAAACTATGAGGCTCTAAGGTTGGCTGACTCAACTGCATTAGCTTTTAATTTTGGCAAAATTTTATTAAAGCTATTTACTACAAGTGGATGAATTACCATAAACCCAGTTACATAGTAATTAATCAGAATTAATTATGATACTACTGAGAACCAAACCAAACCAACCACCCAGGGAAACCCCCCTATTCAAAGGAAGATAACCCCACTAATCAAAAGGAGGATCTGGGCCGCTCATGACCGTGAGCACGGCTAGTATACCAGTTTTACACTCTGCAGAGATTGCACATCTTTACCCACAAGTCGAGAGCTACGCTAGTTGTTCATCACACTTCCGTAGGTGAGATGGCTACTAAACTCACTACGAGGCCGTTACAAAGAATCTCGTTGGTAAGGCGTAACCGCGAAAAGTTGGATCAGCGACGATGGGGCCCACCTCATGGGGGTACAAGACACGGAGCACAGACCAAGCCGGAGGAGCAGGGACCATAGAACCTTACCACCCTTTGCCCCGCAGGTAAGTTACCCCAAACCAAAACGACCTAATTAGTAAGCCAAGACCGTCTCATTCCAGTCTTGTGGTAGCGCTGTTGTCCCAGGTTTTCGCTCTATGAACCGGTCCTTATGGAGAGTGGCCAACCAAGCACTAAGCACCGTGCTGGCCCCCTAAACCATGTTTCTATAAAAACCATTTTTTAACGAGACGTGAGCCACTCAAACGGGCCACTCCCAGAACTAAGTTGCATATACCATTAATCAAATTAATTAAAAAGAACCAAGTGTGTTATAGCGCGGCACCTAGCACAACTAACCAAAATGCAACCCAAGGGATATATATATAAAGGATATAAAGTGGCTAGGAAGGTCCTTATAGGCATACAGTATTAAAATGCAGTATGAAAATGTATTTAAAGTGATAGGTGTTGTTCATGTTATACTTGCCTTCCTCAAACTGCTCCTGCTGCTCAAAGTTCTCAAAAGGTGGTGGCTGCTCCGGATACTAGTACTGGGGCTCCGCCAGTAGCTCAACGTCTACTCACGAACACATGGCCAGAAGCAAGGCAACAATATAAACATATATGCAAACAAGAGCAAACACTAAGAAACAGTGCAACAATACATAAAAACAGCAAACAAAACTAAGCTAAAACTATTCTACGCGTTACAATGATCGCATGGACATAAAGAACGTCTGAAACGGAGCTAGAACGCGAAAACTAGGCTTAAAACAAGATCTATGGGCTTTTCTGCAAGAAAAACTAACTTTACAGGGTTTTCTGCAAAAACCAGGGACCTATACATAATTAATGGATACTTCTAGGGTCTAAGTCGCAAAACTACAGGGCTTGGACCGCGGGTTCTAAAACCAAGAAACTCCGGGGGGGCCGTGCAAGATTTTGGGCTGAACTGTAAATACTTTTGAACAGACTTGGACCGCGGGTTAATACTCATAAAGCGCAGGGGCTCTTTAGAAAAATGCCGGACTGAAGCGGTACGCACAGATCTCGGCCGTTGGATCAAGATCTGGTGGCTCAGCGCGAAGAGGTAAGTTAGATCTAATCGTGGCCGCTGTTTAAGGATCGGGCGGCCAGGATGGATCGAGGCGCGGGCGGCGGCGCTGGGTCGCCGGAACAGAGGTTCCACGGCGGCGCTGCGCTGGAGTTGGCCAAATCGGCCGCTCCGGGGCTCGGTTCGGCCTGCTATTTGGACATGGGTGGAGTACGCGACATGCGTAGCCCACCTGGGGGGTTATTTGGGTTCGGGGAGGCTCGGAGCTGCGTGCGCGTGGGCGGCGGCGGCTCTGCGGGTTGTGGTCGCCGGCGGGCGCGAGTCCAGGCGGCTAGGGTGCGCTACGGCTACGGGAACTGGCGAAAAGGGGTAGGAGGGTTGGGGCGTAGCTCACCGAGCTCGGAACAGGACAGGGAAGCGACGCAGATTCGTCGACGGTGATGTCCCGCGGCGGCGTTGGCGCAGTTCTCGCGGACAAGAACGATGCAGCGGTGCTCCAGGCTTCTGGTCCCCTCGGGTCAGCTCGTGTTGATGCTGCGAAGGTGTACAAGGGATCAGGGCGGCCGGAGCATCAACGGCGGCGAGGGATTTCGACGGCGGCCCGATCTCACCTGAGATGAAGTTCGGTGCAATCCCGGCTGCTGCAGGTGCTGGGGTCGTACATGGATGCTTCGGAAAGATTCCAGGCGGCAAAACGGTGCTACTGCGCTGCTTGGTGGGGGCTCTGGTGTGTTGGAGCGGCATGGCCGCAGCGGCGCATGAGCTCTGCATGGCGGAGCGAGTGGGCAGCGACGGTGGAGCTCGGTGGCGGCTACGGTGTGGGGGATAGGGTTCCATGGGGACTGCGGCGTGTTTATAGAGAGGATGAACCTAGACGTGCATGCCCGGGTGGAAGGCGCGGCGCGAGATCCCGGACGAGGATCACGGCCAGACATTGCGCGAGCGCGTAGCAGGGGGGGTGGACCTGGCAAGCGGGCCTGGCTGGTCAGCAGCAGAGCGGGCGCGCGGAGCGAGACGAGCGCGAGCGGAGGTGTGCTGGGCCGCGGCGTGGAGTGCGGGTCGCGTGCGGGGAAGGGGCAGGCCGCTAGCTGTGCCGAGGGCTGGCTGCTGAGCCCGCGCGGGTTAAGGGGGAAGGTCGCGGGCCGGGCCGAAGCGCGGTTTGGGCTGGTGGAAAAGGAGAGGGGTGAGCGGGCTGGGCTGCTGGGCCGCGGGGAAAGGAGAGGGAGAGGGAATGCTGGGCCCGCGTGAGGAAAAGGAAAGAGAGGAGAAGGGCCGGCTGGGCTGGGCCGGAGCTGGGGTTTTGGGTTGGCTGGGTTTCTTATTTTTCCTTCCTCTTTTCTTTTTAAAACAACACTCAACTCTATTTGAATTCAAATTTAAAATTTGAATTCAAACCCTACCACTCAACCAAAATAAAGCCCTGCACCAGCATGAATGCACAAACATGTTTATCCTAAAAAGATTTTAATTACTTGTGAAAGAAAATTCCATTAAATGCAAGGCTAAGTATATAAATCTTAGAAAATTAAATAAAGCTAATTAAATTTATTATTAAATGCTGAAATTTAAATTAGGGTGTTAAAGGACACTACGGAGCATTCCGTAGACATGCCAAGATCTGGCAGAGCGGATTCTTCTAGCCAACGATGTATCAAGATGCAAAAGTATTTATCAGAAGATGTGCTAGATGCCAGAAACATGGAAGCATCAACGCACGGGATGCAATGCCGCTCATGAACAACCTCCAAGTGGAGTTGTTTGATGTCTGGGGGATAGACTTCATGGGACCATTCCCAAAGTCTGGAGATGCTGAATATATTTTGGTAGCAGTGGACTATGTGTCCAAGTGGGTCGAAGCACTTCCCTGCCGATCTAACGATGCTAAGCACTCCAAAAAGATGTTCCAAAAAGTGATATTTCCAAGGTTTGGAACACCCCGAATGGTTATAAGTGATGGAGGGTCACACTTCATCGACAAGACCTTTCGGCAGTTCCTGGCCGGACATGGAGTTAAGCACAATGTTGCAACTCCATACCATCCCCAGACAAACAGTCAAGCTGAAACATCAAACAAACAGATAAAGAACATTCTGCAGAAGACCGTGGATGAGATGGGGAAGAATTGGAAGAACAAGCTGCATGATGCACTATGGGCATACCGAACAGCTTACAAGACGTCCATAGGCATGTCACCATACCAGCTGGTATATGGAAAAACATGCCATCTACCCGTGGAGTTGGAGTTCAGAGCCCACTGGGCCATCAAGAAGTGGAATATGGATCTCCACCTAGCTGAAAGGAAGAGACAAATGCAAATATCAGAGCTAGAGGACTGGAGAGAAAAAGCATACCACAGCTCCAAGATCTACAAAGAAAGAACAAAGAGGTGGCATGACAAGAGAATCAAGCACAAAGAGTTCAAATCGGGAGATAAGGTTTTGATGTTCAATTCAAGGGTGAAACTCTTCGGTCTTGGAAAACTTCAGAGTAAATGGGAAGGGCCATTCAAGGTGATCGAGACCTCTTCACATGGTGCCATCACGCTCCAAAGTGATGATGGTAATGTATTCAAGGTAAATGGCCAACGTTTAAAAGTTTTCCTCGAACTAGAAAAGATAGAAGAAATTGACACGATTGAATTTCTGCAATTTAATGATTCAATTTAAAATATTCAATCTTGTTAGGAAAAAAAATTAAAAAAAACTTGTAAAATTTGAGTCCAATAAATTTGACTCTGGTGTTTCCCACCAGAAGAGTCCTTGTTGTTTTCACCTGTTTCTATCTTTGAATAAAAAGCAGGTATAGCTCGAAAGAAGTGTGGGGGTGTGCAACACCTCCATTGAAGGACCAAAGGCACCAAACCACATCATGAACTAGTGGAGGAGCATGTACACAACTTGGTTTTATCACTTCCTTCCCACCTTTTCATATGCATGCTCTTTTGGGTATTTTAGCATCACGAATAAATCCACAAGCGCACAGATACCGTTGTAGCTTTCACCTCAGAGTATTCCAAGGGTTATCGAATCCACAGGGAAAGTATGTGCACTCTCTCCTATTCTAATCGGTCCAAGGACAGACCAAGATAGGTAGAAGGGTAGAGAGAATTCCAAAGATAGTGCTACTGCTGAGTTAAAGGTCGATCTCTCAGGCACAATACTCGCTTCGGGCACCGGCTTACAACTGGTCTGACAGTCGACTCCGGCCAACAGCTCTACGCTATATCCGAATGTGGAGGATTACGAAGGACCAATATGGCTGCCACCACCTACGGTCTACCTCTAACAAACCGTGGGATATAAGGCAAACGAAGGATAACCCCTAGCCTAGACACCACGTCTACGCTATTGATTACTACTGTAGTCTAACTACGTATGTTGACCCGTAGCAAACTACAGCACTCCGTACAAATACGGAGCGATGAACCCGCAAGTAAGAGAACTGATCTCACTCAACTACAAGCACTACTAGCATACACTAAACCAAGTAAAATACTGAGATAGGAACCACGAATACTTACTAAATATCGAAGAATGTAGCAGCATCCGTAGAGGTACAAGCTGGGAGTAGAGAGCTGACACCCGGCACTTCTCCTGAACTACTCCCCCACTCGTAGAGGTACAACAATGGAGAAGAGCGCCGAAGACCGGTGCCCCTCCTAAGTACCTCTACCCTCTCCCTACTCTAGGACAACTCTAAACCAAAGAAAAAGCTTGAAGTGGATGTGAACTCCAACTTGGTGGTGTGTCCTCATTTGGAACCCCTCCCCTCATATATATAGGAGAGTGCCACGGGCAGCACGGCGTCCTTCAGTAGCTAATCCTTCAAGAACCAACCTAGGGGACCTATGAGGAGGCGACATGTGGCTTGGATGAGGCGGTGGGGCCCACGGGCCAGGTCGGCCGACCTGGAGGTCGGTCGGCCTGCCCGAGGCTCCAACCGCCCCCAGCTTCGTCCAGCGGGCTGTCCTGGACCTCCTTGTCCTAACCCCATGGGTCTTGGCCTGTCCTAAGCTGGTTTGCTTAGGTGCATGGGCTTGTTTTGATCCAATTGAGCCTAACTCGTGTTCTCTGATTGGTTGCGCATTTTGCCTTGATCTGTGGAGTGTGTTTCCCTGCTCATGAAGTGTGTTTTCACCCTTATTTCACCTGCATACAGATAATTACCAACACTCGTGGAAATGGTCAGTAATAAACCCCTACCACTATGTTGATGTTTGCATTTCATGTGTTTATACAGGAGTTGACGGCCTGAATTTGGTACTTAAGAGCCGTCAACAACTCCCCCACACTTAGCCTTTGCTCGTCCTCGAGTAAAGCAGAAAGGACTAAGGTGGAACATGACTTCCAAAGGTATGAAGCGAGCATAAGAGTTATTCCAAACCATACCTTGCACTTGTGAACTTTGAAGTGTCTATCATGCCATCTTGGGTAGTTGAGGAATGGAATGGTCGCGAATCAAATAACTCCTACTCCTCATGTCAAGTAGCTTGGGGTTTTCAATAAGTTTCCAAAACAAACCTTGCTTAGCTCCTCATTTGATTCTCTCAGGTCGTTCAATGTGTATATGTCCTTACCAAGGCATTTGACTTGCCTTTTCTTCATCCTACTTCTAGTGATGGCTAATGTAGAGCTCAAGGTAGGGCATGGGAGATAAGGCATACTTGTCTCACATATATTGCAAAGTCAAAAAACCAGATCCAAAGAGAAAAATAAATCATACAATCAGATCAAGATGTGCACGTGCATGGATTGTGATGGATGGAATGGAAACTCCTTTTGTATGATCTCTCTCCCTATATAAATTCTTTTGAGAGCATGGCTATCTCTTTTTTTCTTTCTTTTTTTATGGACCTTCATGTGTCCATATTTTCTTTCTTTCTATTTTTTTCTCAATACTTGGACCTTCATGTGTCCATATATTTTTTTCGATAGCCCATGCCTCTCTTTTTTTTAACAAAAACTGGAGAGAGAGAGACCAACACATATAGTGGAGCATTTATTTTGTGGAATGAGTGGATGGTACAATGCTAACTTCTCAAAGAAGACTGGCGAGGGGGTATATGGTGTGCACGTGAATCTTGATCATGAAAGCATGAAAAGAATTCTCTCAAGGGTCACAACAATTTGACAGAGCTCAATGCAAAAACAAGTAGCATATGTGTATATGGTTTCCAAGAAGTATCATCATATGGCTTTGGTTGAACTTTGGCATATCAAAGAGGAGCTTTGCAAAGGGTTTTCCAAATTTTCAAATAAAGTTCCCAAGCACTTAAACAAAAAGGAGCGAAGATCGTATCATCCAAACCATATCTCAAACATCAACTACTTAGATAAGCATGGTTTCCTAAGGATTTTTATTCACAAGCATCAAGGTGATAAGCATGGAATAAAAACATATGCAAGCCAACCATGGGAAACATGTAGAGCAGGTGGAACACACTGATTCACTTTGAGTTTGATTTTAATGAGTCAGATTTAAAAGTCATTCAAACTCATGAATCAAGGAGAGTTGACAGGTAGAGGATGCACATACTATCGCTCTTTAAGAATGTGGGGATCAAGGCAATGGTGATTTAGCCAAACCACTAGGTGGCTGGCTGAATTTGGTGTCCTTGCCCTGTCTCTTGTCATGTTGGTGCAGACGATGTTGTGCGATGCATCTGTGGGAGATCTCGAATGTGTATGACAATGATAATCTTGAGAGATCTCCCCCACACTTTGTATTTGTACCTGGTGCTGTATTCAATGAGATAATGGAAACAAAATAATGGCTCTGCTGGTTTTAAGAACCAGGGAGCTCCTAAAATTTATTTGAACTAAAATTTAATCTCACCAAGATACTTACTCAAGTAAGGCTGAACTAAGATTGCATCAACATGAGTATGTTGTGCAACATTAATCCAAAACCTTGTCTTACCTTTCCATTTGAATTCAGCTCAATGGCTCACCTGATTGGATTTGAAGATTTCTGCAGGGGTTAGTCCACATATGCAACCAATATCTATACAAGTATTAACTCTAGAACATCAATCAAACTTGACACAAAGTCTAGTTTGATTGACAAGGACATTTTAGCCTAAGCACCAAGCTTAATTTAAAACGCCTATGAATGTATGCTGCAGACACACATTCAAACTAGAGCATACAAGAATAGATAAAGAAAACATGAAGCATGATTGAGCTTTATTCAAACAGATATAAGCTTTAGCACATACCTGGTGATCCTCGGGAACCTCCCGGCAGGGCTTTGTTTAATGTCGAAAGCAGGACATTGAGAGTACTTACCACAGTGTTTTGTTGATGAAGACGTCAACATTGTCACCATGGCAACTCCTCTCATTTTTTTTCATTTTTTTCTTTTTTTATAGAGAGCAAGATGCAGGAACTAACACCAATTGAAAGACAAGATATGGATTGAGAAAAAACTTACTTCGGGGCACTCACATACCTCCCCCACACTTGGAGTTTGCAAAACTTCAAGTGTATGGAGTTCAAGTCTCCTTCTGTAGTTGTTCCTTCATCAAGGCCTATCAAGGGGTTGTAGTTGGTGTAGCTCTCATGTTCGTAGGTGTTGCTTGTCCGTCATTCTTCTTGATCTTCCCCTAGAAAGGTTAACGACCAAAAATACCCGAAGGAAAAATACATCCTAGAACATGCTCTTGCTTTTATTGAAGGGAAATAAATAAGTAAATAAATAAATGATAATCCGGGCTATCTCCCGGTCGTGCTTGGTTTTTATGGTCATAAGCTCGACCATGAGACCCCTTGTAGCCATCATTGGTGATGGGTCATTGTTTCACCACCAATTGTTAAAGCTAGCTACAAGGTTAGTGTCACGGTGCACCCACGAAATTTGCAATGTTTACGATAAACAAATGCGTCTACAACCACCCTCCTGAAGTTTTTGTAGGAAAACTCCGTGGGGTGATTGCTTTTCTCGTGTTTGCACGAGGCACTAAGCATGCCTGACTCTGGAGAGGCATTAAATGAGCATGGTTCTTGTGGTATTTCAGGGGTGAAACTCCCATGCTTATCTAAGGAATCTTTTTCTTTGGACTCCAGAGTCGGTGCCTCATCAAATTCCATGGCCCATGTATTCTCCATCTAAAGGGATTCATCATGGGAAATCGTAGTTGGATCTTGATCATGGTCGAGAACAACTTTCTCGGGGCCAGAGGGAAGAGCCTCAAACTCAATCGGAGGTCTAGGGGAAGTCTCGAACTCGGATATATCTATGGGTTCGACGGAATCATCCTCCTCCTCGATGAATCTTTCAGCATCTTTTTCGAGGAGGGATTCCAGTGAGTCAACAAGGAGAATTCCCTTAACCTCTTCAATTGGTTTAGTGTCAAGGGAAGGTTCTGTCATGGAGTTTGTGGATTTAGCGATTTGGACAGAAATGGTCTCCTTCCCTAGATGGACTTCGAGCTTATTTTGAGTCGGAGCATTCGTGAGAAATTTCTCGATGGGTTGCCCGACTAAGAGATCGAAGTCTTGGACATCGAATATATGAAAGTCAAGGATTACTTCGATGTCCTCGTGTCTAATAGACACATTCTGCAAAGTCCCATATGCTTCCAGGATTTCTCCGGAGGGAGTCTGGAAGGTCTTGTCGGTTTGAACCAACGGCTCATCTCGCAAATGGCGAAATGCACATTCGCTTGAGATGATGTTAGCCCCAACAGAGGGACTGTAGAGGGTGTCTACCTGGGTTCCTTTTATGGTGCAAGGAAGGGTTGAAGGAGGAGAGCTGATTCGGAGTACTTTTGATGATAGCTCCATCTCTCTCAACCGCTTGCTGCTCATAATGGTCGTTGACTTGTTAACATTTTCCCTATAGAAGGCAGCTTCTATGGGGTATGTAGAAGCAACGGGAACCGGTGGTCTCCTGTTGCAGATATAATTCGAGGTGTTTTCAAAACTTTCAGAAAGATCATCCTCGAATTTGAAATGGAGTTCTAGATTTCGAATTTCTTCTTTCTCCAAAACTCGTGGTTTAGGAGAGGTTTCTAGCGCCGAATCTAAGGGTATGGACAGTGAAGGATCGGGTTCAGCTGCTAGAATGTCCTCATCACTTGACTTACGCTGTTCTTGAGAGGGTGTAGATTCGGCTACGAAGGAAGTGTTCTCACTGATAATTTCTAAGATTTCTATGCCTTCGGCTAGAGTCTTGTGGGCAAAAGACCCTCCATCGGTCATGTCAAGGAAAGATGCGGAGTCCATGTCGAGCCCCGAGTAAAAGTGTTCAAGCAACACATAATCGGGTAACGATAAGACAGGGCCAGATTTTACTAAAAGTAAAAATCTAGCCCAAGACGCACCTATAGATTCCTTCTCATTCTGCTGAAAGCAGATGATATCCCTTCGTAGAGCAACGAGCCAAGACTCGAGGAAAAACTTGAGACAAAACTCATCTCTAAGTTCACCCCAGTTTCCGTTCATACTCGCTACAGTACGTGTGTACCATTGTCTAGCCTCCTCTACAAGAGAAAAGGGAAACAACTTCCACCTAAGGGTATCGCGTGACATGCCTGTGATGGCACAGCATGAACACACTAGCTCAAACTCTCGCAGATGGTTGTATGGATTTTCGCTATCTAACCCAGAGAAGGAAAGCTCCCGAACCATAGCGATAAGGTCAGGACGAAGTTCATAGCCGGATGAAAGGATTGGGTGCTCAGAGAGCGGTGGCTCAAGGAACTCGCCCGTAGGAGAAGAAAAGTCTCGGATGGAAGGCTGCTCTGTGGTAGCGGGGGCTGAGGTAGCAAAAAGAAAATTTAAAATGATACGGAATAAATTCCGTAGGATAGAGAAGCTCTTAAAGGACAGCTTCCCCATGGATAGCGGGGGTGAAGGTAGAAGAAAAGAAAAGCAAAGGATACGAGGATGACTAGGTTCAAAGAAAGATACAACAACCGTTCCCCAGCAACGGCGCTAGAAAGCTTGTTGGGTATTTTAGCGTCACGAATAAATCCGCAAGCGCACGGATACCATTGTAGCTTTCACCTCAGAGTATTCCAAGGGTTATCGAGTCCACAGGGAACGCGTGTGCACTTTCTTCTATTCTAATCGGTCCAAGGACACACCAAGATAGGTAGAAGGGTAGAGAGAATTCCTAAGATAGTGCTACTACTGAGTTAAAGGTCAATCTCTCAGGCATAATACTCGCTTCGGGCATCGGCTTACAACTGGTCTGCCAGTCGACTCCGGCCAACAGCTCTACGCTATATCCGAACGTGGAGGATTACGAAGGACCAATAGGGATGTCACCACCTACGACCTACCTCTATCAAACCGTGGGATATAAGGAAAACGAAGGATAACCCCTAGCCTAGACACCACGTCTACGCTATTGATTACTACTGCAGTCTAACTACGTATGTTGACCCGTAGCAAACTACAGCACTCCGTACGAATACAGAGCGACGAACCCGCAAGTAAGAGAACTGAACTCACTCAACTACAAGCACTACTAGCATACACTAAACCAAGTAAAATACTAGAGATAGGAACCACGAATACTTACTAAATACCGAAGAATGTAGCAGCATCCATAAAGGTACAAGCTGGGAGCAGAGAGCCGACACCCGGCACTTCTCCCATACTACTCCCCGACTCTCGTAGAGGTACAACAATGGAGAAAAGCGCCGAAGACCGGCGCCCCTCCTAAGTACCTCTACCCTCTCCCTACTCTAGGACAACTCTAAACCAAAGTGAAAGCTTGAAGTGGATGTGAACTCCGACTTGGTGGTGTGTCCTCATTTGGAACCCCTCCCCTCATATATATAGGAGGGAGCCACGGGCAGCACGGTGTCCTTCAGCAGCAAATCCTTCAAGAACCGACCTAGGGGACCTATGAGGAGGCGACACATTTCTTAGATGAGGCTGTGGGGCCCACGGGCTAGGTCGGCCGACCTGTAGGTCGGGCGGCCTGCCCGAGGCTCCAACCGCCCCCAGCTTCGTCCAGCGGGCTGTCCTGGGCCTCCTTGTCCTAACTCCATGGGTCTTGGCCTGTCCTAAGCTGGTTTCCATATGTGCATGGGCTTGTTTTGATCCAATTGAGCCTGACTCGTGTTCTCTGATTGGTTGCGCATTTTGTCTTGATCTGTGGAGTGTGTTTCGCTGCTCATGAAGTGTGTTTTCACCCTTATTTCACCTGCATACAGATAATTACCAACACTCGTGGAAATGGTTAGTAATAAACCCCTACCACTATGTTGATGCTTGCATTTCATGTGTTTATGCTGGAGTTGACCGCCTGAATTTGGTACTTAAGAGCGTCAACATGCTCCTTATTCTATACTAAAAAGAACCAAAGTCCACACTTCGATTTAAAATCTGAAAGTAAATTTGGATATAGCTCTTTTTAAGTATGAACTGCATAAATTTTGTCCCTTTCATTTCCTTAGTGCTTGTGGGGAAAACATATAGGAAAAACATATTGTCTAAGTTGTTGTGAAGTGAGATATGGCTTTGGCATGGAAATCCTTCCTTTTCTATTCAAAGTACTTGGAGAATTTCCTTTTTGCTAATAAATATATAATCCATAGTCTCACATACTCCTCAATGGTAATAGAAATTCCTAACAATGCCAAATTTCATGTTACATTTTGAAACCCTTCTACTTTTGCTGCTTGTTATTGCATTGAGCTTTGTCAGGCTTTGTTGAGCCATGTCAAGAAATTTATCATGCTTTTAAAACCAAGATCATGTACACGCCACCAAATATTTGCACTACTCCTACACTGGGAGTAGGCGCAAGACATGCATTCCACTTAGGATCCCCCAAAAAAATTGTTCTACTCCTACAACAGGAGTGAACAAAAATATCTTGGTTAGGCTCTACCAAAATAAATGCTCCAAATATGTTTGATCTCTCTCTCTCTCAAAAGTATCATAGTGAAAAGAGACATGAGGCTATCATAAAAAAAAGTGATGAAAGAAAAAGCGAGACATGAAGAAAGAAAAAAAAGAAAGGAATAAAAGATAGCCCATGTTCTCACAAAAAGGTTTCTTTAAAATTTCCATAGAGAGGGAGAAGTGTTTCAAAGAGCATAATAGAATTAGGATAGCCACTTTATATCCAAACACTTGCACTTCTTGGTTTGATTGTATGATATTTTTCTCCTTGTATCCATTGTTTGACTTAGCAGAATATGCAATGCAAGTATGCCTTGAAACTTACCCTACTTGAGCTCCACATAAGCTTTTTAGAAGTAGGAAGAAAAGGAACGGCAAAACTCAAAATGCCTTGGTGAGGAAACAAACATTTGAGTGATTTGAGAGTACCATTTGAGGAGTGCATGTGAACTATGCTTTAAAAAAAATCTCCAAGTTACTAAAATGTGAAAACAGAATGAGATGGCTATGTTTCAGAGTTGTTCCATTTCTCAACCGCTCAAGACGATATGTTAGCCACTCCACATATCCCGCAGGTATGAGGTATGTTTTGGAATAATCTTTATGACAGTTCCATATCTTGAATTGCTATGTTTATGTTTACTTTATCTTCAAACTTTACTCGAGACGAGCAAAGATTCAAGTGTGGGGGAACTTGTTGACGGTCGTTATCTCATAAAAATTGACCGCCAAAGTGAGCTAAAATGACAACATTCCATATCACATCATAACAAAAATATTAATTATCTAACGAGTTCCACGAGTTTCGATGCTCCCATGTGTTTTGCAGGAACTTCTAATTTTCACAGGTAAAACCTATCTCAAATGAGCAAACAAAGTTCACCATTGCGAAGAGCTTGTCGCACTGATCAAAATGGATATATAATTTGCTACTTTTGGAGCTCCCAATAAAAAGTTATAAATTTCACAAATTAAAAAGGAGTGCTGATGTCATACTAACGTCAGCACCCCAGAAGTCAACACCGGCAACTGACCGCGAGCCCCGGCGGACCTGCCCGGTCAGCCGCAGCGCTGGCGCGTGGTCACAGCAAAAGACCGAGCAGGCCTCTCCCCGTTCGACTCGTGGCGCCGCGGCTCAAACGAGCGCGCGCGCGGGAGGCGCTCCGATTCGCTGGCTGGGCTCCGCGCCAACAGGCCCGCGGTTGGCACGGCTGGAGGCGGTGGGCGGTCCATGCGGGGATGTCAGACCCGGGACAGCGGGACTGCTTATAGGCATAGAATGTTCTAGAGTAAGGGATAGCTTATGGATGTACCTTACCTCTTTTGTAACTACCCGAATAGGCGTAGCACTAGCTGCAGTACAAAGGAAACTACCCGATCGTGCTGTAGTAGGACTCCAAATGTACTCGGCTAGAACTTTCCATGTAACCCTGTCCCCCCGGATATATAAGGGCGGGCAGGGACCCCCTCCAAACAATCATCAACACTTAAGGCAATACAAACCACCACACAGGACGTAGGGTATTACGCAACTCGTGGCCTGAACCTGTATAAATCTTCGTGTTCCTTCCACCAACGAGTTCCAGAGCCGTCGATCCCTACCTACAAACCTTACTGCTAAGGGTATCCCTGAGCAGGCTTGGCGGTAAACACCGATAACTGGCGCACTAGGTAGGGGACTCGGCGAGTTCCTCGGCGAGTTCGATGGCCACCTTCGCTTTCAGCACCATGACACCTCCTCAAGGCACCACCTTCATCTTCGGCTCGTGGGTCTGCATCGCCAATGGTTCGGGCGGTTTTTTTAGCCACCTAACCAACTCACCCGCACTGAAGATCATCATGTCAGAAGACTCCAACAAACTCGCCGGATCTGACGATCACGGCATCATGTTGCTTCCCGACCTCGCTAAGGAGATCGAGGTGAAACTCGAAGACAACTTGAGTTCCACTCGGACTCAGATCGATCTCAAACCAAAATCTACTCGGATTGGGACTCCTCTTGCTCAACCCATCTTCGGCTTGTGCAATTCATCATCTGCTTACAAATAGATGATTAGATCTATCTATGAAAATAGCTTGGATCATCTACTCCGCGTCGAAAACCACTAAGTCACCACTAGCCGGGAGGCACCCATTTTCGATGTATACCCAGATCTAGTAGAGTCACCTCAAGACAGCCTGGTTTTCATCTCCAATGCGCTAGCTAAGATGCAACTCAAATCTTGCCGAAGCCATACCCTCGCAGAACTACTCGACAACCTTTGAGAAGTTGCCAGCATTGATGACCTTCCATTCCAACACGGTACTCCCCTCGCAACTGAGAGGGAAACTGGGTCCGGAGAAACTGACCTAGCTGATTACGACTCAGACCTGGAAAGCTTCTCTCCTGAACGTTTGGTTCCAGTGATCATCCAACAACCTGAAGCTTGTCAGCATGATCCAAATGAAGCCTTGGATCAGATTTCAGCAGACAATCTGACCCAAGACGCTCCACAAGATGAAGATGAAGCTACTCGCACAGCCTGCAGGGCAAGAAATCGACGTAAAGAGGAACACAAGGTTCATGCGGCCGAACGTGCTCGTCTTCCCCCACGCAACCTCAACAATGAATTTAACAATGTCGCGGACCCTGTCTTCAGAACACCAATCGCTGCGATGACAGAAGCAA
The DNA here is from genome assembly GCF_016808335.1 of Panicum virgatum. Lineage (NCBI taxonomy): Eukaryota > Viridiplantae > Streptophyta > Magnoliopsida > Poales > Poaceae > Panicum > Panicum virgatum. Next base: position 23,170,523 of record NC_053145.1, read on the forward strand.
CTCTGCGACTCAGGCAAATGCCCCGGAATCTAGAGATGGAACGAGTCATAAATCTTACCAAGAATGCTATTGAACAACTCGAGAGACAAAACCCGTTGTCCTCACTTCACGGTACGTGATCAAGGGCTACTGCAACAGTCATACCTCAGGCAAGACGTACTCCCGGAGGCCACCATCATCAACAACCCCAGGAGCAGCAAAATCAAAGAAATCAAGAGAATCAGGAAGCCGCGAGTAGCCATCACCCCAGGGGTGGCCAACCACCAGCAAACCAAGCCCCTAGGCCTCAGCCAAACCGCAACAACAATAACCGCTGGCACAACAGGGAAGAGGTAGCCGATTCCATCATGGACGCATGGGACATCATCAACGCAAGACGCAGATCACAGCTTGCGGACAACTCCGATCGCTCCCAAGCCCTCAGCAAAGCCTTCGACAACATCGAGTACCCGAATGATCTCAAGCCTATGAACATAACAAAAGTATGACGGTAAGCAAGACCCTACTCAATGGTTATGTTTATACTCGACCGCTGTTAGTGTTGCAGGGGGAGACACCAACACCAAGGTCCTCTACTTCCCGATGGCCCTGAACCCCGCACCCCTCACATGGCTTGAAAGCTTGATGCGCGAGTCCATACACTCGTGGGATGACCTCAAGAAAGCCTTCATAGACAACTTCCAAGGATCGCTACACCGAGTAGCTACTCGCCATGCCTTGTCCATGTGCAAGCAGGAGCAAGGCGAGTCGATCAGATTCTATGTCAAGTGCTTCTTCGACACAAGAGCCACCATCCCCAATGTCGCCGATGACGACGTCATCGACTACTTCCAGAGCGGCATCACCGTCCAGTCTCTATACTGTGACTTTGGGCGTAACCATCCCAAAACGGTAGTGGAGCTACGAGACATGATGCAGCACTGGGCGGACGAAGAAGAACAAGAACGCAGTCGCTTCCCACATCGCAACAACGACAACAATGGGAAGCGCCACAACGACCATGGAGGGCCTAGCAACCAGCGGGATCCTGCACGTAAGTGTAAGCCTGATGACACAGTCGGCACTATGGATTGCACCCTGCGTGGTAAGAAGGGCGACAAGCCGCAGAACCAGTTCGACAAGATTCTTCACAACAAGAGATGTCCAATCCATCCCAAGAGTAACCACTCAATGTGGGAATTCACGATCCTACGCAAATCCTTCCAGTCGGCACCTGCAGACGCTCCTAAGAAAAAACAGGACAAAGATGATGAAGACGACAAGAAAGACCATGATGGTTCTCAACAGCAGAAAAATGTCGTCAACGTCATATTCGGTGCAGATCCCAGCTTCTCCAAACGAGCCCAGAAACTCCTACTCAGAGAGATACTTTCAGTCGAGCCAGCAATTCAGAGGCCATTGAAATACAGTGAGGTCCCCATTACCTTCTCTATGGAAGACCAATGGACTAGCTTCTCTGAACCTGGAAAGTTCCCGCTAGTACTCGACCCAGTCATCCAAGGCTTCAAGCTCACTCGAGTACTCATCGATGGTGGAAGTGGGCTCAACCTGATCTTTGCAAGTACATTAGCAAAGATGGGCCTCAACTATATGAGTTTACTTACTCCAAGCAAGGCTCCATTCTACGGCATTGTCCTCTAGAATTCTTATACACCAATTGGCTCGGTCACTCTTCCAGTCACATTTGGTACAGAACAGAATTTCCAAACAGAATACATCAAATTCGAAGTAGCTGACTTCGAATCTTCCTACCATGCTATCTTGGGGAGACCAGCGCTAGCCAAGTTCATGGCAATACCACATTACGTGTACCTACTCCTCAAGATGCCAGGCAACACAGGAGTACTTTCATTACGTGGGGACCTCCTCAAGTCGTTCGAATGCGACAAGCAAGCAATATATCATGCTGCTACAATCCGGGTCCCTAGCTCGGTCAGCGAAATACTTGCTGCTGCTAAGGAACTTTCACTCAAGGAGTCGATGCCTTCCAAGAGGCCAAGCCAGTCATCGGTTAAACCAACTAGTGATGTAGGTACCAAGACCATCCAGCTACAAGAGGGAGACGACTCCAAAACCACCATCATCAGAGCAGGACTGGGCGACAAATAGGAACTCGAGCTCGTCAACTTCCTTAGGGTCAACCGAGACGTATTCGCATGGAAACCAGTGGATATGCCAGGGGTGCCCAAGGAGTTGATCGAGCATGCCTTGAAGGTCGACCCTAAAGCTACACCAAAAAAGCAACGGTTGCAGCGTTTCTCACCGGACAAGCGAGAGGCCATCAAGAAAGGGCTGGCAAAACTACTCGCAGCAGGGTTCATCAAGGAAGTCTACCATCCTGAATGGTTGGCTAACCCTATACTCGTCCAGAAGAAAAACAACAATGAGTGGAGGATGTGCGTCGACTATACCGATCCAAACAAGGATTGCCCAAAGGATCCTTTCGGGCAACCACGTATCGATCATGTAATCGACTCTACAGCAAGATGTGTCCTATTATCTTTCCTCGACTGCTACTCAGGATATCATCATATTGCCCTGAAAGAAGAAAACCAAATCAAGACGGCCTTCATCACCCCTTACGGGGCATATGCCTACAAGACCATGTCATTTGGGTTGAAGAACACTAGTGCTACCTACCAGCGTGCGATACAGCTATGCTTCGCTGACCAGCTACATCGCAATGTTGAAGCCTATGTTGACGACGTTGTCAAAACCAAGACCCAGGATCAATTCATTACTCACCTAGAAGAGACCTTCAACAGCCTCAGAAAATTCCTCTGGAAACTCAACCCAACCAAGTGCGTCTTTGGCGTACCCTCTGGAAAACTACTCGGATTCATCATCAGTAACTGAGGAATTGAGGCCAATCCATAGAAGATCAATGCCATCATGGCCATGGATGCTCCAGCTACTATCAAGGACGTCCAGAAGCTTACAGGCTGCAGGCAGCTCTGAATCGATTCTTGTCCAGGCTTGGCGAATGGGGTTTACCCTTTTTTAAGCTTCTAAAGCTACAAGATAAATTCGAGTGGACTACAGAAGCCGCGGAAGCACTCGAGAACCTCAAGCATCATCTCCAGTCACTGCCGACTCTAACAGATCCACTACCTGGCAAGGAACTACTCCTCTACATCGCCGCGACTACTCATGTAGTCAGTACGACGATAGTAGTCGAATGCCCGGAGGAAGGCCACGCCTATGGCATTCAGAGACCAGTCTACTTCATCAGTGAAGTACCCTCTGAATCAAAGGTTAGATATCCATCAATTCAGAAACTTCTATATGGAATCCTAATCACCTCAGGAAGCTCCGACATTACTTCGACGAATACAAGATCTCAGTAATAACTGACTTCCCATTGGGGGATATACTCCACAATCAGGATGCCACTGGACGAATTTCAAAGTGGGCAGTTGAACTGGGAGCCTTGGAAATCAACTTCAAGCCGAGAACAGCAATCAAGTCACAGGCACTAGTCGACTTCTTAGCTGAATGGCGGGAAACTCAAATTCCAGCACCTCATAATGTTCTAGAGCATTGGGTAATGTACTTCGATGGTTCACTCAAGTTTGACGGTGGCGGCGCGGGAGTTTTGTTCATCTTCCTCAAGGGAGAGCAATTGAAGTATGTGTTCCAAATCTTGTTCAAAGTCTCCAACAATGAAGTTGAATACGAGGCACTACTACATGGTCTTCGACTAGCAGTTTCCCTCGGCATCAAGCGACTACTTGTCTACGGCGATTCTCTACTCGTCGTCCAGCAAGTCAATAAAGAATGGGACATCAACAAGGATACAATGGATGCATACGTTGAAGAAATTAGAAAGCTCGAAAACAAGTTCTCAGGATTGGAAATCCACCATGTAGACCGCGACAATAACGTGAGAGCCGATGTCCTCTTCAAACTCGGATCTACTCAAGCAGCTATTCCACTAGGAGTTTTTGTCCATGAACTTCACCACCCATCAGTCAAGGTACAAAGCCAACGAGCCACTGACACAGAGGCCCCGGCCACAGTCAGAGAAGTACTGATGATTGAAGAAGATTGGCGGACCCAGTTTATCGACTTCATCAAGGAGTTCAAGCTTCCACCACATGTAGATCCAAAAAGCGCTGAAGCTGCCCGCATCATCAGGCGTAGCAAGGGTTTCGTACTCATCGGTGACAACCTATACAAGCGCTCTGCTTCTGGCATCCTCATGAAGTGTGTTACCCTTGAAGAAGGCAAAGACATCCTCAGAGAGATACACGAAGGAGTTTGTGGCAACCACGCCGCGTCAAGGACACTAGTCAGCAAGGCTTACAGGTCAGGTTTCTTCTGGCCTACAGCTGTTTTAGATGCAGAAGACCTTGTCAGACGATGCCCTGGCTGCCAATTTTTTGGCAAAAAGACTAATGTCCCAGCACACAACTTGATTACAATCCCTCTGTTGACGGCCCTTAAGTCAGAAAGAAATAAAGTCATCAACTCCTGCATCTTTTCATAACTTTCAAGCACCAAAAGTAGTTATAGGGCTTAATGCTAACCATTTCCACAAGTTTTGGTGATTCTTGGATTGCAAGCACCCATACCCGAAATAGAGCAAAAATAGATGAAAGACGCAAGAAAAATGCACAGAATATCCGACGCTACGTCATACCAACAAAGAGGGCCCACAAACCAGACCAAACCGACCAACCCAGCCCCGGCACCGACCTATCTGACATCAGGACCCACCAAGCAGAGACCCAGACGAAGGCGGTGGCCAAAGGCAGCCAACAAGGTTCGGCCGACCCCACATGGCAGGGTCTCACCCTGAGATTTGGCGGGAAGACCATTCTTATCCTCCAGAAGGCAGTTATCCATGTTCCCATATTTGTTGATGGAGGGAACCGACCTTTGGAGCTATAAAAGGAGCCCCACACACCCTCTCAAGCATACCATCATCATTCTTCACTCCATTCACTTGTTGGAGAAGTAGTAGTAGGTCTCCACTTGTATTAGTTGAGTAGAGGGAGTGTGTGGGAGAAAGATCGGAGAAGAGCCGGACGTGTCGGCCTCTCTTCGTCTTGTACCTCGGCGGATACGAATCATTTGAGTAAGTATCCGAAGTTCATCTTTCGTTAAGTTCTTGGTTTAGTATTCTTAAGTTATTAATTTGTTTACGGGATCATCGTCCGTTTTCATAACAGTTGCTCTAGTAGAGGGCCCCTGATAAAGACAGGTAACCCTGCGCAACACTAGAGTAAGTAGTCAAAGGCTTAAGCGTGGTGCTTAGGTCCTAGATTACCTTTGTTTGCCTCGTGCTCCACAGTATTGCAGGGTAGACCGCAGGTGGTGACAGCCCTGTCGGTCCGCTATGAAGCTGCTTCAAGGTTAGCACACTCCCCCCTATCCGAGTATGACGTAGAGCCACAAGCCAGAGGTCCCTAACAGTACCTAGGTCAGACTGGTGCCCGAAGTAAACAAGTGACGAGCCTAAGTTTACCTTGCCTTGATCTTCAACCATAGATAAACCACACTACCCGAAACTCGCCTACCTCTTCTTCTCCTGGGTTAAACTAGCCAGAAGATCATTACACATCCGTTCCCTGTGAAATCTCGATACCCTGAATACTCTCCGGGTGAAGTGCTACAACGGTATCTTCCTTGCACTTGCGGGTTACTCTGTGATCGTTAAGAAATACCAACAAGCATTTCTGGAGCCATTGCCGGGTAACGGTTGCTGTAATTATCTTCGAACCTAGTTTGCCCATGTATCTTTTCTTTTATCTTTTCTTTTCTTTTATCATGGAAAACCTTTCTAACCAAAACCTTTCTGCTCCCAAGGGCGAGTTCATAGAGCCACCACTATCATCGAAGCCAATCACAGCTTCCAGCTTTGAACTCCGTCCTGGCTTTATAGCCATGGTTCGGGAACAAACCTTCTCAGGACATGATAACAAAAATCCCTACTACCACCTACGAGAGTTCGAGCAGTTGTGCTCATGCCTGTCAATCGCAGGCATGGCACAAGAAACACTCCGGTGGAAGTTGTTTCCCTTCTCTCTTAGTGAGAGGGTTAGGCAATGGTACGTCCATAACGTAGGAAAGGTAAACGAAGAGTGGGAAGAACTACGAGATAGATTCTATCTCGTGTAACTCTCGCGCCGCCTTCGTCGAGCTTGAGTGAGCCATCAAAGTACATTACCCAATGCTTTGGAATGTTGTGAGGTGCTGGGATTTGATTTTCTTGCCATTCAGCTAGGAAGTCGACTAGTGCTTGCGACTTGATTGCTGTTCTTGGCTTGAAGTTAATTTCCAATGCTCCCAGTTCAACTGCCCACTTTGAGATTCATCCAGTGGCATCCCGATTGTGGAGTATATCCCCCAATGGGAAGTCGGTTATTACTGAGATCTTGTATTCGTCCTGGAGGTGATTAGAATTCCATACAGAAGTTTCTAAATTGATGGATATCTAACCTTTGATTCAGAGAGTCCTTCACTAATGAAGTAAACTGGTCTCTAGACGCCATAAACGTGGCCTTCCTGTAACACCCTAATTTAAATTCCATCATTTATTAAAAAATTTAAATGGCTTTATTCAAACTTCTAAGGTTTATTGTGTTTAGTTGGCATTTAAATCTAATTTTTGTTCAATAAATAATTAAAATCCAATTTTTGTTCCTCTAGTAATTAAAATTTTCCTTAGGTTTAATTGTGTTGTTGCATTCATGCTGGAGCATTGATTTATTTGTTTGAGTGTTAGAGTTGAATTCAAATTTTGTTTGAATTCAAATAGACTTGTTTGGTTAGAAATAGAAAAGAAAAAGAAATAGGAAGGAAACCCAAACCCACCTCAGCCCGGTCATCCCGGCCCAACCAAACCCCACGCCGAGCGGCCCACTCCACCGCGCCCGACCCCAAACCCGCTCGCGCGAGGCCCATCTCCCGCGACCCTGTTCGACCCGCACGGCCCGTCTCCCTACTCCAGTTCACGCGTTCACCCGCCGCTGACCAGTGGGGTCCACTGGTCATCCCTTTCCTCCCCTTTCCTTCCCAGTCCCGCGCAACGGACGCCCGATTTACCGGCGAGGTCGCCGGGATCGCTATCCCATCGCTCCGAACCCCGAAATCGCCGGCGCCCCTCCTTTTAAACCGCCCTGTGACCCCCCCTGCACCCCATCCACTCCCCTCACCGCCCGCAACCCTAGCGCACCGCCCCTCCGAGCTCCGAGTGGAGCAGAGTCCCCACGCCGCCGGTAAGCGAGCTCGCCACCGCTTTTCTCCGCCTCCGGCGACCCAGAGCCCCCCCTGACCCCCGCATCCTTCCCGCAGGATCGCCTTGGGTCAAGTCGTGCCATCAGAAGGCCAGGAGGAGCCCTGCGCCGACCTCGCCACCGAACTCCACCGTGCCGCTTCCGCCGGATCTCGACGCCGGCGCTGCTGCGCTACGTTTCCATCCAATTACAAGCCCGGTGAGCACCACCCCAGTTTCATGATTCTTTTGCGCTAGATGATGTAGGCCATAGCGCGCCCTAGAGGGCCGGTCACCTGCCGCCGGCGCTGCACCGCCGCCGCGCCATGACCAGAGCCCACTCTGCTGGTTGAACACTAATGCTAGGCGCTGGAGTAGATCACCCATACCCCGTTGACACTCCTAGTAGCAAGAACCGACCCAGAACGGGACCGGGACCGGGAGAACGCGGCTCGCCAGCGAGAGCCACCGTGCAGAGCCGCCGCCGTCCTTGCTCTCACCGCCACGGACCTCCCAGAGGCCCGCCAAGGTCCCAGGTGGACTACGCATGACGCGTAGTCCATCCTGGACACTAATCCGCGTCGAATCGAGACCCTGAGCGTCGATTTCGGCTTACGCCGGCGATCCCCCGCCGCGGGAGAGGAATCCCGGCGAGTCCCGCCGCCGCCGTCAGTCGCGTTCGACCTCAGCCGTCCGATCAGAAGCCATCGGCCAAGATTAGATCCCGAGCCAAACTGTTCTAAGCCGCTCGATCCAGATCCAAGAGCTCAGATTGAAACTTACCGCTTCGGCCTAGAGTTTTTGCTAAAGAGCCCTTTCCTTTTGTTAATATCAACCCGCGGTCCAGAGTTAGTCAAAAATATTTCCACTTAGGTCCTGTTTTTAACGTTTTAACCCCTGAGCTCTTTAGAAATAGCACCCGCCGTCCAGAGCCGTCGGTTTTGCAGTTTAGCCCCTGAAAACTAACGATTAATTACATTTTAGCCCTCGGTTTTAGCAGAAAAGCCCCTGAAACTTGTTTTAGGCCTAGTTTATGCGTTTTAGCTCCGTTTTAAGCGTTCTTTATATCCACGCGATCGTTGTAACGCGTAGAATAGTTCTAGAGTAGTTTTGTGCGCTATTTTTATGTATTGTTGTACTGTTCTTTAGCTTTTTGTTAGAGTTTGCTTGTATGCTTATCGTTGTGCATTGTTTTGGCCATGTGTTCGTGAGTAGACGTTGATCCATCTGAGGAGCCCCAGTACCAGTACCAGGAGCAGCCGTCTTCCGAGCAGTTTGAGCAGCAGCAGGAGCAGTACGAGGAAGGCAAGTATAACATGAACAACCTATCATCTTTAAATACAATTTCATACTGCATTTTAATACTGTATGCCTATAAGGATTTCCTAGCCAGTTTATATCCTTTAAATATACCTTTGGGTTGCATTTTGGTTAGTTGTGCTAGGTTGCTGCGCTATAACACACTTTGGTCCTTTTTAATTAATTTGATTAATGGTTTACTTGAATTTAATTCTGAGAGTGGCACTCTGTGTGGCTTGAGTGGCTCACGTCTCGTTAAAATTGGCTTTTGTTAGAAACATGGTTTAGGGGGCCAGCACGGTGCTTAGTGCTTGGTTGGCCACTCTCCACAAGGACCGGTTCATAGAGCGACAACCTGGGACAACAGCGCTACCACAAGGCTAGAATGGGATAGACTTGGCGTAATAATTAGATCTTTTTGGTTTGGAGTAACTTACCTGCGGGGCAAGAGTAGTAAGCTTCAATGGTCCCTGCTCCTCCGGCTTGGTCTGTGCTTGGATTGCGCTCCTGTGCTTGTACCCCCGTGAGGTGGGCCCCATCGTCGCTGACCTATCTCTCGCGGTTACGCCTTACCAACGAGATTCTTTTTAAAGGCCTCGTAGTGAGTCGCTGGCCATCTCACCTAAGGAAGTGTGATGAACAACTGGCGTAGCTCACGACTTGTGGGTAAAGATGTGCAACCTCTGCAGAGTGTAAAACTGGTATACTAGCCGTGCTCACGGTTATGAGCGGCCCAGATCCTCCTTTTGATTAGTGAAGTTATCTCCTTCCGACGAGGGAGGTGCTTCTCGGGGTTTACCTTGGTGGCTTGGTTTTGGTTTGGTTTCTCAGTAGTATCATAATTAAATCTGATTAATTATTATGTGACTGGGTTAATGGTAATTCATCAACTCGTAGTAAATAGCTTTAATAAAATTTTGCCAACACTTAAAAGCTAATGCAGTTGAGTCAGCCAGCCTAGAGCCTCATAGTTTGTGTTATACTTGTTGAGTACAAGTTGTGTACTCACCCTTGCCTCTTCTCTACTTTTTCCTCTTGGCTACGCTACTGCTGCTCAGTTCCTGCCGACACGAGGGAGTTCGTCCAGCGCTACCAGGACTACGAGGACTTCTAGGTGCTTCGTCTCCCAGTCGACGTCCCTGTGGTGCCCTGCTTCAGCTTCGGAGAGCTATATCGTATTTTGTACTTCGCTTCCGCTGTATCAGACATTTTGTCATTATTGTAATAAATAACATTCGTATTCGCTTTATTATGTCTTTTTACGTGATATGTGCTATGATATATTGTTCATTCTGTTGTATATACGTGTGACTTGATCCTGGCACGTATATGATTGCTCGGTTTATGTTCTTTTATAAACCGGGTGTTACAGAGTGGTATCAGAGCCGTATCGACTGTAGGACGAAGCCTAGATAGAACTGGTCGAGTTTTAGGACTTCTTCTCACCAATCCTTGACTGCTGAAATTATTTTACTATTATACCCCTTGACTTCTATGACTTTTACCCTTCTTGCCTTGATTTCTCTCTCTGAAGAATAGTTTTCGTAGATTTTGGCCTGAATCAGTCATCTGACCACCATGAGTTAGCTAGGTGACCTTTTTATAATAAAACGATAGCACGTTCTGCGACGCGTTGTGTTAGTCGAGTCTATTGTTAAACTCGGCTAAGTCGTGAAAATTGTCTGCTTGTTATTATGCTACATGTTTGATTTGGATTTTTTGACTGATTGCATAGCTTAGTAGATTAAATTTGCTTAAAGAAAATCACTCAGATGTTAAAGTTAACTAATTAATAAAATGAGTTAGACCGTTGGGGGTAAAACAGTCAACTCTATCCTGTCTACTTTATCATGGCTGAGTCTTTTTCCGCAAAGAGTTATCATAACCATCTGAGTTTATTCCTGCAATATCCTTACTCGTGGAATCTTTTGTTCAAATCAGATGGTGAACACCAGGAGCACCAGTTCCGGTTCTGGCCAGCAGCAGGGTCAGAACAACCAGGGTACCGGGATCCCGATGCCTCCGCCTTTGACTCCGGAGCAGTACTTCCAGCTCCAGATGCAGATGATGGCTACCCTGAACAACACCGTTCAGGCTCTTCAGCACGCTCACACTCAGCCTCCGCCTCCTCCACCGCCGCAGCCTCGCGACAGGCGTGCTGAGTTCCTGAGGGGTCACCCGCCGGCGTTCTCTCACACGTCCGACCCTCTTCAGGCCGACGACTGGCTCCGTGCAGTGGAGCGTCAGCTGGACATCGCCCAGTGCGATGACCGTGAGCGCGTCTTGTACGCAGCAGGACAGCTGCGAGGGGCAGCTTTGGACTGGTGGGAGTCCCACCCAGTTCACGACCGCGAGGCTCTCACTTGGCTCCAGTTCAGGGAGCGTTTCCGCAGCCACAACGTCCCCGCGGGCATTATGAAGATGAAGCAGAAGGAGTTCCTTGCACTGAAGCAGGTAATCTTAAATATAAACATTCAGCGGTTTCTTTTCAGCTAATGCCCCTTGTTCTATCCTTATGAATCTTGAGTTAATCTACCGATATCTATCTGTCTGTGAATTCAGGGGACTATGTCGGTCACGGAGTATCGTGATCGCTTTCTTCAGCTGGCACGCTACGCCCCTGCCGAGGTTGCGGATGACCGCAAGAAGCAGGAGCACTTCATGGAGGGTCTTGAGGACTACCTCCAGTACGCGTTGCTCAACCTCCGCTTCGACGACTTCAACCATCTGGTTGACAGCGCGCTCAACACTGAGCGCAAGCACCTGGAGATGGAGGACAAGAAGAGGAAGGTTGTCCCCGTTGCTTCTGGCAGCAACACTCGTCCTCGACTCCAGCCGCCCCAGCAGTACCAGCAGCAGTACCGGCCCCCTCAGCAGTACCAGCAGAGGCCACCGCAGCAGTACCCGCCTCGACAGTAGCAGCAGGCAGGTCAGGGCCAGAGGTTACCGGCACCTCCGGCTCGTGCTGCTCCACCAGCTCCACTGGCACCGCAGGCTCCACGTCCGGCAGCTCCTACCGGACAGCAGGCTCAGGGACCTCCTCGCACCTGCTTTCACTGCGGCCAACCGGGGCACTACGCCAACGCTTGCCCCCGGAAGGCTCAGGCGGGACAGCAGGGGCGCCCAGCTCAGCCCAGGGCGCCACTTCAGGGCAGAGTGAACCACGTGACGGCCGAGTCAGCGGCCGAGGCTCCCAACGTGGTTATTGGTACGTTCATGGTTAATTCATATCCAGCTACAGTGCTTTTTGATACTGGTGCTACGCATTCCTTCATTACTCAGTCTTTTGTCGAGCATCATGGTATTCATACTAGCACATTAAAGAGGTGCCTGTTAGTATCTTCACCGGGAGGACAGTTGAGGTCTCACACTTACTGCCCGAGAGTCAGTGTTTCTTTGAGGGGAGTAGAGTTCTGTACTGATCTGATGGTGCTAGACACCAAGGGCATTGATGTCATTCTGGGAATGGAGACTCTGGCCAAATGGGGAGTTCGGATAGATTGTGCTCAGAGGACAGTCTTGCTATCAGCTTCCAGTGGCCAAGAGGTTGTTATCAGTGCAGTAGAGCCTTCTGGATTTCTTCATCAGATGGAGGCTAGACCCACGGACGGTATTCGCGTGGTGTCTGAATTCCCGGATGTCTTTCCGGATGATTTGCCAGGTATGCCGCCTGAACGCGCCATTGAGTTTTGTATTGATCTCTTGCCTGGCACAGCTCCTATTGCAAAGCGGCCCTACCGTATGGCACCTATAGAGCATGAAGAAGTTAAGAAGACTATTGATGAGTTGCTAGCCAAGGGCTATATCCGTCGCAGCTTCTCTCCTTGGGCTTTTCCATTGTTGCTGGTAGATAAGAAGGATGGCTCGAAGAGGATGTGTGTGGATTATCGGGAGCTGAATGCAGTTACTATCAAGAACAAGCATCCACTGCCCCGTATTGAGGATCTCTTCGATCTGCTTCGAGGTGCTCGTATATTCTCGAAGATTGATCTTCGTTCGGGTTATTTTCAGCTGAGGATCCGTCCTGGGGATATTCCGAAGACGGCATTCACCTGCAAGTACGGGCTATATGAGTATACAGTCATGTCCTTCGGCTTGACTAATGCCCCGGCTTTCTTCATGCATCTGATGAACATGGTTTTCATGGATTATCTGGATGTTTTCGTGGTGATCTTTATTGATGATATTCTGATCTTCTCCAAGACAGAAGAAGAGCATGAGGAGCATCTGAGGCTTGTGTTGCAGAGATTGAGAGAGCATCAGCTGTATGCCAAGTTCAGCAAGTGCGAGTTCTGGATTGACGAGGTTCCATTCCTCGGTCATGTTATCTCTCAGGGAGGCATTGCTGTTGATCCGAGCAAGGTGAAAGATGTGCTCGAGTGGGAGACACCGCAGACAGTAAAGGAAGTCAGGTCTTTCTTGGGCTTAGCAGGATATTATCGGAGGTTCATTGAGAATTTCTCCAAGATCGCGAAGCCTTTGACTTCTTTGCTGGAGAAGAATGTGGCTTTTGTATGGACTGATGAGCGTCAGATGGCCTTTGATGAGCTGAAGAAGAGGTTGACTACGGCGCCAGTCCTGACTCTGCCAGACCAGACGAAGAGGTTCACGGTGTATTGTGATGCTTCGAAGGATGGTCTTGGGTGTGTTCTGATGCAGGAGGGCAGAGTGATAGCTTATGCTTCACGGCAGTTACGTCGGCATGAGCTGAACTATCCTACTCATGATCTTGAGTTAGCCGCAGTTGTGCATGCTCTGAAGATTTGGAGGCATTACTTGTATGGGCAGCGGTGTGATATCTACACTGATCACAAGAGCCTCAAGTACATTTTCACGCAGAATGAGCTGAACATGCGGCAGAGAAGATGGCTAGAGTTAGTCAAGGACTATGACCTGGAGATTCACTATCATCCGGGCAAGGCCAATATTGTAGCAGATGCTCTGAGCAGAAGAAGTATGTCAACATGGCCGTGGCTTTCCAGATGCCTCCAGAGTTATGCGAGGAGTTCGAGCAGTTGAGTCTGGGTTTCTTGCATCATACCTCCAGTGCAGCGTTTGAGGCAGTACCGACTCTAGAGTCAGAGATCAGGCAGCATCAGAAAGATGATGAGAAGCTGCAGGAGATTCGTGAGTTGCTCAAGAAGGGCAAGGCTCCTCATTTCAGAGAGGATGATCAGGGTACCTTGTGGTACAAGAACCGGATCTGTGTGCCAGATGTGAAGGATCTTTGGAAGTTGATTCTGAGTGAGGCCCATGATACAGCTTACTCCATTCATCCGGGCAGCACGAAGATGTATTATGATCTGAAGGAACGTTTCTGGTGGTATGGGATGAAGCGTTCAGTGGCAGAGTACGTGGCTATTTGTGACACCTGTCAGCGTGTCAAGGCTGAGCATCAGAGGCCAGCAGGTCTGTTACAGCCTTTGAAGATTCCAGAGTGGAAATGGGAGGAAATCACTATGGACTTCATTGTTGGATTGCCTCGTACTCAGAAAGGGTACAACTCCATTTGGTTAGTAGTGGATTGTCTGACGAAGGTTGCTCACTTCATTCCAGTGAACACTACTTACTCCGGTGCTAGACTTGCAGAGTTGTACATCTCTCGGATTGTCTGCTTGCATGGTGTGCCGAAGAAGATTATATCTGACAGAGGGTCTCAGTTCACTTCTCGTTTCTGGGAGCAGCTCCATGATTCGTTGGATACGAAGCTGCGTTTCAGTATGGCTTATCACCCTCAGACAGATGGGCAGACAGAGAGAACCAACCAAGTGTTGGAGGATATGCTGAGAGCTTGTGCTATTCAGTATGGTACTAGTTGGGATAAGTGCCTGTCATTTGCTGAGTTCTCATATAACAACAGCTATCAGGCCAGTCTAAAGAAGTCCCCATTTGAGGCATTGTATGGCAGAAAGTGCAGGACTCCTCTCTATTGGGATCAGATCGGTGAGAAGCAGCTCTTTGGCCCTGAGATCATAGATGATGCAGAGCAGATGGTTCAGGCTGTGCGAGAAAATCTGAGAATTGCACAAAGCAGACAGAAGAGCTATGCTGATGGCAAGCGGAGAGACCTGACTTTCAGTGTTGGTGATTATGTGTATCTGAAGGTGTCTCCGATGAGAGGAATCCGCAGATTTAATGTCAAAGGGAAGTTAGCACCTCGGTATGTGGGGCCATTCAAGGTGCTAGAGCGGAAAGGCGAAGTTGCTTATCGCCTGGAGTTACCTCTCAGCCTCTCAGGAGTTCATGATGTCTTCCATATATCTCAGCTGAAGAGGTGTTTGCGAGTACCCGAGGAGCAGGCACCACTGGATGGAGTAGATGTGCAGGAAGATCTGACTTATACCGAGCATCCGGTGAAAATTCTGGAGACATCAGAGAGGGTTACTCGGAACAAGTGCATCAAGATGTGCAAAGTTCAGTGGAGTCACCACAGTGAAGCTGAGGCTACTTGGGAGCGAGAAGATGAGCTGAAGAAGACATATCCAGATCTCTTTGCTAGCCAGCCCAGCTAAATCTCGGGGACGAGATTTCTTTAATGGGGTAGGGTATGTAACACCCTAATTTAAATTCCATCATTTATTAATAAATTTAAATGGCTTTATTCAAACTTCTAAGGTTTATTGTGTTTAGTTGGCATTTAAATCTAATTTTTGTTCAATAAATAATTAAAATCCAATTTTTGTTCCTCTAGTAATTAAAATTTTCCTTAGGTTTAATTGTGTTGTTGCATTCATGCTGGAGCATTGATTTATTTGTTTGAGTGTTAGAGTTGAATTCAAATTTTGTTTGAATTCAAATAGACTTGTTTGGTTAGAAATAGAAAAGAAAAAGAAATAGGAAGGAAACCCAAACCCACCTCAGCCCGGTCATCCCGGCCCAACCAAACCCCACGCCGAGCGGCCCACTCCACCGCGCCCGACCCCAAACCCGCTCGCACGAGGCCCATCTCCCGCGACCCTGTTCAACCTGCACGGCCCGTCTCCCTACTCCAGTTCACGCGCTCACCCGCCGCTGACCAGTGGGGTCCACTGGTCATCCCTTTCCTCCCCTTTCCTTCCCAGTCCCGCGCAACGGACGCCCGATTTACTGGCGAGGTCGCCAGGATCGCTATCCCATCGCTCCGAACCCCGAAATCGCCGGCGCCCCTCCTTTTAAACCGCCCTGTGACCCCCCCCTGCACCCCATCCACTCCCCTCGCCGCCCGCAACCCTAGCGCACCGCCCCTCCGAGCTCCGAGTGGAGCAGAGTCCCCACGCCGCCGGTAAGCGAGCTCGCCACCGCTTTTCTCCACCTCCGGCGACCCAGAGCCCCCCCTGACCCCCGCATCCTTCCCGCAGGATCGCCTTGGGTCAAGCCGTGCCATCAGAAGGCCAGGAGGAGCCCTGCGCCGACCTCGCCACCGAACTCCACCGTGCCGCTTCCGCCGGATCTCGACGCCGGCGCTGCTGCGCTACGTTTCCATCCAATTACAAGCCCGGTGAGCACCACCCCAGTTTCATGATTCTTTTGCGCTAGATGATGTAGGCCATAGCGCGCCCTAGAGGGCCGGTCACCGGCCGCCGGCGCTGCACCGCCGCCGCGCCATGACCAGAGCCCACTCTGCTGGTTGAACACTAATGCTAGGCGCTGGAGTAGATCACCCATACCCCGTTGACATTCCTAGTAGCAAGAACCGACCCAGAACGGGACCGGGACCGGGAGAACGCGGCTCGCCGGCGAGAGCCACCGTGCAGAGCCGCCGCCGTCCTTGCTCTCACTGCCACGGACCTCCCAGAGGCCCGCCAAGGTCCCAGGTGGACTACGCATGACGCGTAGTCCATCCTGGACACTAATCCGCGTCGAATCGAGACCCTGAGCGTCGATTTCGGCTTACGCCGGCGATCCCCCGCCGCGGGAGAGGAATCCCGGCGAGTCCCGCCGCCGCCGTCAGTCGCGTTCGACCTCAGCCGTCCGATCAGAAGCCATCGGCCAAGATTAGATCCCGAGCCAAACTGTTCTAAGCCGCTCGATCCAGATCCAAGAGCTCAGATTGAAACTTACCGCTTCGGCCTAGAGTTTTTGCTAAAGAGCCCTTTCCTTTTGTTAATATCAACCCGCGGTCCAGAGTTAGTCAAAAATATTTCCACTTAGGTCCTGTTTTTAATGTTTTAACCCCTGAGCTCTTTAGAAATAGCACCCGCCGTCCAGAGCCGTCGGTTTTGCAGTTTAGCCCCTGAAAACTAACGATTAATTACATTTTAGCCCTCGGTTTTAGCAGAAAAGCCCCTGAAACTTAGTTTTTCTTACAATTAAGCCCCTAGAACTTGTTTTAGGCCTAGTTATGCGTTTTAGCTCCGTTTTAAGCGTTCTTTATATCCACGCGATCATTGTAACGCGTAGAATAGTTCTAGAGTAGTTTTGTGCACTGTTTTTATGTATTGTTGTACTATTCTTTAGCTTTTTGTTAGAGTTTGCTTGTATGCTTATCGTTGTGCATTGTTTTGGCCATGTGTTCGTGAGTAGACGTTGATCCATCTAAGGAGCCCCAATACCAGTACCAGGAGCAGCCGTCTTCCGAGCAGTTTGAGCAGCAGCAGGAGCAGTACGAGGAAGGCAAGTATAACATGAACAACCTATCATCTTTAAATACAATTTCATACTGCATTTTAATACTGTATGCCTATAAGGATTTCCTAGCCAGTTTATATCCTTTAAATATACCTTTGGGTTGCATTTTGGTTAGTTGTGCTAGGTTGCTGCGCTATAACACACTTTGGTCCTTTTTAATTAATTTGATTAATGGTTTACTTGAATTTAATTCTGAGAGTGGCACTCTGTGTGGCTTGAGTGGCTCACGTCTCGTTAAAATTGGCTTTTGTTAGAAACATGGTTTAGGGGGCCAGCACGGTGCTTAGTGCTTGGTTGGCCACTCTCCATAAGGACCGGTTCATAGAGCGACAACCTGGGACAACAGCGCTACCACAAGGCTAGAATGGGATAGACTTGGCGTAATAATTAGATCTTTTTGGTTTGGAGTAACTTACCTGCGGGGCAAGAGTAGTAAGCTTCAATGGTCCCTGCTCCTCCGGCTTGGTCTGTGCTTGGATTGCGCTCCTGTGCTTGTACCCCCGTGAGGTGGGCCCCATCGTCGCTGACCTATCTCTCGCGGTTACGCCTTACCAACGAGATTCTTTTTAAAGGCCTCGTAGTGAGTCGCTGGCCATCTCACCTAAGGAAGTGTGATGAACAACTGGCGTAGCTCACGACTTGTGGGTAAAGATGTGCAACCTCTGCAGAGTGTAAAACTGGTATACTAGCCGTGCTCACGGTTATGAGCGGCCCAGATCCTCCTTTTGATTAGTGAAGTTATCTCCTTCCGACGAGGGAGGTGCTTCTCGGGGTTTACCTTGGTGGCTTGGTTTTGGTTTGGTTTCTCAGTAGTATCATAATTAAATCTGATTAATTATTATGTGACTGGATTAATGGTAATTCATCAACTCGTAGTAAATAGCTTTAATAAAATTTTGCCAACACTTAAAAGCTAATGCAGTTGAGTCAGCCAGCCTAGAGCCTCATAGTTTGTGTTATACTTGTTGAGTACAAGTTGTGTACTCACCCTTGCCTCTTCTCTACTTTTTCCTCTTGGCTACGCTACTGCTGCTCAGTTCCTGCCGACACGAGGGAGTTCGTCCAGCGCTACCAGGACTACGAGGACTTCTAGGTGCTTCGTCTCCCAGTCGACGTCCCTGTGGTGCCCTGCTTCAGCTTCGGAGAGCTATATCGTATTTTGTACTTCGCTTCCGCTGTATCAGACATTTTGTCATTATTGTAATAAATAACATTCGTATTCGCTTTATTATGTCTTTTTACGTGATATGTGCTATGATATACTGTTCATTCTGTTGTATATACGTGTGACTTGATCCTGGCACGTATATGATTGCTCGGTTTATGTTCTTTTATAAACCGGGTGTTACACTTCCTCTGGACGTTCGACTACTATCGCTGTACTGACTACATGAGTAGTCGCAACAATGTAGAGTAGTAGTTCCTCACCTGGTAGTGGAGCTGTTGGAATCGGCGGTGACTAGAGATGATGTTCGAGGTTCTCGAGTGCTTCCGCGGCTTCTGTAGTCCACTCGAATTCATCTTGTCGCTTAAGGAGCTTGAAGTAGGGTAGGCCCCGTTCGCCAAGCCTGGACAAGAACCGGTTCAAGGCTGCCCTGCAGCCTGTCAGTTTCTGGATGTCCTTGATAGTAGCTGGAGCATCCATGACCATGATGGCGTTTATCTTCTCTAGATTAGCCTCAATTCCTCGGTTGCTGACGATGAATCCGAATAGTTTTCCAGATGGTACACCAAAGACACACTTGGTTGAGTTGAGTTTCCAACGAAATCTTCGGAGGTGGTTGAAGGTCTCTTCCAGGTCAGTGATAAATTGATCCTGGGTCTTGGTTTTGACGACGACATCATCAACATAGGCTTCAACATTGCGATGTAGCTGATTGGCAAAGCACAGCTGTATCGCACGCTGGTAGGTAGCACCAGTGTTCTTCAATCCGAAGGACATGGTCTTGTAGGCGTATGCCTCGTAAGGGGTGATAAAGGCCGTCTTGATTTGGTCTTCTTCTTTCAAGGCGATCTGATGATACTCTGAATAGCAGTCGAGGAAGGATAACAGGACACATCCCGCTGTAGAGTCGATTACTTGATCAATACATGGTAGTCTGAAAGGATCCCTTGGGCAATGCTTGTTTAGATCGGTGTAGTCGACGCACATCCTCCACTCATTGTTGTTCTTCTTCTGGACGAGTACAGGGTTGGCCAGCCATTTAGGATGGTAGACTTCCTTGATAAACCCTGCTGTGAGTAGTTTTTCCAGCTCTTTCTTGATGGCTTCTCGCTTGTCCGGTGAGAAACGTCGCAATCGTTGCTTCTTTGGTGTGGCTTTAGGGTCGACTTTCAAGGCATGCTCGATCAACTCCTTGGGCACCCCTGGCATGTCCTCTAGTTTCCACACAAATACGTCTCGGTTGGCCCTAAGGAAGTTGATGAGCTCGAGTTCCTATTTGTCACCCAGTCCTGCTCCAATGATGGCGGTTTTGGAGTCGTCTCCCTCTTGTAGCTAGATAGTCTTGGTGCCCACGTCACCAGTTTGCTTGACCGACGACTGGCTTGGCTTCTAGGAAGGTATTGACTCCTTGAGTGAGAGTTCCTTAGCAGCATCAAGTATTTCACTGACACAGCTGGGAACTCATATTGTAGCAGCGTGATCTATTGCTTCCTTGTCGCACTCGAAGGACTTGAGGAGGTCTCCGCGTAGGGAAAGAACTCCTGTGTTACCCGGCATCTTGAGGAGTAGGTACACATAATGAGGTACTGCCAAGATCTTGGCTAGCACTGGTCTTCCCAGAATAGCATGGTAGGAAGATTCGAAGTCGGCTACTTCGAACTTGATGTACTCCGTCTGGAAGTTTTGTTCTGTACCGAATATGACCGGAAGAGTAACCGAGCCAATTGGTGTGGAGGAATTTCCGGGGACAATGCCGTAGATAGGGGTTTAGCTTGGAGTTAGTAGGCTCATGTAGTTGAGACCCATCTTAGCCAAAGTACTCGTGAAGATCAGATTGAGCCCGCTTCCACCATCGATGAGCTTGGATCCTTGTACGACTGGGTCGAGTACTAGCGGGAACTTTCCAAGTTCAGAGAAGCTGGTTCATTGATCTTCCCTGGAGAATGTGGGATCTTGCTATATTTTAGTGGCCTCTGAATTGCTGGTTCCACTGAAAGGATTTCTCTGAGTAGGAGCTTCTGAGCTCGCTTGGCGAAGCTGGGATCTCCTCCAAATATGACGTTGACGACATTTGCGGCTGTTGAAACCCGTCGGGGTCTTTCTTGTCATCTTCATCATCCTTGTTCTGCTTTTTCTTAGGAGCATCTGCAGGTGCCGACTGGAAAGATTTGCGCAGGATCGTGCATTCCTACATCGAGTGGTTGCTCTTGGGGTGTAACACCCGGTTTATAAAAGAACATAAACCGAGCAACCATATACGTGCCAGGATCAAGTCACACGTATATACAACAGAATGAATAGTATATCACAGCACATATCACGAATAAGACATAATAAATCGAAATACGAATGTTATTTATTACAATAATGACAAAAATGTCTGATACAGCGGAAGCGAAGTACAAATACGATAAAAGCTCTCCGAAGCTGAGCAGGGCGCCACAGGGACGTCGACTGGGAGACGAACGCCTAGAAGCCCTCGTAGTCCTGGTAGCGCTGAGCGAACTCCCTCGTGTCGGCAGGAACTGAGCAGCAGTAGCGTAGCCAAGAGGAAAAAGTAGAGAAGAGGCAAGAGTGAGTACACAACCGTACTCAACAAGTATAACACGAACTATGAGGCTCTAAGGTTGGCTGACTGACTACATTAGCTTTTATGTCTTGGCAAAATTTTATTAAAGCTATTTACTACGAGTTGATGAATTACCATTAACCCTGTTACATAGTAATTAATCAAAATTAATCATGTTACTACTGAGAACCAAACCACAACCATAGCAAAACCCCGAGAGGCACCTCCCTCGTCGGAAGGAGACAACCCCACTAATCAAAAGGAGGATCTGGGCCGCTCATAACCGTGAGCACGGCTAGTATACCAGTTTTACACTCTGCAGAGGTTGCACATCTTTACCCACAAGTCATGAGTTACGCCAGGGGTTCATCACACTTCCTTAGGTGAAATGACTAGCGACTCACTATGAGGCCGTTACAAAGAATCTCGTTGGTAAGGCGTAACCGCGAGAGTTAGGTCAGCGATGATGGGGCCCACCTCACGGGGGTACAAGCACAGGTACGCAAACCAAGCACAGACCAGCCAGAGGAGCAGGGACCATTGAAGCTTACTACTCTTGCCCCGCAGGTAAGTTACTCCAAACCAAAAAGACCTAATTAGTAAGCCAAGTCTATCCCATTCTAGCCTTGTGGTAGCGCTGTTGTCCCAGGTTGTCGCTCTATGAACCGGTCCTTATGGAGAGTGGCCAACCAAGCACTAAGCACCGTGCTGGCCCCCTAAACCATGTTTCTACAAAAACCATCTTTTAACGAGACGTGAGCCACTCATCCACACAGAGGGCCACTCTCAGAATTAAGTTCAAGTAAACCATTAATCAATTTAATTAAAAAGGACCAGAGTGTGTTATAGCGCAGCAACCTAGCACAACTAACCAAAATGCAACCCAAAGGTATATATAAAGGATATAAAGTGGCTAGGAAGGTCCTTATAGGCATACAGTATTAAAATGCAGTACGAAATTGTATTTAAAGATGATAGGTTGTTCATGTTATACTTGCCTTCCTCGTACTGCTCTGACTGCTGCTCAAAGTGCTCGGGTGACGGCTGCTCCGGGTACTGGTACTGGGGCTCCTCAGATGGATCAACGTCTACTCACGAACACATGACCAAAACAATGCACAATAATAAGCATACAAGCAAACACTAATAAAAACTAAGAAACAGTACATCAATACATAAAAACAGCACACTAAACTAGTCTAAAACTATTCTACGCGTTACAACGATCGCGTGGACATAAAGAACACTTAAAACGGAGCTAAAACGCGTATTCTAGGCTAAAAACAAGGTTCAGGGGCTTATTTGTAATAAAAATAGGGTTCCAGGGACTTTTCTGCTAAAACCGAGGGCCTAAACGTAATTAAAGCATAGATCCAGGGTCTAACTCGCAAAAAGGCAAGGGCTGGACGGCGGGTTAGATTTTAAAGAAACTCAGGGGGGTCCGTGCAAAGTTTTGGGCTGATCTGTAATTAGTTTTGAACGGCACAGGACTGCGGGTTGATTTAAAAGAAACCCAGGGTCTCTTTAGCAAAAAGGCCAGTGCGAAGCGGTATGTTTAGATCTCGGCCGTAGGATTTGGATCTGAGGGTTAGGAATCGATGGGTTATGGATCTAATCGTGGCCGTCCATCCGAGATCGAGCGGCCAGGGCGGTTCGGGCTCGTGGGGGCGGCGGCGCGGCTCGCCGGAGCTCTGCTCCGCGGCGGAGGGCGGCCGGAGAAGGGGAACGGGGGGCTGCCGGACTCGGTTTGGGCCCCAGTTTGGCCGTGGGGCATGAGAGAGACATGCATAATCCACTGGAGTGGAAAGCAAGGTGCTGCGGGGGACGGAGCAGGGTGCACGGCGTGGAGCGGCGGCGCTAGGTCGCCGGCGTGCGGTGCCTGGGCTCCATTGTGGGTCATGGTCTACGACAAATCGTGCAAAAGGAAGAGGGGGCCGGGGTGTAGCTCACCGATCACTGGATTGGACGGTGGCGTGACGCAGTGGCGCCGACGGCGAGCTCCGGCGGCAGGTCGCGGGCGGACCTTCGCGGTTCGGGCGTTGCAGGGCTCCTCCGAGCGCCTAGATCCCTCGGGCTGGCTCGCGGTGCTCCTGCGGAGAGGCTACGAGGTTAGGGAGGTCGGGGTACCACCGGAGGTGAGGAATCACGGCGGCGCAGAGACTCACCGGTGGCGACGGAGCAGAGCGGGGTGGTGGCTAGGGTTTGTGGGGAGGCAGCTGCGGAGGGCCACGTGCGGTATTTATAGGGCGGCAGAGCGCCCTTGGCGTGCGCGCCCAGGATGGAAGTCCGGTGTGATTCCCGGCCGGGTATCGCGCCTGGCCGTTGCGCGGCCGGGAGAGGTGGGGGAGACGACGGGGCCGACAAGTGGGCCCGGGGGCGCAGCGAGATGGGGGCGGGCGCTCTGCGGGGGCTGCGGAGGCAGGCGCCGATAGGTGGGCCAGGGGCGCCGGTGGGAGCGGGCACGAGCGCGCGGGGTCGGGCTGAGCGGCGCGCGGGCGAAGCGGCTGAAGCGCTGACAAGCGGGCCCGGCGCTGGCAGGTGGGCCAGGCGGAGTTGAGGGCGACGCGCGGGAGAAGCGGGGCGCGGGGCCGGCTGCGAGGCGGGTGTGGGAAATCGGAGCTAGCTGGGCCGCGGGGGAAAGGAAAAGAGGGATGGACCGGCCGGGCTGGCGCACTGGGCCAGGGAGGGAAAAGGGCTGGTGGGAGAGGGAGAGCGGGCTGGGCCCGGTTGTTGGGTTTTGGACTGGGTTAGTGTGGGGTTTGGGTTATGGGTTCCTTTTCTATTTCTTTTTCTTTTGCAAACTCACACAAACTAGTTTGAATTCAAACAAATTTGAATTCAAACTCCCTAGCACTCAACCAAAATAAACAAAATATGCACCAGCATGAATGCAACAACAAATTTTTAAACTTAGAAAAAATTTTAATTACTTATAGAACAGAATTTGAGATTAAATGCAAGTCTAACACAATAAACCTTAGAAAAATAAATAAAGCCAATTAAATTTATTATAAAATGCCGAAATTTAAATTAGGGTGTTACATGGGGAGGATTTGACACCTTTTGTTGTGAAGGATCTTGTCGAACTGATCTTGCGGCTTGTCACTCTTCTTACTGCGCGGGGTGCGATCCATGGTGCCGATAGTGTCATCAGGCTTGCGCTTGCGCGCAGGATCCCGCTAGTTACTGGGCCCTCCATGGTCGTTGTGGCGCTTCCCATTGTTGTCGTTGTTACGGCGTGGGAAGCGACTGCGTTCTTGCTCCTCTTCGTCTGCCCAGCGCTGCATCATGTCTCATAGCTCCACTACCATTTTAGGGCGATTACTCCCAAAGTCACTGTACAGAGACTGGATGGTGATGCCACACTGGAAGTAGTCGATGATGTCATCATCGACGACATTGGGGATTGTGGCTCTTGTGTCGAAGAAGCACTTGACGTAGGATCTGATCGACTCGCCTTGCTCCTGCATGCACATGGACAGGGCGTGTCGAGTAGCTACCTGATGTAGCGACCCTTGGAAGTTGTCGATGAAGGCCTTCTTGAGGTCATCCCACGAGTGTATGGACTCGCGCGCCAAGCTTTCGAGCCACGTGAGGGGTGCATGCTCCAGGGCCATCGGGAAGTAGAGGACCTTGGTGTTGGTGTCTCCCCCTACAACACTAATAGCGATCAAGTATAAACGTAACCATTGAGTAGGGTCTTGCTTACCGTCGTACTTTTGGATGTTCGTGGGCTTGAAATCCTTCGGGTACTCGATGTTGTCGAAGACTCTGCTGAGGGCTTGGAAGCGATCAGAATTGTCTGCAAGCTGCGATCTGTGTCTTGCGTTGATGATGTCCCGTGCGTCCATTATGGAGTCGGCTACCTCCTCCCTGTTGTGCCTACGGTTGTTGTTGGAGGCCCAGGGGCTTGGTTTACCGGTGGTTGGCCACCCCTGGGTCTATGGATGCTTGCGACTTACCGATCCTCCTGATTTCTTTGATTTTGCTGCTTCGGCTGTTGTTGACGATGGTGGCCTCCAGGAGTACGGCTTGCTTGAGGTTTGACTATTGCAGTGGCTCTTGACCGGGTGCCATGAAGCAAGGACAACGGGATTTGTCTCTCGAGTTGTTCAACATCATTTTTGGTAAGATGTATGACTCGTTCCATCTCCGGGTTTCTAGGCATCTGCATGAGCCGCAGGGTTGCTTCTGTCATCGTGGCAATTGGGTTCTTAAGACAGGATCCGCGACATTGTTAAATTCGTTGTTGAGGTTGCGCGGAGGAAGACGAGCACGCTCGGCAGCTCGAGTCCTGCGTTCTCCTTTACGTTGGTTTCTTGCCCTGCGAGCCGTGCGTGTAGCTTCATCTTCATCATGTGGAGCATCATGGGTCAGGTTATCTTCTGAAATCTGATCCAAGGCTTCGTTGGGAACATGGTGACTGGGATCACCTCCGGGTTGTTGGATGATCACCGGAACCAAACGTTTAGGGGAGAAGCTTTCCAAGTCTGATTCGTAATCAGCTAGGATAGTTTCTCCGGACCCAGTTTCCCTCTCGGTTATGAGGGGAGTACCGTGTTGAAACGGAAGATCATCAATGCTGGCAACTTCCTGAAGGTTGTCGAGTAGTTCCCCGAGGGTATGGCTTCGGCAAGACTTGAGTTGGATCTTTGCCAGCACATTGGTGATGAAATCCAGGCTGTCTTGAGATGACTCGACTGGATCTGGGTGTACGTCGAAAACGGGTGCCTCCCGGCTGGCGGTGACTAAATGGTTCTCGACGTATGGAAGATGATCCAAGCTATTCTCATAGATGGATCTGATCATCTGTTTGTATGTAGATGATGAATTGCGCAAGCCAAAGATGGGTTGAGCGGCAGGAGTCTCAATCTGAGTAGAATTTGGTTTGGGATCGATCTGGGTCTGAGTGGAACTCGAGTTGTCTTCGAGTTTCGTCTCGATCTCCTTGGCGCGATCGGGAAGCAACATGATGCCGTGATCATCAGATTCAGTGAGTTTGTTGGAGTCTTCCGACGTGATGATTTTTAGTGAGGGTAAGTTGGTTAGGTGGCTGTTGAAGCTGCCCGAACCATTGGCGACACAGACCCATGAGCCGAAGACAAAGGTGGCGCCTTGAGGAGGCGCCATGGTGCTGAAAGCGAAGGTGGCCATCGAACTCACCGAGTTCCCTACCTGGCGCGCCAGCTGTCGGTGTTTACCGCCAAGCCTGCTTAGGGATACCCTTAGCAGTAAGGTTTATAGGTAGGGATCGACGGCTCTGGAACTCAATGGTGCAAGGAACACAAAGATTTAGACAGGTTTGGGCCGCGAGTTGCGTAATACCCTACGTCCTGTGTGGTGGTTTGTATTGCCTTAGGTGTTGTTGATTTGGAGGGGGTCCCTGCCTACCCTTATATATCCAGGGGGACAGGGTTACATGGAAAGTCCTAGCTGAGTACAGTTGGAGTACTACTATAGTACGATTGGGTAATTTCCTTAGTATTGTGGCTAGTTCTACTCCTATCCTGGTAGTTACAAAAGAGGTAAGGTACATCCATGAGCTATCCCTTGCTCTAGAATATTCTACGCCTGTAAGCAGTCCCTCTACCCCGGGTCTGATAGATACCACTCTGAAAGCCATGCTCAGCACTAGAGCAGCAATCGAGTAGTTTTTATGGTCTACTTCGAGTACTCTTACGACATTTTCGTCTTGGGTAACCCGACGGGGTTCATCCTAACAGACCTGTCCTAAGAGTTACTCCAGTCCTTGGTTAGGACACCCTACTCGCTGGCTCGAGTAGGTTTTGGATATCCTTTCGATATTTTAGTCTTGGATAACCCGACGGGGTTCATCCTAACAGACCTGTCTTAAGGGTTACTCCAGTCCTTGGTTAGGACACCCTACTCGCTGGCTCGAGTAGGTTTTGGATATTCTTTGGACATTTTCATCTTGGATAACTCGACGGGGTTCATCCTAACAGACTTGTCCTAAGAGTTACTCCAGTCCTTGGTTAGGACACCCTACTCGCTGGCCCGAGTAGGTTTTGGATATTTTTAAGATGGTTTCATCTTGGATAACTCGACAGGGTTCATCCTAACAGATCTATCTTAGAAATTACTCCAGTCCTCGGGTAGGACACCTTACTCGCTTTGCTCGAGTAAGTTTGGGATATTTCTTAAATATTTTCATCTTGGGTAACTCGACAGAGTTCATCCTAACAGACCTATTTTAGAAAGCAATCCAGTCCTGGTATAGGACATGCTACTCGCTGGATCGAGTAGTTCGGGGATACTTTCACAAAAAGTGTTTTCCCACTTGGGTGACAAGATAAGGTCTATCCTAACCGGTCAACTGTGAAAGCTATTCCAAGGATCATAAAACAAGTTCCTGGTACTGTAAAAAGGTTGACACGAGTTTCCCGCTTGCTTGGACCACTGAGGGAGTTACACTACTTGTTGCCTCGAGTACTTGACGGGTTCTACTCGCTTGCTCGAGACACCAAAACTGTTCTGTTTTCCCTTGGTACCCTGAGTAGATGTCGAGAGTCTCCTGTTCACCTATGTATCAAGAAAGAACATCAAAAGCTCCTAACTCTCCAAGTACTCGATAAGAGTTTTCCCCAATGGACAATCAAGTCCATAAGAGCATTGCTCTAACAAAGTATTTCTTTTCAAAAAGAAATTTGGACTAAGCTATGGCTTAAAATACCCTCTTAGTGCTTTTCCCACTTGGTTAATCCTGTGGGATTCAATCCTAACCAGTCAGCACTAGAGTTCTGACTAGAACCATATAGCTCGATCCTATTCGAGAATACTCTGCCTCCTAAGGCACCTACGGATACAAATCTTTGTATCTATTATCAAAATTGAGTAGGCGCGATGCTGCCAGAACTCATGCCTTTCGAGTATTACTTACTCGACAAAAGGATCGCATAATCCTACAAGTACTTACCACTACAGAAACATTAAACATTTGTTCAAAGTACTTATGGCCCGCACGCCAAACAATTTTACAAGCAAGTTCAAGGGGACTCGGGCTTGTTCAGAGTCTCCACTATCTTGTCGTCAACGGCGGAAGTCTCTTGCAGATATTGATTGAACTGATCATCAGTGCAATCAGCCTTTGCGCCTTGCCCAAGTGCGTCAAGTGGAGTATGTGGCCAGGACTTCACCAACCCGAGGACATGTCCCATGTACTGTCGGGTGGTGATGGAGACATACCTTTCAAAGCTCTCGGGTACTTTGCGAAGCCTCCCCGCCAATGTGAGCGGTTCGTCTTCACTCCCCTCCGGGATCTCCATAAGCCCTGCCACTTCTTGAGCAGCACCACTCAGCTCCACGAGCTACTGCTGTATCAAGTCCCGAGACTCTGATAGGTCTTTGAGTTGCTTAAGAGCTGTCACCGCCTCCCGGTCAGAGTCCTCCTTGATCTTCTTGAGCTTTTCAATTTCATCTGCATTTCGGTACATAAGAATCTTTAGATCAAGTACTAGGCTTTCCTCAATCTTTAAGGATTTTGAGCAAGCTGTATACTCGATTAAAAGAAAAATCTAATAAACACCAGGTAGAATAATCTAGTCGATTGCATCATACATGCTAAAGACTAACCTATCTTTGCTTTGGAGAGCTTCTTGATCCTCTCGTGAAGAGCAGCCTTCTCGGACGAGAGCATTTTTACTCGTTCTCTTAGAGCATTTAGCTCTGAATAGTCTGGGGAATGGCTACTCCCTACTTCCAACACCTCCTGCCAAAAAAATTACAACAAAAGGATCAGTTTACATTACTCGATCTAAGAAAATAAGTGCTTGATATATTCAACTACTTACTCCCAGCAGCTTGAATGCAAGCTTTAGTTTCTCTTGCGGCACAACACTTCCCGATGAGACCTAGGAAGCACTCACCCGTACCTCAGAGATTCCCTTTTCTAGCACATCTTCAATCCTCCCCACAGTGTTCCCTGGATTTTGGGAATCTAGAGGAAAAATGGGCTACTTAACCAAATTAAGAGCAAAGGAAAGTACTTTTTCAGTACAAGGCATTATAAGTTTACCTTTTGGGGTTTCTTCAGGCAACTTCTCGCCGCCTTCCTCCTCAGGAAGCTTCTCGTCACCCCTTTCTTCCGGAAGCTTGTCGCTTTCACCGCCCTCCGGGAGCCTTTCATCGCTCCTCTTAGCATTCGGTAGTGGAGAACTCCGAAGCATGGCATCCGCCATGTCCTCTGCTTCGCGAGCACTCATTTCTGGAGTGTTTGGGGGCTTCTCCACTGCCAACTTGGGGGCTGAGTTGTCCTCAGTCTCCCCTCTGGCTTCCAGGAGTGCGTCATGGAAAAGACAAATCAGCTATTCAATACAGAGACAAACCCTACAATTACAAGTTTCAAGGAACTTACGTACGAGCCCTTGTCAGGGCAAGCCTCTTCATGCCAAATTTTCAGGTAGGCCTCACAATGACGGCCTGATCACCCGTATTTCCGGCATTATCTACATGGGAACTACCCGCCGATTGAGTAGTCTCAGTCCCCTTTGACTGGTCCACTATGGTGGAAGGGACGGTTCGTCCCACCACAGCATCATCCCTAGATGCTAAAATCCGTGACATTCTAGCCGCCGCACTTGAAAAAGCAAAAATTCAAATCAAAATCAGCAAATCAAAGACGAAAGTACTCGATTGCAATCAACTAGCTACTTACCTATTGCTAGTAGTTTGCGAGGAGCTGTTACACTTCCTCACCACTGACCGCGTACCCTTCGGATGCCCGGCCTGGGTATCTGCACTTGGAGTGGGGCTATGCTCCCCGTCACTTTCCTCTTCAGCCGCCTCTTCATCTGTACAACCAAGGTCAGACATTAGTACCGTTTATATAAGATTTCATATGAACATGCTAGGACTTGATTGACAGTATAAGAGCGCATGGAGAAAGAAAAAGGACAATTAAATGCCTGGTAGTGGAGGACTAATCTTAAAACGCTCTACGTCCTCCTACAGAAAGCAAAATTCAATTAGAATTACATTAAGGTAAAGTACTCGATAACTACAAATCGACTACTCTTATCAATACCTGCTTCGGAGGACTCACAGCAGAAAAAGTATCAGGAACAACACGTACTTTCTTTACATTCCTTAGCAATCATTGGACTCCACTAAATACTTCTTCATCCGAGATCTCTTCCTCTGTGTATCTTGATGAATCAGTTGTTCACTGATACTAGAAACCAAATGTTACTCGGGCTTGCAGTGGCTGGATCCTTCTTTTCATTCAGTCAAACATGACAGCCTCTCCAATCACACTCTTTTGCCTAAGATCGGCAATATGTGCGAGTAGCTCAGATATTTGACTATTGTCGACTGGTTTCTTATTCCAATCAGGCCATTGAATCGGAGGACCTGTAATCGTTGGGATGCTCTCCCACTAGTTTTCTACATAGAACCATTTGGGTTTCCAGTCGATTACCTTATTACTAAGCTTATATGGGATATAAACTTTATCCTTCCCCTGCCTAAGCTGAAGACCCGCACCTCCTACTACATCTAAAATGTAGGAATCTGGCTGCGACTTAAGGTGGAAAAGAAATCGGAAGAGTCCAAAATGGGGCTCGATGCCCAGAAAAGCTTCGCACCAATGCACGAAGATAGAAATATGAACAAAGGAATTGGGGGTCAAATGGTGAAGCTGGATCCTATAGTAGCGCAGGAGTCCAGAGAAGAAAAATGAACAAGGGAACCCCAATCCCCGTTCCAAATAAGGAGCAAAAGTGATGATTTCTCCCGTATTTTCATACGAACGATCCTCACCCAAGGCAGGACGCCATTGGATGACGGATTTCTCCAGCAAAAGACCAGCAGAAACTAAAGTTTCTAGGTCCGATTCAGAGCAGTTACTTGCAACCCATCCTTCTTCGCGGGTTGGCTCAGCAGCTACGCCCTTGCCCTTGCTCGACTTCTTCGAGGCCATCCGGAAATCAACAAAACGCTTCACACGCATACACTGAGTCAAACCCTAAGTTGATTTGGGATGCAAGGAAGAGCAAGGAATTTTAGATCTGGGAGCTTGAGGGCAAGAATAGATCTAAACAGTAAAGGAGAATAGCGGCCGGTGGGGTAAAAACCTAGTTACCGTTCTATTTTATAGTGGCGGTGGCAACAAGGTAAAACACTTAAAAGGCCAACAGTCAGTTGCCAATTGCGGAAAAAATGGGATTTTCTGAAACATTCCTTTTTTCTAAGATTACATTCTGGAAAAAGAAAACACTCAGATCCCTGGACAACTACTCGACTCATCTTTCCTCAATTGGGATTACATTCCATGATAAAGGAAAAGTACTCGACACAGTACAACTACTCGATATTACAACTCGAGTACTTCTTCCTAACTGGCTTTACAATGACTCAGACTTGCATGCACACCACCTAGATCTCCTGGTGCTTCTAGTCGAGGCCTGCTGCAGCAAGATCGGCCCAAGGCTATGAAAGTAAAAACTTGTTATTCCCATCAAGGGAATAATGATACTCATATTCTGGGAGAAAAGTTTCAAGAGTTGGGAGGCAGATTACAGTAATTGCCTCGCAAGATCTCTCTTAACATCTTGCAGAGAAATTTCTCCTTCTCCCTGAATATGTTGTGACTGTTGACGGTCACTAACGACCCATTTTGACCGTCAACTATCGTGCAAAAGTCGATCATCAGAAGGAATAAATGTTAGCATAGAATGATTATTCGACGAATTCCACAGATGCTGGTCTGAGAATGTGTGCAGGTGAATTTGGGCCAAAACTGCAGGTAACGAGCATAATATCCAAGGCATAAATTCCTGGGCCAAGCACAAGCAAGCCCAAAGGCCAAAAGGGCCCATTTGGCAGCTGCACATGAGAGAGAGACGCAGCCCATAAGCAAGGCGACATGTCATCGATCCGAGGCAACACCTTCTCGATGAATCAAATGCGTTCACGAGGATCTACGGGCCTACCAGAGCTACCAAACCACATCAAGACAGGTCCTTGCACATGTATATCACATGGGGGTCCACCTAGCAGCCACCTAACTAAAAACCGGGCCAAACAGGCCCAGCCCACGGTCGGGCGACCTCGGTCGCCCGACCCAATGGCGACGGCCCACGGGCCCCACCGACTCTCAGATGATGCATGGCAGTGTGTGGTTGGTGCTCCATGGAGGTTTGGCTCGATTCCCGGGCAAGAGGCTGGTGGTTCCCTCCTATAAATACAAGGGGAGGGGGTGAGAATAGAAACACACAACACACAACACACACCACACCATCTCTTCTCTTGAGTCCTCACTTGAGGTGTAGAGTTGTCTTAGGGAGTTAGGAGTAAAGGTACTCAGGAGGGGCGCCAGCAACGGCGCTCTTCTCTAAATTGTACCTCTACGAGAGTAAGGGAGATAGTCGGGGGAAGTGCCGGGCTTGTCGGCCTCAACGGATGGTATTCGGTTGTAAGTGTTCGAGACTTTCTTTGTTTATTTAGAATTAGAGTTTAGATCACAATTTGTCATCTCTGCCTTATATTAGTTGATGTGTATGATAGCGAGTAGCATTTGACCCTAGAGTGGGCTCCGGATATAAAAGGATAACCCTGATCGCCTCTAGAGTTAGTAGGGAAAGGCATAGACATGGTGTCTAGGCTGGACTATACCATTCAGTTGTCTGATAGTCCCACTGTTTGTAGAGGTAGCCGACAGGTGGTGACAGCCCTGTTCAAGCCTTTTAGTAATCCTCCACGTTGGGATATTGGATAGAGCATCATATTGGAACTATCGGCTTGTATAAGCCGGTCGATACCTTTAGCTCAAAGTATAACGGCGACGTGATCTCTTCTTCTAGGCATAGATTCTAGATCTTAGAAAGTCCTCTCTTTCCTATCCTCCTACATGTAACACCTGGTTTATAAAAGGACATAAACCGAGCAATCATATACGTGCCAGGATCAAGTCACACGTATATACAACAGAATGAACAGTATATCACAGCACATATCACGTAAAAAGATATAATAAAGCGATTACGAATGTTATTTATTATATTAATGACAAAAATGTCTGATATAGAGTATGCAGAAGCGTAAAAACATATACGAAGTCTCTCGGAAGCAGGGCGCCACAGAGACGTCGACTGGAAGACGAAACGCCTAGAAGTCCTCGTAGTCCTGGTAGCGCTGAGCGAACTCCCTCGTGTCGGCAGGAACTGAGCAGCAGTAGAGTGTCCCAAGAGGAAAAAGAGTAGAGTAGGCAAGAGTGAGTACACAACTTGTACTCAACAAGTATAACACAAATTATGAGGCTCTAAGGTTGGCCGACTGACTGCCTTAGCTTTTAAGTCTTGGCAAAATTTTATTAGCGCTAATTACTACAAGTTGATGAATTACCATAAACCCGGTTACATAGTAATTAATCAAAATTAATCATGTTACTACTGAGAACCAAACCGAAACCACCAAGGTAACCCCGAGAGGCACCCCGCTGACCACGTGGCCCCACCGGTCAGTTTCATCTCCCTCCTCACCCCGTGTTCCCCGCTCGCGCGCACAACGGAATCCCGAGATCTTCGCCGGCTTCCTTTCCTGGGCACACCTGCCCAAGA
Source organism: Panicum virgatum (assembly GCF_016808335.1). Lineage (NCBI taxonomy): Eukaryota > Viridiplantae > Streptophyta > Magnoliopsida > Poales > Poaceae > Panicum > Panicum virgatum. Next base: position 23,203,954 of record NC_053145.1, read on the forward strand.
TGCCCGGGCCTTCTTTAAACGCACCTGCGACCCCCCCTGCGACGCATCTCGCCACCGCAGACGCCCCAAACCCTACCCTCGGCCGCCTTGCTTTGCTCCGCCTGGAGCAGAGCTCTGCGCCTCCGCGGGCGCACCGCTGCCTCTGCGCCGCCGAGGTCCAGCACGCCCAGGCCATCTCCGCCACCAAGAGCAGCCGCAGGATCTCCTCCTTGGCACCAGGACCCTCCCCGAGATCTCCCTCCTCGACTTCGACCCCAGCAGCGCCCTTCTCCACGAACGCCGGTCCACGCCGCGCCGCCGTACCTCACCCCCAACCCCGCTGTGCTTCATCTCCGCCCGATTCGGGCCACGGTGAGGACCTTCTCCACCTCCTCTCCCTTTTGCATTAGAAACTAGAGCCTGTAGGCCACCCCTTCGACCCTGTGCGCCGCGCCCCGGCGAGGCTCGCCGCCACCGCCGCCGCACCCATGCCTCCGAGCCACCCCGGGCCCAGATAGTGCCACCAGTGATTGACGCATGACGCGTACGCCGTTTCAGACCGAAATACGAGTCGAATTAGGCCCCGGAACACCGTTATCGGTGTTCTCCGGTGAAGCGCCGCCGCGGAGCTAGTCGCCGCCGAGCCGCCATCTCCGACGCGCGCCACGCTCGGAACCCCGATCTGCCCTTCTGGCACTGCCAATGAATTACGCATGGCGAGAGGAGCGTCCACGGCCAAACCCCGGCCCAAACCGAGCCTTGGAGGGCCGTTTAGCCAAACACCGGCGACCCCGCCGCCGTGCGCCGCCGCGCGCCAGTGCTCCTGCCGCCGCCCCGCGCGCCCAACGCTCCTTGGCCGCCCGATCGAGATCTAACGGCCCAGAAACACCCGAGTCCAGGTCAACCCAGGCGGATACCGGTCAGCGCTGGTAATCTTGCTAAAGAGACCCCCACTTTTCCCAATATAAACCCGCAGTCCTTGTCTGTTGAAAAATAATTCCAAAACCGCCCCTGCTTTTACGTTTTAGACCCTGGGTTTCTTTAAAATAAAACCCGCCGTCCAGCCTGGTAGGTTTTGCATGCTAGCCCCTGAATCTTTTCGGTTATTATGTTTAGGCCCTTGGTTTTTGCAGAAAAGCCCCTGAAACCTTAGATTTCTTGCAGTTTAGCCCTTGAACCTTGTTTTTAGCCTAGAAAATGCGTTTTAGCTCCGTTTTAGGTGGTCTTTATGTCCACGCGATCGTTGTAATGCGTAGAACAGTATTAGAGTAGTTTAGTGTGCTGTTTTTATGTATTGATGTACTGTTTCTTAGTGTTTGCCTTTGTTTGCTTGTATGTATTGTGCTGGACTTGTTTTTGGCCACGTGTTCGTGAGTAGACGTTGAGCTACCGGAGGAGCATCAGTACCAGTGCCAAGATCCATCTTCAGAGCAGTTTGAGCAGCAGGAGAACTTTTGAGGAAGGCAAGTATAACATGAACAACCCATCACTTTTAAATACAATTTCCATACTGCATTTTAATATTGTATGCCTTTAAGGATTTCCTAGCCACTTTATATCCTTTATATATACCCTTGGGTTGCATTTTTGGTTAGTTGTGCTAGGTTGCTGCGCTATAACACACTCTGGTCCTTTTTAATTAAATTGATTAATGGTTTACTTGAATTTAAATTCTGAGAGTGGCACTCTGTGTGGCTTGAGTGGCTCACGTCTCGTTAAAATTGGCTTTTGTTAGAAACATGGTTTAGGGGGCCAGCACGGTGCTTACTGCCTGGTTGGCCACTCTCCATAAGGACCGGTTCATAGAGCGACAACCTGGGACAACAGCGCTACCACAAGGCTAGAATGGGATAGACTTGGCGTAATAATTAGATCTTTTTGGTTTGGAGTAACTTACCTGCGGGGCAAGAGTAGTAAGCTTCAATGGTCCCTGCTCCTCCGGCTTGGTCTGTGCTACGTGCTTGTACCCCTGGTGGTGGGCCCCATCGTCGCCGACCTAACTCTCGCGGTTACGCCTTACCAACGAGATTCTTTTTAAAGGCCTCGTAGTGAGTCGCTGGCCATCTCACCTAAGGAAGTGTGATGAACAACTGGCGTAGCTCACGACTTGTGGGTAAAGATGTGCAACCTCTGCAGAGTGTAAAACTGGTATACTAGCCGTGCTCACGGTTATGAGCGGCCCAGATCCTCCTTTTGATTAGTGAAGTTATCTCCTTCCGACGAGGGAGGTGCTTCTCGGGGTTTACCTTGGTGGCTTGGTTTCGGTTTGGTTCTCAGTAGTAACATGTTTAAACTTGATTAATAACTATGTAACTGGGTTAATGGTAATTCATCAACTCGTAGTAAATAGCTTTAATAAAACTTTGCCAACACTTAAAAGCTAATGCAGTTGAGTCAGCCAGCCTAGAGCCTCATAGTTTGTGTTATACTTGTTGAGTACAAGTTGTGTACTCACTCTTGCCTCTTCTCTACTTTTTCCTCTTGGTTACGCTACTGCTGCTCAGTTCCTGCCGACACGAGGGAGTTCGTCCAGCGCTACCAGGACTACGAGGACTTCTAGGTGCTTCGTCTCCCAGTCGACGTCCCTGTGGCGCCCTGCTTCAGCTTTGGAGAGCTTTATCGTATTTTGTACTTCGCTTCCGCTGTATCAGACATTTTGTCATTATTGTAATAAATAACATTCGTATTCGCTTTATTATATCTTTTTACGTGATATGTGCTATGATATACTGTTCATTCTGTTGTATATACGTGTGACTTGATCCTGGCACGTATATGATTGCTCGGTTTATGTTCTTTTATAAACCGGGTGTTACATGTGTTCTAGATCTAATCAGAGCCGTTGCCTCCAGATCGGACGGCTCTGGATGATTGGGGGCGCAGGCGGCGGCGCTGGGTCGCCGGGGGTGAGTTTCCGCGGCGGCGTGCGGCCGAACCTCGCCGGACTTCCTCAAATCTGGCGTTCTGGGGGCTAAACGAACCAGAGCTTGGGTCTAGAAGGGTCTACGCACCATGCGTAAACCACCAGAGGCATTTGCGAGCCTCGGCAGGGCTCTGGGCGGCGTGAACATGGACGGCGGCGGCACTGCACGGAGACTGTCACCGGCGAGCGGAGTTCTAAGCACTAGAGCGGCCTACGATCTAAGACAATAGGTGCAAAAGGAAAGGGGAGGTCCAGGCAGTGCTCACCGGGCGTGGATTGAGTTGGGGACGCCGCGTAGATAGGTCGGCGACGAAGGCCTGTGGCGGCGCACGGACGGCGTCGGGAAAAGGGTTGCTGCAGGGCGTCTCCGGCTCCTGGAACTCATGATCCGGTCCACACGGGCCCTGTAAAAGTGTTCCAGTGGTCAAATGGGCTCTAGAGTCGACGGCGGTGAGAAAATTGGGCGGGCGGCGCAACTCACCGTCGAGCGATTCGGGCGCGATTCCGGCGAGGTGGGGCCTGGGCTCCGGGGCAAAGAACTTGGGGAGCTCCCTAGGTGCACGGCGGTGCTCTTGCAAGGATTTGCCGGGGTGGAGAGGCAGCGGGGTGGCCTGAGCGCGGCGGCGCAGAGGAGTGGCGGCATGGTGGAGCAAGGCGCGCGGCTTACTAAGGTTCTGGAGCTGTGGTTTGCGGAAGGATGGTCGCAGGAGGAAGGCCAGGGTGGCGTTTAAAGAGGTGGCGCCGGGGATCTTGGGCGTGTGTGCCCGGCGCTAGCTAGCACGGAGATAGCGGCGTCACGGCGGAGGAAGCGGATCACAGCAATGGCTGTTGCGCGATCCCGGGGTTCGGGTGGGGAATCTTCTAGAAGGGGGGCGTGCGCGGGAGGCTGGCCAGTGGGTTCTGCAGAGCTAGGGTGGTCCACGGGGCAGCGGGTCGCGGCGCGGAGCAGAGGCGCGGGTGTCACGGCAGGGAAGAAGGAGCTGCCAGGTGGGGCCAGCCTGTCAGTGAGAGAGGCGACGTGCGTGCGGGCCGAGCGGGGAGAAGGGGAGTAGTTGGGCCGCGCTGGAGATGGGGCGAGCGCGCCGCGCGGGCTGAGGGATGCGGCCGAGCTGGGCTGGGTTGAAGGAGGAAAACGGGCGACCGCGGGCTGAGTTCGGGAAAAGAAGTAGGCCGCGGGTTGGGCTGGAACCAGAAAAAGAAAAGGGTGGCCATGGGCCGGTTGGGCTGCTACCTTGGTTTGGGTTTGGGCTGGGTCCTCTTCTCTTTTTTTTTCTATTCTATTTCTAAGACAAACAAACATATTTGAATTCAAATACAAGCTTGATTTCAAACCACACTCACTCAATTAAAAACTATGCATCAGCATGAATGCAACAACAAGATTTAAACCTAGATAAAATTTTAATTACTTGAGGAACAAAATTGGATTAAATGCAAGACTAACACAATAATCCTTAGAAAATTAAATAAAGCCAATTAAATTTATTATTAAATGCTGGAATTTAAATTAGGGTGTTACACTACACCAGTGTGTGTGACCTTGGACTGTCTAAACCCGTAGGTAGTATACTCATGTTCCCCTGTGGATACGATACCCTGGAATACTCTTGGGTGAAAGCTACAGCGGTATCCATGTGTTTGCGGGTTTTATTCGTGACGTTACAAAATACCAACAAGCTTTCTGGCGCTGTTGCCGGGGAACGGCAGCTACATTATCTTCGGACTCAGTCATCCTCCTATCTTTTTCCTTTTCTTTCCTTCTACCTTTACCCCCGCTACCCCTGGAGCAGCTATCCTATCCACAGCTCTCTACCCCAATGGGCGAGTTCTCTGAGCCATTACCATCTTCCTCATCTAGCTATGAACTCGACCCAGGCTTTATAGCCATGGTTCAGAAACGACCCTTCTCTAGAGCGATCAATGATGATCCCCTTGACCATTTGCGAGAATTTGAGAAACTGTGTTCGAGCTTGGTAATCCCAGGCATGACACAGGAAATATTGCGGTGGAAATTGTTTCCTTTCTCTCTCATTAGGAGCGCGGAACAATGGTACGCCCTCACGATAGGAAGTATGAACGGTGAGTGGGAAGAGTTTCAAGCTGACTTTTGTCACTCGTTATCTCTCATTAAACGCATAAACTCCCTATCGATTGACATTCTCAACATTGAGCAATTAGAGAAGGAGTCTATAGGTGCAGCTTGGGCTAGATTTTTACGCCTTTTGCCATCTAGCCCAGACTTATCTATACCCGATGATGTATCATTGAACATTTTTTGCTCGGGTTTAGACATGGAGTCTGCCCTTAAACTCGACTTCACCGTCGGAGGTTCGTTTGCACACCTAACTCCAGCGGAAGGGAGAGATATCTTAGATAATTTCTTAGGAAACTCTTCCTTTCCCACCGACCGAGGAGAACCCCACCGGAAGGAATCCGCGTCGAGCCATGAGAGTCACTCAACAATCGAAACTGAGCTTCCACCTTTCACATCCCAATATTTGTCTTTTGAGCCCTCTCCCGAACCACGAACACCGAGGGAAGAAGAATTTCAACCTTTGGAGTTCTCTTCCCGATTCGAGGATGATCCTTCAGGAAACATCCAAAACACCTCGAATCTCCACGACGCCCAATTAAGGGAGGAACTTTCTTCTGTCAGTATCGATCAATTACACAATCTCCTGACAGAATCTTTCCTTAGTCCTATGGTACCCCCTTCTTCTCCTGATCCTCTTCACAAACAATTTCTCGAGGAGGTCGTAGAGGTGGAACAGTCGGATGGAGCGAGATGCTTTTCCGAAGACGTTTGGACGAGTATACCCTCCACGATCCTTCCATGCTCTATAGGAGGAATTACCGTAGAAGCCCATGTTAACCCCATCATGGAGGTTAACATCATGCCATGGCACTTAGCGTATACTTTGTTGGGCGATGTTACGCTAAGATCATCCGACAAGCTACTCAAATGTTGTCCCTTTGGACACATTTTTGAATGTCGGGGGGGTCGCAAGTGTTGTGCTGCTAACCTTAGACAAAATCGAGGTGCACCTAGACTTTCATATCTTCGATGTCCTCGATTTTGATCTTCTCATAGGCTACCCACTTGAAATTTCACTCACATCTCATCAAGGGAGCCTAGCTGGACAGCTTTGGGAAACTGTTTTTGCCACTGCCACTCCTCATTCAGAAAATCTTCTGGCAAAGCCTCTTCGTGAGCATAACCCGCTCGGGGAGATGATGCATACATCTCCGTTCATATCATCCGAGCCTGTTCTCTTGGGAGTTCTAGAATCCTCTGAAGAATTCGACTCGGAAGATAGCCTTCACTTTTGTGAAGATGAACGTTCATCATCACCCTTGACCGAGTTTGAGCCTATTCCTGCTGGCCTAGAATATGTTGTTCCCGACTACGATCGAGAATCAGCATCAAGCTTTCACGACGCATCTCTTGAGATGGTAAGTCAATGGGCCATGGAACTTTATGAGGCGCCGACTCTGGAGTCTGAAGAAAAGGATTCCACAAATGAGCACGAGAGTTTCACTCTTGAGATGCCACAAAAATCGTGCTCATTCAACAATACTCCAGAGTCAGGCATGCTTAGTGCCCCGTGCACACACGAGGACTACAACCACCTTAAGGTCCTCTTTTGCAAAATATTCAGAAGTTTGGTTGTAGATGTATATGTTTATTGTAAACATTGCAGATTTCGTGGGTGCACCATGGCACTAACCTTGTAGCTAGCTGCAACAATTGGTGGTGAAACAATGACCCGTCACCAATGACGGCTGCAAGAGTTATCATGGTCGAGCTTATGACCAGAAATAAAGCACTACTGGGAGATAGCCCGGACTATTTTTATTTATTTACTTATTTATTTCCCTTTCAATAAAAAGCAAGGGCATGTTCTAGGATATAGTTTTCCTTCGGGTATTTTTGGTCGCTAACCTTTCTAGGGGAAGATTGAGAAGAATGATGGAGAAACAACACCAACGAGCATGAGAGCTACACCAACTACAATACCTCGATATGCCTTGATGAAGAACAACTACAGAAGGAGACTTGAACCCCATACACTTGAAGTTTTGCAAACTCCAAGTGTGGGGGAGGAATGTGAGTACCACAAAGTAAGTTCTTTTCTCAATTCGCATCTTGTCTTGGAATTGGTGTATGTCCTTGCATCTTGCTCTAAAAAAATAAAAATGAAAAAAAATGAGAGGAGTTTCCATGGTGACAACATTATCTCCATCAACAAAAACGCCGTGGTAAGTGCTCTCAATGTCCTGCTTTTGACATTAAACAAAGCCCTGCCGGGAGGTCGCCCAAGGATCACCAGGTTCGTACTCATGCATATCTCTCTTTGAATAATGCTTGATCATGCTTCCATGCTTCCTGTATCGATTCATGTATGTTCTAGTTTGGATGTGTGCTCGAGAACATGTTCATAGGACTTTTAAACCAAGCATGGTGCTTGGGTTAAAATGTCTTCTTCAGTCAAACTGACATGGTGTCGAGTTTGATTGATTTTCTAGAGTTAATACTTGTATAAATATTGGTTGCATATATGGACTAACCCCTGCAGAAATCTCCAAATCCAATTGGGTGAGTCAGTGAGCTGAATTCAAATGGGAAGGTAAGCCAAGGTTTTGGATTAATATTGCACAGCATACTCATGCTGAAGCAATCTTAGTTCAGCCTTGCTTGGGTAAGTATCATGGTGAGATTAAATTTTAGTTTCAATAAATTTTAGGAGCTCCCTGGAAACCAGTAGAGCTATTAGTTTGTTTCCATATTCTTGTTTTCGAATAAGCACCAGGTACAAAAACAAGTGTGGGGGAGATCTCTCGGAACTTTCATGCATATACACTCGAGATCTCCCACAACATGTGCACAACACCGAACGAACCAGAATGCAAAAGGCCAAGACGAATCAGAGTTAGTAATTGGCAGTGGAACACCAGGTTTGGCTGACTAGCACTAGCTCCGATCATCTTCATCGCGACGGTTTGTGCACTCTACCCCTCATACTCTCCCTAACCTATGAGTTTAAATGAAATCTTGCTTAATCATTAAAATTAAACTCGAGGTATCCTCTGGTTCTGTGCTTCTCAATGATTGACTTGCATACTTTTTATTCTTTGCTAAGCTTGAGCTTGTGAATCATATCTTAGGGAACCCATAATTGTTAAGTTGTTGACTAGTGAGATATGGTTTGATGGAAGAATTCTTGCTTTATCTGCTTATGTATCTGGGAATTTTTATCAAAAAGAAAAACTCCATAGCTTTACAACTCCACGTGCTTGTCCTACCAAAGCCATATGTTGACCTACATGATACAAATCTTACACATATGTGCCTTGTTGTTACATTGAGCTTCATCAAACCTTGGGACCCTAGTGAGATGTCTTTCATACATGTTTGATCAAGATCACGTGCACTCCACCAGCTGAACTTCTACACTAGAAGTCAGCTATGCCATTCCATCCATCCACAAAATAAAACTCCATGTTTAATGATCTCTCTCTCTCTCTAGTATCCTTCAAATGAGGCATGGGCTATTAAAAAAAAAGAGATGGCATGCCCAAGAAGCATGACCCAAAAAAAAGAAAGAAAAATGGACACATCAATGTCCATGAAAAAAAAATATATATAGCCATGTCCTCATGTTATCCAAATAAAGGAGAGAGAGATTCATAAAAGGAGTATTCCATTTTCACCAGCCACCTTCCACATATGTGCATGATCTTGATCAGCTTGTTTGATTTGTTATCTCCATGGATCCTTTGTTTGATTTTGCAATATATGTGACACAAGTGCATGCTTCCACTTCTCCTACCATGAGCTCCACATAAGCCATATTTAGAAGTAGGATGAAAACAAGCAATGCCTTGGTAAGGATATATATACACAATGAGTGACATGAGAGATCCTATGGAGAAGTAAAGCTATGGTTGGTCTTTGCAAAAATATTTCCAAAACCCCAGTCATATAGCAGGAAATTGGAGGAGACTGAAGTCAACACCATTCCGGGAGAAAAGTTTCAAGAGTTTGGAGGCAGATTATAGTAATCGCCTCGCAAGATCTCTTGTAGCATCTTGCAGAGAAATTTCTCCTTCTCCCTGAATACGTTGTGACTGTTGACGGTCACTAACGACCCATTTTGACCGTCAACTATCGTGCAAAAGTCGATCATCAGAAGGAATAAATGTTAGCATAGGATGATTATTTGATGAATTCCACAGATGCTGGTCTGAGAATGTGTGCAGGTGAATTTGGGCCAAAACTGCAGGTAATGAGCATATTATCCAAGGCATAAATTCCTGGGCCAAGCACAAGCAAGCCCAAAGGCCAAAAGGGCCCATTTGGCAGCAGCACATGATAGAGAGACGCAGCCCATAAGCAAGGCGACACGTCATCGATCTGAGGCAACACCTTCTCGATGAATCAGACGCGTTCATGAGGATCTACGGGCCTACCAGAGCTACCAAACCACCTCAATCCAGGCCCTTGCACATGTATGTCACATGGGGGTCCACCTAGCAGCCACCTGACCGAAAACTGGGCCAAACAGGCCCAGCCCACGGTCGGCCGACCTCTAGGTCGCCCGACCCAGTGGCGACGGCCCACGGGCCCCACTGACTCTCAGATGACGCGTGGCAGTGTGTGGTTGGTGCTCCATGGTAGTTTGGCTTGATTCCCTGGCAAGAGGCTGGTGGTTCCCTCTTATAAATACAAGGGGAGGGGGTGAGAATAGAAACACACAACACACAACACACACCACACACCACACCATCTCTTCTCTTGAGTCCTCACTTGAGGTGTAGAGTTGTCTTAGGGAGTTAGGAGTAGAGGTACTCAGGAGGGGCACCGGCAATGGCGCTCTTCTCAAAATTGTACCTCTACGAGAGTGAGGGAGATAGTCGGGAGAAGTGCCGGGCTTGTCGGCGCTCTTCTCCGCTTGTGCCTCGACGGATGCTTATTCGGTTGTAAGTGTTTGAGACTTTCTTTGTTTATTTAGAATTAGAGTTTAGATCGCAAGTTGTCATCTCTGCCTTATATTAGTTGATGTGTATGCTAGCGAGTAGCATTTGACTCTAGAGTGGGCTCCGAATAGAAAAGGATAACCCTGATCGCCACTAGAGTTAGTAGGGAAAGGCGTAGACGTGGTGTTTAGGCTGGACTATACCACTCCGTTGTCTGATAGTCCCACGGTTTGAAGAGGTAGCCGGCAGGTGGTGATAGCCCTGTTCAAGCCTTTTAGTAATCCTCCACATTGGGATATTGGATAGAGCATCATATTGGAACTATCGGTTTGTATAGGCCAGTCGATACCTTTAGCTCGAAGTATAACGGCGACATGATCTCTTCTTCTAGGCATAGATTCTAGATCTTTGAAAGTCCTCTCTTTCCTATCCTCCTACACCAGTGTGTGTGTCCTTGGACTGTCTGAACCCATAGGTAGTGTACTCACGTTCCCCTGTGGATACGATACCCTGGAATACTCATGGGTGAAAGCTACAGCGGTATCCGTGCGCTTGCAGATTTTATTCGTGATGTTACAAAATACCAACAGTGACAAATTAAGTCTCCTTACCAGAGATGTCAGTTCTTGGGCACCCAGAAACAGGCAAACCCAAGGATGTGACACAACAAGACTCAACCCATCTAGAGAGAACCTGCCTCATTGGAAAATGCAAGAACATGATTTCTAAAATGGATCCGATGAGAGCATTGGGGTTGGAGGATGAGGTAGCAGGGACTTCTCTTGTCACTCGCAAGTTCTCTTCTAGCATCTTTTGCTGGAAAGGACTACTTAAACTTCAGGAGGGCGAGAGCAAGAACACCAAACGCAAGCCATAGCTTCAGAATACTGGTGCTTCTAGCAAAGGCCTCTCTCCCACCTTTTATAGCCGCAAGGGACCTTACTGGAGTACAACCCGTGATGCTATAGTGGTAGCATTCACGAGTGTAATAATACAGATTCTCCATACAGTACAGTCCCATATGAGCATACAGTAAAAGGATATACATCCCGGGTTTTATTTCTGAAGATATTTTGGGTGCAATCAGTGTGGTGTATCCAATCGAATCATTTTTTTGGGATTTTTTACCCGAAAAAGGGGTCTTTTCGAATACCGGATCTGATTAAACCTGTAGATATTCTGAGGAATAAAATCTGATGCCACGTCTTCGATCCTTAATTCCAAATCTTTGCTCGGGGGCTACCCGCAGAATAAGGGATTTTGATTTAAGGCTCGGGGGCTGTGGGATATGTGCATCAGAGATTTATTTTTCAATTTTTTGGAAAATAATGAAGGAAAAAGACCAAAGTGACCCTCAGCCTGATTTTGCGATTCAACATAATTCTCAGGGGCTACTCCATATGGAGCGTGAGTACTTTGCGCACCATATACGATCAAGATTTTGGGGCTTGAGCACCTCACAGCCTCGAAGCAACCGGAAGAACTTGGAGGACTACTCGACATATCTAAAGGAAGGCCCAGAAGCAACTAGGAGGACGTTCTGACTAATTGAAGTATTCGAAGACACCCAGCCAAGTACTCGACGCTTGTAGGACTCGGCTATGAAGAGCTCGGGGGCATGTCAGACCTGGGGCAACAGGACTGCTTATAGGCATTGAATGTTCTAAAGTAAGGGATAGCTCATGGATGTACCTTACCTCTCTTGTAACAACCCAAATAGGCGTAGAACTAGTTGCAGTACAAAGGAAACTACCCGATTGTGTTGTAGTAGGACTCCAACTATACTCGGCTTGGACTTTTCATGTAACCCTATCCCCCCAGCTATATAAGGGCGGGCAGGGACCCCCTCGAAACATCATCAACACCTAAGGCAATACAAACCACCACACAAAACGTAGGGTATTATGCAACTCGCGGCCCGAACCTGTCTAAATCTTTGTGTTCCTTGCACCATCGAGTTCCAGAGCAGTCGATCCCTACCTACAAACCTTACTGCTAAGGGTATCCCTGAGCAGGTTTGGCGGTAAACACCGACATCATGGCATGTTTAAATTCTCCCAAATGCATTCTTTTGATTTTACACTGCATATGAAAAAAAATCGGCCAAGATAGCAGACCTACTAAGCTTCATTCAAGCTCGGGGGGTGCCGATGTATCCAAGTAAGTCATCCGACCTATCCTTTCGTCTTGTGTCCTAAAAAAATTTAGATAGTTTAAATCAATCAAAAACTCAAAAAAAGTAAAAGTATAAAATAAATAAAAACAAAACCAAGATAAATAAAACACAAAAAAAAATGTTTTATGTTTTGAATAAAACTCCCAACCCATGTGTGGAAATCCATGTAAGCTCTTATCATGGAGATGATGAATAGTTGCTCTGTCCATGCTTTGCAAGTGCCTCGTATACAACTGTTTACTCTCCTAGTACTTGAACTAGTTGGCATATAAGTACTTCCACTAAAATCTGGTTTGAGTGGGAGCATGAGCTTGATTTCCTAGTCTAAGTTGTTGTGAGATTTGAGATGGCATGCTCAGTAGGGAACTTCTCGGAATTTCTTTAAAATAAAACATGGCAAAGAATTCCCCTTTGGTTTACATGTCCTACCCAAAGCCATAACGTTTTATCATATGAACCGATATAAGCAATCTTGTGTTATTTTGAGCTTTGTCGAATGGTGAGTTCGTTTGAGGAAGGTACTTATCATCCGATTTTTCTTCTTTGCGTACCCATTGTTTTGCTAGCCTCAAAATGTCTGACATATCAATTACCTTCCCCGGGTATTGATATCCACCTTCGCCAGACAATTCCCCTCACAACAAAACCCGAAATCTCCACAGTGAATCTATCCATCTCGAATGGTCTATCCAAGCAATGGTCCCTTCCAATAACTCTATCCTCATGGAGTATGGGTCATCTTCTTAAAAAAAACTGGAGCAGAAGCAATGAAAAAAAATAGAGAGAGACAAGACCTATACCTCCACTCAAGAGAGTTGAAATAAGGAGCTCAAATAAAAAGACCAAAAATTTTCTAAGTGTGAGTCCATTTCCTCTCCCCTGAACACTTCACCTTCCATAAGATCGGGATTTGATTGAGTACCAACCTCTTGCGAACCACTCTTTGGATCGGCAACACAGGTAACCAAGGTATGCTACACTCTTCCTACCCAAAACTCCACATATCAGCCTTAGATTACGAAGAAGATGGTCAAAATTTTCCAACCATGGTGCGGATCATACACCTTGAGCGACTTGAGAGTATCATCAGGGAATCTTGAACCACTTTTTAAAAACTTGCAAAATATTCCGAGATAGGAACCTGAACAGGAAGCAGGAAATATTTCGGTAAAGGTTATTCAATCTCTCAACCGCCCAAGACGAGAGATGAAATGCCAATAAGCACCATCTACCAGAAACCAAGGTATGAGCCAACTAATTCAAAGTACATATGGGTTAGAGTAATATGTTGTGCATAAGGTTTCTGTAGGGTATGAGCATTGATGCAACTCCTAATCCACCGAGCCTCTGCTTTAACTTTGCTCGAGGACGAGCAAAAGTTTAAGCTTGGGGTGGTGTTGACAGCCATTATTTCCCATTTTGACCGTCAACTTCTCGGGAATAAAATGAGCTTTACACCATGTTCCATACATATTTTACTTATTTCTAACAAGTTCCACAAGTTTTGGATGAGTTGTGCTTTCGGGAGATAATATACCAAAAATGAGCCAAAACTGGGAAAAACCCAAGCCGACCAGCCTCACCTAGGCTGGCCGGCCTAGCACCTCTACTAACTGTGACACGTCTTCGGTACAGGCGTGAAGTGACATGCTCACATTGCCTCTAAACCATAGATTGCAAGTTGGTTTGATCAAATGGACCGAAAGGCCTAGCACATGCATTGACGGACCCACCTGCAACACTTACCGAGATCTTTTGGGCCGGAACACCACTATAGACTTCATGCACCCTTGGATCAAGATGTCAGTGAAACAGGAGGCCGAGACGTGCCGAACCCAGGCCGGCCGGCCTAGGGGAGGCCGGCCGGCCTATATTTTTCAGCATTGAAGCCACGCAACCCACACCGACACTAGGAGGAGATCAGGAGCGTCCACGAGAAGGGCGGTTGCAAACGGAGGAAATCCTAGGCCGTACGGCCTAGGGGAGGCTGGCCGGCCCCACTTTGCAGCCTCTCGGCCTTAACTTTGGTGTGGAAGTTAAGCACACTGTGGCAGAACCACCTGAATTATCCCGGCTCAAGTACGCTGGCCATCACCATAAAGGCAACACCAGCTCAAACGCACTTCAAACGGAACAATTCTTGGTCTGTCGGGTAACATCCCGATACAACCACCGGTTCTCGGATCGAATAAGCATACCCCTCCAGAGATATTACAACCATACATATTTTACAACACAGGCATACTAGTGATTACAACATGTTTCAAAGTACTTATTATAGATCCAAACTTAGTAAAACACTATACAAGACATAAGTTTAAAGTTCAGAGTTTAAAAACAGCGGAAAGAAAACACGACGGCTACAACACATCGCCAAAGGACACCAAGCTAGCCCAAACAAGGTATCACTCATCGGGGTCATTGCCGGCCGAAGACAGATCCCACTCTATGGACCAGCCAGGAGGCAAAGAGCAGGGCCAAGATAGACTAGTGATCTGGTCCTCAAAACTCATACCTGAAAAAGGTTTCAACAGCAAGGCTGAGTATACTAATACTCAGTAAGACTTAACCGTCAACGGGTATACATAGGACACCTAACTAGACTATGCAGGGTTCTGTGAGGCTCTGGTTTTCCTTTTGCTGAAAAGCAATAAAGAGTTGGTCCTTACTTCACATTTTAGCTTTCCATATTCTAGTTGATTAACCATTCTATGTAAGCAACTAATCCTATCCAACCATTGTAGAACTTTAGTCAAACATCAAGATTGATCATAATAATGTTGCTCTTATTACTCTGTGTGGCAAAGGGATCAAGCAGTCCCAAACCGTGAGAAGCGGACGATTCGAATCGAAATTTGTTAACCTGGCCAGGTAGACCTAACACACACGCTTGAAACACTGTCGGGTCATTCCCAAACAACCGTTTACCTTTCATTCCGACCTGTGGATAGTGTCACTCTCCCCGACTACAGGGCACCATCTTCCTCCCTGTAGCCGTGGTTTTGCGCAACATAAACGTAAATAAAAACCTATCTCTAATAGAGAGTAAAAGGTATATCCACTCACCGGTCCGATCGGCTACTAGGCTTACCGCGTACCATATTTACGGCATGTGGCTAGTACGTTCAAAAACTTAACCACCGCTACCACACACCGCGACCTTAGCAGAATTTATCAACACAGACAGGGTCTCACCCAAGGTCATGATATCGAACACGACCCCGTCCGTCGTCCTTATTTTGATAGCAGAAAGTAAACAAGCAATTCCTATAGAGCTTGCGAGTGACAGACAATCACTCGACTTTTACCGGTCCTATAAGCTTAGCAATTATTCGAACACAGGTCTAGTGTTCAGTACATAGGTTCCTAGGATCATGCATCTAGGGTTTCAATTCAAATCCTAGGAACTGTAAATGCACAAGTAAGTAATAATGATAAATTGGAATAATTTGAAATATGGGTTATGTCCGGGGCTTGCCTTCGCGATAGCCGCTAACTAGATTAGCCTTGGGCTCTTCCGAACTTTAGTCCGGGTCTTCAGTCAGTACAGCAGCATTTAGCTGGGTTTCTTGATCACCTTCTTCGGACTCCGGGATCAGATCATACGTCCCGTCCGCTAGAGCAGTCGTATCTATATGTGATGCAAGAACAGTATTACACAAACACACTTCACGATAAAGTTGCAATTTAAAAGATAACAAACATAACTAAGCATATGGGCAATCGTTTATAAAGTAGTTATTTAACATCTATGACTACACAAAGCAACATGGTTAACATCACAAGACAATTTGACAAAACATACAAAGTAAGTTTCAAATAGTTTATATAGCATATAAATCATGGTTTGCAAAGAATTGAGTAACTTAGTATACAAATAGTATCTAACTTCAGTAAAATTACTTCAAACATTAAATACAGAGAGCACTCTAACCTTTAAAATTCATTCCATTTCATGCCACCAATTAATCAGAATAAAACAGTTATTCAGACTACACCTAGAGCAAGATCAATTTCTATAGAACAAACTACAGAACTTATGAAGCTCAAAAATTTTCAGAACAGGCTTCACATGATTATGAACACCTCATAAATTTTTCAGAATTTATCTAGGCATAAAACTGAACTAATAAATTAGACAAAAATAAACCACATATGGTAAAACTAATTAATACAGAAAGTTCTATAGAGATTCTCGATCCTAAATTTTGCAGACATGAACATATGACCAAAATAGAGTTTAAGAAAATTCTTAGAATTTTCTAAGCAAGGAAACTATTTATCACAATTAAATCGTACTTAATAAGTATTAAATCAAAGAAATAGTTAAACAGCTCTAAAATTTCCCAAACTTGGGTAACAGCATGGATGTAGTAACATGTGATCATGGAAAAAGTTTCACACACAGAACTTGAATATTTCTAACAGTACAAATAAATTAGCAAAATTAGTAGATTTAAGAATATTAAAACTTTTACCTAGCTAATGATGTTAAAAAGGTTTAACATTTTTACCAGATGCTAACAACACTGCAACACATAAGCTAGCCAAAAATCACAAGAAGTTACTAGCTATAACTCCTAGAATAAATAAAGCCTACTATTTCTATTCTATTTCTTGGATTAAAATACAGACCAAAAATGAAGATGTGCATGTAACAAAACTTGTAGTTCTTGTAACAAGGATTCCAAAACATTTGGGTTTGTATTTTTATGATTTTTATACGAATTTCTACGTATTTTCAAAGTTCAGCCTAGAAACAAATGAGAAAGGATTGAAAACTTGCAGACAGGCCCCTAAAAGAATTCTAATTGTACCAGATATGCCCCTGGCCGGAGTCAGATCAGGGGATGGGCGTTGACCGGCCGAATCCGGCGAGGTTCGTCGCCGGCGGCGAGGGTGAAGGGGCTGGGGAGGTTCAGGGCACCAAGTGCTACCTGTTGGTGGGGTTGGGTCGCGGAGGAGGCAGCTGGAAGGGGGTCGTCGACGGCGAGCAGCGGCAGTCGGCGCACAGAATCGACGGCGAGGTTGCTCCGGTGGGGTTTGGGCGAGGAGGAGGGGTCTGCGAGCTGCGCGAGGTTGAGGCGGAGCTGATAGTGGGGTCTGCGTGGGCGGAGGAGGGCTGCAGTGGCGGGTTCACGGCGGTGTCGAGCTTTGGCTCGCCGGTGTGCAGATGGACGGCGGCGGCATTCTGGGGTGTTGAGGCAGGGAAAAGGCAAGGAAGCGAGGGGAATAGAATGTGGACATTCTCCTGATGCTGATGCGCGCAAGAGGAGGTGATCCGGGGCTCTGCCCGAGGCTGACCACGGCGGCGGTGAAGTGGCGGCCGTGGAGCTCAGCTGGGGCGGCGTGGCGAGGGGAGGGGGCTCCAGCGCGAGGGAAGGAGGGCGGCGTGGAGTCTGGGCGCGACACGTGGGTGCCACGGAGAGCAAGAGGTGGCCGGGTACGGCCATGAGCGGCGGGCGGCGCTGCGCTCTGCGCTGGCGGCGCTGAAGCAGAGAGGGAGAGAGGTGAGATATGAAAGGTGGACCTTTCTGCAATTTCAGAAAATTTCAGGGACCCTACTGTAAAACAACAATAACTTTTAAACTAGGGCTCAAATGAAAAAGTGTCCAACATGAAAGTTGTTCAACTTTTCAAGATCTACAACTTTGATGTTGTGCAAAAATTGATTTGACCAAAGGTTAAAGAGTTATTTTGAAAACATAGGAAGGATTTTGAATTTAATGGACTTTTGTCTTTTCCAATGCAAATTCAGTTTAATTTCAAACTAAAAAGCAAAATTTTCTGCCAAGCAATGATTACACTGAATTTTACAAATAAACCCTCCACAAAAGCAATATTTTCTCTCCCTATTCAAATTATGTTATAGAAAAGACCTTACATTAAATCATAATTACACATTTGACCTTATAATTTTGCAATAAGGTCCTTGATCAAGTAAAATAAGCACATGATGCATAAAATCAATACAATTCTACTATGCAGACACCTAGGGTGTCACACACACCGACTACAACTGCGTACAACTAACGCTAGGCCAAATACCGACCTTGGAGCACTATAAATAGAGAGCAACACCCTCACTCTCAAGACACACACCAAAGGAGCTCTCTCTTCTCATTCTTAGTTCCTAGATTAGGTTAGGTAGTCTGGGAGTTAGAGTCGAGTCGAGCTTGTCTTAGGATTCCGGAGTCATCATCGGAAGTCGGGTATAAGCTCTTGTACCTTTTCCTTTGACATTTATAAATATAAGTTATCTTCTTTATCTTTTCGAGTCAGTTTTACGTTGCGCATTTATTTATCTTCTCAAGTTATCTTACTTGTGCCGAAGTATGCTCTAGGTTCCTGATAACTAGTTAGAATCAAGGTTTAGTCTAGAGAGGCTAGCTCGATAGTTTAGAAGTGTTTTAGGAGTCTTTCTCGCTCGTTGTCCTCCCACCTGCTTAACTCTCTAAGGATTAGAGTCTCCTGTGTCAGACGGTCATCATTGGCCATTATCTTATCCTATCATATCAGGCTTACCCCCACTAAGTTAGTCGGTTGATATCTTTAGTAAAGTTTGTCATTCAGTTCTTCGATACTCTTTAACCATAGTGCTTCCCTAGGGAAATATACGATACCTTGGAATACTCCAAGGTGAAGTGCTACAGCGGTGATTCTGTGCGCTTGCAGAATTCATATTCTATTGAGCGTAAGAAACGCCAATAGCATTCCATAGCACAATCACTATGAGCGGGTTAGGTTCATAGCAACGACGCCATGAAACGCCATGTGGTATGTCTTAATGATTACAGAAGGATCCGCAAGCGCACGGTATACCATTGTAACATTTCACCCGGAAGTATTCACGATATCATTATTTATATCTTCCCATGGGATGGCGAGGTGTGTAAAGATGTTTATTAGATACATAACCATAACAGTACGAGATAAGGTGCAAACTGCTGACTATACAGCGGTAAGTGATAATAAAGGATAATCAGGAGTAATGTGACACACACAGAACAACCAACTCTCATGAATAAAGAATAAACGAATACACCTAAAGTTAGCGGGAGCATAGGCAAACAAGATCCTACTATACTATTCATGTTAGTAGAGAAGTTATGTTAGCCACATGCTTAGAGCTGTAGGTGCCGGGAAATTGGGGACATCGGGGAGAATGACCCGCATTGAAGAACATCTAGTCTCGTTTCATCTTTGCATGAACTCCTACACGATACCCAAACATCGGGGAGTACGCTAACCGAGAAGCAGCTTCCCGGCGGACCGACAAGACTGTCACCACCTACGGTCTACCCCAGTCAAACCATGGAGCACCATCATATCCAAGGCATCCCGCATACCCGGGCACCATGCCCGCCATATGAGGTCACTACCCTTGCACCCCTGGATCCCCCACCCTTCGGATGGACAGGTAAGACGCTAAGGCAAGACTGAAAGCACAACGAACTGATATCCTTATCCAGATCATCTGGTCTAAGCAAGTAACTAATACAACTTGGTGAAGAACAGATCATGGCTAAGCAAGCTAAAAACATAGCAAGATAACCAAGAACGAACTTTGTATGAATAGCATAATGAATGTCGGAACACAAAGCCATATCGGAGGGCGAGGATTGCTCGCCAACCCCAATATGACTGGATTTGCTAAGGAATTGAAGTACTAGCGACTAGCCTAGCTCCACTACCCTAAGGAGTACAAGTCACAAGAGAGTGTGAGAGAGAGGCTTCCAAGTGGTGTGTGTGAGAGAGAGAGTGGCAGGAGGCTCCTTTTATTGCTCTTGAGGTCGGTTCCCACCATCTTTATATATGGAAACATCATCAACCAACCTCTAGTGGATGAGATCAACCTGGCAAAAATGCACCTGGACAGGTGCTTGTCTATGTTCGGTCGAACTTATGGTTCGGCCGGCCCCACTTTGTCGCCTCTGGCCACTGTCTTTCTCTGGTACACTGCTTGGTGGGTCTGATGTCAGATGGTCGGTGCCGGGACTTGGTTGGTCGGTTTGGTGTGTCGGTGGGCCTATTTTGCTTGTGCTACGCAGGACACGATCTTCTGCAATTTCTTCTGTGTATTCTTCATGTTTTCTTCTTAGTTTGGACTTGTGCCCCTGAAAATATAAATTCTCCATAACAACTCTGGAGCTAGGTTAGTGATACAAATATGTGAGCAAGCGGTATGGTTTTCCTTCTTTCGTGAGTATAGTTGACGGTCAGATTTTGCACTTAAGGACCATCAACACCCTGCAGTGCTTAACCAGTTCGGCTGCATCCTTGAGGGCTGTTGGCCAGTAGAAGCCATGCCGATAGGCCTTCCCCACCAACGTGCGGGAAGATGAGTGACTCCCACACTCGCCCTCGTGGATGTCGGCAAGTAGCTCGTCACCTTCTTCCCGAGAGATGGAGAAAGACCACATTCGTGCCGCTTCAATTCCAATATAGACCCCGATCTACCATGGCATAGCATTTGGACTGTCGCGCGATCCGTTCCGCGGTGGCATCATCCTCGGGGAGGAACTTTTCTTTCAGGTAGTCGCGGATGTTGTCCATCCATGACCGGACCTGAGAACATGCTGACGCCAAGTGGTTGGCTTCAGCGGGTGGCAAGGCCTGGGTCCCCCCACTCAATGGTGGGCTCCCCTATTCATCACGTTCGGCAGCGGTGACGGTAGGTCGGCGTAACTTCTCTTCGAACACCCCGAGGGGTAATGGAGCTCGAAGCGAGCCGGGACATCTCATCAGCCTCATTGTTCTCTTTTCTGGGAACATGTTGCAGCTCTAGTTCGTCAAAGTGTCATTCCATGCACCTGACCTCGCCTACGTACACAGCCATCTGAGGGTCGACGCACTAATACTCCTTGGAGACGTGGTTTATGACAAGTTGGGAATCGCCTTCACAAGCAGGCGGCAGATCCCCAACCTAATGGTGGCTCACAGCCCCGCAAGGAGACCCTCGTATTCGGCCATGTTGTTCATGGCTCGGAAGTCTAGCTGAATGGCGTACTTGAGGGTGTGACCGTCCGGGGAGTTGAGGACCACCCCGGCGTCGGTCCCCTAAAGGGTTAGCGATCCATCGAAGTTCATGCTCCAGTACTCCAGGGTCCAGGGCTTGTCGCCGTCGGACATCGGGATGGCGGCCTCCTCCATCAGCTCTATGTCCGGGATGGGAGTCCATTCCGCGATGAAGTCGGCGAGTGCCTGGCTCTGGATGGGTGCCACGGTGCAAACCGCAGCTTGAACCCGGCTAGCTCGATGGTCAACTTGACCGTACATCTGGTACCTTCCCTGTTCTGAAGGATTTGGCCCAGGGGGTACGACGTGATGACGGTGATCTTGTGCATTTGGAAGTAATGGCACAACTTGTGGGACGCCATGAGAACGGCGTACAAAATCTTTTGTGCTTGAGGGTAGCGCTTCTTAGTGTCTCGGAGCACCTCGCTGATGAAGTACACCAGGCGCTGCACCTGGCGGGGTTTTGCCGGCGTAGCCCCCAGCGTCGTCCTAGGGTTCGGGGCGCCCGCATCGGGGTCCAAGATGACCGCCCTGGGGTCCGGGGTGACCGCTTCAGGGTCCGGAGCGACCTCGCCGAGCCCCGGGGCTGTTGCGCTAGGCTCTGAGGCATCGGTGTTGGGACGCGGCACGGTAGATCCGGGGTGTTCCCCAGGTGGGGCCACCTCACTGTTGTCCCGTGCTTCTTCCCTTTCCGCCACTAACACCGCGCTTACAACTTGCAGGGTGGCCGAAATGTATAGGATGAGTTCATCCTCGTTCCGGGGTGCCACCAGGACCGCAGGGGAAGTGAGGTACCTCTTGAGTTCCCGGAACGTGACGTCGTACCCTTCTATCCAGCTGAAGCATCTGGTTTTCTTGATCAGCTTGAAGAGGGGGGAGGCCATGCTCCCCGGTCTTGGAGATGAACCTCCCTAGAGCCGCCATGCACCCCGTGAGGTGCTGTGTCTCCTTCAGGTGCGTCGGGCCTTGCATGCGGTCGATTGCTGTTAGCATTTCTTAACACCGCTACTAGGAGGGGTTAGTTCCCAGCAACGGCGCCAGATATGCCATTGGGCATTCCATAGCATAATCACTATGAATGGGTTAGGTTCATAGCAACGATGCCATGAAACGCCGTGCGGTACGTCTTAACGATTACAGAAGTATCCGCAAGCACCTGGATATACCGTTGTAGCATTTCACCCGGAAGTATTCAGGGTATCATTATTTATATTTTCCCAAGGGATGGCATGGTTTGTAAAGATGTTTACTAGATACATAACCATAACAATATGAGATAAGGTGCAGACTGCTGATTATACAAGGGTAAGTGATAATAAAGATAATCAAGGGTAATGTGACACACACACAGATCAGCCAACTCTCATGAATAAAGAATAAACAAATACACCTAAGGTTAGCGGGAGCATAGGCAAACAAGATCCTAGTATACTATTCATGTTATCAGAGAAGTTATGTTAGTCACATGCTTAGAGCTACAGGTGCCGGAAAATTAGGGAGATCGGGGAGAATGACCCGCACTGGAGAACATCCAGTCCCGTATCATCTTTGCATGAACTCCTACACGATACCCGAACGTCGGGGAGTACACTAAACAAGAAGCAGCTTCTCGTTGGACCGACAGGGCTCTCGCCACCTGTGGTCTACCCTAGTCAAACCATGGAGCACCATCATATTCGAGGGATCCTACATACCCGGGCACCATGCCCGCATATGAGGTCACTACCCTAGCGCCCCCGGGTCCGCCACCCTTCGGATGGACAAGTAAGATGCTAAGAATAGCCCGAAAGCACAACGAATCGATATCCTTACCCATATCATCTGGTCTAAGCAAGCAACTAATACAACTTGATGAACAACAGATCATGGCTAAGCAAGCTAAGAACATAGCAAGATAACCATGAACAAACTCTATATGAATAGCATAACGAATGTCGGAATACAAAGCCATACCGGAGGCCGAGGATTGCTCGCCAACCCCAAGACAACTGGATTCGCTAAGAAGATGAAGTACTAGCCTAGCTCCACTACCCTAAGGAGTACAAGTCACAATGAGAGTGAGAGAGAGGCTTCTCCATGTGGTGTGTGTGAGAAAGAGTGGTGGGAGGACCCTTTTATAGCTCTTGAGGTCGGTTCCCGCCATCTCCTCACATGAAAACTTGCTAAACCGACCGTGGGAGGACAAGATCAGACTTCCTACCAAAATGCACTGGACGGGAGCCAGGGCAGGTTCGGCCGGCCCCATCCTGTCACCTCTCGCCACCGCCTTCCTCTGGGTCACTGCTTGGTGGGTCCTTGTGTCAGGTTGTCGGTGCCGGGGCTTGGTTGGTCGGTTTGGTCTGTCAAGTGGGCCTCTTTGGTTGTGTAAGAGGCATGGTTTTCCTTATTTTGTGAGTATAGTTGATGGTCAGATTTTGCACTTAAGGACCGTCAACATTTGCCCCCACCTTTGCTGGGTTCACTTTGATGCCTCAGCTCGACACCAAGAAGCCCAGGAGCTTCCCTGCTGGTACCCCAAAAACACATTTTTCGGGGTTCAGCTTGAGCTAAGTGGTGCGTAGGCTATCAAAGGCTTTCGACAAGTCCTACAAGAAGGTTTATTTCTATCGGGTCTTGACCACAATGTCATTGATGTAAGCCTCAACATTGCGGGATTGCAAGTCCTGCAAGGTGATATGCATGGTCCGCTGGAAGGACGGACCAGCGTTCTTGAGCCCAAACGGCATGCGGATGTAGTAGTACGTTACCACCAGGGTGGTGAACGATGTTTTCTCCTCGTCGTTCTTTGCCATGCTGATCTGGCGGCACCCGGACTATGCATCCAGAAAACAAAGGAGGTCGCACCCCGTCATGGAGTTGACGACTTGGTCGATGCGGGGTAGCGGGACAGTATCTTTTGGGCATGCCTTGTTAAGGTCGGTGTAGTCGACGCACAGTTTGCCGTTGGCCTTGTGAACGACGACCAGGTTAGCCAACCACTCGGGGTGGATGACCTCCCGGATGAAGCCGGCCTCCAGCATCTTCCGCACTTGGTCGTGCATGAAGTCTTGCCTCTCCGGGGGCTAACGCCGGATCTTCTGTTGAACGGGCTGTTGACGGTCCTTAAGTTCTAAAATTGACTGTCAACTCTTGTAAAGATCAGTGTCAAAACAAACACCAAACTAGAATTAGGACATTCATACTAATCATTTCCACAAGTTTTGGTGTATCACTATTTACAGGAAGCCATGTCTGCATATGGGGAAAACCGTGCTCAAACAAAGGGAAACGTACACATCAGAGCATTGTACATAAGCAAGGGAATTAGAGGGCCCACATCCTGAAGCAAATCAGCCAAGCCCAAGAGAAAAGACATTTTCGACAAAAGCAGAGGCGGGCACATGGATCTAAGTGCCCAAATGACAAGCTAAACCAAGCTATCATCAGACATGCACCCTGAAACCAACATAAGGAGCCCACTGTGACACCTCAGGTGTTAGCACATCTAAATACAACCAATGTACCTTAGTTAAAGTTAAAAGAAAAATTTGAGAAATTAATTCAAAGAGAAAGGATCAAATAAAATTCAAATCATACAAAAGAAATTAAACGAAAAAGAGAAAGGAATGAAAAGCTACTCAAAATTTAATTCAAAAATGTGCACAAAATTTTTGTTGGCTCATGAGAGGTGTTTCAATTGACATGTGCTCAATTGAACTTCAGCCAAAATCAAGTCAAAAACTGAATAAAACTAAAGTCCTTTTGTGCAAATATGCAAATGTACCAATAGTTCAAAATGTGAGTTTCAAACGAAAATTTGCATAACACGAAAGTTGTAGATCTTGAAAAGTTATGCAAAAGTGGTATTCAACACTTTTCCATCTGAGTCTTCCAAATAGGAGAAAATTTTTGTTTACCGAAAGGTCCCTGGAATTTCAGAAATCCTAAATAGGCCCTCACCTTCACCTCTCTCTCTCCCGGTGCTCTGTTTTCCCGCCGCCCGCCGTACGCCGCCGGTGGACTTCGTCCACCGCGCGCCCACGGCCAAATGGACCCGGGGAAACCGTTTAGCGCCACCTGGCCGCCCCTTGGCACCTCCTCGCGCGCACACGCGTCCCAGACCCCTTCCCGAGCCGCCACGACACCCCCGGCCGGCGCAGCGCTGCTGCCTCCTCCGCCCGCTCGCCGTCGAGTCGCCCAGGGCCAAATCGACCGCCCCCAGTCACTGCATTCCTCCCCCAGGAGCTCCTTGGCCTATAAAGACCCCCAGCACCCCACAGTCGCGCCCCTTCTCCCTCTTCTTCCTCCTCCCGCCGCTCTGCCATGGCCGCCGAGATCCAGCTCTCGCGGACCGGCTAGCCTAGCCCCACATTGCCCCCTCCGACCACCGCAACAGCTTTGCCACCTCCCAGTTATGCTCCACGCGCGCGGAATCGAGCCCAAACCTCCTCCCGACGCCGTTCCCCTTTTGCGCCGCCGCCGGCGAGCTCAGGCTCACCGCGGACCGGCCGGCTCCGAAGAAGACCGAGCACGACAGCTACCCCAGAAGCTTCCTCGAGCCCACGCGGTGCTCGTGCATGCCCTGTTCCCCTACCCCGAGCCCTCCTTCACCCCCAGCGCCGGCGAACCGAACAACCGACCCGCCATCAACGCCGACGAGCTTGAACCCGTGCACCAAACGCTCGAACGTCGACCAGGGTAGGTGTTCCTCGAACCTTTCTCTCCCACGCGCCTCCCCGTGGCAGCCCCGGTAAGCCCTGCACCGCAGAACACCACCGGCAAGATGCCACGGCGGAGAAGGCCGGCGAAGGACCCGGTTGTAAATACTTTTCTTTGTTCAAGGGTGTTTCTGCAAGTTTTTCAGTGTATACCAGTGAACTCCTAAAATGCGAAACAAATCACAGAAAAATCGGAAAAATTCAAACTCAACTGATCTGGATTCCTTGTAACAAGATCTACAAATTTTGTAACATTTACATTTGCAGAAACTCAACCGAATTTAATCCAGGGAAAAGAATAAGAAAACCACCTTATGCATGTTCATGAAGTTCTGCTCATCAAATGACCATGATTTTTGGATATGTTATCACTAATGGAATTTTAAGATCACAGTAAAAAGATGACGCCAAGCCAAAATAGTTATCATGTTGGAACAATCAAGATTCTCTAATCTGTTCTTAGATTTCTCGATTTAATTCTGGAAATTATGCACATGAACTTGCCCTGGAATTTTTACTACGTGCATGTAAAACTAGAACACTATTAATACCTAAATATCAGATTTATTAGAGTTCATTTGCTATATACCATGATTTATGCTTGTTTAATCAACTTAATTCCTCATATATAGTTCTTATGCTCAGAAAATCCATATTTATTTCTGGAGTCTCTTTTTAGATATGTGTTCCTGTCAAAAAAATATGAGCTGCAGTTACTGAGTTTGGCTTTGTCGAATAATCATGCTTAGCATCTTAGGGCTAGATTTACTATTTTTGTTCTGAGTAATCTACAATGTTTCTGATCTTTATTTGTGGGCATGATCTTGTTTAGAGTATGTCCTACCTGTGATAAAAAGTTCATATGCAATACTGGTTAAATGCACCTTGAGAAATTTATGCAAACTCATGCTAAGTTCACTGAATAACTAATTTATCATAGTGAGTTAAATCTTGAAAATTTTTTTGGAGTATTCTTAACTCATGGCTAGTCTCTGGTAAAAATTTGAGAGCCATACCCCTAGTAAAACTCTCTGTAGATTTAATCTTAGTTAAAAGCTTGCTGTTTTTGTTCTTTTTATTACCTCGGTTATATAAGTGAATAAAATCTGGAAAAATTTCAGTGCTGATTATATGATTTGAAGTTGCTCCCATAAAATTTGTAGCACCAGAACTCATGTTGAACGTTCTGTACAAAAAGATAAATTAACTAGAGTAATTCATTTGCATGAATAGTTATAGTTTTTGCTCTATGGTAGATGCTGAATTTATGCCATGAAGGTTCAAGTTTGGATCTGGGTTACTTTAGTGTTTCATCACTAGCTCTTTAGTAGTTGTGTTGATAAGAAATAAGGGAAGCACGCTATGTGTTGAAATTAAAAAAAAATGAAAACTACAACCCCCACTCATTCATGAATAAACATAGTTATGTTTACTACTCTATAAACGATTGCCCATGCAATGAAATGTGAAATCGTCACTAAATTAACTTTCGTTGGACGACAACTTTATCGTGAAGGAAAGAAATTGTTATCCATGAATAACTCATAATCTTGCATTGCATATAGAAACGGTTAATCTCGCGGACGGTGACTACGAGTTGGTGCCCGCGGACTCTCGTGTGGATCAGGAGGTCTCCTTGAACTGTACTAACTTATCTCAAGACCTGGGCCAAGCCCCAGAAGCTTTTCTGCCTGACAGTGCTCAAGAAGGCAAGCCCCGGAGCATAATCCCACTATTTTTCCGAATTATCATTCTGCTATCTATTTATTAATGTATTGTAATATTTGGTTTTCTGCATTTAAGTTTTCTAGGCGTTGATCGAAAACCTTAGATGCATGATCCCTAGGAACCTATGTTTGATACCGGATCTCTCTATCGACTAGTTGCCATGCTAAATAGGTACCGTAGAAGTCGAGTGGTTTTCTGCCTCTCGCGAGCAAATAGGAATTGTACTGACTTTAATTCCTGTTGAAATGTAAGGACAACGGGCGGGGTTGTGTAGTTGTGATACCCCGCTGGTGTAGTCAAAAATGGCTAAGGTCGAGGTGTGTGGCTCATTTCGTTAAGCGTTTGAAAGTACTAGCCACATACCGAGAAATATGGTAATCGGTAAGCTTAAGTACCTGATTGGACCGGCGAGTGGAACGATCTCGCACCCTCCTGGTAGAAGTAGGGTTTATTTTTATGTCGCGACGTACGGGTGTAGAGTGGTCGGACTCTGTAGTCGGGGAGGGTGTTCCGGATCCACAGACTGGAAAGAAAGGGGAAAAGTAGCGTGGGCGGGAGCGAAGTCAATCCCCATGCGTGTGGTCTAGGTTCCCCTGGCCAGGTTGAAATTCGATTCGGAATCGTCCGCCTCTCACGGCATGAGATTGCTTAATGATTTCGGTCACATAGAGTAACAAGTGGAACATGATGATGATAATGCTGCTGGTTGATTAAATGATTGCTCTACCATGTTTGAGTAGAGTTAGTTGCAAACTTAGAATGGTTAATCTAGCTAGAAGATGGCTAAATAAAATCTGAAAATAAGGATCAACCTTTAGTGGCATTTTTGGCGAGCAAACCCCACCAACCAAAAAGCCTTGCATGTCTAGTTATCGGACTATGTTATTCCGGGGACGGGTCAGTCTTGCTGAGTATTAGTCTACTCAGCCTTGCTTGTGGCACTATTTTTCAGGTACTAACTTTGAAGATCTGTTTGCAAGTCTTACTTGGCCTTGTACTCTGCCCCCGGGTTGGTCTGTTGAGTGGGATGGCCCTTCAGCTGGTGCTAATCACCCTCCCGCTGAGTGACGCATTCGTACGGGCTTTATCGATGCGTCACGTTATCTCGCTAGTTATCTTTACTACTTTCGCTGAACATGAGACTTAAATAATTGAGTAGTTGGAACTCCGCAGTACTTTGCTACTCTCAACATGGTTTGTAATAAAATTTATTTCCGCTGCAATCACTCTGAGATGTATAAAATGGTTTGTGTTGTAATCTCTGGGCTCACCTTCGTGTGAGTGTTGTCTGCTGATCCTGGAATAGCGTGGCTTTTATCGAGGCTTCACTCGAGGAACTACCGGAGAGTGCCAAATTGGGTCCGAGTTGCTTAGCAACAAAGATCAGTGCACCCGGGCCCAGTAGTTTTGGGTGGTTCCGCCACAGCTGGCATCAGAGCTCGCAGACAGCCTACCAGAGATGGCAACCTCAGTTTTCAAAACAACAATTTAAAACTTGACTTCAAAGCTACTAAAGTTTTTGAAAGAGTTTAGGATCTCCAAGGACAAGTCTAGGACGTAAAGCCCTAGGGAATCTTGTGGGTATAATCAGGTGGCTTATTTTGTATGGCTAACTTCCAGCACCTTACTTTTCAGTATTTAAATTCTGCAACTACATCATCACCACGAAGGTATGCTTACTCAGTCAGCTGAGGGAGTTTGACCTTCCCATCGGTGATGCGAGCCGAACGCTGGAGCTCAAGCAGTGGCCTACTTGAGCTGCTGCCCATATACCAACTTTGGTTGAATATATGGGGAGTAATGGTTCGAAATTGGAATTCAATTCCCCGTCAAAGACGGTACTCAGTCAATATGTTGTTTCGATAACGTATGCTTAACGTTGTCCATACGACGGTAATGGTATGGATGCCGATTCTATAGTGATCGGTAATGTATGGGGACGCTTTCGTGAGTGCTGGCACGAAAGGTTCATTTTATATACTGTCAATCTTCTGCAGGTACGCTAACTCGAAATCGAATTATAGGCTATCTAGCTATATCGAGTAGCTATATAGTGAGAGACGTAATAGGTATGCCACCAAAGTCATTGCGTAAGACCAAGGTTACTTGGCAATTCTTTTCCTTGGAGAGGACGTATAGGTTCTGCATTCATTCTCAAAAAGGTTAGCAAATAAATCTCTGGAGAAATCGCAAGCAAATCAGCTAAAACACTATCCTAAGGAGTATCCAGAAAGTCTGCAACTTGGTTTCCACGAATTTTCACCTCCTGTTAAGTTACTTAAATCGACTTGAGATAGTAATACTAAATGATGTTTCCTAAGTTATCAAGCTGCTGTAAAAATTTGAAATTTTTTGAAGCCTTCTAGCATGGTATTTGTATTTTTAGATCAACCCTGGGTAAAACTGTTAACTCTGAATAGTCTGTACAACTGAAATTTTTCGACCCTTATAAGTTGTTCAAACGAAAAATAGTTCAACATGAAAGTTGTAGAAAACTAAGTGATGATCTTACCCTAAAAATTTGAAAAAATTTTGACGTCTGGATTGAGAGTTATAGTCAAAATACACCCTCTCTGGACACTCAGTTTTCCTGGTTGACATCACTCTGAATACCTGAGCATATCACCCCCATGGAATCCGAATTGAGCTTAGTGATGACTAGATGAATCATTCCTTAATATCAGAGGGATCTTGTGTAAATTTTTGAGAATTTTTGAAGTAAGTTATCTACAGTTTTGGCCATTTCTTTCACTGTCCAGAATTAGTAGTTCTTGTACCATCAGCTGATCCATCGGTCTTTTGTTGGGACAGATGGAAGAGCTGCTGGTCGTTGACGCGCAGGGGCACATGCACTCCGCTTGCCTGCACTGGGACGGGTTTCCCCGTCATCTTTGGGAGCTTTTGAGTGCAGCCGGTTACCCCCAGCCACCGGTTTACGATGGCCATGAGTTTGTGGAGGATGGAGTTCGTCGCTGCAGTGTGACGATGGTGATTCCGCAGCACCCGCTCAACGGGTGGGAGCCGATCGTGACTCAGATGGTCGGTCACTACCTGCTGGACACTTGGGAGCTTACCGCCATGAGGGCGATGACCACTTTTTGCTCTTTTCACCCTCTGGAGGAGGTTCTGACCGCGTTCGGGTTGTTCCCTGCACCTGACCCGGCAGACCCGCTTTGGCTCGACCGGATGGCACACGTGGACGTGGTCGCTACCCTTGACCCGGTCGGGGCACTTCGGACGACAGCGATGTGCTTGGACGGCCTGTACAGGCTTCACACTTACCAGAGTTACGCCGTCGCTCAGTTGGTGGATCACGCTCAGGCCTTGCACCTGGCGGTCCAGCTGAGAGATGGGCAGCTTCAGGAGGCTAGTACCGAGCTCGAGAGCAGGGCTACTCTTATCGCCCAGCTCCACGGCCAGGTTCACGAGCTTCAGGACACTGTGTCGGATCGTGACGCTACGATCAACTTCCTGGAGGACCAGTTTCACGACCTGCAGCTTGAGTTGGACGAGGCCCAGGGGCAGCTCCACGCGATACAGCACGCGCAGGATGCCCTTCACGCACCTCCCGACGAGATGCAGGTGGACGAGGAGGAAGAGCCCCAGCAGATCGAGGGTGTTTCAGAGATGGACTCCGAGGACCAGGCGCCGTAGCCCGCGCCGGTTGAGGTTCACACTCCCGCGGCGAGCGAGGCATCGGTCAACATGTAGACCGAGGCGCTGTTTCTTAGCTTTTGTAGACTCCTCTTAGTGTAGCCTACTTTTGGATCATGGCTACTAGGCTAACTTAGAGTTGAGTAACCCCCTTAGTACTGATGTTAGGAGTGACCAAGTAGAAATGAGAGAATGATGGATGTAATGAACCCCTAATGCTACTAGTGTAAATTATCAGTGATCTGTGAAAAGCTGAAAGCAGCAGCCAGTTCGAATTTTTACCCTCTTTTCCTTTCGGATTTAGCTCCTGAGTTGAATACCAAAGTTGTTCCAAATTTCATCGGGAACATGCTCGCAAAATTTCAGCCCAAACGGATTAGTATCGTGGGAGATAATCGCAAATTACAGAAGCTCTGTTTTCTGTGAAACAGAAAAACCAGAGGAGGAGTAAATGAATTTTTCGACTAACCTACTCTGGAAATCTGACTTTGTGATGACTACCAAAGTTGTAGCTCATGAAATTGTCTATCTCTTGTAAAAATTTCGAGTTTATATCCTATACAGAACTCTAGTTATGATCGTTTTCGTATCACTGGTTCTGCTGCACCACATGATTTAAGCAATCCCCATTACTTCCATGTCATTTGGAGTTGTACCTTCCGTTTGAAATGATGATAATGTTGAAACTAATGTAAAAATACTCACATTTCAGATGGTTGTATCAACTCGAGGCACCCCTAGTGGTTTTGGAGCCGGGGGGAATGGCGATCCACCTCCACCTCCTCCACCAGTGGGTATTGCTGAGGTTCTTGCCGCCCAGACGGAAATTTTGCGGCAGCTGGTTCAAGCTCAGCAACAACCGCGGGGTGGGCATCATGCTCATCACGCACAAGAGGCGAGCTACCAAGATTTCCTCAGCACTCAGCCTCCGCTGTTCAATAAAGCGGATGAGCCTCTGGACGCGGACGCTTGGATTCACACAATCGAGTCCAAGTTTTCTCTATTGACTACTCCTTGTTCCGAAGCGAACAAGACTCGATACGCCGCGCAGCAGCTTCGCGGATCAGCTCGTATGTGGTGGGATCATTACCGCGGGATGCTACCGGCTGACCATGTGGTGAATTGGAATGAATTCAAATTGGCTTTTCGAGATCATCATATTCCAGCTGGACTTCTTGACCGTAAGCTCAACGAGTTCTTGGCCTTGACTCAGGGCACTCGTACTGTGGTGCAGTATGCCCAAGTATTCCATCAATTGTGTCAATATGCTGGGCATCACGCGGATACCGACGCTAAGAAGCGTGAACGCTTCAGTCGAGGCCTTTGTACCAAGTTACAAGAAAGGCTAAATCTTGTCCGTGCGGACACTTTCAATGAGTTGGTGAATATGGCTATATCTCAGGAGGATCTGATTTCTGCACACCGCGCTGAAAAGAAGCGCAAGGCACCTGCTGGACCCTCGAGTGCCTCTGCACCGAGGTATCGTATTGTGCAGAATAACCCATCCGCACCCTCTCAGAAGGCCCCTCCGCCAGGGCGTTGGATTATTCGACCTCCTCAACAGCAGCAGCAGACTCGATTCGGGTTTCCTCAGCAAGCTCGATTTGCACCTCAGCAGCAGCAGAACGGCCCTAGGCCGAATACTCAGCCAGCCGCTCGCCCTGATAATAATAACCGCTGTTTCAGATGCGGGAGTCCGGATCACTTTGCCAAGATGTGCCCCCAGGCGGGACAATCTCAAGGGCAGGCTTCTCGCAGAAATGATCAGAACAAGGG
This sequence comes from Panicum virgatum, assembly GCF_016808335.1. NCBI lineage: Eukaryota > Viridiplantae > Streptophyta > Magnoliopsida > Poales > Poaceae > Panicum > Panicum virgatum. The sequence goes on from NC_053145.1 coordinate 23,236,883, forward strand.
CAAGAGGCAAACCATTCAAGTCAGGCAGGGCCGACTAAACTTCACCAACCTTGCTGAACTACCCGAGGGAGCACCAATCATGTCGGGTACATTCTCTATAAACCAACACCCCACAGTTATCTTATTCGATTCTGGTGCATCTCATAGCTTCATTAGTTCTAAATTTGGAGCAAGGGTTGGGTTAGATTTTTGTCACACAAAAGGGTCATTCATGATATCTACTCCGGGTGGTAAAGTCGCATCAAACCAAATCGTTCATAATGCGCCACTTAGTTTGGGTAGTAGAACCATTCCTACCACTTTGATATTGTTGCCACTAGAAGGTATGGACATTATTCTAGGAATGGATTGGGTGAAAAGACATGGGGTAATGTTAGATATCTCTTCCCGAGCCGTTGAAATAAATTCTCCAACTCATGGTCATTCGGTTCTATATTTACCTCATCACCAATGCAACAACTCTTGTGCCTATGCCACAAAAGATATTCGTCTCGAAGATATTCCGGTAGTCCGTGAATATGCAGACGTGTTTCCGGACGATTTACCTGGTATGCCGCCAGACCGGGATATCGAATTTATCATTGAACTTCAGCCTGGTACAGCCCCTATTTCAAAAAGGCCATATCGAATGCCGCCTAAAGAATTAGCCGAATTAAAAATCCAGCTGCAAGAACTTCTGGACAAGGGTTTTATTCGCCCAAGTGCTTCACCTTGGGGTTGCCCAGCATTGTTCGTAAAGAAGAAGGATGACAGTCTGAGGTTGTGTGTTGACTACCGGCCTCCCAATGCGGTGACCATCAAAAATAAATATCCACTTCCCCGCATTGATGTACTGTTTGATCAATTGGCTGGAGCAAAGATCTTCTCCAAGATTGATCTTCGTTCGGGTTATCATCAAATTAAAATTCGGCCTTGTGATATTCCCAAGACTGCCTTCTCAACTAGATATGGACTCTATGAATATTTGGTCATGTCTTTCGGTCTCACCAATGCTCCGGCTTATTTTATGTATCTCATGAACTCGGTGTTTATGCCGGAACTTGACAAGTTTGTCGTGGTCTTTATTGACGACATTCTAATCTATTCCAAAGATGAGGCAGAACATGAGCAACATCTGCGCATTGTTCTTCAACGTCTCAGAGATCATAAGCTGTACGCAAAATTCTCCAAGTGTGAATTCTAGCTGGACACAGTCAAATTTCTGGGTCACACTATATCTAGTGAAGGCATATCAGTTGATCCCAGGAAAGTACAAGAAGTGATGGACTGGAAACCTCCTACTTCAGTTCATCAGATCCGCAGTTTTCTCGGCTTGGCGAGGTATTACCGCAGATTTATTCCGGACTTCTCCAGAATCGCTAAGCCCATGACAGAACTACTAAGGAAGGATGTCAAGTTTAAATGGAACGCAAAGTGTGATGAAGCATTCCATACTTTGAGAGCACATCTAACTACTGCACCAGTCTTGGCTCAACCTGACAACAATAAACCATACGACGTTTATTGTGATGCTTCAGGCACTGGTCTTGGTTGTGTTCTAATGCAAGACAATCGGGTTATAGCCTATGCTTCCCGAGCTCTTCGGCCACACGAGCTAAATTATCCCACTCATGATCTTGAGCTAGCCGCAGTTATTCACGCTCTCAAGCTTTGGAGGCATTATCTTATGGGCACTCATTGCAATATCTATACCGACCATAAGAGTCTCAAATACATTTTCACTCAAAGTGAACTGAATATGAGGCAACGAAGATGGCTGGAATTAATCAAAGATTATGACCTGGAGGTTCGTTATCATCCGGGCAAGGCAAATGTTGTAGCCGATGCGCTCAGTCGCAAGGTTCACTGCAATTGCCTTTCAATGGAGTCATATAATGACACATTGTGTGCTGAAATGCAAAGGCTGAAATTGGAGATCATCCCTCAAGGTTCTTTGAATCATATTTCGGTGGAACCGACACTTCACGACAAGGTCATCATGGCACAATTACAGGACAAAAGTGTTGGTATCATCAAGCAGAAGGTAGTAGAAGGTGAAAATAAATATAAGTGTTTCCGAGTGGACCATAAAGGAATTTTGTGGTTCGAGGATCGCCTAGTCGTTCCCAAGAATCCTGAGCTGCGGAAACAAATCCTGGACGAAGCACATCTCTCTAAATTCTCTATTCATCCAGGTAGCACCAAGATGTACCAAGATCTAAAACAAAATTTTTGGTGGACCCGCATGAAGAGAGAGATTGCTAAATATGTCGCAGAGTGTGACACCTGTCAGAGAGTGAAAGCTAGTCACTTGAAGGTTGCTGGAACTCTCCAACCGCTACCAATTCCGTCCTGGAAATGGGAAGATATCAGCATGGATTTCATCGTGGGCTTACCAAATACTTCTCAGCACCATGATTCCATTTGGGTCATTGTTGATAGGCTCACAAAGACTGCTCATTTTATTCCAGTGCATACTGAATATCGAGCCAAGAAATATGCTGAAATCTATATTGATCGGATTGTCTGCCTACACGGTATACCCAAAACAATTATATCGGATCGTGGTCCTCAGTTTGTGGCAAGGTTTTGGGAGCAACTCCAAGAGGCTCTCGGAACTAAATTAATTCGAAGCTCAGCTTACCATCCACAGACTGACGGACAGACCGAAAGGGTAAATCAAATTCTTGAGGATATGCTTCGAGCATGTGTCATCCATTATGACAAGAACTGGGACAAATGTTTATCCTTGGCTGAGTTTTCTTATAACAACAGCTATCAGGCCAGTCTGAAGATGGCACCCTTCGAGGCCTTGTATGGTCGACGGTGTCGAACTCCTTTGAGTTGGTCCCAGACTGGAGAACGTCAAATCTTTGGACCTGAATTAGTGGTCGAGGCTGAAGAGAAAGTAAAAATAGTACAAGCAAATCTCCGAGCAGCCCAGTCTCGGCAAAAGAGTTATTTCGATAAAAGAAGGGATCCTTTGAAGTTCATGGTTGGTAACCACGTCTATTTACGAGTGTCCCCAACTGGAGGCGTTCAACATTTCGGAGTCAGGGGTAAGCTCGCACCTCGCTATGTCGGGCCATATGAAATCATTGAAGAATGTGGACCCATGGCTTATCGTTTGCGACTTCCTTCACGACTTGCCGCCATCCATAATGTTTTCCACATATCCCAACTCAAGAAATGTGTTCGAGTTCCTACGGAAATCATTGATCAACAGGAAATTTTAGTGGAGCCCGATCTCTCATATACCGAATATCCACTCAGAATTCTAGATCAAAAAGAGAGAGGTACTCGTCGAAAGGTGGTAAAAATGTATAAAATTCAGTGGTCTCATCACACTGAAGAAGAAGCCACCTGGGAGACGGAGGATTATCTTAATCGACATTATCCGGGTTTCCTTAGCTCTACCTCAGGTATATCATTTTCCCCACCTCAATTCAATCATCCAATCTCGGGACGAGATTCTTTTTAAGGGGGGTAGGTTGTGACACCTCAGGTGTTAGCACATCTAAATACAACCAATGTACCTTAGTTAAAGTTAAAAGAAAAATTTGAGAAATTAATTCAAAGAGAAAGGATCAAATAAAATTCAAATCATACAAAAGAAATTAAAGGAAAAAGAGAAAGGAGTGAAAAGCTACTCAAAATTTAATTCAAAAATGTGCACAAATTTTTTGTTGGCTCATGAGAGGTGTTTCAATTGACATGTGCTCAATTGAACTTCAGCCAAAATCAAGTAAAAAACTGAATAAAACTAAAGTCCTTTTGTGCAAATATGCAAATGTACCAATAGTTCAAAATGTGAGTATCAAACGAAAATTTGCATAACACGAAAGTTGTAGATCTTGAAAAGTTATGCAAAAGTGGTATTCAACACTTTTCCATCTGAGCCCTCCAAATAGGAGAAAATTTTTGTTTACCGAAAGGTCCCTGGAATTTCAGAAATCCTAAATAGGCCCTCACCTTCACCTCTCTCTCTCTCTCCCGGTGCTCTGTTTTCCCGCCGCCCGCCGTACGCCGCCGGTGGACTTCGTCCACCGCGCGCCCACGGCCAAATGGACCCGGGGAAACCGTTTAGCGCCACCTGGCCGCCCCTTGGCACCTCCTCGCGCGCACACGCGTCCCAGACCCCTTCCCGAGCCGCCACGACACCCCCGGCCGGCGCAGCGCCGCTACCTCCTCCGCCCGCCCGCCGTCGAGTCGCCCAGGGCCAAATCGACCGCCCCCAGTCACTGCATTCCTCCCCCAGGAGCTCCTAGGCCTATAAAGACCCGCAGCACCCCACAGTCGCGCCCTTTCTCCCTCATCTTCCTCCTCCCGCCGCTCCGCCATGGCCGCCGAGATCCAGCTCTCGCGGACCGGCTAGCCCAGCCCCACATTGCCCCCTCCGACCACCGCAACAGCTTTGCCACCTCCCAGTTATGCTCCACGCGCGCGGAATCGAGCCCAAACCTCCTCCCGACGCCGTTCCCCTTTTGCGCCGCCGCCGGCGAGCTCAGGCTCACCGCGGACCGGCCGGCTCCGAAGAAGACCGAGCACGACAGCTACCCCAGAAGCTTCCTCGAGCCCACGTGGTGCTCGTGCGTGCCCTGTTCCCCTACCCCGAGCCCTCCTTCACCCCCAGCGCCGGCGAACCGAACAACCGACCCGCCATCAACGCCGACGAGCTTGAACCCGTGCACCAAACGCTCGAACGTCGACCAGGGTAGGTGTTCCTCGAACCTTTCTCTCCCACGCGCCTCCCCGTGGCACCCCCGGTAAACCCTGCACCGCAGAACACCACCGGCAAGATGCCACAGCGGAGAAGGCCGGCGAAGGACCCGGTTGTAAATACTTTTCTTTGTTCAAGGGTGTTTCTGCAAGTTTTTCAGTGTATACCAGTGAACTCCTAAAATGCGAAACAAATCACAGAAAAATCAGAAAAATTCAAACTCAACTGATCTGGATTCCTTGTAACAAGATCTACAAATTTTGTAACATTTACATTTGCAGAAACTCAACCGAATTTAATCCAGGGAAAAGAATAAGAAAACCACCTTATGCATGTTCATGAAGTTCTGCTCATCAAATGACCTTGATTTTTGGATATGTTATCACTAATGGAATTTTAAGATCACAGTAAAAAGATGACACTAACCCAAAACAGTTATCATGTTGGAACAATCAAGATTCTCTAATCTATTGTTAGCTTTCTCGATTTAATTCTGGAAATTATGCACGTGAACTTGCCCTGGAATTTTTACTGCCTTCATGCAAAACTAAAACACTGTTAATACCTAAATATCAGATTTATTAGAGTTCATTTTCTATATACCATGATTTATGCTTGTTTAATCAACTTAATTCCTCATATATAGTTCTTATGCTCAGAAAAATCCATATTTATTTCTAGAGTCTCTTTTTAGCTCTGTGTTCCTGTCAAAAAAATTTGAGCTGCAGTTACTGAGTTTGGCTTTGTCGAATAATCATGCTTAGCATCTTAGGGCTAGATTTACTATTTTTGTTCTGAGTAATCTACAATGTTTCTGATCTTTATTTGTGGGCATCATCTTGTTTAGAGTATGTTATACCTGTGATAAAAAGTTCATATGCAATACTGGTTAAATGCACCTTGAGAAATTTATGCAAACTCATGCTAAGTTCACTGAATAACTAATTTATCATAGTGAGTTAAATCTTGAAAAATTTTCTGGAGTATTCTTAACTCATGGCTAGTCTCTGGTAAAAATTTGAGAGCCATACCCCTAGTAAAACTCTCTGTAGATTTAATCTTAGTTAAAAACTTGCTGTTTTTGTTCTTTTTATTACCTCGGTTATATAAGTGAATAAAATCTGGAAAAATTTCAGTGCTGAGTATATGCTTTGAAGTTGCTCCCATAAAATTTGTAGCACCAAAACCCATGTTGAACGTTCTGTACAAAAAGATAAAGTAACTAGAGTAATTCATTTGCATGAATAGTTATAGTTTTTGCTCTATGGTAGATGCTGAATTTATGCCATGAAGGTTCAAGTTTGGATCTGGGTTACTTTAGTGTTTCATCACTAGCTCTTTAGTAGTTGTGTTGATAAGAAATAAGGGAAGCATGCTATGTGTTGAAATTAAAAAAATGAAAACTACAACCCCCACTCATTCATGAATAAACATAGTTATGTTTACTACTCTATAAACGATTGCCCATGCAATGAAATGTGAAATCGTCACTAAATTAACTTTCGTTGGACTACAACTTTATCGTGAAGGAAAGAAATTGTTATCCATGAATAACTCATAATCTTGCATTGCATATAGAAACGGTTAATCTCGCGGACGGTGACTACGAGTTGGTGCCCGCGGACTCTCGTGTGGATTAGGAGGTCTCCTTGAACTGTACTAACTTGTCTCAAGACCTGGGCCAAGCCCCAGAAGCTTTTCTGCCTGACAGTGCCCAAGAAGGCAAGCCCCGGAGCATAATCCCACTATTTTTCCGAATTATCATTCTGCTATCTATTTATTAATGTATTGTAATATTTGGTTTTCTGCATTTAAGTTTTCTAGGCGTTGATCGAAAACCTTAGATGCATGATCCCTAGGAACCTATGTTTGATACCGAATCTCTCTATCGACTAGATGCCATGCTAAATAGGTACCGTAGAAGTCGAGTGGTTTTCTGCCTCTCGCGAGCAAATAGGAATTGTACTGACTTTAATTCCTGTTGAAATGTAAGGACAACGGGCGGGGTTGTGTAGTTGTGATACCCCGCTGGTGTAGTAAAAAATGGCTAAGGTCGAGGTGTGTGGCTCATTTCGTTAAGCGTTTGAAAGTACTAGCCACATACCGAGAAATATGGTAATCGGTAAGCTTAAGTACCTGATTGGACCGGCGAGTGGAACGATCTCGCACCCTCCTGGTAGAAGTAGGGTTTATTTTTATGTCGCGACGTACGGGTGCAGAGTGGTCGGACTCTGTAGTCGGGGAGGGTGTTCCGGATCCACGGACTGGAAAGAAAGGGGAAAAGTAGCGTGGGCGGGAGCGAAGTCAATCCCCATGCGTGTGGTCTAGGTTCCCCTGGCCAGGTTGAAATTCGATTCGGAATCGTCCGCCTCTCACGGCATGAGATTGCTTAATGATTTCGGTCACATAGAGTAATAAGTGGAACATGATGATGATAATGCTGCTGGTTGATTAAATGATTGCTCTACCATGTTTGAGTAGAGTTAGTTGCAAACTTAGAATGGTTAATCTAGCTAGAAGATGGCTAAATAAAATCTGAAAATAAGGATCAACCTTTAGTGGCATTTTTGGCGAGCAAACCCCACCAACCAAAAAGCCTTGCATGTCTAGTTATCGGACTATGTTATTCCGGGGACGGGTCAGTCTTGCTGAGTATTAGTCTACTCAGCCTTGCTTGTGGCACTATTTTTCAGGTACTAACTTTGAAGATCTGTTTGCAAGTCTTACTTGGCCTTGTACTCTGCCCCCGGGTTGGTCTGTTGAGTGGGATGGCCCTTCAGCTGGTGCTAATCACCCTCCCGCTGAGTGACGCATTCGTACGGGCTTTATCGATGCGTCACGTTATCTCGCTAGTTATCTTTACTACTTTCGCTGAACATGAGACTTAAATAATTGAGTAGTTGGAACTCCGCAGTACTTTGCTACTTTGAACATGGTTTGTAATAAAATTTCTTTCCGCTGCAATCACTCTGAGATGTATAAAATGGTTTGTGTTGTAATCTCTGGGCTCACCTTCGTGTGAGTGTTGTCTGCTGATCCTGGAATAGCGTGGCTTTTATCGAGGCTTCACTCGAGGAACTACCGGAGAGTGCCAAATTGGGTCCGAGTTGCTTAGCAACAAAGATCAGTGCACCCGGGCCCAGTAGTTTTGGGTGGTTCCGCCACACCCACAAGGAACGTGTCGACCAAAGATGGGCCAAAACAGCCTCAGCAAGGGTGTGGCCAAACCCATGGTCCGGCCGACCCCCTACTGGGCCGAAACAGTCCCACTTTCTCCGGGACACTTTTGTCACTTCCCTACGCTAGTTTAGGACATGCATAGTACCACCCCACGAGTCTAACCACGAATCCACACTTGGAGAAGCTATATTAGGAGGAGAGCCACCCCTAACGAACAGACAACACAAGATACACCTTCGTGGGGGAGATGTAGGATTAGGATAGGGAGTGGGTGAGGAGAAGTGTGGTGGAATGTTGGGCTTGTCGGCATCCTTCTTTGTCTTGTACCTCATCAGGTATGAATCACTTTAGTAAGTAATGAGTTTATCTATGTGGTTTTGTTCTTAGTAAAGTTATTCTCTGTTGTATTTCATTTGCGGGATCATCGTGCGTTCTTGTAGCGGATGCTCTAGTAGAGGGCCTCTGATAAAGATGGATAAACCATGTACGCCACTAGAGTAGTAATCGAAAGATAGTCATGGGGTCTAGATCCTAGTTTACCTTTGTTTGCTTGGAGCTCCACGGTGTGACTGGGGTAGACGGCAGGAGGTGACAGCCCTGTCCGTTCGGCGTAACAATAGTTGTTGCATTTAGTGCACTCCCAGATGTTCGGGTACGGCAGTAGAGTAATAGCCGAAGGTCCTTGGCAGACTAGGGTCAGACCGGTGCCCGAAGTAAGCGAATAGCAGCAGAGTATAACTTTCCTGGGTCCTTATCCTTGGATAAACCACATTATCTATACTATCCCATCTTTTGTTCGCCTGGGTAAACTAGATAGAAGACCGTTACACCTCCATTCCCTGTGAATAATACGATACCCTGAATACTCACGGGTGAAATGCTACAACGGTATATCCATGCACTTGCGGATTTGTCTATAAACGTTCAGGTTTACCACTGACATTTCCTGGCGGCGTTGCTATGGACTAACAATCCTAGTGACGACGTTAAGAAATGTCCACAAGCATTTCTGGCGCCGTTGCCGGGGAACGATTGCTATAGTTGTCTTCGAACCTAGTTCACCCTTGTATCTTTTCAAAAAAAATCCTTTGTTTTTTCTTGCATCTACCTTCACCCCCGCTACCCAATTACCCTCATATCCTTTTTCTTTCTTTATTTCTACATCTACCCCTGCTATCCTAGAAAGGTTATCCTTGTAAAAACCTTTCAACCTAACCGCTAAGACATGGACCCGTTGACCATGTCAACATTGACTTGGTCAACGCTGAGGTGAGCATTGACTATGCTGACGTCAGCACGGACCCGCCCCTTCCTGACGTCATGCTAATGTCAGCATGACACATGGTGCGCCCAAAGGCTGCCACGATTCCGACGGTGGTGGAACCTCCCTGTAATACCCTAAATTTTAAAATTAGGAATCCAAATAACTTTAATTAGTTTTGTTATAGGCCGATAAGGTTTTATTTGCTTTATCTTGAAATTTAGAGCATTTATCGGGAATTAAATAATTTATTTAGCCTTAAAATAAATATAAGGAAAATAGGTGAGCATTCATGTTGCTTTGCATCTTTTTATTGTTTGTTGTTCAATTCAAATTTGAATTCTTGAATTCAAACTTAAATTCAATGTGTTTGGAGCTTTTTAAAAAAATGGAAAACCCTTTCCCCTCTCTTTCCTGCTTTCAGCCCAGCCGGCCCACTCTCCCTTTCTTCTTTCCCCGCAGCACAAAATCGACCGCCAGCCTGTTTTCCTTTTCTTCTCTCGGCCCAGCCCGTCATCCCTCTTCTCTCTCTCTCTCTCTCTCTCTCTCTCTCACTACTGCCTAGGGCCCGCCCGTCAGGTGGGCATCCCCATCTCGGTTCGGACCGAGACTCGGAGCGAGTCCGAGTCCGGCCGCCGCCCGCCTTGCCTAGGCTTTCCTTTGGGCCCGCACGCCAAGACCCCGAGCCCCCCTATGAATAGCACCACCTTGCGCCCCCTTGAACCCACCGAATCTGCAGCCGCCTTCTTGCTTGCAAACCCTAGCTTTCGCGTCACCATAGCTCGGAGCTCGAGCTCCGCCGTCACGCCGTCAGTCCGCTCCACCTTCTCGACGACATCGCCGCCCCGGAGCTTCTCTGTGGTGAGAGGAAACTCTCCGATCCCTTCCCCCTCTCACTATTGCTCTCCCGCATGCGGGATCGCTCACCGGAGCTCCGCCGAGTCGATCCGCCACTGCGCTCGCCTTCCTCCGCTTCTGCGCGTCGCGCAGACCCCGCCTTCGAGTTCGCCACTGCCTCCGCATGCTCCCCGTCCAAAACCCGAGCCGTTTAGTGGCCGAAATCGCGAGTTCGCGATTTGCCGACGAACTTCTGGCGGTGCGCCGCCACAACCTATCGCTGCCGGCGCCTTGCGCCGCCGCCATCCGCCCCTTTTAAACCCTAGCTGTCAGATCTTGATCCTGCGGCTGAGATCGGGTCTAAAGCTCAAGTCAAAACCAGGATACCGGTCAACCCTATCCCCTTTTGCAAAAGAGCCCACCTGTTTTAGTGAAATTAACCTGCCTTCCAAGGTAGTTTAAGAAGGTTTACAAAATAGTCCTTTTCTTTTTGTTTTAGCCCTATTTATTTAAAACCTTTTCAAATAAGCCCTTTTAATCTTGTTTTAGTCATAACTTCATCGTTTTAAATCCGTTTTCGACGAATCTTGCGCTCATGCGATCCTTGCAACATGTAGAATAGTTTTGTACCTTCATTTTGTACTATTTATATGGTTTGGTGTACTATTTCTTATTTGTTGCATGTGTTTGTTTGTATGTGCTCGTGTGATGCGTAGACGATGCGCAGTTCGAGGGTCAGCAAGAGCAAGACTTTGAAGACGCTGATCAGCAGCAGCAGTTCAAGGAAGGCAAGTGGCCCCTTGATCATACTTTTGTCCCAAATAATTCACAATTTATTCACATTTACTTTATTGCATGCATGTGTCTATAAAATGATGGGAACCCAACTAATGATTTTGCCTAGTTTGTTTATCCATGCCTTGATCAACCGGGTACTTTAATTAAATTGTGTAGTATAGCTAGTTGCTTATACATAGATCATGGTTAGAGATACTTGATACAAATGCTACATATGTTAATTCATGTTCTATGGTTAATGTTGTTAAGCAAGATCATATGATTTAATTGGAATATGGAGAACCACCCAGGAAAACAGTACAACCACAATACTACATGGCTCTAGTCTTGGCTAATTAATTAGAAACTCTAGCTTGTGACAGTCTTACCGAAAGGGCAAGAGGGGATGCATTGATGGGGTATAGCCCAGTCCTATTGGGGTAGCGGCCTTTGCTAAGGAGATGACCATTAGGCAGGGTTATGCTCTGCTTTGACTTGAAACCTTAGCGGATTGTCATTTGTTAGGGAATCTTTGTAAAGGCCTCGTAGCATCCCTATGCAACCATACCTCGGAAGTGTGGTATTGTGTCTGATCAACACTTGTGTGGTTGGGTTCAAAGTTCTTCGGAACTTTTACGCGAATTGTGGGGAAAGTGTACAACCTCTGCAGAGTTAAAACTAACCGGTTAGCTGTGCTCACGGTCAAGAGCGGCTTGGACCCTCACAAGATAATTGAACTTGAAGATGATATAAATCGATGTTTTATTTATGTTGCTGATGATGGTTACTTCATATACTTATTTGTGGGTTAATGGTATAAACTTATATGTAGCTAATGCTTGCTAAATAAAACTTGATCAATTAAAAGTGCTTATCGCAGTTAAACCATGTCAGTTATTCCTTGATTCAGCCTTGCATGTAATATATAGTTTTTTCTTTGCCACTTGTTGAGTACCAACCATAAGTGTACTCACCCTTGCATAACGCTGTTCAGACCAAGATAACAATTGCCCGGAGTATCCTGAAGACTTTGAAGATTTCTGGCGTATGTCTCCCAGTTGACTGCCTGTGCTTGAAGATTCCGCTGTTACTCTGAGACACTATTTATTCGCTTAAGATTAAGACATTTGGTTATGTAATAGAGTCTTTAATACTCTCTTTCGTTATGACATTGTTATGATATTCGCTTTATTGTCTATCGTATGTGTGTAAACTAATCCTAGCGCACATATGAGAATGCATTCGGTTTCCCTCATAAACCGGGTGTGACAGAAGTGGTATCAGAGTAATATTGACTGTAGGACATTAGCCTAGTTAGAATGGTCGTAATTAAGGTCTTGTTTAGTAGCCATGTCTTTATCTATCTTTCTGCTCTTGCATATTTTTAAAATTACTTATCCTTATTTGTACTGACATCTGTTATCCTATCCTTGGTGGTATACTTGTTTTACTTCTTTCAAGTATGCTTTTGCTAAACAAAATCTCTCTATCTTGCCCCACTACAGATGGCCAGGACTTACCAGATTGCCCGCAAGTGCACCGGAGGATGTGTCTTCGATCGTCGCACACTTGTTGAGCCAGCCCCAGCACCTGCACCTCCTTCACCCGCCCCAGCTCAGTCAGAGGAGGTGGATGAGGAAGTACCAAGGAGGGACTACTTCTTCACTGAGGACGAGGATGGCCGCATCATGGAAGTTGATGAAGAAGGGAACCTGACATCTCCGCTGCCGTCGCCAACACTAGCACAGGAAGATCCAGCTCCACAACTAGAGGATCCAGTGTCCGCCCCAGCTGGAGGAGACTTGAGTGACCCAGTGGAGGATGATGAAGACCCCATCCAATATGATGGCTACTACCGTGGAGGCATGTGGGATGACTCCGATGCAGAAGAAGAGCCCCTGGAGCTGACAGGTGGACCAGGTGCCCCAGATGGAGGAGATGAGAACTCAGTGAACCCCCCAGTGCCGCCCAGAGATGCACGACAGCCGCCTGAGTTCCTGGTGAAGAGGGAGATCCACTACATAGATGACGCTGAAGGCCCCTATCCGATGATGCTGTGGGAAGCACTGCAAATCATTAGCGCCACCCAAATGCCACACTTTGAAGCTTACCGCACTGAGGACCCCAGCCAGCAGGGGGAGTGGCATGTGTCAACTGTGATCACCATACAGGATCCTAGGTATGGTACCCGGAGGGAAGTCCATGCGAGCAACGACCAGGTGATGAGGAGGTCACTGGAGGCAGGAGTCAGTGAAGCTGCACGGAGAGCTCTCTCGAGGATCTGCTACATCTATAGTGATGAGCTTGCGGACTCTAAGTTCAGATTCTTTCCACGCCGCAGCAGGGGTGCAGCCAGTGCTCAGATACCTCGTCCACCCCCTGAGGAGAGGAACCCCACTATGGATGCTACACAAGAGATGGTTGCCGCTCTCATCACTGATCTGGATGCAGCAGGAGTAGAACTGGATGAAGTCAGGGATGAGCTGAGGAAGCTATGTCGCTAGTGCCAGATCTGGGAGGCTCACCAGTAGGGAGAACAAGAACTGCCTCCACTAGATGACGATGAGCAGGAGATTCGTAGGGCAAATTCACCAGCACACAAGTGCGTTCGCTATGGAGACCCCGGCTACCGCACCCGCTACCTCTAGATGTTTAAGTTTAAGAGTCTTAGGAGAGTCTTGTAAGAGTCGATTTGTAATCGCTAGTTCGAACATTCTTTAGTGTGTGCTAGTTTAAATTAGTGTGGTTTCTATGCTTGTCTTTGTGAGAACTATGTGATTTGCCTCTTTGTAATGATTGCGATGGAATTATGGAGTGATTACAACAATTACATCAAGTTTAATAAAGTTAGTTAGTTTAGTAAAGCTTTTGGGGTTATCTATTTTATTTTGTTGTCTTGTCTTATCCTTGTTTTCCTATTGTTTTTCCATGATATATTCATGAGTCTCACTTGTCTAACCGATCAGATGGTGAACACCAGGTCTAGTTCAGGAGTTGATCAGCCACCAGTTCAGCGACAGAGAGGAGGCAGTAGCAACATCAACTATAGTAGCATGTAGAACAACAACAACCAGGGACCCCAGAACCAGCAGCAGCACCAGGCGCCACCACCACCACCACCTACAGGGATGGAGCAGTTCCTTGCTGCTCAGACGCAATTGCTCGCCAACATGGCCCAGACAATGGCCAACATGCAAGCACAGATGAATCAAGCGCCACCGCCACAGCAGAGGGATCGTCATCGTGATTTCATGAGGCACAAGCCTCCTACGTTCTCACATGCGCCAGATCCTCTCCAGGTGGATGATTGGATCAAGACCATTGAAAAGATGCTGGACAATGCCATGTGCACTAATCGGGAAAGAGTTCTTTATGCTTCAGGAAGACTGGAGGGTACTGCTGCAGCTTGGTGGGATGCATACACTGCAGCCCATAATGCTCCTAACACTATCACTTAGTAGGAATTCAGAACCAAGTTCAGGGAGGACCATATACACAAGGGCCTCATGAAGCTAAAGAGGCAGGAATTTCTTGGACTCAAGCAGGAAGGTATGTCAGTGACTGAATATCGAGACAAGTACATTGAGTTGTCTCGCTACGCCCCAGCAGATATTGCAGATGATGAAGACAAGTAGGATCACTTTAGGAATGGCCTGAGTGGAGCCATCAAGTATCAGCTGATGTGTCACACTTTTGCAAGCTTTCAGGAGCTGGTAGACAATGCCATCAAGGTGGAGCATGCTCACAAGGTGATGGGCGAGATGAAAAGGAAGATGGATTCAGAGGGACAATCAAGCAACAACCGCCCTCGCTACGCATCTCCACAGGGGACAACTCTCCATTTTGGAGGTCAGACAATCAACTATGGGCAGAATCAGTATCAATACCAGAATCAGCAGACTCGGCAAACTCCGCACACTGGACAGCAGGCGCCCCGCCCCAACTTCCCTCAGAACCGCTAGAATACTCCCACCAGTACACCCATGAGGAATTCCAACTCTACTCCTGTTGGGAAGGACACTTGTTACAGGTGTGGTGAAACCGGGCACTATGCTAACAACTGCCCCCAAGTAGAATGTCCAGAACACACCGGGTCAGTTCAACAGAGGCAGAATCCTCAGCAGCAGCCGCAGTAGCAAAGAAACAATAACCAGAACTCGCAGAACAAGGGTCAGCAGAACTATGTTCGTGGCAGGGTGAATCATGTAGCTGCGGAGACGGCACCGGAGGCCCATGACATTGTGTTTTGTATGTTCTTAGTTAACTCAGCTCCTGCATCCATTTTATTTGATTCTGGAGCATCGCATTCCTTTATTTCTGCTCAGTTCGTAGCAAAGCGTGGTATTCCTGTGCATTCTTTACCAAACCACATCCTAGTTAGTTCACCTGGGGAAGACATGAAAGCCATGTACCACTGTGTTGGTGTTAGTTTCAAGATCTTGGATAGAGAGTTTCGTGCCAATTTCATAGTGTTGGACTCTAGTGGTATCGATGTCATTCTTGGAATGGGATGGTTAAGTAAGGTGGATGCTGTCATTCAATGTGCCAAGAGATCAGTACTTCTTACCAGCCCATCAGGAGAACGGTTTGAGTTCATGGCAACACTTCTGTCAGCAACAGAGGGTACAGTGAGTCAGCTACAAGGGAGTTCGATGGATGAGATCAGAGTGATGTGTGAATATCTAGATGTCTTTCCTGATGACCTGCTAGGTATGCCACCTGAACGCGACATCGAATTCATCATAGATCTTATACCTGGTACTGTACCTATTGCTAAAAGGTCATATAGAATGTCTATTGGTGAACTAGAAGAACTTAAGGCACAGTTAAAAGAATTGTTAGATAAGAAGTTCATCCATCCTAGCTCTTCACCTTGGGGAGCTCTAGTTATCTTTGTTGAGAAGAAGGATGGTACACAAAAGATGTGTGTGGATTACAGGTCATTGAATGAGGTCACCATCAAGAACAAGTATCCGTTGCCTCGTATAGAAGTTTTGTTTGATCAGCTGAGAGGAGCCAAGGTATTCTCCAATATTGATGTAAGGTCAGGGTGTGACACCCTAGGTGTCTGCACAGTATAATTGCATTTATTTTATGCATCATGTGCTTATTTTGCTTGAAAAAAGGATCTTATTGTAAAAATCTAAGGGTAGTTGTGTAAATATGATTTAATGCAGGGTCCTTTCTATAACTTAATTTGAATAGGGAGAGCAAATATTGCTTTTGTGGAGGGTTTATTTGTAA
Organism: Panicum virgatum; assembly: GCF_016808335.1. Classification (NCBI taxonomy): domain Eukaryota; kingdom Viridiplantae; phylum Streptophyta; class Magnoliopsida; order Poales; family Poaceae; genus Panicum; species Panicum virgatum. Next base: position 23,252,881 of record NC_053145.1, read on the forward strand.
AATTTAGTGTAATCATTGCTTGGCAGAAAATTTTGCTTTTTAGTTTGAAATTAAACTGAATTTGCATTGGAAAAGACAAAAGTCCATTAAATTCAAAATCCTTCCTATGTTTTCAAAATAACTCATTAACCTTTGGTCAAATCAATTTTTGCACAACATCAAAGTTGTAGATCTTGAAAAGTTGAACAACTTTCATGTTGGGCACTTTTTCATTTGAGCCCTAGTTTAGGAGATATTTTTGTTTTACAGTAGGGCCCCTAAACTTTTTGGAAATTGCAAATCAGTCCATACTTCATCTCCCACCTCTCTGCTTCAGCGCCGCCGGCGCTGAGCACCGCCGCCACTGCCGTGGGAGGCCACAGGCCACCTCCTGCTTCGCCCGCCGCCTCACGTGGCACCTGTCTGCAAGATTTCATGTCTTTTCCTTTTTGCTTTTAGGCTGAACTTTGAAAAATGCCTAGAAATTCGTAGAAAAATCTAAAAAATGCAAACCCAAATGTTTTCGAATCCTTGTTACAAGAACTATAAGTTTTGTTACATGCATATTTTCAGTTCTGGTTTTTATTTTAATCCAAGAAATAGAATAAAAATAGTAGGCTTTATTTATTCTAGGAGTTCTAGTCAGTAACTTCATGTGATTTTTGGCTACCTTATGTCTTACAGTGTTGTTAGCATCTGGTAAAAATTTGAAACCTTTTCCACATAATTAGCTGTGTCAAAGTTTCAAGATTCTTGAATATACTAGTTTTTCTAATTTATTTGTACTAGTAGAAATAATCAAGTTCTTTGTGTGAAACTTTTTCCATGATCACATGCTACTAAAACTTTGCTTTTACCGAAGTTTGGGAAATTTTTGATCTGTTTAATTATTTCTTTGATTTAATGCTGATTATGTAGGCTTTAATTGTGATAAATAGTTCCCTTCCTTAGAAAATACTGATAATTTTTGTAGAAGACTCTGTTGGTCGTGTGTTCATGTCTGTAAAATGGCATGAATTTTATAGTGTAGATTACTCTATGTACATCCTGTTTGAAGTAATTTTTGCTGAATTTAAATATTGTTTGTGTACTGAGTTACTCATTTCTTTGCAAATCATGTTTGACATGTTATATAAACTATTTGAAACTTACTTTGTAAGTTTAATTAAATTGTCTTGTGATGTTAACCATGTTGTTTTGTGTAGTCATTGATGTTAAATAACTACTCTATAAACGATTGCCCATATGCTTAGTTATGTTTGTTATCTTTTAAATTGCAACTTTATTGTGAAGCGTGTGTTTATAATACTGCTTCTTGCATCACATATAGATACGACTGTTTTATCGGACGGGACGTACGAGTTGATCCCGGAGTCTGAAGGAGGTGATCCAGAAGCCCAGGTGAAAGCTGCTGAACTGACTGAAGACCCGGACCAAAGTTCGGAAGAGCCCAAGGCTGTTTTAGCTAGGAACTACCGAGAAGGCAAGCCCCGGACATAACCCAGTATTTCAAATTATTACAATTTATCGTTATTACTTACTTGTGCATTTACAGTTCTTAGGATTTGAATTGAAACCCTAGATGCATGATCATAGGAACCTATGTACTGAACACTAGACCTGAGTTTGAATAATTGCTAAGCTTATAGGACCGGTAAAAGTCGAGTGATTGCCTGTCACTCGCGAGCTCTATAGGAATTGCTTGTTTACTTTCTGCTATCAATATAAGGACGACGGACGGGGTCGTGTTCGATATCATGACCTTGTGTGAGACCCCGTCTGTGTTGATGAACTTGCTAAGGTCGCGGTGTGTGGTAGCGGTGGTTAAGTTTTTGAACGTACTAGCCACATGCCGTAAATATGGTACGCGGTAAGCCTAGTAGCCGATCGGACCGGTGAGTGGATATACCTTTCACTCTCTCTTAGAGATAGGTTTTTATTTATGTTTATGTTCCGCAACACCGCGGCTACAGGGAGGAAGATGGTGCCCTGTAGTCGGGGAGAGTGACCCTATCCACAGGTCGGAATGAAAGGTAAACGGTTGTTTGGGAGCGACCCGACGGTGTTCCAAACGTGTGTGTTAGGTCTGCCTGGCCAGGTTAACAAATTCGATTCGAATCGTCCGCTTCTCACAGTTTGGGACTGCTTGATCCCTTTGCCACATAGAGTAATAAGAGCAACATTATTATGATCAATCTTGATGTTTGACTAAAGTTCTACCATGGTTGGATAGGATTAGTTTATTACATAGAATGGTTAATCAACTAGAATATGGAAAGCTAAAATGTGAAGTAAGGACCTACTCTTTATTGCTTTTCAGCAAAAGGAAACCAGAGCCTTACAAAACCCTGCATAGTCTAGCTAGGTGGGCTAAGTATACCCGTTGACGGTTAAGTCTTGCTGAGTATTAGTATACTCAGCCTTGCTGTTGAAACCTTTTTCAGGTATGAGTTTTGAGGACCAGATCGCTAGTCTGTCTTGGCCCTGCTCTTTGCCTCCTAGCTGGTCCGAAGTATGGGATCCGTCTTCGACCGTTAATGACCCCGATGAGTGGTACCTTGCTTGGGCTAGCTTGGTACCCTTTTGCGACGTGTTGTAGCCGTCGTGTTTTCTTTCCGCTACTTTAAACTATGAACTTTAAACTTATGGCTTGTATAACGTTTACTGAGTTTGGATCTGTAATAATGCTTTGAACTGGTTTGTAATAACTACTATGCTTGTGTTGTAGAATATGTGGTTGTAATATCTCTGGACTCGCCTTCGTGCGGGGTATGCTTGTTCGATCCTAGAACCGGTTGTTGTATCGGGACGTTATCCGACAGACCAAGAATTGTTCCGTTTGAAGTGTGTTTGTGTCGGTGTTGCCTTTATGGTGATGGCCAGCGCACTTGAGCCGGGATAATTCAGGTGGATCTGCCACACAGGGTATCATCAGTTGAGGATATGGCCATCAGATATTCCCAAGACCGCTTTCACTACCAGATATGGGCTTTATGAGTATACAGTTATGTCATTTGGGTTGACCAATGCTCCAGCTTACTTCATGTACTTGATGAATAAGGTATGGAGTATCTCGACAAATTCGTAGTGGTGTTCATTGATGATATTCTGGTGTACTCCAAGAATGAGGAGGAACATGAGGAACACTTGAGGCTTGTTCTGCAGAAGCTCAGGGAGAATTAGTTGTATGCTAAGTTCAGCAAGTGTGAATTCTGGTTGGATGAAGTCTCATTTCTTGGTCATTTCATCACCAATGGATGAATCGCAGTTGATCCAGGGAAGGTCAGAGGTGTCTGGAACTGGGAACCACCTCAGATAGTGTCAGAAATTTGGAGTTTCTTAGGACTCGCGGGATATTACAGGAGGTTCATTGAAGGCTTCTCTAAGATAGTGAAACCCCTTACTTCACTACTAGAGAAAGGAAAAGCATTTGTGTGGTCAGAGGATTGCCAGGCTAGTTTTGAAGAATTGAAGAAGCGGTTGACTACAGCTCCAGTGTTGGCTATGCCGGACATTCACAAGAGTTTTGATATATATTGTGATGCATCTCATCAGTGACTTGGATGTGTGCTGATGCAAGAGGGACATGTGATTGCTTATGTGTCTCGTCAGTTAAGGAAGCATGAGCAGAATTACCCCACCCATGACTTAGAATTAGCAGCCATGGTGCATGCCTTGAAGATATGGAGACATTATTTGTTGGGACACAAGTGTTAGATCTACACTGATCACAAGAGTCTGAAGTATATCTTCACCCAGAATGATCTCAACCTGAGACAGAGAAGGTGGTTAGAGCTCATTAAGGATTACAATCTAGAGATAAACTACCATCCTGGGAAAGCTAATGTGGTTGTTGATGCTTTGAGCCATAAGAGCCATGTGAATGCAATGAGAGCTAGCCAAATGCCTCAAGAATTGTGTTGGGAATTTGAGAAACTCAATCTTGGGTTTGTTGCTCACAAAGAAGGGATTACCATAGAAGTGGAACCGACACTTGAGCAAGAGATACGGAAAGGTCAGCTTGAGGATGCCAAAATCAAGGAGATAAAGGAGTTGATGGTATTAGGCAAGGCACCTGAGTTCACAGAGGATGAACAGGGAATAGTATGGTTCAGAAAGAGGATATGTGTGCCAGATGTAGAGCATCTTCGTGAGATGATTCTGAAAGAGGCTCACGATTCAGCTTACTCGATTCATCCTGGTAGTACTAAGATGTACCAGGATCTGAAGCAGAGATATTGGTGGTACGGTATGAAGCGTGATGTTGCAGCTCATGTAGCCCTATGCGATGTGTGTCAGAGAGTCAAGGCAGAACATCAGAGACCAGCGGGATTGCTACAGCCTTTGAAAGTGCCAGAGTGGAAATGGGAAGAAATCGGTATGGATTTCATCGTGGGATTGCCTCGTACAAAGGATGGATATGATTCGATATGGGTCATTGTAGATCGATTGACCAAAGTAGCTCACTTTATTCCAGTGAAGACTACTTACATAGGAGCACGATTAGCAGAGCTGTACATGCCCAGGATTATATGTTTGCATGGGGTGCCCAAGAAGATTGTGTCCGACAGAGGTACTCAGTTCACATCTCAGTTTTGGCAGAAACTACATGAGTCGTTGGATACAAAATTGAACTTCAGTTCGGCTCATCACCCATAGACTGATGGACAGACAGAGAGGACCAATCAAGTGTTAGAGGATATGCTTAGAGCTTGTGCTTTGAAGCATGGAGGCAGTTGGGATAAGAGTTTGCCGTATGCAGAGTTCTCCTACAACAACAGTTATCAGGCTAGTTTGAAGATGGCACCGTTTGAGGCGTTGTATGGCAGAAAGTGCAGGACTCCAATATACTGGAGTGCGGCAAGAGAAAGCCAGTTGTTCGGCCAAGAGATCATCAAGGAGGCCGAACGATAGGTGCAGATTGTCAGAGAGAATCTGAAGGTGGCACAGTCTCGACAGAAGAGTTATGCAGACACTCGACGTAGAAAGTTGACATTTGAAGAAGGAGAGTTTGTGTATCTTAAAGTGTCACCCATCGGAGGTTTGCGTAGATTCAAGGTCAAAGGGAAGCTGTCACCTCGCTACATTGGTCCGTTCAAGATATTGTCTCGGAAGGGTGAAGTGGCATATGAGTTAGAGTTACCATCTCGGTTGTCAGATGTGCACAATGTGTTCCATATAGAAAAAGTGTTTGAGGGTGCCAGAGGAGGAGCTGCCACTAGAGGAGTTGAATATGCAAGATGATTTGACTTATACTGAATACTCGATCAAAATTTTGGATACTCTGGAAAGGATTGCCAGGAGTAAGAGGATACGGATGTGTAAGGTTCAGTGGAGTCATCATGCAGAGGATGAGGCAACTTGGGAACGAGAGGATGAGTTACAGGCAGAATTTCCACAGCTCTTTGCTAACCTAGCCGAATCTCGAGGACGAGATTCATTTTATGGGAGGTAGGTTTGTAACACCCTAAATTTCAAAAATAGGAACCCAAATAACTTTAATTAGTTTTGTTATAGGCCGATAAGATTTTATTTGCATTATCTTGCATTTTAGAGCACTTATCGGGAATTAAATAATTTATTTAGCCTTAAAATAAACATAAGGAAAATAGGTTGTGAGCATTCATGCTGCTTTGCATCTTTTTATTGTTTGTTGTTCAATTCAAATTTGAATTCTTGAATTCAAACTTAAATTGAATGTGTTTGGAGCTTTTAAAAAAATGGAAAACCCTTTCCCCTCTCTTTCTTGCTTTCAGCCCAGCCGGCCCACTCTCCCTTTCTTCTTTCCCCGCAGCCCAAAATCGCCCCGCCGGCCCGTTTTCCTTTTCTTCTCTCGGCCTAGCCCGTCATCCCTCTCTTCTCTCTCTCTCACTGCCGCCTGGGGCCCGCCCGTCAGGGGGGCGTCCTAGTCTGGCCGCCGCCCGCCTTGCTCGGGCTTTTCTTTGGGCCCGCACGCCAAGACCCCGAGCCCCCCTATAAATTGCACCGCCTCGCGCCCCCTTGAACCCACCGAATCCGCAGCCGCTGCCTTCTCGCTTGCCCTAGCATCCGCGCCAACATAGCTCGGAGCTCGAGCTCCACCGTCACGCCGCCGGTCCGCTCTACCTTTTCGACGACATTGCCGCACCGGAGCTTCTCTGTGGTGAGAGGAAACTCTCCGATACCTTCCCTCTTTCTCTCTTGCTCTCCCGCGCGCGGAATCGCTCACAGGAGCTCCACCGAGTCGCTCCGCCGCCGAGCTCGCCTTCCGCCACTTCTGCGCATCGCGCAGACCCCGCCTTCGAGTTCGCCGCTGCCTCCGCGTGCTCCCCGTCCAAAACCCGAGCCGTTTAGTGGCCGGAATCGCGAGTTCGCGATTTGCCGTCGAACTTCCGGCGGTGCGCCGCCGCAACCTGTCGCCGCCGGCGCCTTGTGCCGCCACCATCCGCCCCTTTTAAACCCTAGACGTCAGATCTAGATCCGACGGTCTAGATCGGATCTAAAGCCTAGGTCAAAACCAGGATACCGGTCAACCCTATCCCCTTTTGTAAAAGAGCCCCCCTATTTTAGTGAAATTAACTCGCCGTCAAAGCTAGTTTAAGAAGGTTTACAAAATAGTCCTTTTCTTTTTGTTTTAGCCCTATTTATTTAAAACCTTAGAAAAAAACGCTTTTAATCTTGTTTTAGTCATACCTTCATTGTTTTAAATCCGTTTTCGACGAATCTTGTGCTCATGCAATCCTTGCAATGTGTAGAATAGTTTTATACCTTCGTTTTGTACTGTTTATATTGTTTGGTGTATTGTTTCTTATTTGTTGCATGTGTTTGTTTGTATGTGCTCGTGTGATGTGTAGACGACGCGCAGTTCGAGGGTCAGCAAGAGCAAGACTTTGAAGACGCTGATCAGCAGTAGCAGCAGTTCAAGGAAGGCAAGTGGCCCCTTGATCATACTTTTGTCCCAAATAATTCACAATTTATTCACATTTACTTTATTGCATGCATGTGTTTATAAAATGATGGGAACCCAACTAAGGATTTTGCCTAGTTTGTTTATCCATGCCTTGATCAACCGGGTACTTTTATTAAGTTGTGTAGTATTGCTAGTTGCTTATACATAGATCATGGTTTGAGATACTTGATACAAATGCTACACATGTTACTTCATGTTCTATGGTTAATGTTGTTAAGCAAGATCATATGATTTAATTGGAACAAGGAGAATCACCCAGGAAAACAGTACAACCACAATACTACATGGCTCTGGTCTTGGCTAATTAATTAGAAACTCTAGCTTGTGACAGTCTTACCGAAAGGGCAAGAGGGGATGCATCCATGGGGTATAGCCTGGTCCTCTTGGGGTAGCGGCCTTTGCTAAGGAGCTGACCATTAGGGAGGTTATGCTCTGCTTTGACTTGAAACCTTAGTGGATTGTCATTTGTTAGGGAATGTTTGTAAGGGCCTCGTAGCGTCCCTATGCAACCATACCTCGAAAGTGTGGTATTGTGTCTGATCAACACATGCGTGGTTGGGTTCAAAGTTCTTCAGAACTTTTACGCGAATTATGGGGAAAGTGTGCAACCTCTGCAGAGTTAAAACTAACTAGTTAGCCATGCTCACGGTCAAGAGCGGCTTGGACCCTCACAAGATAATTGAACTTGAAGATGATATAAATCGATGTTTTATTTATGTTGCTGATGATGGTTACTTCATATGCTTATTTGTGGGTTAATGGTATAAACTTACATGTAGCTAATGCTTGCTAAATAAAACTTGATCAATTAAAAGTGCTTATCGCAGTTAAACAATGTCAGCTATTCCTTGATTCAGCCTTGCATGTAATATATAGTTGTTTCTTTGCCACTTTTTGAGTACCAACCATAAGTGTACTCACCCTTGCATAACGCTATTCAGACCAAGATAACAATTGCCCAGAGTATCCTGAAGACTTCGAAGATTTCTAGGCGTATGTCTCCCAGTCGACTGCCTGTGCTTGAAGATTCCGCTATTACTCTGAGACACTATTTATTCGCTTAAGATTAAGACATTCGGTTATGTAATAAAGTCTTTAATACTCTCTTTCGTTATGACATTATTATGATATTCGCTTTATTATCTATCATATGTGTGTAAACTGATCCTGGTGCACATATGAGAATGCATTCGGTTTCCCTCATAAACTGGGTGTGACACCACCCGGCGTTCCCCGAAGTGGAGGAAGAAGCAGCGGGGGTGGCTGCCATGATGACGGGAGGAGGAATGGGCGAAGGATGCGAGAAGAGGAAGCTTCGCGACGCTTTGGAAATAGGGTGAGTCAGCAAGGTGGCAGAAAGCACTGGGGTGCTCGGGAACAGGGTGAGTACTCCGGGTCGGATCGTTCGCTTAAATACCCCGGGACCTCCAACGGGCAGATCCGAAAACAACGGCCTTTTCCGAATCTGGCGCAGAATCATACGGCGGAAGGGGCATGTGAAATGGTAACTTTCCTTTTTACCGTTGGCTCAGGGGTGTGACACCTCAGCTGTCAGTACACTTAAATACAGATCACTGTACCCCTTTTAAACTTAAAAGAAAAATGTGGGAAATTAATTCAAAGAGAAGGGGTCAAATAAAAGTCAAAGTATACAAAAGAAATTAAAGGAGAAAGAAAATGGAGTGAAAAGCTACTCAAAATTCAATTCAAAAATGTGCACAAAATTTTAGTTGGCTCATGAGAGGTACTTCAATTGACATGTGCTCAATTGAACTTCAGCCAAAAATCAATCAAAAACTGGATAAAACCAAAGCCCTCTTGTGCAAGTTTGAAAATTTACAAATAGTTCAAAATGTGAGTTTGAAATGAAAATTTGCATAACACGAAAGTTGTAGATCTTGAAAAGTTATGCAAAATTGGTATTCAACACTTTTTCATTTGAGCCATCTAAGTAGGAGATATTTTTAGTTTACCGAGAGGTACCTGGATTTTCAGAAATCACAAAAAGGCCCTCACCTCCATCTCTCTCCTCCCGGTGCTCTGTTTCACCCGCCGCCCGCCTTACGCCGCCGGTGGACCTCGTCCACGGCGCGTCCGTGGCCAAATGGACCCAGGGAACCCCTCCAGCGCCACCTGGCCTGCCCCTTGGCACCTCCCCACGCTCACACGCGTCCCTGGCACCCTCCCGAGCCGCCACGCCACCCCGCCACGCGCAGCGCCGCCTGTTCGCTCCGCCCGCTCGCCGTCGAGTCGCCCCGGACCAAACCAGCCTCCCCCATGCGCCACTCCCCTCACCCAGGTGCTCTCTGTCCTATAAGTACCCCCAGAGCCCCGCCGTCGCGCGGCTTCCCCTCCTTCTTCCTCCTTCCGTCGTCCGCCATGGCCGGCGAGATCTAGCTCGCGCGGACCAGCCACCACAGTCCCGCATTGCTCCATCCAACCACCCTAGAAGCTTCTCCACCTCCCAGTTAAGCTCCACGCGCGCGGAATCGAACCCAAACCCTTTCCCGTCGCCATTCCCCTTCTGCGCCGCCGCTGGCGAGCTCGGGCTCACCTCGGACCGGCCAGCATAGAGGGAGACCGAGCACGACAGCTACCCGAAGAGCTTCCTCACGCTCTTGCGGTGCTCGTGTGCGCCACGTTCCCCTGCCCCGAGCCCTCCTTCGCCTACAACGCCGACGACCCGAACATCTTCTCCGCCATTAACGCCGGCGAGCTCGTTTCCGACCTTCCTCCACCCGAATGGCTACAAGGGTCGGTGTTCCTCGATCTCCTCTCTCCCACGCGCCTCCCCGCTGCAGCCCCGGTAAGCCCTGCCTAGCAGAACACCACCGGCAAGATGTAGCGGCGGAGAAGGCCGGCCAAGGGCCTGGTTGTAATTTGTTTTTTTTCATTCAAGGGTGTGTTTGCAAGAATTCCAATGTATGACAGTGAACTTCTAAAATGCTAAACAAATAACAAAAAATCGTAAAAATGCAAACTCAACTGGTCTGGAATCCTTGTAACAAGATCCACAAGTTTTGTAACAGTCACATCTGCAGAAACTCTACCAAATTTAATCTGGGAACAAGAATAAGAAAATCACCCTATGCATGTTTAGGAAGTTCCACTCAACTAATGACCTTGATTTTTGAATATGTTATCACTGACGGAATATTAAGTTCACAGTAAAAATATGGCAACCAACCAAAACAGTTATCATGTTGGAACAATCAAGATTCTCTAACTATTGTTGACTTTCCTGAATTAATGCTGGAAAACATATACATGAACTTGATCTGTAATTTTTACTGCATGCATGTGTAACTAAAACCTTGTTAATCCATAAATTTCAGATTTATTAGAGTACATTTGCTATATACCATGTGTAATGCTTGTTTAATCAACTTAATTCATCATATATAGTTTTTATACTCCGAAAAATCTATATTTATTTGTAAAGTATCACTTTAGCTCTGTGATCCTACCTAAAAAGTTTAAGCTACAGTTACTGGGTTTTTCTTTAGCTAAAAATCATGCTTAGCATCTCATGGTTAGATTTATCATTTTTGTTCTGAGTAAACTACACAATATCTGATCATGATTTTTGGATATGTTCTTGTTTATAGTATGTTATTTCTATAATAAAAAGATCATATAAAGTACTGGTAAAATGAACTTTGAGAAATTTATGCTAACTCATGCTAAGTTAACTGCATAATTAATTTATCGTGTTGATATAAAGCTTGATAATTTTTCTGGAGTGTGTTTAGCTCATGACTAGTCTCTGGTAAAAATTTTAGGACCATATCCCTAGTATAACTCTCTGTAGAATTAATCTTAGTTAAAAGCTTGCTAATTTTGTTCTTTTTGTCACCTCTTCCGTATAGGTGAATAAAATCTGGAAAAATTACAGTACTGAGTAGATGCTATAAGGTTGCTCTCGTAAAATTTTTAGCACCAGAACCCATGTGAAACATTCTGTGCTCAAAGGTGAAGCAACTAGAGTAATCTACTTACATGACTAGTTATGGTTAAGTGTTTTATATTTAGATGCTGAAATTTTATACCATAGATGCTAAAGTTTAGATCTGGGTTACCTTAAGTTTCATCCCTAGTTCATGAGTAGATTTGTTGTTTTGAAATAATGAAAGCATGCTACGTTTTAATATTGAAAATGAAAACCAAACCCCCACTCATTCATGAAAAAATATAGTTGTGTTTACTACTCTATAAATGACTGCCCATGAAATAAAATTTTGAAATCATTACTAAATTAGCTTTTGTTGGACTACAACTCTATCGTGAAGGAAAGAAATCATTGTTCATGAATAACTCATAATCTTGCATTGCATATAGAAACGGTTAATCTCGCGGACGATGACTACGAATTGGTGCCCGCGGACTCTCGTGTTGATCAGGAGGTTAATTTGAATTGTGCTAACTCATCTCAAGGCATGGGCCAAGCCCCAGAGGTTTTTCTGCCTAACAGTGCCCAAGAAGGCAAGCCCCGGTGCATAATCCCATTATTTTACGCTTTATATTCATCTTGCTATTCTTGTATATGTTGTAATATTTTTTGTGCATTTACATTTTCTAGGAGTTGATCGAAAACCTTAGGTGCATGATCCCTAGGTACCTATGTTTGATACCCGGATCTTTTTATCGACTAGTTGCCATGCTAATTAGGTACGGTAGAAGTCGAGGGGTTTCCCGCCTCTCGCGAGCAAATAGGAATTTTGTACTGACTTTAATTCCTGCTGAAATATAAAGACAACGGGTGGGGTTGTGTAGTTGTGATACCCCGCTGGTGTAGGCAAAATGGCTAAGGTCGCGGTGTGTGGCTCATTTCATTAAGCGTTTGAAAGTACTAGCCACATGCCGAGAAATATGGTAATCGGTAACTTTAAGTACCTGATTGGACCAGCGAGTGGAACGATCTCGCACCCTCCTGGTAGAAGTAGGGTTTATATTTTTGTCGCGACGTACGGGTACAGAGACGTCGGGCTTTGTAGTCGGGGAGGGTGTTCCGGATCCACGGACTGGAAAGAAAGGGGAACTGTAGCGTGGGCAGGAGCGAAGTTGATCCCCATGCGTGCGGTCTAGGTTCCCCTGGCCAGGTTGAAATTCGATTCAGAATCGTCCGCCTATCACGGCATGAGATTGCTTAATGTTTTCGGTCACACAGAGTAACAAGTGGAACATGATGATGATAATATTGCTGGTTGATTAAATGATTGCTCTACCATGTTTGTGTAGAGTTAAATGCAAACTTAGAAAGGTTAATCCAACTGGAAGATGGCTAAATAAAATCTGAAAATAAGGATCAACATTTAGTGGCGTTTCCGGCAAAACAAACCCCACCAACCAAAAAGCCTTGCATGTCTAGTTATCGGACTATGTTATATCCGGTGACGGGTCAGTCTTGCTGAGTATTAGTATACTCAGCCTTGCTTGTGGCACTGTTTTTCAGGTACTAACTTCCAGCATATTACCTTACATTATTTAACTGGACAAGTTTAGGACGTAAAGCCCTAGGGGATCTATGGGTATTATCAGGTGGCTCATATTGTATGGCTAACTTCCGGCATATTACCTTACAGTATTTAAATTTAGTAATTTAAATTCTACAACTACATCGTCGCCGTGGAGGTATGCTTACTCAGTCAGCTGAGGGAGTCTGACCTTCCTGTCAGTGATGCGAGCCGAACACTGGAGCTCAAGCAGTGGCCTACTTGAGCTGCTGCCCATATACCAACTTCGGTTGATTATATGGGGAGTAATGGTTCGAAATTGGAATTCAATTCCCCGTCAAAGACGGTACTCAGTCAATACGTTGTTTCGATGACGTATACTTAACGTTGTCCATACGACGGTAATTGTATGGATGCCAGTTCTATAGTGATCGGTAATATATGGGAACGCTTTCATGAGTGCTGGCACGGAAGGTTCAATTTATATTGTCAATTTTCTGCAGGTACGCTAACTCGAAATCGAATCCTAGACTATCTATCTATATCGAGTAGCTACATAGTGAGAGACGTAATATGTATGCCACCAAAGTCATTTGCATAAGACCAAGGTTACTTGGCAATTCTTTTCCTTGGTGAGGACGGATAGGTTCTGCATTCATCCTCAAAATTGTTAACAAAGAAATCTTTGGAAGAAATCGCAATCAAATCGGTTAGAGCCCTATTTTAAGGAGCATCTAGATAGTCTGCAAATTCAGGGAAATTGGTTTCCATGAATTTTAACCCTCTGTTAAATTATTCAAATCAACTTGGGGTAGTAAGATGAAATGATGTTCCCTAAGTTATCAAACTCTTTTAAAAATTTGAGAATTTTTTAAGCCTTCTAACTTGGTAGTTGTGATTTTATATCAACCCTGTGTAAAACTGTCAACTCTGAACAGTCTGTACAACTGAAATTTTTCGACCTTCATAAGTTGTTCAAACGAAAAATCGTTCAACATGAAAGTTGTAGAAAACTAAGTAATTAAGTAACCATAAAAATTTGAATTGTTTTAGACAACTGGTTTGAGAGTTGTGGTCAAAATACACCCTCTCTGGACACCCAGTTTTCTTGGTTGACGTCACTGTGAAAACCTGAGAATATCACCCTCATGGATTCCAAATTGATCTTAGTGTTGACTAGATGAATCGTTCCTTGTTATCTTAGGGATATTGGGTAAATTTTTGAGAATTTTCAGAGCATATTATCTATCATTTTGGCAATTTCTTTCACTGTCCAGAGTTAGATATTCCTTGTTACCATCAACTGATCCATCGGTCTTTTGTTGGGACAGATGGAGGAGCTGCTGGTTGTTGACGCGCAGCCGGTTACCTCCAGCCACCGATTTACAATGACCACGAGTTTGTGGAGGACGGAGTTCGTCGCTGCAGTGTGACGATGGTGATCCCGCAGCACCCGCTCAACGGGTGGGAGCCGATTGTGACTCAGGTGGTCGGTCACTACCTGCTGGATACTTGGGAGCTTACCGCCATGAGGGCGATGACCACTTTTTGCTCTTCGCACCCTCTGGAGGTGGTTCTGACCGCGTTCGGGTTGTTCCCTGCACCTGACCTGACTGACCCGCTTTGGCTCGACCGGATGGCACACGTGGACGTGGTCCCTACCCTTGACCCGGTCGGGGCACTTTGGACGACAGCGATGTGCTTGGACGGTCTCTACCGACTTCACACTTACCAGAGTTACGCCGTCGCTCAGTTGGTGGACCATGCTCAGGCCTTGCACCTGGCGGTCCAGCTGAGAGACGAGCAGCTTCAAGAGGCTAGTGCCGAGCTCGAGAGCAGGGCTGCTCTTATCACCCAGCTCCACGTCCAGGTTCATGAGCTTCAGGACACTGTGTTGGATCGTGACGCTACGATCAACTTCCTGGAGGACCAGTTTCACGACCTTCAGCTTGACTTGGACGAGGCTCAAGGTCAGCTCCACGGGTTACAGCACGCGCAGGATGCCCTTCACGCACCACCCGACGAGATGCAGGTGGACGGTGAGGACGAGCCCCAGGAGATCTAGGGCATTTCGGAGATGGACTCCGAGGACCAGGCGCCGCAGCCCGCACCGGTTGAGGTTCACACTCCCACGGCGAGTGAGGCATCGGTCAACATGTAGACCGAGGCGCTATTTTCTTAGCTTTTGTAGACTCCTCTTAGTGTAGCCAACTTTTGGATCATGGCTACTAGGCTAACTTAGAGTTGAGTAACCCCCTTAGTACTGATGTTAGAAGCAACCAAGTAGAAATGAGAGGATGATGAATGTAATGAATCTCTAATGCTACTAATGTGAAATATCGGTGACCTGTGAAAAGCTGAATGCAGCAGCTAGTTCGAATTTTTATCCTCTTTTCCTTTCTGAATTAGCTCCTGAGTTGAATACCAAAGTTGTTCCAAATTTCATCGTGGAAATGCTCACAAATTTTCAGCTCAAACGGATTAGTATCGCAGGAGATAATCGCAAATTTCAGAAGCTCTGTTTTCTGTAAAACAGAAAAACCAGAGGAGGAGTAAATGAATTTTTCGACTACCCTACTCTTGGAATCTGACTTTGTGATGACTACCAAAGTTGTAGCTCATGAAATTATATATCTCCTGTAAAAGTTTCAATTTTATATCATGTACAGAACTCCAGTTATGAGCGATTTCGTATCACTGGTTTTTCTGCACAACATGATTGAAGTGATTCCTATTACTTCCATGTCATTTTGAGTTGTATGTTCCAGTTGAAACGATGATAATGTTGATCCTAATGCAAAAATACTCACATTTCAGATGGTTGGATCAACTCAAGGCACCCCTAGTGGTTTTGGAGCCAGAGGTAATGGCGATCCACCTCCACCTCCTCCACCAGTGGGTATCGCTGAGGTTCTTGCCGCCCAGACGGAAATTTTGCGGCAGTTGGTTCAAGCTCAGCAACAACCGCGGGGTGGGCATCATGCTCATCAAGCACAAGAAGCGAGCTACCAAGATTTCCTTAGTACTCAGCCTCCGCTATTCACTAAAGCAGATGAACCTCTGGACGCGGACGCTTGGATTCGCACAATCGAGTCCAAGTTTTCTCTATTGACTACTCCTTGTTCAGAAGCGAACAAGACTCGCTACGCCGCGCAGCAGCTTCGCGGATCAGCTCGTATGTGGTGGGATCATTACCACGGGATGCTACGGGCTGATCATGTGGTGAATTGGAATGAGTTCAAACTAGCTTTTCGGGATCATCATATTCCAGCTGGACTTCTTGACCATAAGCTCAATGAGTTCTTGGCTTTAACTCAGGGCACTCGTACTGTGGTGCAGTATGCCCAGGCATTCAATCAATTGTGTCAATATGCTGGACATCACGCGGATACCGACACTAAGAAGCGTGAACGCTTCCGTCGAGGCCTTAGCACTAAGTTACAAGAAAGGCTAAATCTTGTGCATGCGGATTCTTTCAATGGATTGGTGAATATGGCTATCTCTTAGGAGGATCTTATTTCTGCACACCACGCCGAAAAGAAGCGCAAGGCACCTGCTGGACCCTCGAGTGCCTCTGCACCGAGGTATCGCCTTGTCAGAATAACCCACCCGCACCCTCTCAGAAGGCCCCTCAGCCAGGGCGTTGGATTATTCGTCCTCCTCAGCCGTAGCAGCAGACTCGATTCGGGCTACCTCAGCAAGCTCGATTTACACCTAAGCAGCAGCAGACCGGCCCTAGGCCGAATACTCAGCAATCCGCTCGCCCTGACAACAATAACCGCTGTTTCAGATGCGGGAGTCCGGATCACTTTGCCAAGATGTGCCCCCAGGCGGGACAATCTCAAGGGCAGGCTTTTCGCAGAAATGATCAAAATAAGGGCAAGAAGCAAACCATTCAAGTCAGGCAGGGCCGACTTAACTTCACCAGCCTTGCTGACCTTCCTGAGGGAGCACCAATTATGTCGGGTACATTCTCCATAAACCATCACCCCGCAGTTATCTTATTCGATTCTGGTGCATCTCATAGCTTTATTAGTTCTAAATTTGGAGCAAGGGTTGGGTTAGATTTTTGTCACACGAAAGGGTCATTCATGATATCTACTCCGGGTGGTAAAGTCGCATCAAACCAAATCATTCATAATGCGCCACTTAGTTTGGGTAGTAAAACCGTTCCTACCACTTTAATCTTATTGCCACTAGAAGGTATGGATATTATTGTGGCAGAACCACCTGAATTATCCCGGCTCAAGTGCGCAGGCCATCACCAGAAAGGCAACACCGGCTCAAACGCACTTCAAACGGAACAATTCTTGGTCTGTCGGGTAACGTCCCGATACAACCACCGGTTCTCGGATCGAACAAGCATACCCCGCACGAAGGCGAGTCCAGAGATATTACAACCACAAGTTTACAACATAGGCAAAGTAGTGATTACAAACCAGTTTAAACCTAATTATTACAAAACCAAATTTAGTAAAGCAGTTATACAAGTCATAAGAGTAAAACTTCAGAGTTTAACAACGAAAGATAAAACACGACGGCTACAACACGTCGCCAAAGTATACCAGGCTAGCCCAAGCATGGTATTACTCATCAAAGTCATTGCCGGCCAAAGACGTATCCCACTCAGCAGACCAGCCAGCAGGCAAAGAGCAGGGATAGGTCAAGTTAGCTATCTGGTTCTCGAAACTCATACCTGAAAAAGGTATCAACAGCAAGGCTGAGTATTCTAATACTCAGCAAGACTTAACCGTCAATGGGTATACTTAACCCACTTTAGCTAGACTATGCAGGGTTTGTGAGGCTCTGGTTTCCTATGCTGAAAAGCAATAAAGAGTAGGTCCTTATTTCGCATTTTAGCTTTCCATATTCTAGTTGATTAACCATTCTATGTAAGCAACTACTATTCAACCATGGTAGAACTTTAAGCAAACATCAAGATTAATCATAATAATGTTGCTCTTGTTACTCTCTGTGGCAAAGAGATCAAGCAGTCTCATTTCATCGTGAGAGGCGGATGATTCTGAATCGAAATTCAACCTTGCAAGGATGTAACGTCCCGCCTCCCCGAGGCCGGGCCTGCTTACATCTGGCTGCTTTCTAGGACATAGACTGTCCTCACAGACCAACACTAGTCTTTTCTGCACACTTTGTCCTCACTCGTGCGCACCCGGGAAGAACTTCCCGGTCGGTCACCCATCCCCAAATTTCTCCGGGCCAAGCACGCTTAACCACGGAGTTCTTTGGAGACCGGCTTCCTGAAAAGAAGTTGCAACTTGTTGGTATGAGTATTCTATTAATCCTATTAAGCCCTGGGCCGGGGTGTCACAAAGGATAAACCTAGCACACACGCTTGAAGCACCGTCGAGTCACTTCCAAGCAACCGTTGACCTTTCTTTTCGGCTTGTGGATAGGGTCACTCTCCCCGACTACAGGGCTCCAAGGTCCACCCTTCTACGAGGTCCACCCTTGTCCCTTGAAGTCGCAGTGTTGATCAACAATAACATTTAAAAACCTATCTCTAAAGAGAGAGTGAAAGGTATATCCACTCCCCGATCCAATCGGCTACTAGGCTTACCGCGTACCATATTTACGGCATGTGGCTAGTACTTTCAAAAACTTAACCAGCACTACCACACACCGCGACCTTAGCAAGTTCATCAACATAGACGTGGTCTCACCAAAGGTCATGATATCGAACACGACCCCGTCCGTCGTCCTTATATTGATAACAGAAACTAAACAAGCAATTCCTATAAAGCTCGCAAGTGACAGGCAATCACTCGACTTTTACCGGTCCTATAAGCTTTGCAAGTAGTCGAACTCAGGTCTAGTGTTCAGTACATAGGTTCCTAGGATCATGCATCTAGGGTTTCAATTCAAATCCTAAGAACTATAGATGCGCAAGTAAATAATAACAGTAAATGATAATAATTTGAAATATAGGTTATGTCCGGGGCTTGCCTTCTCGGTAGTCACTAACTATTTCAGCCCTAGGCTCTTTCGAATTTTGGTTCGGGGCTTCAGTTAGTTCAGCAGTGTTCACTTGAGCTACGAAAACACCTTCTTCGGAATCCGGGATCAGCTCGTACGTCCCGTCCGACAAAGCAGTCGTATCTATATGTAATGCAAGAACAACATTATAAACACACATGGGCAATCGTTTATAGAGTAGCTAACTAACAAATCTAACTACACAAGGCATCAAGATCAACAGCACAAATGAAGTTTACTAACTTCATAAACAAGCGGGGTAATTTCCTATAACAAGTAAGTCATGGTTTGCTAATAAATAAACAACTCAAAGCACAAATAGAAATAAATTTAGCAAAAATTACCCTAAACAGAACATGAACAGATTAAGCTACCCTGTAAAAATCATGCCAAAACATGTAGCCATTTATTCACAACAAACCATTCAAGCAGACAACACCTTGGAATTGTTTATCTTGTGAGGACGGTCAGGACGTGCATGCATATCTGGTTGATGTTTGATTGGTTCCTAGTATTTGAAGTTGTTACATGAGCTTTTTAAGGAATTTCTAGTATGAATCCTCATAGATATGTGTTAGTGTGCTTAAACCATGAGTGAGTTAAAGTTTTGATTTTAGGAGCATGCTTGTTAAAATGCTTAGACTTTCTTGGATGAAAAAGATGGTTTTGAGTCATGCCTTCATCCTAAGCCCCATCTTGTTGTTATAAGGATCTTTTCGTTCCATAGAATCTCAAATGATGACCTTACCATTGATCTTAGCTTGTTAATCAGTCCAACCCTTGATCAATGCCTTGAATCTATTCCTATCAAAACCATTATTCTTTTTCCTTCATAGCTCCCTGGCTAAGCCATGATGTTGTTTACAAAAACCCCATCAACAGTCATTCTATTCCTCTTGGTGTTATGCTGAATCTTGCTGGCTATTTTGAAGAACTCTCAAAAATATTTTCATGATTGATCATGAACAGAAACTATTTACCATAATTAAAATCTACTAAACAAACATTAAACTAAAGAAATAGCTACACATGAGAACTGAGCACGAAATTTTTATAGCAACACTATATTCATATGAGTAATTCACCATAAAAATTTCATTGCAAGATAAGGCTTCAAACAGTAGTTAAGAAAAAGATAAAACATCTAGTCTAGTAATACAAATTAACTTGTACAGCAAAAACCTGCAACTAAAGCCTAACATATTATGATTCTACTGCATAGATCTCTTCAAGAGGATTCCAAAACATCAAGATTTGATATTTTACGAATTTTCTATGAATTGATATTGAATTTCAAAGTTCACAGCAAATCATCACAAAGAAGTCCCTAGAGCACTATTCATATGTGTCTTGAGCTTCACAGACAGCCCCCTGGGCTTTTCCAAATTCTAACACATGGGGTCCTTGGCTGGGTCAGAGGGGGGGCACGGCGTTGACCGGCCGAAACCCGGTGAGGGGGTTGTCGGCGGCGAGGGAGAGGCTAGGGAAATCAAAGAGGAGACTGAGCCGCACCCGATGATGGTCTTCTTGGGGCTCGGGGTGGCCGGATTGGAGGTCCCCCGCGGAGCAGCTACTCCGGCGGCGACGGCTAGCGGCGGAGGCGGCATTCCGGTGGGGTAGAAGGGGCGTGGAGCGGCCGGGGAGCTTCACCTCGACATGAGGGAGCTAGTGGGGTGCTTGATTTGGGCAGAGGAAGGAAGGAGGAGCGGCTCCACGGTGAGCAGGGCGGCGGCGGAGCTCGGGCAACGGCGGCGTGGTGTTCCAGTGAGGATTGGGCGAGGAGGAGAGGTGGGTGAGCTTCGCGGCGCCAAGGCGGAGCTGCTGGTGTGGTCAGGGCGGGCGGAGGTGGTCGGAAAAGGTAGGGCGACGGTGAGCTTGAGGCTCGCCGACGTTCGATGGGCGGCGACAGCGTTCTAGGCTTCCGGAGCGGCGAGCGGGCAAAAGAGTGAGGGAAAAGAAGGCTGCGGTGCTCTGGGTTCTGAAGCGCGCGCGAATTGGCGGTCTGGTGTGCTGCAGCGGGCTCGCCACCGCGGCGGCGAGGTGGCGGCCGGCGGGTGCTCTACTGCTGCGTATCAAGGAGAGGAGGGGTACAGCGCGTGGGGGAAGTGGATCCAAGGGGTCAAGGGGTGACGCGTGGGGGCGGTGGCGAAGCTGGAGTTGGCCTGCGGCCGGCCCAGAGCGGCGGGAGGCGCGGCGATGCGCCGGCGGCGAGCAAGCAGAGAGGCAGACAGGGGAAGGGGAAAACGGGCTATTTTGTAATTTCTGAAATTTCCAGGGACCTGAATGTAAAACAAGGATAACTTTTAAACTAAAGCTCAAATGGAAAAGTGCCCAACATGAAAGTTGTTCAATTTTCCAAGATCTACAACTTTGATGTTGTGCAAAAATTTATTTGATCAAAGATTCAAGAGCTAATTTTGAAAACATGGAAAGTATTTTGAATTCCAGGAATTTTGTCTTTTTCCACGCAATTTCACTTTAAACTTAGACTTAAAAGCAAAATTTGCTGCCATGCAATAAATGCACTAAATTTTGCAAAAACACCCTCCACAAAAGCTATAATTTCACAACCTATTCAAATATAACTGCAGAAAGGACCTTGCATAAAATCATAATTACACATATAACCTTTATATTTACAAAAAGGTCCTTTTTCAAGCAAATCAAGCACATGATGCATAAAATGGATACACAACTATTGTGCAGACACCTAGGGTGTCACAATTATCCAGGGAATGGATTGGATGAAAAGACATGGGGTACTGTTAGATATCTCTTCCCGAGCCGTTGAATTAAATTCCCCAACTCATGGTCATTCGGTCCTATATTTACCTCATCACCAATGCAACAACTCTTGTGCCTATGCCATGAAAGATATTCGTCTCGAAGATATTCCGATAGTCCGTGAATATGCAGATGTGTTCCCGGACGATTTACCTGGTATGCCGCCAGACCGGGATATTGAATTTGTCATTGAACTTCAGCCTGGTACGGCACCTATTTCAAAAAGACCATACCGAATGCCGCCTAAAGAATTAGCTGAACTGAAAATCCAGCTGCAAGAACTTCTGGACAAGGGTTTTATTCGCCCAAGTGCTTCACCTTGGGGTTGTCCAGCATTGTTCGTAAAGAAGAAGGATGACAGTCTGAGGTTGTGTGTTGACTACCGGCCTCTCAATGCGGTGACCATCAAAAACAAATATCCACTTCCCCGCATTGATGTACTGTTTGATCAGTTGGCTGGAGCAAAGATCTTCTCCAAGATTGATCTTCGTTCGGGGTATCATCAAATTAAAATCCGGCCTTGTGATATTCCCAAGACCGCTTTCTCAACCAGATATGGTCTCTATGAATATTTGGTTATGTCTTTCGGTCTCACCAATGCTCCAGCTTATTTCATGTATCTCATGAACTCGGTATTCATGCCGGAACTTGACAAGTTTGTCGTGGTTTTCATCAACGACATTCCAAGAATGAGACGGAACATGAACAACATCTGCGCATTGTTCTTCAACGTCTCAGAGATCATAAGCTGTACGCCAAATTCTCCAAGTGTGAATTCTGGCTGGACACAGTCAAGTTTCTGGGTCACACTATATCCAGTGAAGGCATCTCAGTTGATCCCAGCAAAGTACAAGAAGTGATGGACTGGAAACCTCCTACTTCAGTTCATCAGATTCGCAGTTTCCTCGGCTTGGCAGGATATTATTGCAGATTTATTCCGGATTTCTCTAGAATTGCAAAACCCATGACAGAACTATTAAGGAAGGATGTCAAGTTTAAATAGGATGCGAAGTGCGATGAAGCATTCCATACCTTGAGAGCACATCTAACCACAGCACCAGTCTTGGCTCAACCTGACAACAATAAACCCTACGATGTTTATTGTGATGCTTCAGGTACTGGTCTTGGTTGTGTTCTAATGCAAGACAACAGGTTTATAGCATATGCTTCCCGAGCTCTTCGGCCACACGAGCTAAATTATCCCACTCATGATCTTGAGCTAGCCGCAGTGATTCATGCCCTCAAGATTTGGAGACATTATCTTATGGGCACTCATTGCAATATCTATACCGACCATAAGAGTCTCAAATACATTTTCACCCAAAGTGAGCCGAATATGAGGCAACGAAGATGGCTGGAATTAATCAAAGATTATGACCTGGAAGTTCATTATCATCCAGGCAAAGCTAATGTCGTAGCTGATGCGCTCAGTCGCAAAGTTCACTGCAATTGGCTTTCAGTGGAGTCGTATAATGACACATTGTGTGCTGAAATGCAAAAGCTTAAATTGGAAATCATTCCTCAGGGTTCTCTGACTCATATTTCTGTGGAACCAACACTGTATGACAAGGTCATCATGGCACAATTACATGACAAAAGTGTTGGAATCATCAAACAGAAAGTATTAGAAGGCGAAGGTAAATACCAGTGTTTCTGTGTGGACCATAAAGGAATCTTGTGGTTCGAGGATCGCCTAGTCGTTCCCAAAAATCATGAGCTGCGGAAACAAATCCTAGACGAAGCACATATCTCTAAATTTTCCATTCATCCGGGTAGCACCAAGATGTACCAAGATCTCAAACAAAATTTCTGGTGGACTCGTATGAAGCGAGAGATTGCCAAATATGTCGCAGAGTGTGACACGTGTCAGAGAGTGAAAGCTAGTCACTTGAAAGTTGCTGGAACTCTCCAACCTCTGCCAATACCGTCTTGGAAATGGCAAGATATCAACATGGATTTCATCGTGGGCTTACCAAATACCTCTCAACATCATGATTCCATTTGGGTCATTGTCGACAGGCTCACAAAGACCGCTCATTTTATTCCAGTGCATACTGAATATCGAGCCAAGAAATATGCCAAAATCTATATCGATCGGATTGTCTGTCTACACGGTGTACCCAAAACGATTATCTCGGATCGTGGTCCTCAGTTTGTGTCAAGGTTTTGGGAACAACTCCAAGAGGCTCTCGGAACTAAATTAATTCGAAGCTCAGCTTACCATCCACAGACTGACGGACAAACCGAAAGGGTGAATCAAATTCTCGAGGATATGCTTTGAGCATGTGTCATCCATTATGTCAAGAACTGGGACAAATGTTTATCCTTGGCTGAGTTTTCGTATAACAACAGCTGTGAGGCCAGTCTGAAGATGGCACCATTCGAGGCCTTATATGGTCGATGGTGTCGAACTCCTTTGAGTTGGTCCCAGACTGGAGAACGTCAAATATTTGGACCCGAATTAGTGGTCGAGGCTGAAGAAAGGGTAAAAATAGTACAAGCAAATCTCCGAGCAGCCCAGTCTCGGCAAAAGAGTTATTTTGATATTAAAGTTCATGGTTGGTGACCATGTTTATTTACGGGTATCACCAACTCGAGGCGTTCAACGTTTCGGAGTCAAGGGTAAGCTAGCACCTCGCTATGTCGGGCCATATGAAATCATTGAAGAATGTGGACCCATGGCATATCATTTGCAACTTCCTTCACGACTCGCCGCCATCCATAATGTTTTCCACATATCCCAACTCAAGAAATGTGTTCGAGTTCCTACTGAAATCATCGATCAACAGGAAATTTTAGTGGAGCCCGATCTTTCTTATACCGAATATCCACTTAGAATTCTGGATCAAAAAGAGAGAGGTGCTCATCGAAAGGTGGTGAAAATGTATAAAATTCAGTGGTCTCATCACACTGAAGAAGAAGCCACCTGGGAGACGGAAGATTATCTTAATCGACATTATCCGGGTTTTCTTAGCTCCACCTCAAGTATATCGTTTTCCCTACCTAAATTCAATCATCCAATCTCGGGGCAAGATTCTTTTTAAGGGGGGTAGGTTGTGACACCTCAGGTGTCAGTACACTTAAATACAAATCACTGTACCCCTTTTAAACTTAAAAGAAAAATGTGGGAAATTAATTCAAAGAGAAGGGGTCAAATAAAAGTCAAAGTATACAAAAGAAGTTAAAGGAGAAAGAAAAAGGAGTGAAAAGCTACTCAAAATTCAATTAAAAAATGTGCACAAAATTTTAGTTGGCTCATGAGAGGTACTTCAATTGACATGTGCTCAATTGAACTTCAGCCAAAAATCAATCAAAAACCGGATAAAACCAAAGCCATTTTGTGCAAGTTTGAAAATTTACAAATAGTTCAAAATGTGAGTTTCAAATAAAAATTTGCATAACACGAAAGTTGTAGATCTTGAAAAGTTATGCAAATTTGGTATTCAACACTTTTTCATTTGAGCCCTCTAAGTAGGAGATATTTTTAGTTTACCGAGAGGTCCCTAGATTTTCAGAAATCACAAAAAGGCCCTCACCTCCATCTCTCTCCTCCCGGTGCTCTGTTTTGCCCGCCGCCCGCCGTACGCCGCAGGTGGACCTCGTCCACGGCGCGTCCGCGGCCAAATGGACCCGGGGAACCCCTCCAGCACCACCTGGCCTACCCCTTGGCACCTCCCCACGCTCACACGCATCCCTGGCGCCCTCCCGAGCCGCCACGCCACCCCGCCACGCGCAGCGCCGCCTGCTCGCTCCGCCCGCTCGCCGTCGAGTCACCCCAGACCAAACCAACCTCCTTCTTCTTCCTCCTTCCGCCGTCCCCCATGGCCGGCGAGATCTAGCTCGCGCGGACCAGCGACCATAGTCCCGCATTGCTCCATCCAACCACCCCAGAAGCTTCTCCACCTCCCAGTTAAGCTCCACGCGCGCGGAATCGAACCCAAACCCTTTCCCGTCGCCGTTCCCCTTCTGCGCCGCCGCCGGCAAGCTCGGGCTCACCGCGGACCGGCCAGCACAGAGGGAGACCGAGCACGACAGCTACCCAAAGAGCTTCCTCATGCTCTCGCGGTGCTCGTGCGCGCCACGTTCCCCTACCCCGAGCCCTCCTTCGCCTACAACGCCGACGACCCGAACATCTTCTCCGCCATTAACACCGGTGAGCTCGTTTCCGACCTTCCTCCACCCGAACGGCTACAAGGGTAGGTGTTCCTCGATCTCCTCTCTCCCACGCGCCTCCCCGCTGCAGCCCCGGTAAGCCCTGCCTAGCAGAACACCATCGGCAAGATGCAGCGGCGGAGAAGGCCGGCGAAGGGCCCTGTTGTAATTTGTTTTTTTCATTCAAGGGTGCGTTTGCAAGAATTCCAGTGTATGACAGTGAACTTCTAAAATGCTAAACAAATCACAAAAAAAATCGTAAAAATGCAAACTCAACTGATCTGGTATCCTTGTAACAAGATCTACAAGTTTTGTAACAGTCACATCTGTAGAAACTCTACCAAATTTAATCGGGGAAAAAGAATAAGAAAATCACCCTATGCATGTTCAGGAAGTTCCACTCAACAAATGATTTTGATTTTTGAATATGTTATCACTGATGGAATATTAAGTTCAAAGTAAAAATATGGCACCCAACCAAAACAGTTATCATGTTGGAACAATCAAGATTCTCTAATCTATTGTTGACTTTCCTGAATTAATGCTGGAAAACATATACATGAACTTGCTCTGTAATTTTTACTACATTCATGTATAACTGAAACCTTGTTAATCCATAAATTTCAGATTTATTAGAGTAAATTTGCTATATACCATGTGTAATGCTTGTTTAATCAACTTAATTCATCATATATAGTTTTTATGCTTAGAAAAATCTATATTTATTTCTGAAGTATCACTTTAGTTCTGTGATCCTACCTAAAAAGTCTAAGCTACAGTTACGGGGTTTTGCTTTAGCTAAAAATCATGCTTAGCATCTCATGGTTAGATTTACCATTTTTGTTCTGAGTAAACTACACCATATCTGATCATGATTTTTTGATATGTTCTTGTTTATAGTATTTTCTTTCGATAATAAAAAGTTCAAATGTAGTATTGGTCAAATGAACTTTGAGAAATTTATGCTAACTCATGCTAAGTTAACTGCATAATTAATTTATTGTGTTGATATAAAGCTTGATAATTTTTCTGGAGTGTGTTTAGCTCATGACTAGACTCTGGTAAAAATTTTAGGACCATATCCCTAGTATAACTCTCTGTAGAATTAATCTTATTTACAAGCTTGCTAATTTTATTCTTTTTGTCACCTCTGCTGTATAAGTGAATAAAATCTGGAAAAATTACAGTACTGAGTAGATGCTATAAGGTTGCTCTCATAAAATTTGTAGCACCAGAACCCCATGTCAAACATTCTGTGCTAAAAGGTGAAGCAACTAGAGTAATCTACTTACATGACTAGTTATGGTTAAGTGTTTTATATTTAGATGCTGAAATTTTGTACCATAGATGCTAAAGTTTAGATCTGGGTTACCTTAAGTTTCATCCCTAGCTCAAGAGTAGATTTGTTGTTTTGAAATAATGAAAGCATGCTACGTTTTAATATTGAAAATGAAAACCAAATCCCCACTCATTCATGAAGAAACATAGTTGTGTTTACTACTCTATAAATGACTGCCCATGAAATAAAATTTTGAAATCATCACTAAATTAGCTTTTGTTGGACTACAACTCTATTGTGAAGGAAAGAAATCATTGTTCATGAATAACTCATAATCTTGCATTGCATATAGAAACGGTTAATCTCGCGGACGGTGACTACGAATTGGTGCCCACGGACTCTCGTGTTGAACTGGAGGTTAATTTGAATTGTGCTAACTCATCTCAAGGCCTGGGCCAAGCCCCAGAGGTTTTTCTGACTGACAGTGCCCAAGAAGGCAAGCCCCGGTGCATAATCCCATTATTTTACGCTTTATATTCATCTTGCTATTCTTGTATATGTCGTAATATTTTTTTGTGCATTTACGTTTTCTAGGAGTTGATCGAAAACCTTAGGTGCATGATCCCTAGGTACCTATGTTTGATACCCGGATCTTTTTATCGACTAGTTGCCATGCTAATTAGGTACGGTAGAAGTCGAGGGGTTTCCTGCCTCTCGCGAGCAAATAGGAATTTTGTACTGACTTTAATTCCTGCTGAAATATAAGGACAACGGGCGGGGTTGTGTAGTTGTGATACCCCGCTGGTGTAGGCAAAATGGCTAAGGTCGCGGTGTGTGGCTCATTTCGTTAAGCGTTTGAAAGTACTAGCCACATGCCGAGAAATATGGTAATCGGTAAGCTTAAGTACCTGATTGGACCAGCGTATGGAACGATCTCGCACCCTCCTGGTAGAAGTTGGGTTTATATTTTTGTCACGACGTATGGGTGCAGAGACGTCGGGCTCTGTAGTCGAGGAGGGTGTTCCGGATCCACGGACTGGAAAGAAAGTGGAACTGTAGCATGGGCGGGAGCGAAGTCGATCCCCATGCGTGTGGTCTAGGTTCCCCTGGCCAGGTTGAAATTCGATTCAGAATCGTCCGCCTCTCACGGCATGAGATTGCTTAATGTTTTCGGTCACACAGAGTAACAAGTGGAACATGATGATGATAATACTGCTGGTTGATTAAATGATTGTTCTACCATGTTTGTGTAGAGTTAGATGCAAACATATAATGGTTAATCCAACTGGAAGATGGCTAAATAAAATCTGAAAATAAGGATCAACATTTAGTGGCGTTTCCGGCAAAACAAACCCCACCAACCAAAAAGCCTTGCATGTCTAGTTATCGGACTATGTTATATCCGGTGATGGGTCAGTCTTGCTGAGTATTAGTATACTTAGCTTTGCTTGTGGCACTGTTTTTCAGGTACTAACTTCGAGGATCTGTTTGCAAGTCTTACTTGGCCGTATACCTTGCCCCCGGGTTGGTCTGTCGAGTGGGATGGCCCTTCAGCTGGTGCTGATCACCCTCCCGCTGAGTGACGTTTTCGTACAGGCTTTATCGATACGTCACGTTATTTCGCTAGTTATCTTTTAAATGCTTCCGCTGAATAATGAGACTTGAATAAATTGAGTAGATGGAACTCTGTAGTACTTTACTATTCCGAACCTGTTTTGTAATAAATGTCTTTTCCGCTGCAATCACTCTGAGATGTATGAAATGTTCTGTGTTGTAATCTCTGGGCTCACCTTCATGTGAGTGTTGTCTGCTGATCCTGGAATAGCGTGGCTTTTATCGAGGCTTCACTCGAGGAACTACCAGTGAGTGCTAATTTGGGTCAGAGTTGCTTAGCAATAAAGATCAGTGCACCCGGGCCCAGTAGTTTTGGGTGGTTCCGCCACAGGGGGGCTGGGCACCACTATTACCCGGCGTGTCTTCGTGACCCTACCAGTGCCTCAGGGCCTGGACACCATGACTACTCGGCGTGTCTCAGTGACTCCGCCAGCAACCCCTTTCGGGGGCTGGGCACCACTATTACCTAGCGTGTCTCCGTGACCCCGCCAGTGTCTCAGGGCCTGGATGCTGTAACTACCCAGCGCGTCTCTATGACTCCGCCAGCGACCCCACTCGGGGGGCTGGGCGACACTATTACCCGGCGTGTCTCCGTGACCCCGCCAGTGCCTCAGGGACCGGATGCCGTGACTAGTCAGCGCGTCTCAGTGACTCCTTCAGCGACCCCACTCTGGGGCTGGGCTCCACTATTACCCGGCGTGTCTCCGTGACCCTGTTGACGCTCCTTAGCGCCCCGATTTGTATACCGCAAGCGCACGGTTCGTGTAGCTTTTCCCTTAGAGTATTCCCCCAAGGTTTATCAATCCGTGGATCAACAAAGAACTACCTAAGGTTTTCCATCTAATCTAACGGTTCTATCCTAACATGAAGCATTGATTGCATATAAAGGGTAAACCTTTGACAGATATGAGTGATGAGTAAAGGTTGATCTCATCCATGAACATAGGATTAATCATAGCAAAACCAAAGACATGACTAGGCCTATCGTCATCTAGTTGTAGTTCAAGCTAACGAGCAAATAAATCATGCATCTCAATCAAAAGCATCTTTAAACTCAAAATCTCCAATCCGATCCCTCGATACTCCGCCTACTCTGTGGAGATGGCCTGTCACGACGCCCCCCTTTTGAACGAAATACCCTGAAGCAAGTCGAACCCCCTTTGGTAGTTCCGCCATGAACCTCTAGCCACCATGACTACAAGATCATGCTAAGCGATCTATCTCGATAATAGATCTAAGATGAAGCAAACCCAAAGAAAAGAACGAAATCGAAAGAGAGAACATGATCGCTAATAGATTCGGAAGACATGATTATCATTACTCACATAATAGATTCGTTTGGATCGTCACCACTGAGTACATACCATTAACGACTCCAACTAGCTCATGAACTCCACCATGGCACAACCACGCAGGGAGGCCATTGCGGCTAGGGGCGGCCTAAGCCATCTCCTAGACAACTTCGAAAATTTGCGGCGGCCGTCGTCTCCCTCCGGTCTTGGCCCTAGGTTTTCGTCGAGTTCTGGGTGGATGGATGCCTCGAGATGAATAAGGTGCGAGCTATTTATAAGCCGAGGAAGCCACTGGTCGAAGGGGAGGCCAAACCGCCTGGAAAACAGTCTGGGTCGGCCGGCCCCATGGGCCTAGGCCGGCCGGCCTACCCTATTTCGGGCTCGCCTCGGTCTCATTTTTCGCATGCAGACTCCTCGCATCTTCTAGAGTTTATGTCCTTCACGATTGCACCCCTTTTGACATCGTTATGTTGGAGATATCTTCGAGGAAAGGATAGGATAGGAAATCCTTCCTTAAATCTTCATTTGCTTTGCTTAATCCCGAAGTATCTTGATCTCATCTTCGTGGGCTCGGTCCTTTGGGCTCTCTTGGAGGATGGATGTGCATGAATGGGCTTCGAATCAACATGGGCTTTGGTCCTTCCTTTGGGCTTTGGCCTTCGTCTTTCTCCGTGTTAGCGCTCGATCACGGGCCTCGTCATTTCATGCTCCAAAATAGACCAAAAACCTGCAAAAAACGAAGTTCCTCCAAAATATATGTGCAAGTGTGAAAATGACCAATAATTAGGCCGGGGTTAGGACGGTTAGTGATTTTGATATTAAATTCATGCCATTATCAAGGATAAACAAGAGATAAAGTGGGTACTTAAGGAGCACCAACAGACCCCGCTAGTGTCTCAGGGCTTGGACGCTGTGACTGTCCGGCGCGTCTCTGTGACTCTGCCAGCGACCCCACTCGGGGGATGGGTGCCACTATTACTCGGCATGTCTACGTGACCCCGCCAGTGCCTCAGGGCCAGGACGCCGTGACTAGTCGGCGTGTCTCAGTGACTCCTTCAGCGACCCCACTCGAGGGCTGGGCGCCACTACTACCCGGCGTGTCTCTGTGACCCCGCCAGTGCCTCAGGGCCTAGATGCCGTGACTACAGGGGCGTCTCAGTGACTCCGCCAGTGACCCCGCTCGGGGGCTGGGCGCCACTACTACCCGGCGTGTCTCTGTGACCCCACCAGCGCCTCGGGGCCTGGACGCCCTGACTACCCGTCATGTCTCAGTGACTCCGCTAGCGACCCCGCTCGGGGGCTGGGCGCCACTATTGTCCGGCGCGTCTCTGTGACTCTGCCAGCAACCCCACTCGGGGGCTGGGTGCCACTATTACTCGGCATGTCTACGTGACCCCGCCAGTGCCTCAGGGCAAGGACGCCGTGACTAGTTGGCGTGTCTCAGTGACTCCTTCAGCGACCCCGCTCGGGGGCTGGGCGCCACTACTACTCGGCGTGTCTCCGTGACCCTGCCAGTGCCTCAGGGCCTAGATGCTGTGACTACCGGGGCGTCTCAGTGACTCCGCCAGCGACCCCGCTCGGGGGTTGGGCGCCACTACTACCCGGCGTGTCTCCATGATCCCACCAGCGCCTCGGGGCCTGGACACCCTAACTACCCGTCATGTCTCAGTGACTCTGCTAGCGACCCCGCTCGGGGAATGGGCGCCACTATTGCCCGGCGTGTCTACATGACCCCGCCAGTTCCTCAGGGCCTGGATGCTATGACTACCCGGTGCGTCTCAGTGACTCCACCATCGACCCCGCTCGGGGGTTGGGCGTGACTATTACCCGGTGTGTCTCCGTGACCCCACTAGTGCCTCAGGGCCTGAACGCCGTGACTACCCGGCGTGTCTCAGTGACTCCGCCAACGACCTTGTTCGGGGGCTGGGTCCCAAAACTACTCGGCATGTCTCTGTGACTCTGCCAATGGCCTTGACTGGGAAATGGGTGCCGAGATAAATTTTGGGAACCTCCGGGAGCCTAAGATTCAGCATCTTTTGGAAGCTGGCATAACACGTTTGGCTGCAAACAAAGCTTCATGACTCAGCTGGCTACATCATAAAGGATAGTTGGGTACTCTGGCAGTCTGCCAGGTGTTCAGACACTCGGACTACAAAAAGCAAGGGATCAATTCTTTGACCCTCAAAATGCTTCTCCAAAACCTTCCAAGGCTCGAGGGCTGCACCCAACGGGTGCGCCCAGGGGCGCATCCTGTTCAGGATTTTTACACGGTTCAAGATATTCTCAAGAGCACTGAAAGACCTCGTCCAAGACGTCAAGGTTTGATTCGGCCCTCCAGCGCTCAGGGGCTTGACGGAGGTAGATCTACCTACATCCCTGCCGAGTAGGGTCCCCATATCTGGGTGACTACCCTGCTCGGTGACTCGGCTACGACTACCCGGCATGCAGGGACTCGGCTGTATGGAGGAAGGACCTCCTACGGATCAGGATAAAGGCTCCAACTAGACGCCCGGATATTTAGGGATCTTACCTGACCTTCTTCCTTATAACAACCCGAGAAAATCCCACAGTACTTGTACCCCACAACTCCTGGTCTATATAAAGGGGGCGTGAGTAGACCCATAGGGAAAACTCATCGCTACATCATTCAGCCCTTTGTAACACCATCTGAAACCCTAATACCACACCGAACACATGATGTAGGGTATTATGCTAATCGCGGCCTGAACCTGTCTAAGTCCCTCCGTCTTCGTGTTACCATTGAGCTCTTGGTCCTGAGATCCCCGTTGTGAAACTCTACCGCCGGGTACCCCCTAGTGGACTTGCCGGAATAGTAATCCGACAATCATCGACGTACCAAGCACATTGAGAACGACATCCACTTAGTCCACGAGAAGGTGGCCTTGGGTGAAGTCTGTGTTCATCATGTGCCGTCACAGTATCAGTTTGTTGATATTACGACGAAGGGTTACCTGTTCAGCTGTTTCAGGATTTCAGGTCCAGTCTTCGTGTTCGCTCTCCTGACGCTTCGATTGCAGGTGGGAATTGGGCATGTATAGGCTTGTATATTGTGTATGTATATACTTGGCCCATATTGGGCATGTACAACTTGTACTCCAAGCCATCTGGCCTATATAGTGAAAGGTTACCCCCCCCCCCCCATTAGGCTGTGCGGTGTTCCCCGTCTCTCTGTACCTCTCTACACTAGTTTTAATTGTGCATATTTCTATTTGTGGGGATCTTAGTTTGTTGAGTTGGAATCTGGGGTGGTTCATGGCTGTTTGCCTAAAATTAGCTAGAGAACGCCATTTTGCGATTCTTGGCTGTTTGCCTAAAATTGTGCATATGTATTGTGCCGACGCTGTTTTAGCTTGCCTGAATCGTGCATGTCTAAGAGAGCTCCTGCTGCTGCTCGACTATTGTAGTCATGTTTTTTTGTTGGACTACTGGCAGCATGTCTAACAGAGCTCCTGCTGTCTAGCTTGCATCATGCTCCATTTCAGTTCCGTAGCTACCATATCTAATTTAAAACCATTTTTTCCCAATACTTGTCATCTCATACAAGGCTTGATTATCGGTTATTCATGTGCCTTGTAACTTTTTCAACATTTTCTAAATTTCCTGGTATTTAAATTTGCTGAATTGTTCATTCAAGTTCCAGAACTTGTTGACAACGCAATTCCTCGTTTGTCTCAACT
Organism: Panicum virgatum; assembly: GCF_016808335.1. Lineage (NCBI taxonomy): Eukaryota > Viridiplantae > Streptophyta > Magnoliopsida > Poales > Poaceae > Panicum > Panicum virgatum. The sequence continues at coordinate 23,286,075 of NC_053145.1, forward strand.
TTTTGTAAAGATTCCTCATTCTAGTTTCCAATTCAGTAGAAGTCAGAATTTTTTTCCCTAAAGCTTCAAGTTTTTTCCTCTCTATGAATTCATATCATAGAAGAAACAACCTTTTTTTACCCAAATCGTCTTGTCGAGTCAGCTGCTGGAAATAGCAGAGCACCAACTGTCAATACTTGATCAGCTTTTGTGTATGATCAAATAGAAATTAGTAATGTTTCAATGACTAATGGAGATGCACGTGCCACATGTGTTTTGAAAAAATTATTTAAAAATAATTTAATTACATGAACTGCTACAAAAAGTATATATGATCAATATATTGGATATAATATGATAAGTGAAGAAAATACTTAAAAATAGAATCAACACACATACTTATAAGAAAATACTTATATTGTATATACAAGCAACCATGCTACGGTTCATGAATTAAGATGGGATGTATGAATTATTAATAGTAATGCAGTGCCGAAAAGGACGAAATTGTTATTTCATCAAGCAAAACCAGCATTGCATTGTAACATCACTATGAATAATATTTTAAAATGCTACAATCTGTCATTTTATTTTGGCAAAATTTAAGATCTATATCATCCAAATTCAGAACACCAAATTGAATGTGTTGGCCGGGCACATCTTGGTACCTGGAGAAGAGTGTGCAGCAGTCGCAGCGATACTCGCGTGTGCCGCAGACTTTGTAGTGCGCCTAGTTTGCAGGAAACACAGTAGGAGAGGTATACCTCGGACAAGTGGCAGATGTCCTTTTTCGCGTGAGGTAGAAGTGACAGGATGTTCTGCATTAGATGCCAGTACCTGCGCGAAGCACGCATGCGTCAATCGAATTATTCACCACAGGATAAGAGTTACGACACTGCAAGGGGTGAAAACAGGGAGCACCCACCTGTACCTGATGAGGTGGGACCAGGTGATGAACACCTTCTCCTTGTTCCGGAACGGCGCCGCCACAGCCGCGGAGGCAGGCTTGGCGTCAGGGGCTATATGTCCTGAAGAGCGTGCTCCGACGCGAAGGGTTGGCACTCACGATCATGCACGCGTGGTTCGTACCTCGTACGTGTAGCTAATAGGAAGGAAATAAGCTGACCTGATTTGTTGCCAACGGATGTTGCTTGATTAACACATACATGCGGTTCATACGTGTAGCTAATATGAAGAAAATAAGCTACTCTAATTTGTTGGCAAGGGATCTTAATTGGAGCCAATCACAACATGCATGTAGGGATATTTATTTCCATTAACGCCGTGAGGTAGGAAAGGAATGAAAAAGAGGGGAAGAGGCTGAGGAGGCGGCGGATTTGTGGTGCAGGTGATTGGAAACATAAAGCAGTGGTTGCGGTGGGTTTGGGGGTGAGTTTAGGTGAAAAAAAAAGTTTTGCTTTTTGGACAAACTAGTGGAGGTGCACGTGCCACAAGCACGTGCTTAAAGAACAATTATAGTTAAAATAACACATGTTTAAAGAGTAATTATATTTTAAAATAGCATAAGACTCAAAATTGATATAACAAAGCAAAGTTGAATTACATTGAACAATTATTAAAACAACTAAATTATTTTTATATTAAAAATATAGCAATCCACTCCATTCTAAATCTAAATAATCCTGTTATGAAGTAGGTAAAAAAAGGAAAAAAAAGTTTCCTGCGTAAGAAAGATAACCTTAGTCCCTACTCAAACATTATTTGTAAAACCAATGAATCAAGATTATGTTACAAGCCACATTTACTAAAAATGATAGAATTTGAGCTAAACAATTACATACATGTCCGTGTCAAATGTATCCTTTGGGAAATAAATAAGAGAACACAGAATGAATTAACTTACAAGATTGTCAAATATGCACCTCCCATGAAATTCAGATAAAAAAAACTCTAGGGCTCTAGGCATAATTGTGATATCAACCGACTCAATTAATGTGTGAAGCTGAGGATGCTCATATAATCAACCACATATAATGTCCAAAGTAGGCAGTGAAATACATCAATAACTTGTTTATTGAAACCAAAGGATGCCCATGAAGATCAAATATGCTGCCTTTGTAGTGTTAAATCAGTGATTATTCCTCTTAACATATTTTTCCAATATGCATCTGTTCCTTCATTCACAATGTGTGTTATTATGCTGGTTGTGTACCTGTAATCAATGACCTTCCCTTCCCTTTGACCTTTAGAATTCTAGAGGTTGCGCAGGTCCAAGTGATTTCTTGGTTTCTCCTGCATTAGAGAATTCAGGAACACAATAATTGATCAAAGGATGCCACAACTGAGAAAGCTAATATGATATATGCAGCTAAGATTATGAAATGATTGCTCTGTCAATTGTAAAAGATATCTTTATATTTGAGAAAGATAAAACTACTTTGTATCACAGATAAAACTGAAATCAGCATCGTAAACAATGGTGAATGGTCGGAATTACTTAAATAAAGGTAGCTGAAAGAAAGATTTTTGGTGTACTTACACTCAAAATTCCAATCTCTAGCTCTGCCTGGAAAGAAGATCAATAGATACATCAATAATTCACATCTGACATCATTGCAAATGACTGAAACACAAAGTCATTTACTGACGGTAGAGAGGAACAAAGAGGCAGGATATGCCCCTGGAAGGCTGGAACTCAAACTCAACCTTTCAAACAATTGCACACACACGACATTAGCTTTTAGATCTAGCAACAAAGCACTCAAATACCTCATCTATCACAAGGAAGCTGAGAGCATAGGGAACATGGCTAGCACACAATTAAGGGATGAATCAATAAGAAACTTTGAAGGAACCCACCTGTGAGCACCCAGCAAGGACTAATTCCTTCTTTGTCTGTTATTCACAAACCACCCATGCAAAAAAGAGAAACCATAATCTTGTTGTTGACAACAATCCTAAACATTGTGCGAAAGATACTTGTCCTAAAGTGAAAACAATTCTAAACAACTGAAGTGTGTTCCTACCTGAATCTCAGCATCCAAAGATATGTTTTCATATATTGTAACAAGATTACTATTCTTTACATTCTTAAAGGAAACAATGTGCCCTGGAGCATACAGTAACTAATGCCATACTCCCACAAACTTCTTGAGCTCACCAATCTTCATCGATTTCAATCGAGAATTCACATACCAACCACACCAATAACACCAATTTTTTTTAAGGCACATGCTGGTATATCTGCAGGATGGCTGCAAAGACTTTCCTTGCTTGGGATTATGGAGTTGATGCAGTGCTGGCACTTTTGATCATTTATAAATCCTAATCATTTTTTCTGTTTTCTATTTATTTGTGTACAGATTACAGAGTACATACATATGAAGAACTAACCTGTAAAGGGAAACTTTGCCTGCCCCATTTATCTCCTGCCAGTAAAAATTGTAATCACCGCCAGGGCCTAGGGATGCTTGATTCATTTCTTTTTAAAAATAAGTGTTAATAAGTAGAAGCATCATTACTCCATAGGTGAAGAAGTATTTATCATCACAAAACTTTACACGTATTAAATCTAGCATTTCTAATTTATACGTCAGTTTGTCAAGGGCGTCAATACCCAAGACAGCAGGACCCCGGCTACGTAGCTCGTAGTCGCGGCGGGTAACGGCGTTGGGGTTTTTGCCCGGCTGCCCAATGGTGAAGGAGGGAGACTAGAGAGAAGAGAGGGAGGATTAGGGTTTATGATTCTTGATTGATCTCACAATATCCGAATACATCTAGATATAGGCACGCAGGCCTTTGCCAAACAAAGGAACAAACTAAAAGGAAAGTCCTGAAATCTAGCCACTGATTGTTGAGTTTGTTGCAGCCGCCACCTGATCGCCTCCTTCTGCACGGCGCATGTGGGCCCTCCGCTGATAATGGCGGCCCCACAAGACATCTCTCCCCCCCTCAACAAGCAGCTCGTCCTCGAGCTGGAAGGATGGATAGCACTCGAGCTGTCAACATCTTCCCAAGTAGCCGATGACGGTGGTTCACCTTTCCACTGCACCAAGATTTGGCGAACACCCCTGGCGAGGCAGGCACGCACCGCGCGGTCAGGCTCCAGGACCATGGCGCCATTGTGTGTAGGCGGCAAGGCCGGCGGTGCAGACGGAGGAGCGCCCACATACTTCTTCAGAAGACCCACGTGGAAGACGTCATGAAGTCGCGCACCCGGGGGTAGCTCAAGGCGATAAGCCACCTTGTTGATGATGGTGGAGATGCGGTACAGGCCATAGAACCTGGGATGGAGCTTCCCTTTGACGATCCCCTGCAGTGACGCCGGCGCGCGATGTCGGAGGCGAAGCCAAACCCAATCATCCACACAGAACTGGACCGCACGATGGTGCTTGTCGTAGAAGCGCTTGTAGACAGCTTGTGCTTGCTCGAGGCGAACGCGGACGTCGGGCAGCAACTCGTCGCTTTCCGCCATGTTCTGGGCGACCGCCACCACGCGTGTCTCGCCGGGTTCGTACGAACAGATGGAGGGCGGGTCGCGGCCTTAGGCGATGCGGAACGGCGTGTCCTTGAGCGCCGTCTGGAACACCGTGTTGTAGACGTACTCCGCCCACGGCAACCAACGCAGCCACTGCCGAGGGCGATCTCCCGTGAAGCAACGGAGGTACATGACGATGACTTTATTGGCCGCCTCGGTCTGCCCATCAGACTGTGGGTGGAAGGCCGTCGTCATGTGGAGCTTGGTCCCCGTGAGCCGCATGAGCTTCTTCCAGAAGACCGATGTGAACACTGGGTCACGATTAGAGACCATCAACTGGGGAACTCCATGGAGGTGAACCACCTCGGCGAAGAAGACATGTGCCACTGATTCCGCGGAGTATGGATGAGCCAGCGGAATAAAGTGACAGTACTTACTGAACTGATCCACCACCGTGAGGATCACCGACTTGCCGCCGACCCGTGGTAGAGCTTCAACGAAATCAAGGCCAACATCGGCCCAGACAAACGTCAGCACCGAAAGTGGTAGTAGAAGACCCGCCGGGTGGAGATGCTCTGACTTGTGGCGCTGGCAAGTGAGACAGGCGGGCACATAGTCTTGTACTGTCCGGCGCAAGTTGGGGGAGTGGAAGTCGCGCCGGAGGCGATGAAGGGTGCACTGAACGCCCTCATGACCGTCGTCGTGCACCGCGGCGAGGACCTCCTGTAGTAGTGGCGAGGCCGGCGGGATGTAGAGGCGACCCCGGAACGCCATCATGCTATCGATGAGGGACCACGGGGCCAGATGCTGGTCAGTGGCGATCTCGGCCTTGAGGGCGACCAGGGCTAGGTCTGAGGCCGACGCGAGGCGCAGACGGTCGATGAAGTCGAACTGGGGCCCCGAGATGGCGAGGAGTCCCGCGTCGTCAGTGTCCCGGCGAGACAAGGCGTCAGCGACCATGTTGGAGCTCCCAGCCTTGTACTCGACGGTGAAGTCGAAGCCGAGAAGCTTGCCCACCCAATGATGCTGCGGGATGGTGGCCAAGCGCTGGTCGAGGAGGAACTTAAGGCTGTAGTGGTCCATATTCACCACAAAGCGACGTCCCTAGAGGTAAGGGCGCCAATGCCGGATGGCGAGGATGAGGCCAATTAGTTCCCGCTCATACGCCGCCAGGGATCGGTGGCGAGGCGCCACAGGGCAGCTAAAGAACGCCACCGGGTGCTGGTCCTGCAGAAGAACAGCTCCAAAACCGTAAGTCGAGACATCACAATCCACCACAAAGGGCTGTGTGAAATCCGGGAGGGCGAGGACGGGCGCCGATGTGACGGCCGCCTTGAGGGCTGTGAAAGCAGCAGCCGTGTCGTCATTCCAGGCGAACCCATCCTTGCAAAGGAGGGCCGTGAGCGGGGCAGCGATCGTCCCGAACTCCTTGACGAACTTGCGGTAGTAGCCGGCGAGGCTGAGGAAGCCCCGCACCACGCGCGCTGAGCGCAGCTGTGGCCAGTCAGCGACGGCCTGTACCTTGGCCGGATCCATGGACACTCCGTCAGCCGAGATGACGTGCCCCAAGTAGGTGATGGAGGTGGCGCCGAACTCGCACTTGGAGCGCTTGACGAAGAGGCGGTGCTGCTGCAAGATCTCGAGGACGGTGCGGACGTGACAGAGATGAGCCAACTAGGAGTCGCTGTAGATCAGTATGTTGTTGAAGAAGACGAGGACGAAGCGGTGCAGGAACGGACGCAGAATGTCGTTCATAAGCGCCTGGAACGTTGCCGGCGCATTGCACAGGCCGAACGGCATCACCAGAAACTCGTAGAGGCTGTCGTGCGTGCGGAACGCAGTCTTGGCGATGTCGGCGAAGTGCATCCGGACTTGGTGATAGCCCGAGCGAAGGTCAAGCTTGGTGAAGAAGCGGGCGCGGAACAGCTCATCGAGGAGCTCGTCCACCACGGGGATGGGGTAGGCGTCCTTGATGGTGATGGCGTCGAGGGCACGGTAGTCGACGCAGAAGCGCCACGTTCTGTCCGCTTTCTTGACGAGGAGGACCGGCGAGGAGAACGCTGAGTTGCTGCGCCGGATGATCCCTTGCGCGAGCATGGCTGCGCACTGGCATTCCAGTTCATCCTTGTGCGAGGCCGGGAAGCGGTATGGGCGTACCACCACTGGAGTGGAACCAGGAAGGAGATTGATGCAGTGGTCCCTGGAGCGCGGTGGCGGCATGCCGGAGGGCTCCGCGAAGATGGCGGCAAAGTTGCGGAGGAGAGCCTCCATGATGTCGTTCCCCGAGTAGGACTGCAGGACCGGCGTAGATGGCCCTGCGACGCCAAGCCAGCGCACCCGACGCCCCTCATGCCAGAAGGACATGGTGCGCGCGCTGAAGCCCCACAAGATCGGCCTGAGCGAGGCCAACCACTGGGTGCCGAGGACGACGTCGTAGCCCGCCAGGGGAAGCGCGAAGAAGTCAGTAGTGAATGTCTCATCCCCGATGGTGAACGGAACGGCGTAGTACACCCCAAGGGATGGAACGCGTTCGCCATTGGCGAGCGTGACCTGCATCTTGGTCCGGGCGTGGAGTTGTAGTGTAGTGCGCTCGGCGGCGCGCTCGGAGATGAAATTGTGTGTCAATCCAGAGTCGAGCAATGCGAGGAGGGAGTTGTCGCCGATGGAGATGCGCATCTGCATGGTCTCGCTGGAGCGGACCCCGGCGATGGCGTGCAGGGAGATTTGTGGATCGTCGCCGGTGTCATCGGTTGGCTCCATGTCCTCGGTGTCGTCCTCCACCGTGAGGTCGAGAAGAAAGATGTGTTGGCGCCCACGATTGTGCCCATGCCCAAACTTCTCATTGCAGTTGAAGCACAACCCCAGACAACGGCGTTCTTCCATCTCGGCTTGGGACAGCCGCTTCACCGGCCGGCCCTCGATTGTCTGCGGTGGTGGCACAGCCGCGGGCGCCGGCGTGGTCGGCGGTGGTGCGGGAAGCGGCAACCGTTGCGGTGCGGGGAGGATGCCACGCTGGTTGGGGCGCGCCGACGTCGAGGCTGGAGCAGTCGGCACCGCGCACTAGTCGCAGAATTCCAGTTTGCGGGCGAGGCTCATGGCGACGGCGAGGGACTGCGGGTTGTGGATCTCCACATCGAGGCTGAGCGGCGGAAGAAGACCGGCGGTGAAGATCTGCACCTTCTGCGCCTCGGTGAGATGGCCGACGCGAGGCAGGAGGGCTTCGAAGCGGCTCTAGTAGTCGGAGACGGAAGCCATTCGCTTGCACGCCATGAGTTCGCCCAAAGGGTTGGAGCGGAGCGGCGGACCGACGCGCAGGTTCAGCAGCTCGGTGAAGCGTCGCCACGAGGGTGTGCCCTCCTCCTGTAGGATCTGCATGAACCAGAGCTGAGCATTGTCCTCCATGTTGTAAGATTCCATCCAGACTTGCTCCTCCGGAATGATGCGCTGCTGGGGAAAGTAGGACTCGCATCGATTTATGAATATGAGCGGATCCGTCTTGCCATCAAACTTGGGAAAATCGAGCTTCTGGAACCTTGGCGGGTGATCTTGATGGTGCTCGCCGGAGCCAGAGTGGTCACCACCTGACCACGTCGAGTGGGACGGCTTCTGCGCCTCATGGAGACGATGAATTGCTTGGGCGTTGGCCTCCACCGAGGCCTGCAGCGCCTTGAGGGACGCAGCCAGGGTGTCAAGCGTGTTCTGGAAGGCGTTGTCGTCGGCCATGGCGGCAGCGGCACGTGGAGAAGATGGCGCAGGGGTAGGGCTGGTGTGGGGTGATGGAGATGGTGGGCGGCTAGGCGAGGAAGGCCTGAATCGTGATACCAGGTTGTCAAGGGCGTCAATACCCAAGACAGCAGAACCCCTACTACGTAGCTCGTAGTCGCGGCGGGTAACGGCGTCGGGGTTTTTGCCTGGCTGCCCAATGGTGAAGGAGGGAGACTAGAGAGAAGAGAGGGAGGATTAGGGTTTATGATTCTTGATTGATCTCACAATATCCGAATACATCTAGATATAGGCACGCAGGCCTTTGCCAAACAAAGGAACAAACTAAAAGGAAAGTCCTGAAATCTAGCCACTGATTGTTGAGTTTGTTGCAGCCGCCACCTGATTGCCTCCTTCTGCACGGCGCATGTGGGCCCTCCGCTGATAATGGCGGCCCCACATGACACAGTTTAACTTTAATATTAGGCAAATATCAGTAAACCTACAAGACAAGATAATTATAAATAAAAAAATAGTTACTTTGAATAACTGCAAATAACCACCACGAACAATGTGGAGACGAGATGACAAGAAACTACGTAAATACAGAAGGCCAATAAGGCAATTACCTCTGCTCTGGTGCCTCTTTCCCCTTCAAACCGCATCCTGAATCCCATCCCAATGGAATAGCTGTTCTTTAATGACTCCATATACTGATCATATGGTATGATGAACTCTGAGGGGCCCATCCTTACAGTGACATTTAGAGATCAGACATAGGGTTTATTATATATCTTTAATTAGAGCAAATTGCAAGTTGCTATCTCATGCAAGATAACTATTCTACTCTTTCCCTCCCTTTGTTCATATGTCGTCGAGGCAGCACGGGCTCTGTCCTGTTCTCTTTTATGATGTCGGGCATCTTCAACTACACCAGGTTCTGTATCAACAATATTTGTGCATTGACAGGAGAAAAAACCGCACCGCAAATCATCACCAATGGCATTTTTGAGACAAGAAAACTACCTTTAGTATCATGCAGAGGATCCATCTGCACAGGCACATTGTACCGAGCCCTACGTGTGTATACATCAACGATGGATTATGATGGATTATGATCATGCAAGAACATAAAGAATGGTGGAAAGCATGTACAAAACCTCAGTTCGTGATATGAGCCGATTGGAGCTCACGACGTTGCCCTAGGTTGTGGTCGACGGTGCAGCGGCGACGCCGGGTTCGACCCTGCAACGGATGAAGCGGTGCAATGGATTAGCACACCAGCCATGCCATTTCAGTCAAAATCATATAATTTTAAAACTAAACTGATCTCATCACTTTCTTAGGCCACTCGAGGGCAAGCAATACTCAAATTTTAGCACTGAAAAGAATTAACCTATTTCATGAGTATCATATACCTTATACTAAGTTATTTTGCTATGTACAGCCTGAAAACCGAACTGTGCTAGATGGGCAGGATGATGCCAGCAGCGCTGCGATGGATGAAGCCAAGATTCGCTTTATATTTTGATAAGTATACTTAACTGTTCTAGGCTTCAAACATCGATCTGAAATTTTCGGTAAAGAAGATGTTAGAACACATATCTCTGTGGCAGTGCTGATGGGAAATTTAAAATGCTATCATGCTTCAATAATGCCTAACAGGTGGATTGCTTACATCTATTCAACGTAGCAAAAACATGCAACTTTCCTATTATCAGAAAATAGCCCTACATTCAGTATTAAAAATTTGTGGCATCTAATCTAATCAACGGAATTTAGAGTATATTAAATGCCATAAACAAGCCATCTGATTTGAAATCACATCACAACCATAGATAAGTTAGCTACAATAATCTATTAGTCTGAACCTCAAACAAAAAACTTACAGTGAGGAGAATATAGGAACAGATATGCAAGGTTCATGGATCAGGAAACGAGCCAGCGATGTCAACTGTGGATTAGTAGTGCAATGCTACTTAAGCACCAGTATCTTTGACAGTAGTGACATATGGGAATGGGACGGACCGACGTAGTGACAAGACCATAAAAAAATTATCAAACTGCAAGATCAGACAAACATCAGAGAAGAGTGACAAAAAAGGAAATTAATGGAATCTAGGTTAGATACAAGCAGCTTGTGAATCAAGCTGTGTAGATGGCACAAGTAATTTAGTTACCTACTACAAGCAGCACACCGACAGATTCAAAGTTTGATGTTTAAGCACTCCATCGAAAGGTAGAGAATAACAGAAATTATATAAATCATCTAGTACTCCACTTGATAGGATTCAGTATAAAAGGCCCTCACGAACTGCAACACCACATCTCAGGAATTAACAGAGCCCTTCCGGTAAGATTAGCCCTAATTACAAAAGCTAATCCAGTGGCTGCATGCAGGAGAAACAAAATTCGATCTAATCACTACCTAATGGAGGTCACGAACTCAGGATCCCCCCTGATCCCTTGCAGTAGTATAATTATTAGAATGCAGACAATGAAATTTAGTACCTGGTTGCTTCTTGTTTGGACAGATGGTCCTTGGCGACGCCCTTGTATGCTGGCCGCTGGTGGACAGGACCTTGATCCCGCAGCACTGGTGGCCTGGCCGGAGTTGGTGAAGATCACCACAGCATGGACATGTAGCGTCGTTGGATTGCAACCGGCAGCGATGGTCTGCGGCGCGGGTCGGCATCGTCGGGGACGGGGGAGCGGCGCGGGTCGGCATCGTCGGGGACGGAGCGGCGGCACGGACAGTGCGGATCGGTGACGCCGGACGCGGCGCGGATGGCGGCCACCTTGCTTCGCCTCGTCGGAACCGGGTGGCCAGTGGGGACATCTCAGCCTCCGACGTCCCAGGCCTCGATACACCTTGCGTAGGCCAGCTGTGACCAGGCGGACGGGCACGGCCACAGGCGACATCCACCTTGCATCGGCTCGCCGGGACCAGGCGGACGGTGTGGCCTCGGTCCTGCTGCCTGCCGCTCACCAGGCCACCAAGCGGAGCTCGCATCACCCCGCGAGCCATCGCATGCGGGGCTCGTCGGCACTGCTTATCAGCAAAGGCTGCATCCGCGCGCATGGCTTTTGTTGCCGCCGGTGAGATGAGATGGGGAAGGAAAGGCAGCCGAAAGGAAATGAATGGGAGGGAAGAATCGATTCCACGGATATTGCGAGAGAGATTGGAGAGAGCGGGCAGAGTGGGTACGCAGGCGGGTACATCATTTAGCTCGGTGAGAAAAAATCCTCAAAATAGGCGGAATCATTTTCTAGCACTAGCAAGCAAGATGCCTGTGCGGCACGCACGTGCTTTGCGTTAATACATATTAATGAAAACTTCAATATAATGTGTGTGTGAGTATGCATGTGTGTTTGAGCCCTAGTATCGGCAGCCGCAGCCCTTATGTGTTTGAGCGCGCAGTCGACCCAGGTGCTCAACTGAGTTCTGACATGATTCCCCAGTGTTCCTAGAAAAAAAATGGCCCAGTGCTCCTAGGTGCTTTTAAAAAAAATGGCAGTGTGAAGTAGCCAGTAGACCAATTCATTTTTACTATATAAAAAATGTCTGTGGCAGGAATTTTTTAATATTGCAGTAATTAATTTTCAATGTTGTGGCATGGAAAATTTTCCATCAAATGTCCCAGCAATAGCTCCGAATATTCAAATGTACCTGATGATCATGGAAAATTTTCCATCAAATGTCCCAGCAATAGCTCCGAATATTCAAATGTACCTGATGATCAGAGGTGCAAATGCCAAATGGGAACCAACAGTGGGAACTCGAAATCTGTGTGCAAAAACTAATGCATATACAAACACATACTGAAGGAGAAGAGACCAGAGAAGCCTGATGACATTTGCACGCAAAATCTTTACAATTGTGTTGCTACACATACGTCCCCACCCCCTCACCCTTCATTCACAAGAGCGACAAAATTTTCTATAGCTACATGTGTACACCTAGCCTCTGCAAAAAACCGGAGCACGCCCAGCTGCGCTGCGGTGGATCACCTATGAAACACTGGGTTACTTATTACAAGATCACACTATCTCAATGTATGTTGGCATCTGATCTGACCATAAACTGTACAGATCATCGCTTGCTCATGAAGACCTCAACTGATGTTGCTTCGGTGTAGGATGTTCTTATCCCACCTCCGTGCCCTCCCCTTCTCAACGAGAGCCTGTAGGACCTGCGGCGTGCCTTCGGCGTCCTCAATGTTTGGCAGCTTGATGCTGAGGTGAAACAGGGGGACGAAGGCCAAGAGGGAAGCCTGCAGTAACTAAAAGAAAAAATGGCTTCTCTCTCGCCTCTCCTCCCGGGCGACGCGTGGGTGATCTCGGGTGATCTCTGAAGATGGCTTCCTTCCATAATCAAGACCCTAGGTTTGTCTCCTTCCACCTCCTCGAATGGATCTTCCAGCTCATTTGGTTGGCAAGTTGGATTTCTCCCATGGATCAAGTTTCCAAAATGATGTTCTCCAACGTTTTGGAACCTCGGTTCACCACCCTTCCTCTTCTCCTTCTGGATCTTTCCTCCACCTTGCAACTTTCCGGCGCTACACCTTTCGGCTGACAGAATCTTCTATTAGTCATGCTCTGGCCTCTTGTCTTGAGGGTTCCCCGGCTGGTTTTCATGTCCAATTCCTTAGTGAAAGACACTTTCGCTTCTCAGTTTTTTGCAAGAAAGTCGGTTTCCATGTCTACGCTCTTAGACGTTTCATTGGAATTTCTTTCAATGTTTATTTCCACTTATGGAACAATGGGACTGCTCATTGGGAGCGAGAAAAACGTCTCTGGGAACAAGAACAAGAACAAGAACAAGAGTGGATCAAGGTTCTTTCTAAAAGGGGTAAACGTGCCAAATGTATCCCTTTCCCAAATAAGCCGGTTAAGAAGGTTAGCTTTACTAAACCTCTGGTTCAAGATGTTGCTAAGCCCAACATTCTTTTTGGCTCCTTTTCCGTCCCTGTGGATTCTGCACATATTCCTCTGAAGAAAGTTTTTGGATCTCTCAAGAATGATCCTGCTCTTCGTCCCTGTTCTTCGCCTACTGTTAATGAGCCGAGATTCTCGGCGCAGAGGAAGTACCTTTCAAATCCTCAGGTTCAAAATGTTTCAAAACTTTCTAGCCCAGATCTAGTTTCCTCGCTTTCCGTCTGTTCTCGCTGTCTGGGCCTCGGACACTCCTACTGGGCCTACTTGGGTACCATTCGTTGCAAACGTTGCTTTGCTTATGGGCACTTTGCAAAACTCTGTCACTGCTCACTTCGGCCCAAATAGTTTTGGAGGCCCAAGATCACGAAACCAGAAGCCAACAGTAATTGCTCCCCTGACTCTTCGCCTTCCATACACAGTAGTAATTCCCCGGTTTCGTCGCCTCCTACCAACAGTACATCCTCCGCCCAAGCTACAGAACCGAGCAAAAACCCCACCTCATCGCCGATCATGGCGAACTTCGTCTGCAATCCGCAGCCGTATCTACCTCAAGGAGCTCATGTTGAAGAAGGTTGGCACCGTCCAGCTCGCTCACGGATTGCATTGTGCGGGGAACCCCTGCGCCGGCATGAGGAGTACGCCATCATCATCTTGGAGCCGCACCCCAATGAAGATGAAGTGTTGGATCTTCTACGTGATGTGGTTGAGATGCTTGAGCAAGAATTTCCAGTAAGGGTCCAATCCTTCTTTCGTAACCCTCTTGGTCTTGAGTTAGTGCAACTCCAATCTGCTACACAGCGTCAGCTTTGATTGATCAGTCCCCCATAGCCTTTGGTGACCAGTCTGTTGTTAGGGTGGTTAAGCATGATGAGGCTCTTAATCTCAGGGCATGCCCTTATATTAGGCTTTGTAGATTGATGGTAGTCTGTTTTCCATTGGATTATCAAACCCTGGATTTCTTTAAGGCTGCAGTTGCAACTTTTGGTAGGCTTTTGGTCTGCCATGAGGGGACCAAGAAAACCAAAAGTTTCTTGGATTGTCTTGTGCTTAGCCCAGAGAGAATACCACACAGCTTTATTGTCCCACAGGGGTCAGTTTTGGGTGGGAATGGTCGATCTTGGACAGCACCTGTTTACATCATTGGAGGTCATTTTCCGATGCTTTCCCACCTGATGAGGAGCCTGTTCCCCTAAATGGTATATCACATCCACCTCAAGGACATGTGGCACATGCAAACCCAAATGTGCCTATGCAGTGGGTTCATGACTTAGCAGGTGCTGGTAATTTGCAGCTTGGTGATGTTGGTATTGGTCAGAATCAGGTAAATGATGCTATGCAAGAGCTCCACCCAAACAACCAGCAAAACTTTCAGTTTAACAATCAGAATAATAAGTGGAATAATTGGGATGAAGCTGCAGATAATGAGGACAACATGGATGTTTGACATGCCACAGGCTGATCAGGTTGAACCCATGCAGCACCCTATCAACCCCCAGGTCAGTTTTGATGTTTCGGGGTCCACAGCTTCATTCTATAGAGGATCAGGGCCTGCCATCCGTCTATCTGTTGAACAGATCCTACAAAACAGTAATGCACCCTCTTCAGCCACCTCAGAGGAAGTTATCTCAGAATTATCAGAAGTTCATTTGGACCTCCCCACCATACAGCTGCCAACCTTAACAGAAGGACAACTCTTTCTCTCTGTGCCTCTCAAGTCTATCCTAGCACCAAGTCTCAAAAGGTCTTGGGGCACTGCTTTCCCCTTCAAGCAGAATTAGTTTCAGTTTCCTCCAGCAGAGATGGAAGGCAAGGCCATTGTTACTACCAAACCTGTTCTGCATGTGGTTTTGCTTCATGTCTGGGCTTTTATTGTTGATATGCTCCTGCAAACTGCTAATTACAGCAATTCAGAACTCTTCTACCCTATGGAAGGAATTTTACTGTCAAAGGATATTCAGTTCCTTCATGACCAACCCCAGGAACCCAGGTCTGACAACAGTAACTCTGAAGATACTGCTGAACCACTTGCCAAAAATAACCTGCTCTCTGCTTTTGATGTGGCTGGGAGTCAACATGACAGTGCCTTCACTCTACCCCCTAGGCCTCCCAAAAATGTTGTTAGTATCCCCACCTCTTTCCAAGCTCAGGACAATGTCACTCCACTTGTGACAACATTGGTCAGAAGAAGCCCGAGACTGAACAAGCTTGATGGCTATCAGCACTGTCAGTATGCACCAATGGAAAAGATCCAGAAAAGCACAAGATGTCTCAAGCAACCAGCAACCAAAGCCAATTGATGAGTTGCCAGATCTTCAGGGCCAGGTTCCAGGTCCTATTCCTTTGCAGGTGCTCCAGGGCTGGGGGATTGACTGTGGTGTGCCACCTGAGGTGATCACCAAAGAAGCCCTACTTCAGGGATCAAACAATGATGACAACTAAGCTCCTAAGATGCAGGCCTGAGCAGGATGTTTTTCTTTCTGTTAATATTTGCTAGTGCTGTAAATAGTTAAACCTTAAGTCTTTTTCCACTTTTCTACTGGCCAGCTTATGCCAAACTCTACTGCATCAAGTGACAGATTCCCCCCTGAATCTTTCTCTGAGATCATGCTACTCTCTCTACTTAATGATCTTATCTGCTTGTTGGACTGCTGTGTGGTTTTTCTTCTTTTGGCTGGGTCTCCCACTTAAAACCCACTCTTCTTCTTGGCTTGGTCTAGTCACCAGACCTTTCAATATACTGTCTAGCTTTTGGTTCCATTATGAATGCACGTAACTAGAATATTTTATATTGGAACATTCGGGGAATTAATGACCACAGAAAGTGGGATGCAGTAAGAGAAAAGATCAACGAGAGTGGGTGCTCTATTGTATGCTTGCAGGAGACAAAGAGGGAGACTTTTGACACCCATTTCATTCGCCAATTCATCCCAAAATGCCTTGACAAGTATGATTTTGTACCCTCCACTGGGGCCTTGGGTGGCATTCTAGTGGCCTGGAATAGTAGTCTCTTTTCTGGAAATCTGATAGATACTAAACAGTTCGGTATCACTATAGAATTCACGTCGATTCAGAATTTGCAGAAGTGGAAGCTCACCACAGTTTATGGTCTTGCCAAGAACCTTTAAGATCAAACTTCATAGACTGGCTTAGAAATCACACTATCAATGATGATGATAATTGGTTATTTCTGGGAGATTTCAATTTCTATCGCTCTCTCTCTGATAGAAATCGGCATGGTGGCAACTTACCAAATACTCTAATTTTCAACGATATGATTGGACACCTAGGCTTAGTGGAACTGCCCCTCAGGGGCCAAGCTTTCACTTGGAGTAATATGCAAAATGATCCTTTACTTGAGTAGCTAGATTGGTTTTTTACCTCGTTTAATTGGACAACAAGCTTCCCTAATACTATGGTTTTTCCACTTGCAAAAAATAACCTCTGATCATATTCCCTATAAAGTGGCTATCAGCACATCTATTCCAAAGGCTACCATCTTCAGGTTTGAAAATTACTGGCCTGATCACCCAGGGTTCTATGATGCAGTACAGAGGGGCTGGAACATGCCTGTTAGAAATTCTAGAAACTCTGCAACAGTGTTAATAGGGAGACTGAAAAATGTAAGACAAGAGCTTAAGACCTGGAGTAGAGGGATCTCAAATTTAAACATTCTTATAGAGAACTGCAATAAGGTATTACTGTTCTTTGATACTCTAGAAGAAATCAGATCACTCTTTGCTATGGAAAATAGCTTCAGACTGGTAATTAAGGAGCATCTGGCCAAACTTCTTCATTCCAAGAATATCTATTGGAAGAAAAGGTGCACAGTCAACAGAATACGCTTTGGGGATGAATGCACAAAGTTTTTCCATGCTATGGCCACTGTATCCTACAGGAAAAACTCTATTTCACAGCTTCAAAATGAGGATGGGGTACTAATCTCAGATCATGATGGAAAGGCAGCTTTACTCTGGACAGCTTACAAAGACAGAATGGGAGTCTCCTCAAATCCAGTTATCAGATTTGATCTTGACAGACTTATTCAGGTCAACTTTGATTTTTCCAGTCTCATTTTGCCAATCTCAGAGGAGGAGATTGATAGAGTAATTAAAATGATGCCTTTGGATAAGGCTCCTAGCCCAGATGTTTTTAATGGATGCTTTCTGAACAAATGCTGGCCAATTATCAAGGAAACATTCTATGATCTCTGCAAAGATTTTTATAATGGTACTCTGAACCTGGAAAGTATCAATAGCTCATTCATCACACTAGTCCCAAAAATAAGCAACCCTGAAACAGTTAATGACTTTAGACCCATCTCTCTCCTCAACTGCAGTATTAAACTCCTAACAAAGATCTTAGCTGAAAGGCTACAGGCTATTATTTTAGAGTTCATACATGCCAACCAATATGGATTCATTAAAGGGAGGATCATACAGGACTGCTTGGCTTGGAGCTTTGAATTCATCCATCAATGCCATCAGAGCAAGAGACATATTATCATTCTCAAATTAGACTTTGCTAAAGCTTTTGACACTATTGAACACTCCACTATGATAAGTATGATGGCACAGCTTGGTTTCCCTGATTTGTGGCTAAATTGGATGGAAAAGTTTTTCTCCTTAGGTTTTTCATCAATCCTACTTAATGGGGTCCCGGGTAAACAGTTCCACTGCAAAAGGGGTGTGAGGCAGGGTGACCCTCTCTCCCCTCTACTTTTTGTGTTAGCTGCTGAATTACTGCAATATGTTATCAATGATGCCTGTCAGCAAGGACACTTGCAACTACCTCTTCCACAACCCACTGCAGATTTTCCAATTGTACAATATGCTAATGATACACTGATGTTAATGCAAGCTGATGAGGATCAATTGCATCACCTGAAAGGCATACTGGAGGACTTTGCCATTTCCACAGGTCTAAAAGTAAACTACAGTAAATCTTCTATGATCCCAATTAATATTTCTGCAGATAGAGTACAAGAACTTGCTGCTGTCATGGGTTGCCAAGTAGGCTCTTTACCCTTCACCTACCTTGGATTACCAATGGGAACAACTAAACCAAGAATGTCAGATCTTACACCCCTTATGGATAGAGTGGAGAGAAGACTTTCAGCCTGTTCTTCCTTGCTCTCTTATACAGGCAGGTTACAAATGATAAACTCAGTTATAACCCCAGTCACTACATATGCAATGTGTACAATCAAGCTCCCTGTTGGTGTCATTGAAAACATTGATAGGGCCAGAAAACAGTGCCTGTGGAGAGGAAACAACCAGTCCAACAAAGGTGGAAACTTAATAGCTTGGCAGAATGTTCAAAAGCCTAAGGTTAAAGGTGGCGTGGGAATCCTTAACCTCAGACTACAGAATGATGCTCTTCTGTTAAAACAACTACATAAATTTTATTTGAATTCTGATATCCCCTGGTGTAAGCTTATTTGGTGGAAATACTACCAAATCCGAGTACCACATGCTACTAGAGAGGTGGGCTCCTTTTGGTGGAAGGATATTTTGAGGCTTCATACCATATTCAGAGGAATAGCTAGATGCATTGTTGGCAACGGTGCCACTGTCACTTTTTGGGATGACCTTTGGGCCAATGATATCCTCTTTGCAAAATATCCAAGACTTTATTCTTTTGCCAAAGACCAATCAATCTCAGTTAAGCAGATCATGTGCACAGCAGACATTTCAGAGATTTTCACCCTACCTCTCTCTAAGCAGGCAATGGAAGAATTAGTTTCTCTGCAACTTGACATTCAACAAGTAAACTATGATGAGGGCTCTAGTGATCTATGGACCTTCATATGGGGTAATGGCCAGTACACTTCAAGCAGATTCTACAAACTGGCCTTCAAACATCTACAAGTGCCTTGGTCTTTTCAATGGATCTGGAAATCTAAATGCACCCCAACACTCAGATTCTTTGCATGGCTCATCCTAATGGACAGACTTAATACTAGAGATATGCTCAGAAGGAAAAACTTTCATGTCCAACCAAATTATTTCTGCGTGCTTTCCAATGATCAAGTCCATGTTATCTAGTCGTCCGATTGGTCCATGGACCTCGATAATGGGCACTGATTAGGTTGGAGCGACTAGTTTTCTAGTCGTCCGACTAGTCGTCGCCTAATCGCGATTAGTCGTGCCGATTAGCTAGAAAAACGATTAGACATGGAATTTTCCTAGGCTGTTTTGTGTTGTGGGCTTGGGCCGGTGGTGGGCTGGAGAGGTGGCCCATTAGGTTTTAGGTATATAGAGGTATATCAGCTGCCCAGCGGTCCACCGTCCTCCACTAGTCCAGCCGCCCGACGCCCGCCGCCCCGCCCAAATCGTGCTGCTGCCGGCGGCTCCGGCTCTGCTCCGCCTCCCGACCCGCCCAAATCGCGCTGCTGCCTGCGGCTCCGCCTCTGCTCTGCCTCCGCCCCGCCTCTGCTCCGCCTCCACCTCCGGCTCCACCAGGCCTTGGGCGCTGACGTTCCTCTGCTCCGGCTCCCCCAAGGCTGCCACCACCACCAGCACCTGAAGATGAGCTCCTCTTCCTCCGACGGCAAGTGTTCTCCCCTCCCCTGCTCTGATCTGTGCTCTATTGTCTACTCATGCTTCTACTCCAGGGGCAGACCCAGCCAAGCCCCATGCCCCCTGGATTCGCCACTACTTTGCTCTGTGCTTCTACTCTGTGGTCTTTCCTCCCCTGCTCTGCTGTCTACTCATGCTCAAGCTCTGCTTCCCCTCTTGTTCTAGCTTCTTTCTCTCCTCTGCTAAGTGTTATGGGACAGGGATACATAGTTTTGGATAGTTCACAAATCATATCTCACAAGTAAGTGAAAAATTGACCATCATTGTTGTCTCCATGCTTGCTTTATATTAAGTACTATATAGCATATATATCATATTGGTCCTGGTATACATAGGATGACTATACAGACGACTAGGACCGACTAGGCTCGACTAATCGGCCTGATCGACGACTAATCGCGACTAGTCGTCTGATCGGTCCCATGGCGACTAGGTCCGACTAGACGATTTGAAAACATGGGATCAAGTAATGGAAGATGTGAACCATCTGTTCTTTGAATGTCCTTTCTCCACCTTATGTTGGCAGAAATTGGGCTTCGTTTGGGACACCGCACAGGACATCCACAGCAGGCTTGAACAGGGGAGAGCCCTTCTGAACCTGCCATACTATATTGAAATCTTTATCATTGCAGCTTGGGAAATCTGGAACATCAGGAATGGAAAGTTCTTTGAGGGAGCCCCGGTTAATTTACAGCTCTGGACCATGAGGTTCAAAGCACAGGTTATCCTCCAAATCAATAGGGTTAGTGAGGATCATAGACCACAAATTGTACAATGGTTGAACACAATCCTGTAATAGCTTTACCCTACCCCTTTCTCTTTCTCTTTCTCCCCCTGCCCTATAAGTATCTCTGTAACGCTACTATAATTATCTTTTAATACAAATGCACGTGTTGTGGGGATCTCCCCCACAGTTTTACTTCAAAAAAAAGGGACGAAGGCCGAGCTCGGAACCCTCGGCGAAGTCTCTCCATTGCTCCCAAAAATATTCACAATCTCCAGAGACCTATCCAGATGAACAACGCTCTTGAGGTGCATCTCTGTGTCAATTGACCACTGAGGGTCAGGAGGAACACCGACAAACTGAGGTGACCCTAGATCCACTAAATATGGACTTGAGACAAGCAAAAGCAGCTTTTCAGTTAGCATGAGGAACTTCCCAGGCTCCTTGAGTGTTTTGCACATGACAAATGTCTCCTCCTTTAGCCTACCACCATCAGCTCGGGAAAGCAATGATATGCCAATGGCTTCTTCCCAGGAGTACGGAAACAAAGGACGATCTCTGGCAACAGGCCTGGTGAAACAAACACGCAAGCAGTTGGATTCATAAGGGTTGCTTCTGTTTCTTATGCTTTGGGTAGTTCTACCTGTGGCTTCAAGAATGCTAGCCCTAGGCCGCGCCACAAGCCCAGCGGTTCCCATTGCTAAACCTGTTGAAACAGATATCAGTTGGTCAAAGATGGGAACAATAACAAATGAATGAGTATGCTTAATAGAATCACGGTACCTGAGGAAGAAGTTTCTGATGTAACAATATAATAGGTTGATGGAAGAAGCCCCATTTGTAATCAGGACTTCGCCGATCTTGGCGAAGGTGTGTCTACAATTTGACGTCTTCGTCTTTGGATGTAAAAAAACTGGGCGAAGCCCCTTGTACTTGATTTTTTGATTTCCTGCGTGTGATGACTTGCATCTTGCGTCTGAGTAATTAATTTGTTTGCGAAGCGCCACCCCCCTTTGCCTTGTGTATGGCGATTTTTTAGGGGTGCCCGATGTTGCAAGGACGCAACACTTGTGTTCGCGAAGTGCCACCCCCCTCCCCTACCCTTGCGTGCTGGAGGTCGGGGCGTACCAAAAATGTCAATGCGTTCTTGGGGCGTTCCTCCCAGGATTTTGAGGTACGATATGACAAAAAGTTAATGCACGTTCGTCGTTTCGCTCTGAAGGACTTTTCTTAGGGGGACCTTCGGCTCTTTAGCGCACATAGGTGGGCCTAGCCTTCGGCTTTCGCACGATAGGACTTTCCATGCCTTCGGCACTCCGCGCAGAAGGACTTTCCTGTAGGGGGACCTTCGGCGCTTTAGCACACATAGGTGGGCCCTAGCCTTCGGCCTTCGCACGATAGGACTTTTCATGCCTTCGGCGCTTTGCGCGAAAATGACTTTCCATGCCTTCAGCGCTTTGCGTGAAAAGGACTTTCACGTTGGAAAACAAGCGAAGTGAAGCCTATGGGTGCTGCAGGCCGTTTAGCTCGCGAGCCCTCGGCTTACATCTCCAAGTGTCATTCACTTGCAATGCGACGATGACTCCCCTCTTCTCTGTGACGAAGACGGATAGAAGTTTCGGCACCGTTTTGGATGTACGCAGTTATTTTTCCTGGGACCTTGTTTATATTTCACAAGGGGTTACGTAGGCTTGCCGCCTGGTTAAAAACCTCACACCTTCGGCAACCTATGAGATTGCATGAAGGATTCCCCTATGATGAAAAGAGTACGGGCCCTTGGGTACAAGATGCAAACTTGTTGCGAAGATAGAGCTTACAATGCTGGAGCATGTCCTTGTTCCAAGAGTACGGGTCTTCGACCCATCGAGTGTGCGAAGCCTGCAGGCTTCGGGTCTTGCCATCAAAGTGACCAGGAATGGTCCTTCCCACTTACTGTGCATCTTCCCCTTCATCTTGTTCTTCGGGACGCGACGAAGCACGAGGTCACCCTCTTTGATCTCCCTCAGCCTCACTTTCTTATTGCGCCACCTTCGGGTCTCCTCCTGGTACTTGCCAAGGTTGATAGCTGTTTGTGTTTTGATGACTTCGATTGTGTCGATCGTTGACTTCATGGAAGACCCATGCCGAAGCTCTTCTGGGGTCATTGCCTCTTTGCCATATAGGAGCTTGAAGGGTGTTATCTTTGTTGCCCAGATGACTTTCGGTAGTTCATCCACCCACTTGCCCTTCGGCTGTTCCGTGATATTTTTCTTGATGCCAGAGAAGATGATGCCATTGGCTCTTTCGACGGCTCCGTTGGATTGTGGGTGGTACATCAAAGCGAAGCACAGCTTGGTTCCTAACTGAGAACAGAACTCTCTGAAAGTGGTGTAATCGAACTGTTTGTCGTTTCGACGGTGACCTCCTTCGGGACGCCGAAGTGGCATACAATATTCTGCCAAAAAAACACTGTGGGTGTAAAGTCTCGGAGCACCTTGGCTTCGATCCATTTCGAGAAGTACTCCACTACTACTGCTGCATACTTGTAATTGCCCGGAGCGGTGGGCAGGGGACCGACGGTGTCGATGCCCCATCAGGCGAGGGGCCACACCGGAGGTATGAGGTGGACTTTGTCCGAGGGAAACTTGCTATAGTGGGCATGTTTTTTGCTATTGGAGCATGTGCGAACAACCTCGTGGGCATCTGCCACCGCCGAAGGCTAGTAGAAACCTTCGCGAAAAGCTTTTCTCACCAGGGCCCTTGTGCCAATGTGCGAAGATCACATGCCTGCGTGGATCTCCTGTAACAGCTGCCTACCTTCGGCTTGTGAGATGCATTTCAACAGTGGTGCACAGACACCCCCTCGATACAAGGCTTCGTTGATGATTGAGTAGTTGTGTGCCCGGAGGGACATTTGCTTTTCCTCCTTCGCATCCTTCGGGACGAAGTGTCCCCGAAGATAAGCCATTATGGTGGCTCTCCCGTCTTTGCTATAGATGGCGTTGATGAACTTTGTTGGCTCATCTGCACAATTGACTGAGCCATGCTTGAGAGTCTCAAAGAACACGCCTGGAGGTAGTGGGTCGCTTTCTACTGCAGCCTTCGCTAAGACATCTGCCTGCTTACTTTGCAGCCTGGGGAAGCTTCGGGGGCTGAAACCCAGAAAATATTTTTCCATGCTTCGCACCGCTGCCAGATACTTCGCCAACTCAGGCTTGAGTGCTCGGTAGGTTTTGCCGATGTGGTTCGTGATGAGCTCTGAGTCGGATTTGATGGACAGCCTCCTTGCTCCAAGTGCCCGTGCCTTGCGAAGACCTAGAAGCAGGCCTTTGTACTCAGCTACGTTATTCGTGCATCTGGCAAAATCGAGTCTGGTTGCATATTTGAGCTGGGTGCCCGAAGGTGCTGTGAGAACTGCCAAAGCCCCAGAGCCGTTCTTGTAGTATGCTCCGTTGCATTCCAATTGCCATATTGCCTTGATGATCGGAGTGCTCTGCGAAGGTGTTGCTGGTGTCCAATCGGCCATGAAGTCGGCGAGGACCTGGGACTTGATTGCGCTTCGCGGGACAAAGTCGATGGTGTGTGTGCTGCCAGTTGTGTTGCCCACTTCCCAATTCTTCCGGAGGCTTTCCTATTCTCAAACATGTCCCGAAGGGGAAAAGAGGTCGAGACCTTGATCTTGAAGCTCTGAAAGTAATGCTGAAGCTTCCGAGCCGCCATTACAACTGCATATGCCATATTCTCCATCTCCGAGTACAATTGCTTCGATCCACTAAGGGCTTCGGATATGAAGTATATTGGGAACTGCTTTGTTGTTCCCTCAGCCATCCTTTCCTCCACAAGTGCTGCACTCACCGCAGAGCTCGATGCGTGATGTGTAACACCCGGTTTATAAAAGAACATAAACCGAGCAATCATATACGTGCCAGGATCAAGTCACACGTATATACAACAGAATGAATAGTATATCACAGCACATATCACGAATAAGTCATAATAAAGCGAATTACGAATGTTATTTATTACATTAATGACAAAATGTCTGATACAGCGGAAGCGAAGTACAAATACGATAAAAGAACACTCCGAAGCTGAGCAGGGCGCCACAGGGACGTCGACTGGGAGACGAACACCTAGAAGTCCTCGTAGTCCTGGAAGCGCTGAGCGAACTCCCTCGCGTCGGCAGGAACTGAGCAGCAGTAGCGTAGCCAAGAGGAAAAAGTAGAGAAGAGGCAACAGTGAGTACACAACTTGTACTCAACAAGTATAACACAAACTATGAGGCTCTAAGGTTGGCTGACTCAACTGCATTAGCTTTTAGGTGTTGGCAAAATTTTATTAAAGCTATTTACTACGAGTTGATGAATTACCTTTAACCCAGTTACATAGTAATTAATCAAGATTAAACATGTTACTACTGAGAACCAAACCGAAACCAAGCCACCAAGGTAACCCCGAGAGACACCCCCTCGTCGGAAGGAGCTAACCCCACTAATCAAAAGGAGGATCTGGGCCGCTCATGACCGTGAGCACGGCTAGTATACCAGTTTTACACTCTGCAGAGGTTGCACATCTTTACCCACAAGTCGTGAGCTACGCCAGTTGTTCATCACACTTCCTTAGGTGAGATGACTAGCAAACTCACTACGAGGCTGTTACAAAGGACACGTTGGTAAGGTGTAACCGCTAAGGATTCAGTCAATGCAACGATGGGGCCCACCTCGAGGGGGTACAAGACAACACAGACCAGCCTCGTAGCGTAGGGACCATTGAAGCTCGACTCCCCTCTTGCCCCGCAGGTAAGTTACTCCCGAAACAAAATGGCCTAATTAGTAAGCCAAGACCGTCCCATTCCAGTCTTGTGGTAGCGCTGTTGTCCCAGGTTGTCGCTCTATGAACCGGTCCTTATGGAGAGTGGCCAACCCAGCAGTAAGCACCGTGCTGGCCCCCTAAACCATGTTTCTAACAAAACCAATTTTAACGAGACGTGAACCACTCAAGCCACACAGAGGGTCACTCTCAGAATTAAGTTGCATATACCATTAATCAAATTAATTAAAAAGGACCAGAGTGTGTTATAGCGCAGCAACCTAGCACAACTAACCAAAATGCAACCCAAAGGTATATATAAAGGATATAAAGTGGCTAGGAAAGTCCTTATAGGCATACAGTATTAAAATGTTGTATGAAAATGTATTTAAAGGTGATAGGTGGTGTTCATGTTATACTTGCCTTCCTCGTACTACTCCTACTGCTGCTCAAAGTGCTCAGAAGACTGCTGCTCTGGGTACTGGTACTGGGGCTCCTCCGGTAGCTCGACGTCTACTCACGAACACATGGCCAAAACGAGGCACAACAATAAGCATACAAGCAAACACTGGCAAAAACTAAGAAATAGTACATCAATACATAAAAAACTAGGCTAAAACTATTCTACGCGTTACAATGATCGCGTGGATATAAAGAACGCCTAAAACGGAGCTAAAACGCATAATCTAGGCTAAAAACAAGGTTCAGGGGCTTAATTGCAAGAAAACTAAGGTTCCAGGGGCTTTTCTGCAAAAACCGAGGGCCTAAACGTAAATAAAAATTAATTCTGGGGTCTAACTCGCAAATGGACAGGGGCTGGACGGCGGGTTCAAAATTAAAGAAGTTCGGGGATCTAAGTGTTAAAAACTGGGCCTGGATGTAATTATTTTTCAACACGCTAGGACTGCGGGTTTATTTCAATAAAACCCAGGGGCTCTTATGCGAAACCGCCAGGGCGAACCGGTACGTTTAGATCTGGGCGCTTGGATCCGAATCGGGTGGCTCAGATTCGATGGGCTTGGATCTAATCGTGCGCGTTGATTCAGGATCTGGCGGCTCAGGGTGAAAGGGCGCGCGGGCGGCGGCGGGACTCGCCGGCGGCGCGCTCCCGCGGCGGCGCACGGCCGGAGAAAGCGTCCTGGGGGCTGCAGGGCTCTGCTTGGGCTGGGGTTTGGCCGTGGAGGATGCTCGTGGCACGTGTAGTCCACCTGAGGTGCGGGTTGGGTCTGGGGAGGTCCGGAGCGCGGAGTTCATCGGCCATGGCGGCTCTGGACGGCGAGACCTCGCCGGAGCAGGCGGTTCGATGACTCCCGGGGGCTACGGCTACCAAAATTTAGCGCGTAAAGATAGGGCGGACCGGGATGTGGCTCACCGAGGGCGCGGGACGGTCGGGTTCGCAGCGCAAGGGGTTGACGGTGTGAAACGGCGGCGAGGTCGACTCGGTGCTTCGCAGAAGTGGACGTCGAGGTGTGCTCCGGCGTCCTGGTGTCCTCGGATCGGTTCGTGAAGATCCTGCGAGGGCGAAAAGGGGGTCAGCAGGCATGGAGCGGCAACAGCGGCATGGGATTGCAGCAGCGGTCGAGCTCACCGGCGGCGCTGCACAGGAGAAATTCCCGTGCTGCAGGGCCTGGGAGTCGCGAGAAAGGGCTCGGTGAGCTTCGGGGCGTCGATGTGGGGCTAAGGCGGGGGTTTGTGGGGGCCGTGGTGCAACGGGGAGGTGTGCTCGCAGCGGAGCAGCGGCACGGCGGGGCGATGAGAGTTAGGGTTTGGGGCGGCGGCTGCGATGGGGATGAGGCGCAGAGGCCGCGGGGTGCGATATAAAGCAGGCGGGCGGGGTCTGGGCGTCCGTGCCGTTGAGCACGCGGGCGAGGATCTCGCCGGGGATCACGGCCGGTTTCCGTTGCACGGGCGAGCGACTCGGGAGGGGGACGGATCTGCCATGCGGGCCCGGGCTGTCAGCGGCCGAAGCGCGCGGCGCGGGGCGACACGGGCTGAGCGGGGAGGGCGCTGGCAGGTGGGCCTGCGGGTCGGGACGCTGACGCGGAGCTGGGCGTGGCGTGCGTCGCGGGCTGAGCTGAGGCACTGTGCTCTGGGCCGAACTGAGGGGGGAAAGAGGGAGTGGGCCGCGCGACTGGGCTGCCCCCGGTTGGGCCGAGCGGGAAGGAACGGGCTGGAATGGAGTATGGGCACGGGCTGGGCTTGGGTCTTTCTTCTTTTCTATTTCCTTCTTTCTAATTCTAAAACAATCAAACACATTTGAATTCAAATAAAATTTGAATTCAAACCACACTCAAATGAGTAAAATAAATGCACCAGCATGAATGCAACATTAGAAGTAAACCTATGATGAAATTTTAATTGCTTATGAAACAAAATTAAATTAAATGCAAGGCTAAACACAATAAACCTTAGAAAGTTTAAATAAAGCCAATTAAATTTGTTAATAAATGCTGAAGTTTAAATTAGGGTGTTACATGATGTATATAGCAACAGCTCTGCCCCCGGCGAAGAGCTTCTCATGACTGCGAGGTTCTCCAAATACTGCTTGAGGTCTTCGGAAGCCTTGTCTTGTTCCGGTCCCCATTGGAAATTCTCGGAGCCCTTCAGTACCTTGAAGAAATGGAGCGACTTCTCTACTGACCGTGAGATAAACCTGTTCAGCAAAGCCAGCCGGCCTGTCAACTTCTGGACCCCCCCTCTTCATTGTTGGTGGCTGCATTCTTCTAATGGCTTCGATTTTTGCGGGGTTTGCCTCGATGCCTCTTTCTGTGATCATGCAACCCAGCAGCTTCCCTCGTCTTACACCGAAGACACATTTCTCCGGGTTTAGTTTGAGTCCGTTCTTGTGGAGGTTGGCGAAGGTCTCGCGGAGGTCTGAGATGTGATCTTCGCGCTTCTTGCTGCGCACGACGACATCATCGACGTACACTGAAATGTTTCTGTCCAGCTGAGTCCCCAGAACTGCCCTGATGGTTCTATTAAAAGTGCATCCCACAATATGTGCCGAAGGGAGTCGTGAAACTATTCTTCTATTTGTCGGATTTCTTCATGAAGATCTGGTGGTAACCCGAAAAGCAATCCAGCATGCTCAACATCTCCGACCCCGCTGCCGCATCCACCAGAGTATCAATGTGAGGCAGGGGAAATTCATCCTTCAACAGAACTTGTTGAGGGTCATGAAGTCGATGCATATCCTCCAGCTGTCGTTTTTCTTCGGGACCATGACTACGTTGGCCAGCCACTCGGGGTACTGCACTTCGCGAATGACATCCACATCAAGCAATTTCTGGACTTCGCCCTAGGCTGCCTTCTTCCTGTCCTCAGACATTGTCCGAAGGCGTTGCTTTCGAGGCTTGACCTTTGGGTCAACCCTTAGAGAGTGCTCCATGATTTCTCTACTGACCCCTCGCAAGTCCGAAGATGACCATGCAAACGTCCTAATTGTTCCTCAAGAATTGGATTAGTCTGGCCTCCTCGGCTTCGTCGTGCCCCTTGCCGATTGTTACTGTGCGATCTGGGACATCTTCACAGAGTGGTACCTTCTTTGTGTGTTCACCCGGCATAACCCCCTATGCCGTGTGTACTTGCTCGAACTTGGAGGGCTTCGTCTCCTCTTCTTCTTCTTCTTCGGCATCAATTGCATGCACATTTTTCGTTGCGCATGTTGCATTGTCTTCGCACCTCCTTGCCTCCTCCTGGTTGCCGAGGATCGTGATGACTCCTCTGGCTGTTGGCATCTTCATGCAGAGGTATGCTTGATTGATGACTGCTGTGAACTTGATAATGGTTTTGTGACCGAAGATGGCATTGTATGGGTAGGTAATGTCTACCACATCGAATGTTATGAGCTTCGTTCTCTGGGTGTTCCCTTCGCCGAAGGTCACGTTCAGTTCGATTTTTTTCGAGCGCTTCAATTTTCTTCCCTCCGAAGCCAATGAGAGGGGGTACTGGGATTTATGTAAATTTTGTTCTGTCAACCCCATCTTCACAAAGCATTACCAAGTGATAATGTCTGCGGAGCTGCCGTTGTTGACGAGGATCCGACCCACGTCATTTCCGACGAAGTGCTTGGAGTTCTTGCTGATGTTGGCACAGATGACGAGGGGGGCGTTGTGCGGGTAGTGTTGAAGTCTAAGGTCGGCTTCGGAAAACGTGATTGGGACATAGGACCAAGGGGTGCGGAAGTGCTTGCCTTTGCACACATGTGAGACCGTGTGGAGGTATTCTTTCCTCTGCCTCTTCGTCTCATGTACAGACTCGTTTGACCCACCGGAGATGGTGTTAATAACATTTACCATGCCTCCGGCGGGGTCATTGGCTCTTTTCGGGACTTGACCTGGTTCTAGCTTCGGTGGTGCGGGAAGGTAGGTGGGAGCTTGTGGTGCAGGTGGTTGCTGCCATGCTTGCTGTGGCGCTAGAGGGATGGGGGCTTGCGGAAGTTGGGGTGCCGAAGGGGCTGGAAGGGCTGGAGGAGTGTATGTGGGGTTATAGTGGAAAGTTGGGAAGGATGGGGGAAGTGTGGGGTACGCCAGAATCCAGTGAGGCTGTTGCGAAGGCTGGCACTGGTTAGGTGGAGGCAGGCCTCGCAGCTGATTGTTGTGGGTGGTGTAGTTGACGGGCTTCGACGGCTGGGTGTTGGTACTTCGGTCGAATTCTTCTTTCTTCTCCTTGACGAGGGGGCAGTTGCTCGTCCAATGCCCCTTGTCCCTGCCGTGGATGCAGCAGTATGGGACTTTCTTCCTTCGTCCGACGTTGTCTCCGCGGCCGCGGTTGGTGTTACTTCGGTCGCTCCTCCCTCCTCTGTTGTTTTGAGGCTGGGAGTCGCGCGCTCCGTCGCCAGAGACCGTGTTCACAGCCTTCGGGGTCTTCGCTTGCTCAGCCTGGTGTGACCTCGATAGGTCACGGTTCCGCGCCCTCTGCTCGTTCATCTCTTCAAGCCTTCGCCGCTTGCCCTTATCCGAGATGCAATATTCTTGCATTATCTCGAAGAGCCTATTGATGGTCTTCGGTTTGCGGCTCTCAAGGTACTCTCCGCACAGGCCGAGGCTTAGTCCCGCAACCGCGGCGCCAATGATGGTTTTCTCCACCACGTCTAGAGCCCTTGCACGAAGCCTGATGAGGCGATGTAGGTACTCTTGTAAGGTGGAGCCTCCTTGCTTCAGATTGTGGAAGTCACATGAATTGATTTCGTCAGGTTTCGGCGCCCGGAACGCAGCAGTCAACTCTACGCGAAGCTGGTCCCAAGCGCGGATGTGGCTGTTTGGAAGGTTTGAGTACCAGTGTTGTGCGAGGCCCCTCAAGGAAAGAACAAGGGCCTTGACCTTGTAGGCGGCGCCTCCTCCGGTTGCTTCGACTGCTACTTCGTACTTGAGGAGGAATTCTCGAGGGTCGGAGTCTCCGTCATACTGTGGGAGAATGGCCGGGTTAAAGCGTGGCGGCCACTGGAGCACTTCGAATTCCACCGAAAGAGGGGTGCCGAGGCCTCCTTGGTGTGGCCGATGCTGCTGCTGCATCACTATTGTAACACCCCTGTGTTAATCGTACTCGCTAACCACGTGTTTAATCGCTAATCTTGGTTTAAGCGCGTCATTAGCGTTAACCGAGTTTGTGATTTAATCTTTGTCTCAGTCGTTTTCGATCTCGTTTTTGTCCTTGATCGGAGCTTCGAATCAACTTTCGCCCAAAATGAAAGTTGTAGATCTTCTTTTCCTCTATAACTTTTGTTTTGGCCAAATTTCATGTTCCCATATGAAATTTAGAGTTTCAACTGTTCAAATTCGAGCCAAAATCATTCAAACGAGTAAACAGTGCTTCTCCTGCTCGTCACTGTGAACCCGACGCCCATACCGCCGCTGTGGTCGCCGGCGAGCGCGTCCACGCGTCGGCAATCGCGCCCGACGCCGCTCTTCACCTTGTGTTGCCTCGAAGCTTCCTGTCCGGTCCATCCTTTTCCCCTTCCTTGCGCTCGCGCGGAGCTAGGTCGAGCTCCAGCGAGCAGAACCGAGCGAAGCCGCCGCCGCTCGTCGCTCTGGCCAACCTTCGCCGCCCCACCTCAATCCGTTGCACTCCGAGCCACTGCACCTCACCCCGGACCTCCTCCGCCCATCCACGACCGCGACCGTGCTCAAACCCGGCCGAAATCAAGCCCCAGACGCCGCCCACCATCGCTGTTTCCGTCAAGCTTCGCCATCGCCGTCGAGCTCCTTTCCCCGGCCATTATCCGCCCCAAATCGACCCACGGTGAGCTCAATCGCGCCCTCCTCTATCTTCCCGACTCTTTCCCCGTTGGAATCCGCCACCACGGCCGCTGAGTCACCGCCGCGCCGCCGCGGACGCGCTGAGCGCCGCCCGCGCGCGCCGCCGGGGCTCCCTGCTCCAGCCCGCGGGCCCCTACTGCACGCCCCGCAGCCGCGTGGCCTCACCGGAGCTTGCGCCGCCCCATCCCGCGGCCGCCGCAAGCTGCCGCCGCCGGAACGCCGCAAGCCGCCGCCGCTCTGTTCCCGCCGCCGCACACCGCGGGCAAAGCCCGCGCGGCTCTGGGCCGCCCCACCGCGTGCGCCGACGCCGCCTTGTCGCGCCGGTGCTTGCTCCGCACCGCTACGCCGCCGCCTGGCCTTGCCCTAGCCGGCACGGCCGCGCCATCACCGCGCCACCCCTGCCGCCGCCGCGAGCCGCCGCCGCTCGGGCCTGGCGCGCTGCTGCCGCCCCGCCCCGCCTTGTGCCGCCCCTACGCGGGCCGTGGGCGCGCGGGCCCTGCGCGCGGGGCCGCCATCGCTGCGCCGCCGGCCGGCCGGCCCGCAGCCGCCGCGCGCGCGCCAGGCGCGCCCCGGCGTGTGTGGCCAGGCGGGCAAGCGAAGCAGGGGAGGGGGCGAGCTGGGCCGGCGCCCACTGCCATGTGGGGCCCGGCTGTCAGCCCCCCCCCCCCCCCCTCTTTTATGTTTTCCTGTTATTCTTTTTCAGCTGAAAGTTCATAATTGTGTATTAAATCACAGAAAAATGCGAAAAATGCCAAACAAATTTTGTTAGGTTTCTAAAATCATGATCTTCGGAGGAAAAATGCTTAAGCATGCATTTTGTCACTGTTACCCCTGTTAATATTTTGTTTTGTGCTTGAGCTAGTTTAATTATTACCATTTATCTTGTTGCTCTAAAAATTATGAAAATTTTGCATTGGCTTAGTTGTTGCATGTATAGTTCACTGAAAAAGTTTCAGGTGCATGTTCTATGTGCAAGTGTGTGGATCTATTTGTTGTTAATTGCTTTTCTAGGGTTAAGATAAATGCTTTCGATCGTCGTTAAATGTTTAGAAAAATTTGGGTGGCATGCTTTTCAAGTTAAGCCTTGATACTTTGGTGCAGAACTGACGCCTTGATACTTTGGTGCAGAAGGGAATCGAAGCCAAGTCAGCCTATAGGCACCGGTTGAACCGACGGTCCAAAATAGGGCATCGGTGCAATGGCCGTCCTTTGTACCAGAGACGATGTCAAGTGCCCAGAAGAAGTTTCTTCAGCACCGGTTCAACCGACGGTGCATCGGTGCATACCACGGTGTAATGACGTCAGCATCCAGGAGAAGATTCTTTCAGCACCGGTTGAACCGGTGAGGCATCGGTGCATTGCATCGGTTCAACCGGTGGTCTCTGCGTTAGCTGTCAGGACTTCAATGGCTACTTCATGTGTGAGTGACCGGATGAACCGACGCTACCTTGCCAAGAGGCATCGGTTCTTCCGGTGGTAGCAGATTTTCAGTGACCGTTGGAGCAACGGCTACAAGACTTGGTGGCCTATATATACGCCTCACCCCGGCCATTGAAGGGTGCTGGAGTTGCTGAACATCCCAATTTAAATTATTCAATGTTTATTTAAGTATTGTGCATTTATGTTCTAGGAGTTGAATGGAACCATAGTATGCATGTTTTCCCTAGGTACCGTGGGCCTATACTAGTATGCAGGTGTCGATAGAAATGCTCTGCTAATAGGATTTCGGTAGAAGTCGAGTGATTACTGTCACTCGCGAGTTTAGGATCTTGATCCCTTAGCTTTGGCTTTGAAATGAATTGTTGAGTAAAAAGAAATGGAGACCGGGCGGAAATGAGTTGGTTTTGGTATGGAATGGATGGAAAGTAAGCTCCGCCTGTGTCGATTGAGGACCGTTCCATTGTTGGCAGTGTTGACTGAGTTTGAACAGTACTAACCACATGCCGGAAGTAGGAGGTAGTCGAAACCGGTAAGCTAATTACCTGATTTGCAACGATACTTTGAATCGCGACCTGCTACTCTAGGAGTGGGATGATGGCGGGTGTTGGAGTGTATGTCGCCTCCTAGTTCTCTGGGAGTTCGCTGTGAGGGACCCTTCACCCGGGTTTTGGCAGGCGTGATTCAGACGTCGGGGTGATGATGGGAATAGTTGACGTGTGTGGCCCGACGGGGTTTACGCGTGTCGTGTGAGTTAGGTCCACCTTGCAAGGTTAAATCGGATCGATTCGCTGTCTCTCTCGGTTAAGAGAACCTTGGTCACTTTGTCACATCGTAGTAAGAAAGTGGAATGAAAACGGAATGGAAAAGACTGGTTTGGAAGTTACTAAAAGATAATCTGTTCCACCATGTGTGCTTTAGATGAATAGGCGAACTTAGTTAATACTTGATATACTAAATAGAGCTAACATATTGAAAGTAAGGATTCACTTCTAGCAGCCTTTCAGCAAAAGAACCCCAGAGCCAAAAAGCTTTGCATGTCTAGGTAATGGGCTAAGTATACCCAGAGTCGGGTAAGCCTTGCGGAGTATTAGTATACTCAGGGTTGTTGTTGTAA
This sequence comes from Panicum virgatum, assembly GCF_016808335.1. NCBI lineage: Eukaryota > Viridiplantae > Streptophyta > Magnoliopsida > Poales > Poaceae > Panicum > Panicum virgatum. Next base: position 23,320,033 of record NC_053145.1, read on the forward strand.
CCCTTCTGAGCAGGTTGTGTCCCTGCGGACTTCGAGGAGATCTGTGCGTCCTGGATTGGACAGCCGCTTCCTCCGGGTTGGACCGTCAAGTGGGCCCCGTCTTCCCCGTGAAGTTTGGGCAGGTTGGCATCACATCGGTGGGCAGGATGTGGAGCTCACCTAGTATCTTCGTCGTGGTTATCGTATTGTATTTCGAACTCAGTTTTAAACTTCCGCTGTGCGTTTGAACTCTGTTGTTTGTATTTAAGACTTTTATGTAAAACCTGGTGTTTTAAATTAATTTGACGATTTTTGTATGCTGGTAACACCTGTGCTCGTCTTCGTACGGGTCTAAGTGCAATTGTGATCCTGGAGTACAGTAGTTTAATCGGGATTTTACCCGACAGCCTGTCAGGTTACACCGTTTTAAGTGCACAGTAACTTTATTAAGTATTAAGATGATGGTTAGTGCATTTAAGCCGGTTTAATTTGGACGGTGCTGCTACAGCTGGCATCAGAGCTCTAAATTGCACTAGGGTGATTACCTTGCAACGATTTCGGGTTTTTCGAAAAGTTGACGCTAGATGCGCTAAGGAATAGGATAGATAGTTCGTATGCCCTAATTATGTTATATAAGTTAGGTGGCAACTAAGTATCTATTTTATTCTAGCACTTCCAGCTTTTACTTTTTGTTAAACCTTACTTCTGTAACGACGCACCTACGCTAAGGTAAGCAAGGTAAGCATTCGTGGTAGTCCTTTAGAATAGCCCATGTGTTTCATACGTGCGCGGGTCCCGTATGGTGAGCATACGAGGAGGTGATAAGGCTCAATTCAAACAAGCCTGTCGCTATCTGCCGCCTGATATGGAGTGTGGATTTCATGCCGTGTGATTGTGATCACGGCCATTTCGTAAGGCAATGTTACGTGATGTAAACCTGTCATGCGGTTGGCCATGACCGTGACCCTTGGGACACGTCTACCCTTGGATGTCCCGTAAGGCAAGTGTACGGGAAGTGAATACGTTGTTATGACGTATGCAGCACTGCCCATTGAGCGTCGAATGTCTGGGTGCCATCTCTATAGTGGATGGTAATGTATGTGTTAATATGTGGGAAACTGCATATGCGTTACCCGTGTGGCATAGGAAACATGGGGGCCGTTCGTGTGTGCTAGCACGAAGGGTCCAGAAATGGATAATTATATCTGTCTCTGTGTTCTTCTGCAGGAAACTAACTTCGTAAGCGCGTTATAAAATCCTTGATCGTAGGAACGACTAGTCTATATATAGGGAGAGTACGTAAACGTGCCACCGATTGTTCTCGTATACCATATTTTGGTATTTGTTTGGGTGAGAAACGCTAGAACGTGGCATGCATCTTGCATCTTGCATTCCTGAGTTGTTGTTTGTTTTGTTGCCTTCGGTTGCGCTTCACAAAAATTTATTTGGATCACCATGTTTTTACTATGTGTTCTTAAAAATTTATTTGTGTTGCGTTGCCAAGTTTAAATCTGTTCTTTTAAAAATCTGTGACTTACGTTAGCGCTATGTGTTCTTACAGATGGCTAGCTTCACGCACGTGATCGTGGACGCTGAGGGTTGGGCGCACTCCAATGCCCTCCACACCGGCCACTTTCCTCGTCTGCTGTGGCAGATGCTCAGGGCGTTTGACTACACTGAGCCCCCACAGTACTCCGGACATGAGTCTAGCTTGCTGGGCACCGAGCGTTGTCAGATGATCGTGAAGATCCCTGCGTGCCCCGCTCGCTTGGAATGGGACTCGTGGCAGCTCATTGTCTATGGTAGGAAGCTGGCAGACTCCTGGGAGATTGCAGCTAGGAAGGCTATTGAGGAGTTCTCAGAGAAGCACAGTGCTGAGATCATGGATACTCCTTACAGTGTGTTTCCTCTGAAGGATGAGAGCACTCAGGCCTATGCAGATCGGGTGAACCGCAACATGAACTACATGATGCCCGACTACAACGTCAGGACAGCCCTCTCGTTCAGCTACTCTTCAGCTTTGGTCAACATGTATGAGCAGCTGCACGAGGAAAATGTGATATGCAGGAGCAAGGCTCGAGAGGCTCACCTCCATGAGCAGCACATGATCGGTACTCAAGACAAGATCAAGACCCTGAAGGCCAAGTCCAGAGCGAGGAAGATCAGGATTCAGGAGTTGCAGGAGGAGCTGGAGAACAGGACTCAGATGGTGCAGCACCTTGAGGGGCAGCTTCAGCAGGCCCAGGAGTGGATTGAGGATGCTCAGGCTCAGGTGTAGGCAACAGCAGAGATGGAGGCCGAGGCAGCAGAGGAGGAGCCAGAAGAAGAAGAAGAGGAAGAGGACCCTGAGGAGATCGAGGGAGTGTCTGGAGTCGAGTCGGGACCTGGGACTCCGTGAGGACGCAGCGGGATAGTGTTGATTCTCCCCTTGCAGTGTAGCCTAACTGTAGGATAGTTGGGTAGGATGACCAACATAGTGCTTTAGGCTAACCTTGGGTTGAGAATTCTTTTGTGGCTCGGTAGTTCGAGTCATGTAGGATAACCCCTCGCTAGTATGGTGTGTAGCCGGGTCGTGCAAGACCCTTCTTTTAGTAGTGGTGTGTTCTCGGGTCGTTTGTGAACCCTTCTCCAATGTTAGTTTGTTGCCGTAGCACGGCTTGGTATGTACTGAACCTTGTTTCAAAACAAGCAGCGTGGCTGCATAGTGTAAATTGCTTATGTTAATGATCTTTCTGGTTACTGCCTTAGTTTATTAATTCCGGTGGTATGAGATTTCACCGATGAGCTGTGTTTTGGTTGTCTTTGATGTTAAAATCTTGTTTAGGCGGTTTCAACCAAAGCAAGTTAGTTTATCTTCCCTTGGTGAACCATATCGTGAGGGGAAAGATTCATGCCGTGTGTTCATATTATATATGCACATTCTTTATTTGCATGAATTAGTCCTGATAGCGACATGGCTAACCAGGGGAATGATTATTTTTGCAGATGGGTGATAATCATGACAATGACAATCACGAAGCACTGCCCCAACAACCTCCCTCTTTGGCTCAAGCCGTTGCAGCTCTTATCGCTGACCGCAACGAGCAGACGGAGTTAATAAGGCAACTGGTGCAAGCCCAAGTCAATGCCGGCAGAGGTTGACACGCTCCCCCGCTAGCACCAGCAGAAACTGACTATGTCGGTTTTCTGGCCACCCAGCCACCTCTGTTCCATAAGGCCGATGATCCCCTTGAGGCTGATGCCTAGATTCGCACCATTGAGGATAAGTTCAGCATCCTCAATTGCACGGAGATGGACAAAGCCGCCTTTGCAGCGCAACAGCTGCGAGGACCTGCGAAAATATGGTGGGTCAATCACAAGGCTCTACTTCCCGCTGGTACATGTCTTACCTGGGATGAGTTTGTGGCAGCTTTTAAAGCTCACCACATCCCTACCAGCTTGATGAGGAGAAAGATGGCAGAGTTCCTAGCCCTGAAGCAAGGGAACAACACCGTGCTCCAGTATGCTCAGACCTTCAATCAGCTATCCCAGTATGGTGGTTTCCATGTGGATACGGATGAAAAGAAGAAGGATTGCTTCAGGAGGGGACTCAGCACAAAGCTTCAGGATAAACTAGCTCTCACCACATGCAACAACTTTACTGATCTAGTTAATAAGGCCATCACGCAGGAAGATGCCACGCTGGCGCATAAAGCTGACAAGAAGAGAAAGGCACCTGCTGGATCCTCCAGCAATGCACCCCAGAGATACAAGCTGGTGCAGACAGGGAATCAGCAGACTTCAAACCGTCCTCCACAGCAGGGCCGTTGGGTCGCTAGACCACCACAGCAACAGTAGCAGTGGGCACCCCGTTTCCCGACACAGCCGCAGAGGACCCTAATGCTACAAGCTCCACGCCCCAATAACTACCCATGTTACAATTGTGGTAACCTGGGGCACTTTGCACGTGACTGCCGTCTGCCCCCTCGGCAGAATAATTACAAAACTCCAGCGTTGAGTCAAGGTTCCAGCTAGAAGGATCAGAAGAAGAAGATTGTACCTGCCAAGACTAGTCGTGTGAACTACACTACTCTGGAGGAAGTCCCGGAGGGCACCCAAGTGATGGCGGGTACGTTCTCCGTTAATCACTGCCCTATTACTGTGCTATTTGATTCTGGAGCATCTCATACCTTCATCAGTCAAGCATGTGTAGCACGGCTTAATTTGCAAGTAACCCACATGATAAGACCTTATATCATTCATGCACCGGGCGCACACTTAAGTACCAGCCAATTCGTTCGAGGTGTGCCCCTTGACTTGAACGGGACGATTTTTCCGACTACACCCATTGTCCTTCCAAGCCAGGGATAGATGTCATACTTGGAATGAATTGGATGAAGGAACATGGTGCTACCATCAATACCTCCTCTCGTGTTATTCAGTTAAACTCTCCCACATATGGTTCTATGGATATTCATCTTTCCCAGCATGCAATTCCAGCCACTGTCATATACCATCTTGAGGGGAAAATTCTAGAAGTAATTCCGGTGGTTTGCGAATACCCCGATGTGTTTCTGGAGGACTTGCCAGGCATGCCTCCCGATCGGGATATTGAGTTTGTCATTGAGTTACAGCCTGGCACAGCACCCATATCTCGAAGGCCTTATAGAATGACTCCAAGTGAGTTAGCAGAATTAAAAATCTAGTTACAAGAGTTGCTGGATAAAGGCTTTATTCGACCGAGCACCTCACCTTGGGGTTGCCCGGCTCTGTTCGTGAAGAAGAAAGATCACGGACTGAGGCTATGTGTGGATTATCGACCTCTGAATGCAGTCACGATCAAAAACAAATATCCACTTCCTCGTATTGATATTCTTTTTGATCAACTAGCTGGAGCTAAGGTATTCTCAAAAATAGATCTACGATCTGGTTATCATCAAATCAAGATCAGACCGGTGGATATACCAAAAACAGCTTTCTCTACTCGTTATGGTCTCTACGAGTATTTGGTGATGTCTTTCGGACTAACCAATGCTCCTGCTTACTTCATGTACCTCATGAATTCGGTATTCATGCCGGAGTTAGACAAGTTCGTCGTGGTCTTCATCGATGACATCTTGATCTATTCCAAGAATGAGGAAGAACATGCTCATCATCTTCGCATAGTACTTCAGCGTCTGAGAAAGCACCAGCTTTATGCCAAACTCAGCAAGTGTGACTTCTGGCTGAAGGAAGTACCATTCCTCGGTCACGTCATATCTGCTGAGGGCATCTCTGTGGATCCCAATAAAGTACAAGATGTACTCGATTGGGAAGCCCCAACTTCAGTTCCTGAAATTCACAGTTTCTTGGGCTTAGCTGGGTATTATCGTCGATTCATCCCAGAATTCTCCAGAATTGCGAAGCCGATGACTGAACTTCTTAAGAAGGGTGTCAAATTCTATTGGAGTGCCCAATGTGAGGAAGCTTTCCAGAAATTGAAAACACTTCTCACTTCAGCTCCAATCTTAGCCCAGCCAGACACTACAAAACCATTCGATGTCTACTGTGATGCCTCAGGCACATGACTTGGCTGTGTTCTGATGCAGGAGAACCGAGTGATTGCTTATGCTTCTCGATCACTCAAGAGGCATGAAGAAAACTATCCCACTCATGATCTTGAATTAGCAGCTGTGGTCCATGCTCTGAAGATCTGGCGACACTATCTTTTAGGTTCATTGTGCAACATCTATACCGATCACAAGAGTCTCAAATATCTTTTCACTCAAGCTGATTTGAACATGCGTCAAAGAAGATGGCTTGAGTTGATTAAAGATTATGAGCTCGAAGTGCATTATCATCCAGGCAAGGCAAATGTAGTTGCCGATGCGCTATTGCATCCCAGCTATACCATTAAGCGAATCTCTTTGCTATGAAATGGAAAAGCTGAACTTAAGTATTGTACCACATGGCACATTGGCTCATCTAGAGCTTACTCCTACTCTTCGTGATCTCATCATAGCGGCACAAAAGCAAGATAAAGGGGTGAAGGAAATTCAGAGAAGACTATCAGAAGAAGACCCTAAAGTGAATTGCTTCCATCAGGATACTGAGAATGTGTTATGGTTCAAGAACCGATTAGTGGTGCCTAAAAATTTTGAGATTAGAAAACAGATCCTTGATGAAGCCCATACTTCACGACTATCAATTCATCCGGGTAGTAACAAGATGTACCAAGACCTGAAACAACGATTTTGGTGGACTCGGATGAAAAGGGAAATAGCCAAGTATGTGTCAGAGTGTGATATTTGTCGAAGGGTTAAAGCCAGTCATCTCAGACCAGCTGGGACTCTCCAGCCCTTGAATATTCCAGAATGGAAATGGGAAGATATAAGTATGGATTTCATCGTCGGCTTACCTCGAACTCAGAAGGGTTACGACTCTATTTGGGCTATAGTGGATAGATTGACCAAGTCGGCACATTTCCTCCCAGTTAAGACAACATACTTGACCAAGCAGTATGCGGAACTGTATATTAATCGCATACTTTGTTTGCATGGTGTGCCAAAGACTATCATTTCTGAATGTGGAACTCAATTCATTGCCCGTTTTTGGGAGCAGTTACATGCTTGCTTGGGAACGCATCTTATTCGCAGCTCTGCATATCACCCTTAGACAGACGGCCAAACCGAAAGGATAAATCAAATTTTGGAGGATATGCTTCGTGCATGTGTCTTGACCTATCCACAGAAATGGGATCAATGTTTGCCATTAGCTGAATTCTCCTATAACAATAGTTATCAAGAGAGCATCAAAATGGCACCATTTGAAGCATTATACGGTCGTCGATGCCGTACACCTCTCAATTGGTCTGAAACCGGAGAAAGAACAATCTTTGGGCCCGACATGGTTCAAGAGGTCGAGGAACAAGTCCGTCTTATCCAAGCCAACTTAAAGATTGCGCAGTCTCGACAGAAGAGCTATGCGGATAAAAGAAGAGATCCACTCGTCTTTAAGGTCGGTGACCACGTCTATCTGAAAGTATCACCTTGGAAAGGCGTGCAAAGATTCGGAATAAAAGGAAAACTAGCTCCCCGCTACATCGGTCCATATCCAATTGTGGAACGATGCGGTCCTGTGGCTTATCGGTTGGATCTTCCGGCAAATCTTTCTGCAGTACATAACATCTTCCACGTGTCACAACTCCGAATGTGCCTTAGAGTTCCGACGGAAGCTGTTGAAAGTGACTCGATTCAATTAGAGTCTGATCTCACCTATCCTGAGCATCCTATCAAGATTATTGATCGCAAGGATCGAGTTACTCGTCGCACAACCAACCGATTCTACAAAGTTCAATGGAGTAATCACTCCGAAGATGAAGCTACTTGGGAGAAGGAGGAATTTCTGAAATCCAAGTATCCAGAGTTTTTAAACGCTCATCCAGGTACTACATCTTCGAACCCTTTCCGCATGTTTAAATTCTCTTATGCCTGAATCTCGGGACGAGATTCTTTTAAGGGGGGAAGGCTGTAACACCCCTGTGTTAACTGTACTCGCTAACCACGTGTTTAATCGCTAATCTTGGTTTAAGCGTGTCATTAGCGTTAACCGATTTCGTGATTTAATCTTTGTCTCAGTCGTTTCCGATCTCGTTTTTGTCCTTGATCGGAGCTTCGAATCAACTTTCGCCCAAAACGAAAGTTGTAGATCTTCTTTTCCTCTACAACTTTTATTTTGGCCAAATTTCATGTTCCCATATGAAATTTGGAGTTTCAACTGTTCAAATTCGAGCCAAAATCATTCAAATGAGTAAACAGTGCTTCTCCTGCTCATCACTGTGAACCCGACGCCCATACCGCCGCTGTGGTTGCCGGCGAGCACGTCCACGCGTCAGCAATCGCGCCCGACGCCGCTCTTCACCTTGCGTTGCCTCGAAGCTTCCTGTCCGGTCCATCCTTTTCCCCTTCCTTGCGCTCGCGCGGAGCTAGGTCGAGCTCGAGCGAGCAGAACCGAGCGAAGCCGCCGCCGCTCGTCGCTCCGGCCAACCTTCGCCGCCCCACCTCAATCCGTTGCACTCCGAGCCACTGCACCTCACCCCGGACCTCCTCCGCCCCTCCACGATCGCGACCGTGCTCAAACCCGGCCGAAATCAAGCCCCAGACGCCGCCCACCATCGCCGTTTCCGTCAAGCTTCGCCATCGCCGTCGAGCTCCTTTCCCTGGCCATTATCCGCCCCCAAATCGACCCACAGTGAGCTCAATCGCGCCCTCCTCTATCTTCCCGACTCTTTCCCCATTGGAATCCGCCACCACGGCCGCTGAGTCGCCGCCGCGCCGCCGCGGACGCGCTGAGCGCCGCCCGCGCGCGCCGTCGGGGCTCCTTGCTCCAGCCCGCGGGCCCCTACTGCACGCCCCGCAGCCGCGTGGCCTCACCGGAGCTTGCGCCGCCCCATCCCGCGGCCGCCGCAAGCTGCCGCCGCCGGAACGCCGCAAGCCGCTGCCGCTCTGCTCCCGCCGCCACACGCCGCGGGCAAAGCCCGTGCGGCTCTGGGCCGCGCCACCGCATGCGCCGACGCCGCGCCATCACCGCGCCACCCCTGCCGCCGCCGCGAGCCGCCGCCGCTCTGGCCTGGCGCGCTGCTGCCGCCCCTACGTTGGCCGTGGGCGCGCGGGCCCTGCGCGCGGGGCCGCCAGCGCTGCGCCGCCGGCCTGCCGGCCCGCAGCCACCGCGCGCGCGCGCCAGGCGCGCCCCGGTGTCTGTGGCCGGGCGGGCAAGCGAAGCAGGGGAGGGGGGCGAGCTGGGCCGGCGCCCACTGCCATGTGGGGCCTGGCTGTCAGCCCCCCTCTTTTATGTTTTCCTGTTATTCTTTTTCAGCTGAAAGTTCATAATTGTGTATTAAATCACAGAAAAATGCCAAACAAATTTTGTTAGGTTTCTAAAATCATGATCTTCGGAGGAAAAATGCTTAAGCATGCATTTTGTCACTGTTACCCCTGTTAATATTTTGTTTTGTGCTTGAGCTAGTTTAATTATTACCATTTATTTTGTTGCTCTAAAAATTATGAAAATTTTGCATTGGCTTAGTTGTTGCATGTATAGTTCACTGAAAAAGTTTCAGGTGCATGTTCTATGTGCAAGTGTGTGGATCTATTTGTTGTTAATTGCTTTTCTAGGGTTAAGATAAATGCTTTCGATCGTCGTTAAATGTTAGAAAAATTTGGGTGGCATGCTTACTGCTTTCAAGTTAAGTTGGTAAACACTTCAGGCTAAAATGAGTTGATCTTTTCATCGTGTCATAAGTGCTCATGCGTTGCACCGTATCCTAACTGTTTGCATGTCATATTTTATTCGTGTAGACGCCGCGAATGAAGCTGTCCACGAGCTAGTTGCTGAGTCGGTCCAGGAGCCACGAGCAGGAGAGCAGCAGGAGGTCGCCGTTGAGCACGCTCCAGCAGACTTTGTTAACCCCGCTGACCTGCAAGGCAAGCCCCGGAGCATAACCATAATTTAAATTATTCAATGTTTATTTAAGTATTGTGCATTTATGTTCTAGGAGTTGAATGGAACCATAGTATGCATGTTTTCCCTAGGTACCGTGGGCCTATACTAGTATGCAGGTGTCGATAGAAATGCTCTGCTAATAGGATTTCGGTAGAAGTCGAGTGATTACTGTCACTCGCGAGTTTAGGATCTTGATCCCTTAGCTTTGGCTTTGAAATGAATTGTTGAGTAAAAAGAAATGGAGACCGGGCGGAAATGAGTTGGTTTTGGTATGGAATGGATGGAAAGTAAGCTCCGCCTGTGTCGATTGAGGACCGTTCCATTGTTGGCAGTGTTGACTGAGTTTGAACATTACTAACCACATGCCGGAAGTAGGAGGTAGTCGAAACCGGTAAGCTAATTACCTGATTTGCAACGATACTTTGAATCGCGACCTGCTACTCTAGGAGTGGGATGATGGCGGGTGTTGGAGTGTATGTCGCCTCCTAGTTCTCTGGGAGTTCGCTGTGAGGGACCCTTCACCCGGGTTTTGGCAGGCGTGATTCAGACGTCGGGGTGATGATGGGAACAGTTGACGTGTGTGGCCCGACGGGGTTTACGCGTGTCGTGTGAGTTAGGTCCACCTTGCAAGGTTAAATCGGATCGATTCGCTGTCTCTCTCGGTTAAGAGAACCTTGGTCACTTTGTCACATCGTAGTAAGAAAGTGGAATGAAAACGGAATGGAAAAGACTGGTTTGGAAGTTACTAAAAGATAATCTGTTCCACCATGTGTGCTTTAGATGAATAGGCGAACTTAGTTAATACTTGATATACTAAATAGAGCTAACATATTGAAAGTAAGGATTCACTTCTAGCAGCCTTTCAGCAAAAGAACCCCAGAGCCAAAAAGCTTTGCATGTCTAGGTAATGGGCTAAGTATACCCAGAGTCGGGTAAGCCTTGCGGAGTATTAGTATACTCAGGGTTGTTGTTGTAACCCTTCTGAGCAGGTTGTGTCCCTGCGGACTTCGAGGAGATCTGTGCGTCCTGAATTGGACAGCCGCTTCCTCCGGGTTGGACCGTCGAGTGGGCCCCGTCTTCCCCGTGAAGTTTGGGCAGGTTGGCATCACATCGGTGGGCAGGATGTGGAGCTCACCTAGTATCGTCGTCGTGGTTATCGTATTGTATTTCGAACTCAGTTTTAAACTTCCGCTGTGCGTTTGAACTCTGTTGTTTGTATTTAAGACTTTTATGTAAAACCTGGTGTTGTAAATTAATTTGACGATTTCTGTATGCTGGTAACACCTGTGCTCGTCTTCGTACGGGTCTAAGTGCAATTGTGATCCTGGAGTACAGTAGTTTAATCGGGATTTTACCCGACAGCCTGTCAGATTACACCGTTTTAAGTGCACAGTAACTTGATTAAGTATTAAGATGATGGTTAGTGCATTTAAGCCGGTTTAATTTGGACGGTGCTGCTACAACTATGTACTCGCCTTCTTCTTCGTCGGAGTACAGCTCTTCCTCGATGATGATGATGGGTCTTGGACGAAGCCTTACAGGCTGAGGTGCGTGCAGCACAGGCGCTGGTTCTGGGCGAGTGGTTTGATCTTCTGGCATCGCCAAGCGCTCGCTGATGGCTTGCCGCATGGCCTTGCAGCGAATCTCTTCCTCCTTGAGCCTATTGAGTTGCTCTTCCACCTCTTGTGCGATGAGTTCCTGTTCCTTTCCCTTCGATCTTGTCATGACTGCTGCGGCCGATGGGCTAGCCTGGGTTGCTGCCTGCAGTGCATGGCGCAAACGTTCTGTGAGATGCGCGTCGGTTCTTCGCATGGCCTGGATGTCTTCGCTGGTGATGCCCATGTCGAGGAGCTCGACCTCGAACTCCCGATCGGCGAGGTCGTCGACCGAGGTGTCTTCGCTGTTGTCTTCGCGGTTGTTGGTGCCGGGGCCGTTCGTTGTTGTGACGAGGGTGTTGTCCGCCGAAGCCCGAGCCTCCGCCGAAGCGGGGGCCTCTATCGAGGTGCCGGTGTTGGTCTTCTTCTTCGCTGCCATGTGGTCGTGTTGGAACGAACCACGGGTGGGCGCCAAATCTGTTGGTGTAGGGTACCTTTTGGAGCGAAGGAGTATCACAACAGCTCAGATCAACGAGGGCGAAGCCTCAAAGGGAAACAACGACCAAGGCAATGGCACGAAAATCAAAGCAGGAGCAATAAATCTCTATATTCAATGTCCCATCACACGTAGTTACATGGGTATTTATAACCCTCAACTACCCGCCAGCGTGAATTCTCCGTAGTACCCCCTAACGGCTACATTTCTGGAATATATCGTGGGCACTAAAGTAACATTACACAAAAGACACCGGTAGTGAGTTATAGCTGGACTAGCAAGTGGGCCTCTCCGCGGGTTCCTTCATCCCTCGCCCTTCGGGTTGGGCCTCCTCTGAAGTACACCTCCTCCGAAGTACACCTTCGTTCGCGGTCCTTCGCCGTCCTATCTTCGTCCGACTTGCCTTGTGACAAGTCCTGCCGTTCGCATCGTCGGTGCTTCGCTTGCGGGCTTCGCTCCGCGACCTTCGCATGATCATCCTGACCTCGGGATCTGGACTCTCAGGTGCCGCACCTTTGATTGTCACCCGAAGGTGGCTCCCCCAACAGTTTTGTGATTGACTAAAGTTCATGGGAAACTTTGTCACGTGATTGGTGCATAACTCAGCCATCTGATGCTTGCTACATATGTGAATCAAATTTGGTAACGAGATTATCCGCTGCGTCTAAACAAAGTTCATTTTTCTTGCATGAACACAGAAACCTTTCCTTTAATACTGGTCATAACAACATGAAAATATGAATTTATATAGCACATGTTCTTAGTATTTATGTATTGCATTGGTTGTTTTTTTTTGTTGCTCATAGCAACGCACAGGCATGACCCTAATATAATCAGAAGAGGCCAAAACATCAAGAACCTTGATCGGCGAGAATTTTAGTTGCTTCATCTGCAAGGATTTCATTTGTCACAGTCCCAATTCAAAGCACAAATTACAACATAATACAGATATTCCGTAAAAAAACACAGATGCCACCTTTTTGTTTCTTGGGGGGGGGGGGGGGTGGCTACAGGTACAAGCCTAGCCATCAAGAGATGGCATGACACAAATAACGGTACCGCACTGTTTATTACAACCTCGCTATCAGAATCTCAAGACAAGGGAATGCTAAACCATTCCAGCTTATCAGAATCTCAAGACAAGGGAATGCTAAACCATTCCAGCTCATAGCATTTCACATGGGAAACCAAAAAGCCAGTCTGACGAATTTCTTTCAGATATCAAATTCATCATCATACATACCTCCAGCTGAGCCCGCATCATCAAAATCATCTATATCATCAAAATCAGCTTCATCATCTTCAGTTACCACATCCAGCAGATCATCATACATATCAACCTCAAAATCGGAGCCAGAGTTGGCTATGCTGCTGACAATGTAAGCGCGGTACTTGAAGTCGGAGATGGAGTCATGAGGAAGCTTCAGATCTCGTATCCTTGCACATTTCGATTTCATCACATCATCCATTTGGATGTTGTAGCACTGACGTATGTCAAGGGATTCAAGGTGCAAGCAATGATCAAGAATTGCCATGAGTCCATCATTGGTCAGGTTGTTACCAATCAACTGTAGTTCTTGGAGCCCAGGCATGGTGCTAGCAATTCCTAATGCTTCGGTGTCATCATCCATGCCCTCATAAGATGCAAACTCACTTTGAACAATAGACCAGCGTTCATTCAAACTGAAGCGTTTAAGGTGTGGGCAGGCTCTGCCAATAGTATCACACACGTTGCCATGCAATGAGCAAAATGTAACATCAAGCTCCTCGAGCTGAGGTAAAGAACTAATTGCCTCTGCAAAACCTTCATTAGAGACATGATGGCACAAGCTGAGCTGGAGGCTCTTCAATGAGGGGGCCCTGCACGCAGAAATGGGTAGATCTGGATGAGCTTCTTGTTTGTCAATCAAAATAGTCAGGTGTCAGATCCAAGTTGCTTCCTAAGATCATAACAGGCAGAATAAAAACTCGAACTTCACAAATTGCTGAAAGGGTTAAAAAAACATGCTGAAGTAAACTAATGCCTTTCTTAAATCAATCATATACCAAAAATCATGTGCAAATATAGTTCTAAAGGTGTCGCCTAGGCGTCCAGGCGGACCCAGCTCGCCTTGGGCAACAGCCACGCCTTGTCGCCAGGCGCCGCCTAGGCGTCCAGGCGTACCCAGCTTGCCTTGGGTCGCCTTGTCGCCTTTAAAACGTTGTGTGCAAACCTAATCAGGAGGATTCAATAACATTCTAAAAAAATAGTAGTTCACTACTGCCTGAGCTGACAATATGCAAACAATCTACATACGACATCTTGCCAAAGGATTGGAACAACACAAGGATAATGAACCACACCTCTAGTAGGGACAAAGCATTATCTAAGGATAAATGAGAATTCAAAATTGCTGAACTTGTTAACTGTTGTAAACCAAACATTGTACCAGATCCAGCAAATATACTCGATGTAGCAGTACAAACAAATGATACGAGCTGGTTGAATTTGTGGAACTTGAGGCAAACAGTTTCATACAGAAAACACTCTACGAAAAACAAATAAAATATCAATTTTCACTAATTTGTCCATCTATAAACAACTGGATAATTATACTAATGCAACAACGCAAGACTAATTTTGACTACGAGAAAGAAAATAACCACAGATGAATACTGTCATGGTCGGGCAATAATCATCAAAGAAGAAAACAGAAATCTGTGGTAAAGAAGGTTTACGATCAACTTCGATAGACGAGTTTGTTCAGATTACAATGTCAGAGTTGAGTACCGACCTCAAAAATTGTCTTGAGTAGGTTTCTACCAGGCCAGGCTATATAAGCAGATTGCGACTTCATTAAGGCTACTACAAATCAATCTAGGCCTCATACCTGTTCTCTGTGCTTTATCTCCTTACTGATACAACAGCAACTCCTGTATAAGCAACAAACCAGCCAAGGAGAGGCCAGCGAGTTCCCACACCTACCGTATCTAGCTAGTCACTTCCTCGCGGGCATGACAAGTATCATAATACAAATTAGGCTAGGCAGTAAGACTACATGATTTTCTTTGATAATTATAAGCTGATTTTAGTTCTAATAAATGGTTATAGACAAATATCAGGCTGCATGGCGTAACGAAATTTGTGAGCCCAACATTCAATATTGAACAGAATTGTTAGCATGCACAACATAATTTTCTTCCTTAAATACTCCAGTTAATTTGAAAATTCTCTGAATGATTCTTAAGAAACTGAAAAATAGGGGTGATAGATCTGCATGCTGACAAGCTTCGAGATATTCCATTATTCCAAAATCAGAGACAATGGAATAATAGACTAACTCAAAGATTCGTGAAACAGAGTTACTTGAAAATGGTCAGCGAAGTCTGTGACAAGAAGATAGTTTGCCATTCGTGATAAAGACATAAGAGTAAACTGCAATGAAGTTCACCAGCTAGTGGTGTTAGGATTCAGAGGACACTTCTATTTTCACGCTTTTAGAATAGCACACAATATAAAGCTGAAACTATGACATGGATACAGCTACATATCCCATGGAGTGATCCAAGATTTATGCAGTCCCCATTGATGAGCAGAAGTATGGAGGAACTACTTGTAAATAAAAAGAGCTCAATATGTCAAATGTGGAGTTAGCCTACCAACCTTTTTTTTTCTCGAACACGCACAAGAGCTGGCATCTTTGTATTAAGAGGAAAAGGGGTGGTCCAATTACAGAGGACAGCACCTCACCTTGGACCAGAGTGAGGGCTGCATAATAAAAAACCTGGTAGAACTATTACACAAAAAGGTGAACCTAGCACCTGACCACACAATACTTGCCTGCCTAAGCTTGCTCTACCATCCTTTAGTAGAAACAACATGAAACAGCAACTAGGAGAAACACCGATAATAAAAAAAAAAGAGTATAGATGCCATTTAATTACACAGCAATCAACTAAGTTCTAGAATCAACCTTCCATTTTCTCAACAAATGAATAGAAGTTTCTACCATTATATAACATATACAGTTAGAAAACAATGACAATCAGAATGATCAAGCATTATTTTTTACAATGATCCAAGGAGGGTCAGGATTTGAGAAGTTTGGACTTAACATGCACAGTGAGGTAATCATAATATGTTGTTGTTGTTGTTGTTGTAACCAAGCAGCTCATCGATTTTAATAGGCCAGTCTTCCAGGAACAATGCCTGACATTTCGAACTCAACAGAAAAGTTTTTGATAGAAACCATGGTCCCCACCAGTTTAGTGAAGAAACTTCTTCCTTTGAGACAATTTCTGAAAGTTAGAAGTTTCCATGTTGAAGATAACCAATTCTAATATTCAACCAATAGAACATGATTATTGCATCATGTGATCATGTCTAGTCTTGGAAATTCTGCTCTTCACCTAGGCTGTGCCCAAAGGATTTGCTTGTGATTGACTCACAGTTTGACAGTTTGTTTTAAGCAACGAGTCAATGTCAATAGAGAAAAAATCCAGGTACTAGAGAGTAGAGACTAAAACCACATGTACAAACTACAAGGCATTCTTTTACGAACTGTTTTTTCGTTCAATTTTATTTGGCTACTGCATTTAAGATTTGGTCTTGCCCCCAAACAAGATTATCAGAGAAATACATCATTACTACCAGATTTGTACCGTTTTATTCTGCAAATGAAAAAGATAATCCCAGATCCCTTGTTTCGATATTTGAGTGATATTCCTACTCACAGCATGCCATTTGATTCTACATAACAGAAACTACACGAACAACTTATAAGCAGTTAAGGGAGACCAACATTCTCCCACCAAAGCATGGAGACCGAATAGTCAAACTGTAGGTAGATAAGATAATCCGTCTAGATTGTGGTAAGCATGCAATTCACAGTGAGAACCACCGATTGCCTAAAACAGGTGTCATCATCCATCATTTAACAAAAAAAAAGCAAAAGGAGGAGGTAAAGCTGCCCCCTACCTCTGAGAGATGTATCGGAGGAGGTCGTCGGTGACGAAGGTGTCGGCCCAGAACGCCTCCATGGTGCCCGCGGCACGGTCGACGGCGGCGCGCGCCATGGCCTCCACCTCCTCAGCCTCCAGGAGGTCCCCCTGGTGGCACATGTCCACACGGCGCCACAGCGTGGGGTCCGTGGCGGCGAGCCGGCGCCACGCGCGGCACACCAGCCCGGCTCCCGTCAGGATCTCGGCCACGTCCAGCTTCCCGAACACGGCAGCGAGCGCGTCCGACGGCATCTCTGCCCAGTCACGGGCCTCGACCTCTGCCACAGCCATGGATGAAGCCGGCGGCGGCAGCGAGGACATCCGAGTTAGGGTTTGGGGAACGGCTGGAAGAGGGGCGGTGGGACACTGGGACGGTGGCGCCGGCGTGTTTCGCATTCACCCCTCCACTCCACTCAAGAACCACGGAAACCGTCCTTCACGAATTTATCGGAAATCTCTAAAGACCTAAAAGCGGTGAAATGTTTGAGCGTAGATTGAGCCACGGCATCTCTTGTTTTTCGTCCATCCGATCTCCAACGAACGAATTGGATGTGCCACTGCTGCTGCTGCTAGACAATCGTGTGCATTCTATTCTATACGTCTCGGCAGGTTTACAAGATCTCGCGATGATGAATCTGCAGGTGACCGTAAGTTTCCAAACTTACGGTCACCCTGGTCCGTCCGCCCCCACCCCGTCACCCCGGTCCATCCGCCCACCAGATCCCTCCCCTTCCCCCTTCACTCCCCCTTCCTTCTTTTTTTTCCCCACCGGCACCTCCTAGATATTTCCCGACGCTTCCGTTTCCGTCTCGCTCGCTCCGTCTCTCTCGCTCTCCACCGTATTCCTCTCCTCTCTCTCCGACCTCGGGGCCTCGGCTCGGCGGAGCAGCCCGGCCGGCGGCGGCCTCCCTATCTCCTCTCCACATCGCGGCGCCCCACGCCTACTCCTCCCTGCTCGCGCATGGCACGGTGAGCCCTCCTCGGCGGCGCCGAATCGAGCTCTGGCCAGCGAGCTCGCGGTGGAGGATGGCGACGAGATCCTCCATGGCCGCCTCCTCGAGCTCGCCGTGGAGGAGGAGGCCCGCGCGGCGAGGAGGTGGAGCCGTGCGGGATCTGCAACCTCCTCTCTTCCTCGGCTACATCCCATGGCGGTGCGGGCCCGCGAAGGCGCGGGCGAGGAGGGCAGCGGCGTCGGCACCTCTCTCCTCTCCTCTCCTCTCTCCTCGCCATGGAGGTCCCGGCGGATTTGGGGTGGTGCCAGGCGGCAGCGCGCTGGCGATTTGGTGGTCCATTTCTGAATGTAAAATTTGTTTCGTGAGATTTTTTAATTTTTTTATGTAAAATTTTTTATGTTGAAAATTTTTTAATTTGTTCGTACAATTTTTTTCCGATTTTTTTCTCTTGAAGGTTCCCTGTTTCCTAATTTTTTTTTCAAAAAATTTTCTGCTCTCCAATTTTTTTCTTTGATTTTCCATCTTAATTTTTTTTCTAAAATTTTTCTCGTCAAAATTTTCTCTTTTTTTTCTTAAATTTTTTTTTCTTGAAATCAGAAAACCACAAAAAATTTACTAAAATAGAAAAAAAATCGAACGGTCGGAAAATCGACCGTACGGAACTCCTCCGTACGGTTGACCGTAAACTAGCGGTCCCTACAAGATCTTCGTCTCACATGCCGAGATTTCGACAAAATTCGGACGGAAACACGATCAGGGATTGAGCCTTCATCAGGCCGTTCAATCGGTCAACCCTTCACGTTTCCTCCTATTGCAATCCAACTGCCGATCGCTTAGTTCGACTGTTGGTGGTGGGCCGATGAATGGCTCGATTCGGCCGTCTCGGCCAATCTCCACCCATCGGTCGTCGGCGCCTGCCTCCGCTCGTGGCATAGCCACGGCCATGGAGGTCCGAGAGGGGCTTTTCCCCACTGCTTCACTAGCGCCTAGCTCCACCTCGTCTCACTCTTTGTGGAGGGCCACGCAGCCTTCCTATAGGACAAGCGCGGCATGAGGTAAGGCGGTAAGCGACCGGCGGTTGGAGTTGCCGGCCAGACGCCAGGCAGAGCTTGATGGGCGACTCCCCGAGCCTTCCAAATGCTCAGATGCTGCACGCAATGGCGACACGAGCGCCTGAAGCCACCATGGGCGGGCCGGAAGAAGCGAGGGGAGGGCAGGACCGTTAATGCTGCTGACACGCGCACGCAAGATACGCCACCGACGAACGCGGCCAGCACGGTGCAGAAGGCCGACATCGTCTTTGCAGTCGTGCCCTGCAAATATTCGATTGAATGTCTGGCCAATACTCCCGCTGCTTATCCAGAAGCGTGGATTATCTGATGGCATATATAAGAAGTAGCTAACACCTATATTAGCATATGTGGCTGCAACAGTTGTGGGCACTCTTGGAGCATCTCAAGTGAGTTACTCTATGCTGCATGTAGTGGTTTCCTTTCGATTTCCCCCTCACATTTGGCTCTCATCTTCCTTCATATCAATTGGTGACATAGAGTAACTCTTGGTGACATCTTGCTACATGCAACGCTTGGTGACATGATTTTAAATTGACTCCACAAAATCCTCAACTCTTTCTCCTTGTCAAAAAAAAAAATCAACAATTAGGAAGTAGTTCAACAATTCCATGAAACTCATGCCACTGATTCTGTAAAAAATTAAACTTTCTCATATGATTGTCATAAGAAAGTAATATCAGCTAGGAGCAGGACAAATTGTTCCATGCTTAAAATTAGGCTTTCTTTCAACCCTAAGCTTATCGATTTGAGGTATTGATTATCTGCACAGTCGAATTTTATATTTCACTACGTGATCTGCATTTTTCTGGTAGTACAGCACAGAAGTGCTAGATTTGTTTCCATCCAATTGTTGTAAATCTGTTGAACAATGTTGTGTCATACATCTCAACGCACAATCTATGATCAGCTAGGAGAAGAATTGAAGAAGGGCTCAAAAGGAAGCCACCCCTTGAAGCAGGAAATCTTGGGGCTTCTTCCTTCTCCACTGGGGAGCTCATTCCACCTCTTTCCATTTTAATCTGACAAGCACAGATGATATATTTAAACAGTTTTTTGTATTCTTAGTATAGGTGATATAGGTGGCATGAGATCGGAGGTCTGTGTTTGGTGTTGGCGACGACAGTTCCCCCACTATGCACTTGGCACTCCAATCAGCCTTGCAGGTCTGTAGTGTAAAACAAGGAATAAAGTCCATGTAAGCTTCTTCCATTATTTAAAAAATTCATGAATTATGAGCTATACGCTTTTGTCAGTTACAATCACTGTGTGTATATTTTTTAGGGACTATCACGGTGTGTATCTTAATTCTATTCATACTTAAGACGATGTTTTGTTTACATGTGGCTATCTAACATGCACTTGTCTTTTCTACTCTAGAGTTGTACTTATGATGAAGGAATACATGTCAATTATCTTGTTGCTTTTGAAATCCTCATGGAAATTTCGCCTATTTGTTTTGCATTCCCTGCAGGGACTTTCTCTTAGTAACAAAAATGAAACAGATTGTCACCAACTCTGTGTAGCAGAGTTTATCAGTTGAACGATGGCTTCTAATACAGTTCAAAAAAAAAACGAAGGCTTATAATTAAAACACAAACCAAGAGATCAGCAATGAAGTTTTGTGGGTGGGATCAGCTATAAAGTTTTCCCAACTGGGTCGCATTCCTATTTTCACTGGAAATCATCTTGATATGGTGCTCTGATAATGATACTATGCCAGTCATCTGAACATGTTGGATTAGTATGTTCCTTGATGGAAAACTGCAAGGTGAAATACCCAGACATTTCAGTTTTATGGATTATTAGTTGGTTCACTACTTTGATCAAACTTTTATCTTCAGTGGTCAAATTTTGCTTGAGTAGTCTTTCCGTCCTGGTTGATGCTACAAACGAATCATAGTGGCCAGAAAGTCCAATTCCGACCATTCCCATAAGAGAACAATGCATTTCAATCGGTTATCGACATAAATTGAGGATTGCTGCTACAAACCTATTGTTTATTCTTTTTCCATCCTAGAAATGAATTGTTCTCTAATAAATGTTCTTTACACAACCTTTTACATGTCCTCCTTGAAAAGATGGTACAAGATCATAGCCTTTATAGTCATCATATCTCGCTCTGCTCAGCTGGCTTGTCAGTCAGCCAGCTAGCAATGCTTTTGTCTCACATCAAATCAGCATTAGCCACAAGCCAGCAGTACTTTTCTCTCCCAATAAATTAGCACCAGCTATCAGCCACAGCCAGCCGAACAAAATGATTATATGTTCCAGACACGCGATTTCTAACTATTGACATATTCCAAACATCATAATAAACTAACGCTCAACTTTACCAAAAAAAAATACCACGACTAACTTCTTTAGGAGACAAGAACATACTTGCAAGTATACCACTGTGGTTCACTCCTGTAGGCGGGCAACGCCACGCCAAGGGTTCTCTAGGTTCTAAATTTATTTATGAGTAAAATGCATCTAGATTTCCAAACTTGTAGCAATGCATAGTTAGGTTCTAGATTCTCAAACCACATATTTGGATCCTAAATTGAGTTAAGAGGTTCATCACAGATTCCAAACGTGTCATATGAACATCTACAACCGACATGACATGTTATATAGTACTACGCTGACAAAAATTTACAGAAAGGTCTCTCTAATTTCTATTATCTACTTGACGTTCTCTCTCTCTCATCTCTCCTCGTCATCCCCAATCTCATGCTTGTCTCACTGTTCGTTAAGTACTATTTCTGACCGTCAACTAGACTCAATAATAAAGAAAAACTATACACCTTACTCACATTTATGTTTCACTAATCTAGTTCCACTACGTCAAAAACATTAAAAGGAGACACTCATATTGGTGACGCGAAAATTTCGCTCATCACTAATTTAAGATTAGTGACGGATTTATATTGCAAACGTCACCAATACCATAACAGTACCACTTGTGGTACGCACATATTAGTGACGGGCAACATTTACGCACGTCACTAATTAGTTAGTGGTGACGAGCAACCATAACACACGTCACTAATGATGCCATATAATGGTGACATGTAATTAGTTACACGTCACCAATATGTCACACGGTATGTCATCTAGTGCTGAAAAAAGATAATTGATCGGCAACCTGGGCCTGGGCCACAACGGCCTTTCCCCCAGCCCAAAAACAAACCCCCGCCGCCTCCCTCCCCCTCCCTCGACCTCTCCGTGCACCCTCGCTCCTCCCTCGCCGAGAATCCAATTGCGCGCGAGCGTCAGCGAGCGTGCTGGCGCTCGATTTCCGACCACGCCAACTCGTTTCACGTGGGTGCGGCCGCTGACCATTTTCTATTTCTCATCCAATCCTATCGCTGGATGTTAATCAGCTTTTGTTAACTAATTTCGCGGCGAGCAATGCGACAACAACGTGAGTTATATATACTCCACGGAGTATGCTTGTCGTGCATACATAATAGACCTCAGCCACGTATACTCTATGTATTCGAACTGCCTAGTATTCTCTTCTCTTTTTCTTTTTTCAATATTTTTTGTTTATCTTCTTTATATTTTGTTTTAAAGATATTCTTTAAACAAATATTTCGAACAAAATATGCCAAAAAATTATCTTGATAAGTTGTATCACGAACTTATGAATCAAAGTTGTGTGAGAAGTTTGGTAGAAGTTAGGTTCGAAGTTATCATAGTAAGGAGGTTGAAAAAAGTTATGCATAAAATTTATATGTGTCGTCTTAAAAAAATATTCTATAAAAAGTTGGTTGGAAAAAGTTATACGTAAAAGTTATAAGTGCCGTAAAAGTTGTGCTAAAAAAATATCATTTAAAGTTATGCTCAAAAAGTTTCATCAATAATTATCTAAAAAATTATAGTAATAACTTTTTAAAAGTAGAAAATTATGGAGAAGAAAAATTTTCCTGAAAAGGGAAATCAGCCGCTGTCTAATCTAGCGCTGGCACCGACTGCGGTGGAAAGAGAATGACACGGAATTCAAAAATGGAAATTTTCGAGTCTGTGGGAGAACGTTTGCTAGTTGGCCTCTGGCGCGCGCGCTAACTAGAATATCCCCCAAGGCCCCGCAACCCTAATCCCTTCGCTCCCCATGGCAGACTCCGATGATGCCGCGCCACCAATGCTGTCGCTGGAGGTGGTGGCCACCAACTCCGCCGCGTAGGAGGGGGCCGCCGCGAGGGTGGCGAGGAGGATGCCGGGTGCTCGACGATGTCGCGAAGCGAGATCTAGGCGGACTTGGGGAGGCCGCGGATGAGGTCGAGCATCTCACAGCGGTACCCCGGGATGGCCTGCGCCTGCGACGGCGAGCTCCCCCCGGAGGCCGGGTACGGCCGTCCCGCCACCCTCCTCCCTCATCCGGTCCTCCCTCACCGAACCCGTGCCCAGGCGCCCACAGATCCGCGCCCAGCCGCCCAGCAGCAAGAGCCCAGGCCGTGGTCGCCGCCGCCTTGCTTCGAATCGCGGCGGCGGGGCACCCTGCCCATCCTTATCAGCTGACTCCGCCAGATCAAGGGAGTCAGAGAGGGGGGAGGGAGCAACCATGGAGTTGTCTAGTTCAATCGCGTCCATGACGGCGCAGACGCAGGCTCGGCTGCTCTGGCTACCGTAGAGTTGCCGGCCTGGCCCTGGCCGAGCGGGTAAGAGATCCATCGATCCCAGCCTCCCATCTCCCTCGCTCGAATCCCCCGATTAGCAGGTCTGTAGGGTGTTTCGCAATCTACCTTCGCTTTGACTTCATCAAAGAAGTTGCAAATCCGCCAGATCAAGGGATTCAAAGCTTGTTTATGCCCTTCGGAGTATTTTGTTTCTGTTCCTTATAGTAATTAAAACCCGCTAATACTACTTGGGAACTCTGGTTGATACACAGTTTTTACTGCTACTATTGATGCTTTCATACCATCCTTAAACTAAAGAGAAATAAACCTTGCTAGCAGTTTTCACAAGCTGTTAAGCAAGTCTCCATTAAAGCTAAGGTTAAAATCATTTGTGTTCAAATTCTATAAGTCTTAGGTCATCATTAGGTCTATACTTACAACAGTTTTTGCATTGCAGCTTTGTGAATTGTCATTCCAGAAAACTCTGCAATATTTATTCAATGATAATCTATGTTCAGTCCCCAGAAAAATAGAAGTCATTCAGTTTGGATGATTCCTGCAATGTCACTGCCTTCCTGTTCAAATATGGTTGATGGGCTGGGGCACACTGCAGGTATATGAAATTCATCATGTATCCTATTTAAAAATAAATTCAACCTGCTTGAGTGTAATGCACGGCCTAAAAATGGTTCATCAGTCACTGTCTTTTTTATTCAGAACCTATCCTTATTAGGTTGATAATTACAAACTGAATGTCTTTTTGATTCAGAATCGTAGTTGTTCATTGGCCGTAATCTATCCATATTATATTCCAAATTATCAACTGTATTTCCTTTTTATTAAGAATGCATGATCTGTTTCAGCGTGCAGATCAAATTATTTGGTTGCTTGATTTCATAATAGTGTCTGCTTATGCATTGGGTCTCATCTGTAATCCTTATCAGTTATCACCAATCTTGATTTATTGGTTTCATAATAGTCTTTTAACCTCTCAAAAAATCAGGACAGTCATATCTCCTGTGTCAGTACCATGGTGTTTTTTTTATCACATTTGCGTTTGCTTCTGCTAGTTCAGTCCAAAGGTGCATCTGCATTTGTCTGTGCATATACACAGTTGATTATTGCTTTGCTATTCAGTTAAAGAAATTGATTGTGATCTAACATCAGATGAAAAGCATTGATTCCAATGAGCTATAAGCAGGATGTAAGCTGCTAAGCTCAATTACTAGCCTTGTAGTTGCAGAATAATTTGACTAGGCCTGTGCACGGATCGTCAAAACCACCCAATCCACCCAATCCAGAACCACCCAAACCGTGACAATATTTCTTACATGGATTGGATGGATGACGGGTCAGATCCATCTGACCCATGGGTCCAAACTCAAAACGAAAGTGCCCATATACTCTTCGTCTCTAGCTTGTTCTCTTTTCTCCTGAACTTGCTCTCGAGTGTTCCTGTCAAATTAAAACCTAAAATGGATCCAACATGCTTTGGGAGCTAGGAGCGGAGCCAACATGGTCGAGCGTAGCTGACCGAAAGAATCTTTGCGGACGGGGCAACGTCTGGCCTGAAGCAGCACAACAGCTCAGGCAGTACAATTGACGGGAGGTCTCACGCCATGGGAGCAAGGGCAGCAAGCTGCTGGCTCCTTCGATGCTCTTCTTCTTGTAGAATGGCTTCATGATTCGATATGCTAAGTCAGCTAGTTCTCGTTCTTTTAGAAATATAATCTTATGCAAGCTCATGTGACTTGCTCTTACTGTAAAATCTGAAGAATGCTCAAAAACCATTGAATTTGACATCAAACTAGACAACGATGAGGGACAGAAGGAGGTAGAAAATGAACTCTGCATAGGGACGCGGGTGCCTGAGGAGCGCCCACGGAAGCCTTGGCGATGTGGCGGTGCTGCGTGAGTAATCAGTTCTGCTTAGATGTGGATCCGCGAAACCCATATAATCCACCCAATCCAGACCCATCTATCAGGTCCATTCGTGGGTGGGTAGAAAAATCTGTGAGAACTGTGTGAACCCATCCATGAACAGGCCTAAATTTAACTGTCTTGTAAGCTAAATGTCTATTGGATATCAACTGACATGCAAAATTAATTACTACCTCTTTCTACTGCCTGCGGCTTGCTAACACAGAGTACATTGATGGGCAATTCTCTGGGAACATGGGAGAGATTTTGATCAGGTAGCCTTTCTTTATCCTTTGCTTCGAGCATGCGCCAAGTAGTGTTGCCTAGTAAATCTAGTAACCCAGATGTTGTCATCCTGCTGCTGTAATCTGACTTGACTACTAATCCTAAGGGTAGTGTGGATCTGCAGAATTTATATTTGGATCTGCAGAATTTATATTTCAAGGAAAGCTAGGGATCCTTAAAAACCATCATTAGTTTGTGAACTTTTTAGAACTAGGATAAGGGGTCAATAGTTGGGAATCTATGAAAAATTGGTGAAGATGCTTCCTTCTGATCTCATAATGGTTTTCAGGCTTAGAAGTGAAGATGCAAGAGCCATAAAAATTGGTGAAATGATTGCAAGCAAGACAGGCAAGCTGGAATGTATGTTGGTAGTGCTAGCTGTTATCAGGTGTTGTTTATTGGTTCATGTGGATAGCAATGCTCTATACATTCTTTTTTTTGATACATTCAGACAAGAATATTTTTATTTTGAAGTACTTATGTTCACTGCTCTGCAAAATAATCCAAATCAGACTGACTTGTATTCAATTCCTAAGTTTTGTAGGTTGGAATGACCAAAACAGATGCTGCTGTACAGACGCTTTCTGAATAAATCCTGATGTTGTGTTGGAGGTAAGCAACTATGTCCAGGATCAGTATTTTTTAGTTATCCTTTTCCTGCTTCAATAAACCCTGCTGTTGTGTTGGAGGTAAACAACTATGACCTAGCATATGCAGCTTCTGAATTATCCATTGCGTTGTTGAGGATGTATTGGATGGCGTAACAGTACCACATATTCCTCCTGCTTATAAAAGAAAACTGACTTACCTTTTCTGCTGCAGAGCTACTCATTGAATATTACAACAGTCAAAGGATTTGAAACATTTTTGGCAAGTCTAAAAGCCAGCTTTCACAAGTAATTGTACAACTGATGGTTCAAATTACCCTAGCAATGCTCACACGCTTATGTTCCATTAGTTTTAAGCATGTTCTTTCCATAGTGATACTAGAATCGGCATCCAACAATTTCAGTTCCTACATCTCAATGCAAGTCCTAAAAATTGTTTATTGTATGCTCAATTGCTTACCCTGAAAACTTCAGTAATGAAAGCATAACAACTCAGATTTCTATCGTATCCTCATGTAGCAGCACAGTACCCAAGCTATACAAAATATGCATAATTTACAAGATAAGAAGATAACTGCATTGATTTAAAACTCTTTTGCAGTGCATAGGAATCATGCTAGAATCTAATTGTACTGTGTACAGTGAGCTATTTTTGACATAACAGGTTACCTGTAATCGGTGAAATGTTATCAAATTCAAGTTTCATGCCATCAGAACATGGTTTTTCTAAGAGCAAATCCTACTATTCTGCTTGTCTTGTTTTTTTTTTTTTTGTATGAGAGGTCTGTTACTTAATATTCATAATATTGTCCAATTTAAGGATCTAATAATATATGATATATGCTTCACAGATTTCAACAATTAAATATGTGCCAAGAATTTGAAGGAGAAGAAATGGCACAACTGCTATGGACGTGAAGCTACAAGAGTGAGTACAAATTGGTGAAATCAAGAGACACCAACAAGCTTGCAAGAAATTGCTAGCTGTTATTTGGCACTGTACTTTGATTCAAAGTGTATAGAGATGCTCTGTAAAGCCTTCTTTTGAACGGTCAAAGTGTATGTTAGTTTTGTATGATGGAATGCAAATGATGGGCAATGGACGCCTGCATATTTTTTTTGTTTTCTTAATTCAACATTGGTAACGCTTGTTGGTACAGCTGCGTCACTGATATCTTCTTATTAGTAACACGTAATTTCTAAAGCCGTCACCTTTCTTTGTTATTAGTGATGTGTGTATCAATAGCTGTCACCTTTATGTGTTATTGGTACTCTACAGCCGTCACCTTTATGTGTTATTGGTGACGTGCGAACTCTACAACCGTCACCTTTGTGTGTTATTAGTGATGCGCAAATTCTACAGCTGTCACCTTTGTGTGTTATTAGTGACGGGTGTTTGCATGTCACCGATGTGGTTCACATCAGTGACGTAAACCACATCAGTGACGTAAATTTAGTGACGCGCATTTTAGCCATCACTAATATGGGTCTTCATCCGTCACTAATATGGTATTCTGACA
Source organism: Panicum virgatum (assembly GCF_016808335.1). Taxonomy (NCBI): domain Eukaryota; kingdom Viridiplantae; phylum Streptophyta; class Magnoliopsida; order Poales; family Poaceae; genus Panicum; species Panicum virgatum. Next base: position 23,347,502 of record NC_053145.1, read on the forward strand.
TAGTGTTCCACAGTTATTTTGGAGTTTGTATGATTTCAGATGAGCAAGAGCGAAATAAGAGAAAAACACGACGAAGACGCCACGCAACTACACAGAAGATCGCAATCGATGTCACTCACAAGGAGGGCCCACAAATCAGAGAAAACGGGCGGGCCAAGACAAATGCACCCTGTGGATAAGATCAGGGGCCACAAGTCAGCGTATCAGAAGAAGATAAGGATGACTGGCTGACGTGTGGGGCCGGCCGACCCTAGGGGTCGGCCCACCTGGACGGCATCCCGTCCAGGTGCACTTTGACGTGGTGTGCCTCCTACTCCTCCTGATCACCTTCCATATGTGCAGATGGCGGGAAACCAACCTCCACTAATATAAATAGGGCTGCCTCTCACCCCTCACAACACACACACACACACACACCATTTCACACCCTCTCTCTCTCTCAAGTCTCTCTCTTGCTCTTTGTTTAAAGTAGTGCAGCTAGGCTAGTTTCTCTTTAGCGAATCAAGTCGTCCTCGGAGTCGTTGAGTGATCCTCGACTCTCGGTATGGCTTTGTATTCTTTCTGTCAGTACTCTATTTATAATCTAGAGTTTGTTTATGGTTGTTATGCTATCTTGATAGTTTATCAATCCATGCTTATGTTTATCATGAGTTGTGTGATGAGTATGGTTAGGCCAGATGTTCGGGGGTTGCATAATGGTTCGTTGTGCTTTCGGGCTTGGTCTAGTGCTTTGCTTGACCATCCGGAGGGTGGGAGCCCTGGGGGCATTAGAGTAGTGACCTCATACACGAGTGTGGTGCTCAGGTATGCGAGATCCAGTGGATATTCCCGTGCTCCATGGTGTGAAAGGGCTAGACAGCACGAGGTGACAGCCATGTCCGTCTGGCGTAACAACAGTTGTTGCGTTTAGCGAAGTCCCCGACGTTCGGGTTTGGTGTAGGAGGTACATAAAGAGGTAACGAGACTGGATGTTCTCCAGAGCGGGACCTTCTCCCCTTTATCCCTTTTTCCTAGTGTCTGCAACCTTAACCATGTTCTAACATAACCTTTGCTTTGAATAGATACACTAGGACACATAACCTAGCCTAAGCTCCAACTAACTTAACATGGGATAGTTTAGTTCGTTCTTTTGTTATTTTATTCTTTTCTCTCTTTCTTCCTTGGGTGTTGGATGTGTGATCGTGTCACATTACCCTGATTTATCTTCTTTATCATGGCTTACCCCTGCTAGAGTTTTGCCTATTACTTGAGGAACGATGTCATGATTAATGTTAAGTACAATACTGTCGGTGTTTACCGCCAAGCCTGCTCAGGGATACCCTTAGCAGTAAGGTTTGTAGGTAGGGATCGACTGCTCTGGAACTCGATGGTACAAGAAACACAAAGATTTAGATAAGTTCGGGCCGCGAGTTTGCGTAATACCCTACGTCCTGTGTGGTTGTTTGTATTGCCTTAGGTGTTGATTGTTTGGAGGGGGTCCCTGCCCGCCCTTATATATCCGGGGGGGACAGGGTTACATGGAAAGTCCTAGCCGAGTACAGTTGGAGTCCTACTACAACACAATCGGGTAGTTTTCTTTGTACTGCAGCTAGTTCTACGCTTATTCGGATAGTTACAAAAGAGGTAAGGTACATCCATGAGCTATCCCTTACTCTAGAACATTCTATGCCTATAAGCAGTCCCGCTGCCCAGGGTCTGACAAGCCCTCGAGCTCTTCATAGCCGAGTCCTGCAGGCGTCGAGTACTTGGCCAGGCGTCTTTGAGTACTTCAAGTAGTCAGAACATCCTTCTGGTTGCTCCTGGGCCTTCCTTCAGATACGTTGAGTAGTCCTCCAAGTACTTCTAGTTGCTTCGAGGCTGTGAGGTGCTCAGACCCTGAAATCTTGATCATATTGGTGCGCGAAGTACTCGCGCTCCATATGGAGTAGCCCCCGAGCCTTAGGTTGAATCGCAGAATCAGGCTGAGGGTCTCTTCAGTCCTTTTCCTTCATTATTTTCCAAAAAAATTGAAAAATAAATCTCTGATGCACATATCCCACAGCCTCGAGCCTTAAATCAAAATCCCTTAAACTGCGGGTAGCCCCCAAGCAAAGGTTTGGAATTAAGGATTTAAGACGTGGCATCAAATTTTATTCTTCAGAATATTTGCAGGATTCATCAGATCTGGTATCCGAAAAGACCTCTTTTTTGGTTAAATAATCCCAGAAAAATGATTCGATTGGATACGCCACACTGATTGCACCCGAAATAACTTTAGAAATAAAACCGGGATGTACGGCTCTTTACTACATGCTCACGTGGGACTTTACTGTATGGAGAATCTGCATTATTGCGTTCTTGAATGCATCCGTGAATGCTGCCCTGTAGCGCCACGTGTTGTCCTCCAGTAAGGTCCATTGTGGCTATAAAAGGTGGGAGAGAGGCCTTTGCCAGAAGCACCAATGTTTAGAAGCCATGGCTTACCTTTGGTGTTCTTGCTCTCGCCCTCCTGAAGCTTGTGTAGTCCTTTCCAGCAAAAGATGCTAGAAGAGAACTTCCGAGTGACAAGAGAAGTCCCTACTACCTCATCCTGCCACTCCCATGCTCTCATTGGATCTATTTTGGACATCATGTCCTTGCATATTCCAATGAGGCAGGTTCTTTGTGGACTGGTTGAGTCTTGTTGGGTCACATCCTTGGGGTTGCCTGTTTCTGGATGCCCAGGAGCAAACATCTCTGGTAAGGAGATCTAATCTTGTCACAACATATTCAGGGAGAAGGAGAAATTTCTCCGCAAGATGCTACAAGAGCACTTGCGAGGTGATTACTGTAATCCGCCTCCAAACTCTTAAAACTTTTCTCCCAGAATACGAGTATCATTATTCCCTTTCATGGGAATAACAAGTTTGTACTTTGTCACGGCCTCGGGCTGATATAGCTGCAGCAGGCTTTGCTCAGGAAGCCAAGAAGTGTGCGTGCAGACCTGAGTCGTTGTAAAGCTAGTTAGGAAGAAGTACTCGATTCGTAATATCGAGTAGTTGTAATGTGTCGAGTTCTTTTTCTTGTTCTGGAATGTAATCCCAGTCGAGGAAAGAAGAGTCGAGTAGTTGACCAGGGATGTAAGTGTTTTCTTTTTTCAAAATGTAATCTTAGAAAAAGGAAATGTCTCAGAGAATCCTGTTTTTTTCCACGATTGGCAACAGACTGTTGGCCTACTAAGTGTTTTTACCATGTTGCCACTGCTATTATAAAATGAAACGGTAACTAGGTTTTACCCCATCGGCCGCCATTCACTTTTACTGCTTAGATCTGTTCTTGCCTTCAAGCCCCTAGATCTAAACTTCTCTGCTTTCCCTTGCCTGCCAACTCCTCTCAGGGTTTAGACAGTGTATGCGCGTGAAGCGCCCTGTTAATTTCCGATAGGCTCCCAAGAAATCGAGCAAGGGCAAGGGCGCAGCTGTGGAGCCGACCCATGAAGAAGGATGGAACACAAGTAAGTGCTCCGAATCTGACCTAGAAACCTTAGTTTCGGTTGGTCTTTTGTCCCACAGATCTGTTATCCAATGGCGTCCTGCCTTGGGTAAGGATCATCCATATGAAAATGCGGGGGAAATTGTTGCTTTCGCACCTTATCTGGAACGGGGATTGGGTTTCCTTGTTCGTTTTTCTTCTCTGGGCTCCTTCGTTATTACAGGATCCAGCTCCACCACTTGACCCCCAATTCCTTTATTCACATTTCTATATTCGTGCATTTGTGCGAAGCTTTTCTGGGCATCGAGCCCCATTTTGAACTCTTTCGATTCCTTTTCCACTTGAAACCGCAGTCAGATTCCTATGTTTTAGATGTAGTTAGCGGTGCGGGTCTTCAGCTTAGACAGGGGAAGGATAAAGTTTATATCCCCTATAGGCTTAGCAACAAGGTAATTGATTGGAAACTAGTCGATGAGAGCCAAATTCCTGAGCTACTCGCGCACATTACCGACCTTAGGCAAAAGAATGTGACTGGGGAGGCAGTCATGTTCGACTGGATGAAGAGAAGGATCCAGCCGTTGTAGGCTCAGGAAAACGCTTGGTTTCCAGTATCAGGGAACAACTGACTCATCAAGGTACTCAGAGGAAGAGATCTCGGATGAGGAAATATTTAGTCGAGTACAGCGACTACTCAGGGACGTAAAGACAGTTCCCATTGTTCCTGATATATTTTCTGCTGCGAGTCCTCCGAAGCAGGTACTTGATAAGAGTAGTCGATGTATAGTAATCGAGTACTTTACCTTAGTGTGATTCTGATAGAATTTGCTTTGTGTAGGAGGACGTGGAGCATTTTAAAAGTAGTCCTTCACCGCCAGACATTTATTCGCCCTTTTATTCTTCCATGCGCTTTTCATTCTGTCAACCAAGTTCTAGTATGCTCATATGAATTTTCATATAAACAGTGCTGATGTCTAGCCTTGGTTGTGCAGATGAGAAGGCGGCTAAGGAGAGGAGTGACAGGGAGCTAAGCCCTACTCCAAGTATGGATACCCAGACTGGGCATTCAAGGGGTGCTCGATCGGTGGCGAGGAAGCATCGCAGCTCCTCCCAAGCTACTAGCGACAGGTAAGTGGCTAGTTGATTGCAATTGAGTACTTTCGTCTTTGATTTGCTAGTTTTGATTTGAACTGTTTTCTTTGTTCAAGTCCGGCGGCTAAGATGCCACGGACCTCAGCATCTGGGGATGATGTTGTGGTGGGACAAACCATCCCTTGCACCACAGTGGACCCGTCAATGGGGACTAGGACTACTCTACCAGTGAGTAGTTCCAGTGTAGATAAAGCCGGCGATGCGGGTAAACAGGCCGTGATTGTGAGGCCTACCCGGAAATTTGGCGTCAAGGTGCTTGCCCTGAAAAGAGCTCCCACGTAAGTTCCTTGAAACTTGTAGTTGTAGTATTTACCTTTGTATCGAGTAGTTAACTCGTCTTTTTCAGTGACACGCCCCTGGGGCGAGCGGGGAAACTGAGGATGACTCGGCCCCCAAATCGGCAGTGGAGAAGCCTCCGGGTACTCCTGATATGAGTGCCCGTGAGACTGAAGACATGGTGAATTCCTTGCTTCGGGATTCTCCGTTGCCTGATACCGAGAGAAGCGATGAGAAGCTCTCGGAGGATGGTGAAAGTGACAAGCTTTCAGAGGAGGAGGATGGTGTTGGCGCTCCTTAAGTACCCATTTTACTATATGATTAGGAGTTGTTTTGGTAAATTTTTCGGGATGATTCATGTACTAACCCGCCACTTGGCACCCGAACTTGACCATTTTCGATTTTGTAGCAAGTTGCATTTTGACAGGAAATTGAACATTTTCGAAGATGTTTTGACGCATGGTTACAACTGGGCTAAGATGAGGAATAAGAGGAAGATTCAACACGCGAAAGATGGGACTGAAAGGGGCCAGAAAGGGCCCAGGCCGGCCGGCCTGGAGTCCTTGGGCCGGCCGGCCTAGCCCATTTCGGAGCCCAATCGGTCTCGGTTTTCTTCAGCACGAAGTATGCGTCAACCCTAATCTATGTTTTACCAAAACCATCGACCATATCTGCCTATAAATACCCCGAAGCCGCTGTCAAAGAGGGGGATCGCGGAGGCATCACGGAGAGATCGCAGAGAAAGAGCATCCAGAGATACATTCGAGTTAGACACAAGAGAAAGGCGACACCGGAGGCCTCATCGCCCCCGGCGCCGCTGCAAGTTGGAGGACAGCAAGGGATCCATCCCTTGCCGGAGATTTCACCACCATGAATGACTACGCTTCGCTTAGCTTCATGGGGTAAAGTCCTCGTTTGTTCATGGGGTTGTAAGGAGATCTTGAGTTATAATTGCCGAATCCTTTATGAGATTGATCTATCATGATTCTTGTTGATGATGCTTTGATGCCTAATAGTTCGCGACTTGGTTTTGGGTTTGCTTTGCTCTTGCATGGTTTACTTAGATTACATCAACTATCCTGTTCTTGTTGATTCATTACCGATTATCCTCGTGTAGTGACGGTATGCCGGAGGGAAAGGTTTTGATCTTGGAACACACATTTGGTAGATTAGATCCGTTCTTCGTTGCTCGGCGATTACATCTCTAGTGATCCTAGACCCTATGGACAAATGCTCTTCATATCTTGTGCACACATCTATCATTGCTCACTAGTCTAGATTAGATTAGATTGGTTAGATTAGATCTATTTTACACTCAATCATTCAATATAGATCTTTTACCAACATCATTAGTGCTGAGTTAAGCATAGTAATACACTTGTTCCGTGGATTGATAAACCTTGGGGGAATACTCTAAGGGAAAAGCTACATGATCCGTGCGCTTGCGGTACGTAAATTGGAATTTTAAGAAGCGTCAACAAGCTTTTCTGGCGCCGTTGCCGGGGAACAAGCGATTTTGCAACATTTAACTTTGTATTAATTTTGTTGGTTACTAACACCTAATCTTTTCCCAAGAAAATTTTTGTTTTCTTGTTTTTGTTTTGGTTGTCTAGATGGGCCATCTCATTCAAAACGTGGAGGAAGGAGAAAATCACTAAGGGATTATGCAAGCCCGCGATCGGAGGACTTCGATATGCAAAAATCAGATTCAGTGTTGCGAGCCACCGAGTACGAGATCAAGCCTCAAATCATCAAGATGGCGGCGGCAAACCCTTTTAGAGGAGATGAGACGGACAACCCATATAGACATATTAAGTGGTTCACAATGCTATGCAACACGGTACAACAAGACGGAGTTCTGCCAGCTTGGTTTAGATGGAATCTTTTCCCATACTCACTTGCGGAAGAAGTGAGAAGATGGTTTGCACTTGCATCCTTCGAGGTAAAAGGAAATTGGGATGACTTGATGAAGAAATTTTGCGAGCGGTTCTTTCCGTTAAGCAAGGTTCAACATATTCGGAAGCAAGTGATCAACTTCGCGCAAGGAGAAGAAGAAGGGATAGATCAAGCATGGGATAGATTCAATGGATTGATTGAACAAGGACTGAAACTTGGATTTTCCGGTGAAGTACTCTTGCATACTTTTTATTTTTCCCTAACCCCCGAGTGCATGCAATTTGTTCAAATGTGTGCAGGAGGAGATCTCATGGAGAAAACACTCATGGAAGCCGCCCAACTCCTACAAAAAATCAGCAAGGGTGCGGCCATGCGAAGAGATTGGGAAAAATGATGTTCGGCAAGCTCCGAGGAAGAATCTCAAGTGCGGGTGCTTGCTGGAATTTTCAGAAAAGAGGCATCGGAAGTGAAGGAAGAACAACCGAAGCATGGGAAAGTCATAGAGACAAACCACGATGAAGAAGCATCGATCCGGAGTGCAATGAAAGACGACCCGGAAAAGAAAGGAAGAACCATGGGCACTGCCAAATCACTAAGGGAATTCGAGCAAATGGATTGGATACCAATTGACTTTGGAAGACTGTTCGACAAAGCAAGACCGCATCCAAATCAGCGAGAAATGGCGAAGGTGATAGCGGAAGACTTCCCGCCAGATAATCATACGGGATATACATTTGGCAAGGAATCGGCCGGTGATATTATTCGGAAACTTTTTGAAGAAAAAGAGGAAGAGATTGACTTAGACGAAGTGCTGGAGATTAAAAGGATCCTAGGAGTGAGCTCGGAATCATCACCCTACGCGCACATAGCCCAAGTATATGCGATTGGAAGCGATCAAGGCGAAGGTAACCCATCACCCACACCTCGTGTTGATTGCATAATAGAAGGAATAAAATGTTGCAATGTTTTATGTGACGTTGGCGCCCATGTTAGTGTGATGAGTTCCAAGGTTTATGTTGAGCTTTTTAACGAAACATCAAACCTAGATGCCACAATCATTAAATTGATCATGGGAGATGGTAGATTAATGAAACCGCTAGGAGTGCTTAGAAATCTAAATGTTGCTATAGCGAGTAAAAAAATTCCTATTGACTTTTTTGTGATTAATGCTAGTGATGATGATCATGAAGGCATAATCCTTGGAAAACCCTTTCTCAAATTAGTAAATGTTGTTCTAGATGTTGGAAAAGGGATTGTCACTTTTGATCTAGATGGAGAGAAGCGCTCATTCGAATTTCATTCAAAACCGTCTTTTGCTTCACCTCTACCTCTTGATAACGAAGAGGTAGAGAGCATTCGTTCCATTGATTCTTTCAGGGATCCTCTCCAACGCGCTTTGGAGAATGGAGACGCTCAAGATGATCAAGACGGAGAACTAGTGGAAACAATGGAAGAGTTGAAGCCGCAACACGGGAATTTGGAGGAAGAAAAATTTGAAGACATTGGAGAGTTAGATCAAGAAGAGGATGGTGCGCCTGATGTTGAGATGAAGCCACTCCCCAAGGGATTGAAATATGAATTTTTGGAAGATGGCAAGACTTTTCCGGTGATTATTAGCGACGAATTGAGCCCGGAAGAGACGGAGAAGTTGCTGAATTTATTGAAGAAGCACAAAAAGGTGATCGGCTACTCGATTAACGACTTGAAAGGTATTAGCCCCGCTTTTTGTACACATTGTATACAACTCGAGGAGCAATACAAGCCGGTCGTAGAACATCAAAGAAGGTTGAGCCATGCTATGCGTGATGTGGTGAAGAAGGAGGTTATCAAATTGTTGAATGCTGGAATAATATACCCCGTACCACATAGTGAGTGGGTAAGCCCCGTGCATTGCGTTCCGAAGAAAGGAGGACTCACGGTTGTGAAAAATGAGAAGGAGCAATTGATACCACAAAGAACCATCACGGGATGGAGGACGTGCATCGATTATAGAAAATTGAATAAGGCAACGAGGAAGGATCATTTTCCACTACCATTCATTGACGAGATGCTAGAAAGGTTGGCAAAGCATTCACACTTTTTTTTACCTTGATGGACACTCGGGTTTCTTCCAAATACCTATTCATCCGGATGATCAACATAAGACCACATTTACTTGCCCGTATGGAACTTTTGCATATCGGAGGATGCCTTTTGGATTGTGCAATGCGCCCGCTTCTTTTCAAAGGTGCATGATGGCTATATTTTCAGATTTCATAGAAGAGATTATGGAGGTATTTATGGATGATTTCTCGGTGCATGGTACTAGCTTTGATAATTGCTTGGCAAATTTGGAGAAAGTTCTTAACAGATGTGGAGAGGTTGATCTTGTGCTCAATTGGGAGAAGTGTCATTTCATGGTGAAAGAAGGGATTGTTCTCGGTCATGTTATCTCCGAGAGAGGGATAGAGGTGGATAGAGCAAAAATAGAAACCGTGGAGAAGTTGCCACCACCTACGGACATCAAATCTTTGAGGAGCTTCCTCGGTCATGCCGGATTCTATAGGAGGTTTATAAAGGATTTTTCAAAAATCACCAAGCCATTGACACAACTTCTCCAAAAAGATGTGGAGTACATTTTCGATAGTGATTGTCTTCACGCATTTCGAACACTCAAGCAATCCCTCATAAGTGCTCCTATCATGTAACCTCCGGATTGGAATCTACCTTTTGAAATCATGTGTGATGCAAGCGACTACGCCGTAGGAGCCGTTCTTGGACAAAGGAAAGAGGGGAAGGTAAATGCTATCTACTACGCAAGCAAGACTCTCAATGAAGCCCAATTTAATTATGCAACAACAGAGAAAGAATTGCCTGCCGTGGTATTCGCCTTCGAAAAATTCAGATCATACATAGTAAAGTCAAAGGTGATAGTTTATACCGACCATGCAGCAATCAAGTATCTCTTGTCCAAGAAAGATGCTAAACCACGCTTGATTCGATGGATCCTATTGTTACAAGAATTCGATGTGGAGATAAGGGACAAGAAAGGAGCAGAAAATGTTGTGGCCGACCACCTATCAAGGATGAACCATGGAGATGATGGGAAAGAACCAATCAAGGATCAAATGAGAGATGATCACCAATATAGAATTCTCGACAAAGATAGTTGGATGAATGAAATAATAAGGGCAATAAAAGGGATGCCCTTGGATCAATTGGACAAGAATGCAAGGAGAAGAGTGATTGCGGAAAGAAGAAAATACTATTGGGATCCACCATACTTATATAGATATGGAGAGGATGGAGTCCTAAGAAGATGCATACCGAGGGAGGAATGTGAAGAAGTTCTAAGAAAGTGTCACTCGTCGGGATATGGAGGACATTATGGGCACTTTAGAACTCAAGCTAAGGTATGAGCTAGTGGATTCTATTGGCCCGAGATGCATGAAGATGCGAAAAGATTTGTTTCGACTTGTCCGGAATGCCAAAGGACGGGGAATATCTCGCAAAGGAATGCCATGCCGTTGAACTACAACTTGCAAATAGATCTATTTGATGTCTGGGGAATCGATTTCATGGGACCATTTGTGAACTCACATGGATTTGAGCATATTTTGGTGATGGTGGACTATGTTTCAAAGTGGGTTGAAGCTATGCCATGTCGGAAGGCATCAACGGAGGAGTCCACACACATGATTAAATCGGTAATCTTCCCTCGATATGGCGTCCCAAGAATCTTGATAAGCGATGGAGGAACACACTTCACGGGCAAAGACTTTGGTAAATGCTTGAAGAAATTGGGAATTGAACATAGAGTGTCCACGGCTTATCACCCCCAAACAAACGGACAAGCTGAAACTTCGAACAAGCAATTGAAGGACATTTTAAAGAAGACCGTGGTAAAAGGAGGAAAAGATTGGTCAAAGAGACTAGATGATGCACTATGGGCATATCGTACGGCACACAAAACCCCGATTGGTATGACTCCTTATCAATTTGTTTATGGAAAAACATGCCACTTGCCGGTTGAACTAGAACATAAGGCGTATTGGGCGATGAAGGAGATGAACTTTGATGCGGAAGCCGCTGGAATTAAAAGGAGAATCCAAATAAGCGAATTGGAGGAGTTAAGATTGAAAGCGTACAATAGTGCATCAATTTACAAAGGAAGGATGAAGAGGTGGTACGACAAATGATTACAAAACAAGGAATTCAAAGAAGGAGACAGGGTCCTACTCTACAATTCAAGATTCATACTCTTTGGCAAAGGAAAATTACAAAGCAAATGGGATGGACCATATGTCGTACACTCGGTTTCACCCATGGGAGTGGTGACAATCATGGATGCGAAAGGCGACCAATATGTGGTGAACGGACAGCGACTAAAGGTATTCTTGGAGCCCGACGTCGTGCCCCTTCATTACATCGACATATACACCATGAATGAGGAACCGGAACGTCAAGCCTAACGACGTTAAGCAAGGTAAGTTTGTAAATATTCTCTTTTAGATTTTATTTTCATAGTTTTATTTCTATTCTGGACGAACTTTGAGTAAAACATAGGCTTCTAATTTATTGGTGTGCACCTCGGAAAAAGTTGGAGTCCAGGGGGCTAAAAAACCCCCTGGGCCGGCCGGCCCAACACCCCTAGGCCAGCCGGCCTAAGCCTTCTCGTGTGCGAATCGGTCTCAATTTTTGGTAGGTACGAGATAAGGAAATTTCAAACCTGTGCCTTATAGATTTCGCATGCCAAAACCGAAGATATTTTGGACTTCTCGTCCAAGTCTTTTCGGGATATAAATAGAGGCGCGGGTTAGATCTATTCTCTCATACTTATCAATCTACACCACTACCTCGTGAGAGACTTCGACAATGGCCGGTCCAGCGAGCGCAAGAGCCATGATTGCAGCAATGAAGATCGAGGAGAGGGGTTGGACGCCCGACACCCCCACGCCAAAGACGCCTAGCCCCATCTCGGCAACCGGTGCGCAGCCCCTCCTTGTCGAAGCAAAGCGATGTGAAGCGAAGGCCCCTCCAAAGATATTCAATACTCAGGCAAGGATGAGCATCGGAGGGAAGGGCCTTCAATGGTGCAACGAGAAGCTAGCTCAAGCCCAAAGGGTGGTCGTCATCATCAGCAGCGACGAAGATGAAGGCGAGAAGCGACAAGACAAAAAGCCACCCGTGCCTTGGCGTTCCTTGCGCCTCCTCAGAGTTAAAAGAAAGAACTACATCGAGCACACCCCAGAGCCAAAGGACTATGCGGGGGACATCGATTGGGAGAGCATCATGAGCCCTAGTTCATGGGGCGCCACCGGTCGTGACTACGATGATGATTGGCCGGAGAAGAAGAAGAAGGACGACGACCCCTCCGAAGGTGACAGCGGCAAGAAGAAGAAGAAGGACGACGATGATCCCAAGGACGACAGCCCTAACCGCAGCAGGCATCACTCAGGGTGCTGTTTCAAGTGCCGCAATGAAACCGCGGATCTCCGCGCCACCATCGATAGGTGTCACGATCAAATCGTGGCAATGGATCGAAGGATGGACGACATCGAGAGCTTGGTTGAGAGAGACTACAACTTCCTTGTCCGCAACATAAGGAAGTTATTCGGGATGGTCGGAGATCTACAAAAGCAAGGAGGAGGGCGCCCTAGATGCAATTGCCCTAGGTGCCGTTGAGAACACCGACGAGCGTCACACCCGCCTTTTATATCATTGCGACTAGGACGCCACATAATCTAAGCATTGGGGGGGGGGAGGTGTGACGACTCATAGATTCAATTTTGTTAGTCTTTGTTTACGCAAAAGTTCGTCGTGTGCGTGTCTTTAATTCCGCATGTGTGAGAGTCATAGTCTAGCGTTGTGTGCTTTATTTTTTGCATGTGTGAGAGTGAGTCTTAAATTAGTGTTGAGTCATGAAAACAAAATAAAAAGAGTCTTTGTTTTTGTTGGATCGTGCAATTTTATTTATGCATTCAGTTTTACTTTATTTTCTTTAAAGCAATTGTTCACGAGCGTTGTCATGAAAATTAATTCTTATTTGTGGAGCTTAGTAAATTATTCGTCCATGTTAATACCCACACTTGAGCTTTGATCTAGCGCTTGGTTTTGATTACGCTTGCGAGTAAGGCATGATTTGGAGGACTTTAATTTCATAAAAATAATAAAACCCCTACAAACATAAGGTTGATCAAGTTCTTGGCAAGTTGAGAATAAAAATCCTATCATCCAAAAGCTATATTCGTTCCACCATAAGCATTGGATGTACATTGAGTTGAGTTAGGATTTCTTTCTCTTGGGAGTTTTAATTTCGAGCAATGATCATGTCCGTATTTTTCATCTCTGAATTGCTAGCCACGTCAATATTCGGTAATGAGAATTCCTCATTGGAACAACTCATGAAATCTACCGGATTCCAAAACCCGAACCCGAGATTATCTTGTTTATTATCGTCTTCCTTGACCACAACCCAATTGTGAGGATACGTTCTGTTTCTGCGCATGATTTGTATAAAACATAACTTTGGGATGAAAAAAGGAAGGAGTACTGGAAAGACGGACCGAATCCGACCTGGGAAAGCCCCAGGCCGGCCGGCCTACACCTCTTGAGCCGGCCGGCCTAGGCCTCTCTGGTCTCGGTTCGGGCTCCAAAAATTCAAGGAGACACTTCGGGGATTTGCCTATCTATGTTTTATAGAAAGTGTCCTATGAAAAGGTTCGGAAAAGAGAGAAAATTCGGGAGAAAGAAAGAAAGAAAAAAATGTATGAGAAGAAAAGAATAAATGAAGGGATTCTATGGTTAGAGAAGTGCAAAGAGATATCACCTTGTTATTTGAGAACAATATCCTCAATTCCAACCATGTGCAATCCGACAACGAGGACGATGCTTGTGCCTTAAAGTCAATCTTTTTGTATGCCTTTGCACATGTCCACCATTCTAAATCTTCTTACCCTTGAACCCTTTACATTATGGAGAAACTCTCATTATCATTGGCTCGGAAGGTAAGCAATCATTAGAAGGTTTTCTTAATTTGACAATATATGTATATACTTTGCTAAGCCTCACCTATAGCCCCACTTTATACTTGAGAGACTTTTGGGAGATGAGAGTTTGCAAATAATAATAGGATAGCCACTTTTATCAAGAGACATGAAAGGACTTGTGTAAGAATTTTTGGTCTAACCTTTGTTGCAGGGTATTTTGTTTCTTAATAAAAAAAGAGAGAAAAACCTCCAAGGATGGCAAGAAAAGCAAGTGTTGTCGATATTCGAGTTGCTGGTTAAAGGTAAGAGTCGTGGAGTAATATTGGACGAGATTTTAAACGCCCATGATATGATTATCCTTGCTGCTCCTCTGACCTTTGTTTGAAGAAATATTGTTAGACTTGTTTGCATAAGTAATTTTGCAGTTCGAGAACTCTTGAGCAACCCTTGGAAGGATTTGATGATTTGATTTGCTCGAGGACGAGCAAAAGCTAAGCATGGGGGGAATGTTGGCGCTCCTTAAGTACCCATTTTACTATATGATTAGGAGTTGTTTTGGTAAATTCTTCGGGATGATTCATGTACTAACCCGCCACTTGGCACCCGAACTTGACCGTTTTCGATTTTGTCCTGGATTTTGGAGCAAGTTGCATTTTGCAGGAAATTAGATATTTTCGGAGATGTTTTGACGCATGGTTACAACTGGGCTAAGATGAGGAATAAGAGGAAGATTCAACACGCGAAAGATGGGACCGAAAGGGGCCAAAAAGGGCCCAGGCCGGCCGGCCGGCCTGGAGTCCTTGGGCCAGTCGGCCTAGCCCATTTCGGAGCCCAATCGGTCTCGGTTTTCTTCAGCACGAAGTATGCGTCAACCCTAATCTATGTTTTACCAAAACCACCGACCATATCTGCCTATAAATACCCCGAAGCCGCCGTCAAAGAGGGGGATCGCGGAGGCATCACAGAGAGATCGCAGAGATCACAGAGAAAGAGCATCCAGAGATACATTCGAGTTCGACACAAGAGAAAGGCGACACCGGAGGCCTCATCGTCCCTCGGCGCCACTGCAAGTTGGAGGACAGCAAGGGATCCATCCCTTGCCGGAGATTTCGCCACCATGATCGACTACGCTTCGCTTAGCTTCATGGGGAAAAGTCCTCGTTTGTTCATGGGGTTGTAAGGAGATCTTGAGTTGTAATTGCCGAATCCTTTATGAGATTGATCTATCACAATTCTTGTTGATGATGCTTTGATGCCTAATAGTTCGCGACTTGGTTTTGGGTTTGCTTTGCTCTTGCATGGTTTACTTAGATTACATCAACTATCCTATTCTTGTTGATTCATTACCGATTATCCTCGTGTAGTGACGGTATGCGGGAGGGAAATGTTTTGATCTTGGAACACACCTTTGGTAGATTAGATCCGTTCTTCGTTGCTCGGCGATTAAATCTCTAGTGATCCTAGATCCTATGGACAAATGCTCTTCATATCTTGTGCACACATCTATCATTGCTCACTAGTCTAGATTAGATTAGATTGGTTAGATTAGATCTATTTTACACTCAATCATTTAATATAGATCTTTTACCAACATCATTAGTGCTAAGTTAAGCATAGTAATACACTTGTTCCGTGGATTGATAAACCTTGGGGAATACTCTAAGGGAAAGCTTGGTACTGGATCTAAAGATACTTATGTACCGAAACACAGATGAAATTGAGAAGCTCAAGAGGATCAAGGAGGACTCTGACCGGGAGGCGGTGACAGCTATGAAGCAGCTGAAAGACCTGTTAGAGTCCCGGGACTCGATGCAGCGGGAGCTCGTGGAGCTGAGGCAAGTAAGGGACGCTGCCCAAGAAATAGCCAAGGTTATGGATATCCAGAAGGGGATGAAGACGAACCGCTCACATTGGCGGGGAAGCTTCGAAAAATACCCGAGAGTTTCGAAAGGTACGTCTCCACAACCACCCGTCAGTACATGGGACATGTACTCGGGTTGGTGAAATCTTACTGGCCGTCTACTCCTCTTGATGCACTCGGGAAGGGCGCAAAGTCTGATTGTACTGATGATCAGGTCAATCAATATTTGCGAGAGACCTCCGTGGTAGCAGACCAAATAGTGGAGTCTCTGAACTAGCCCGAGTCCCCTTGAACTTTGGATGTAATATTTGTTTGGCGTGTGTGCCACAAGTACTTTGAACAAATGTTGAATATTTGTGTAATATCAAGTACTTGTTTTATGTTGGGATTATGTAATCCTTTGATGTGTCGAGTAATTGTACTCGAGAATTTTGAGTTTTGGCAGCATCGCGCCTACTTAATTGTGATAGTAGATACGAAGAATTGTATCTATAGGTGCCTTAGGAGGCAAAGTATTCTTGGATAGGATCGAGTTATGTGGTTCTAATCAGGACTCTAGTGCTGACCGGTTAGGATTGAATCCTGCAGGATTAACCAAGTGGGAAAAGCACTAAAAGAGTGTCGTAAGCCGTAGCTTAGTCTGAATTTCTTTTTTGAAAAAGAAATATATGGGTTAGAGCAATGCTCTTATGGACTCTATTGTCTGACGGGGGAGGACTCTTTGTCGAGTATTTGGAGGGTTAGGAGCTTAAGATATTCTTCGATAGATAGGTGAATAGGAGGCTCTCGAGAATTACTTAGAGTACTAAGGGAAAACAGAACTCTTTTCGTGTTTTCGAGCAAGCGAGTAGCACCCGACAAGTACTCGAGGCAAAAAGATTCCGTAGTAAACTCCCTTGGTAGTCCAAGCAAGCAGGAGACTCGTGTCAACCTATTTTAGAGTATCGAGAACTTATCTGTACTCCTTAGGGGATTTTCGTAGTTGACCTTGCTTGGTCACCCGGGTAGCATACAACTTTTTATGAAGATATCCCCTACTACTCGATATAACGAGTAGCGTGTCCTATACCAGGTCAGGATTGATTTCTAAAATAGAACTGTTAGGATGAACTCCGTCGAGTTAACCAAGACGTAAATATTTTAGAAATATCCCAAACTTACTCGAGCAAGGCAAGTAAGGTGTCCTACCAAAGGACTGGAGTAGTTCAAACGACAAGTCTGTTAGGGTGAACCTCATCAGGTTACCCAAGACGAAAATGTCAAAAAAACATCCACAACCTACTCAAGCAAGCGAGTAGGGTGTCCTTAACAAAGGACTGGAGTGATCCTTAAGACAAGTCTGTTAGGTATGAACCCCGTCGGGTTATCCAAGACGAAAATGTCGAAAGGATATCCAAAACCTACTCGAGCTAGCAAGTAGGGTGTCCTAACCAAGGACTGGAGTAACTATTAGGACAAGTCTGTTAGGTATGAACCCCATCGGTTATCCAAGACGAAAATGTCGAAAGAGTATCCAAAACCTACTCGAGCCTGCGAGTAGGGTGTCCTTAAACAAGGACTGGAGTAATCCTTAAGACAATTCTGTTAGGTATGAACCCCGTCGGGTTATCCAAGACAAAAATGTCGAAAGGATATCCAAAACCTACTTGAGCCAGTGAGTAGGGTGTCCTTACCAAGGACTGGAGTAATTCTTAGGACAAGTCTGTTAGGTATGAACCCCATCGGGTTATCCAAGACGAAAATGTCGTAAGATTACTCGGGGTAAACCGTGAAAACTACTCAATTGCCGCTCCATTGCCGAGCGCAGCTTTCGGAGTAGAGATTATGATGGGGTATTTGCCATATAAGCGAGAGCCAAGTAGTCGATTTGCGAGGGAAATCAACTTTTATTTTGGATTTGTTGAAATTACAGTAATTGTAAAATGACAGACTCTAACTCTTAAGACCTACCCCTTGCCCATTAGACATGAGCAATGGTTTACAAAAAAATATTCGATGGTAAAACTAGTCGATACAGTGGTTGACTAGATTTTGGATAGTCTCCATTAGGAGAGGTGCCCCAAGGGCCTTGCGGAGTGAGTCGCACTCGAAGATCGTGTGAGAGCTCTTCGGGTGGTGAAGCACTAGCGTAGTAGGGTCTTGTTGATCCTGTCTCCGCCAAGAGATGTTTCTCCATGATGTGGGGTGCGCGATTTACCCTGAGGACGGGTACTTGCCGGCTTGTACTTCTTGAAGGATGCGGAAGCTTTTGGTGGGATGCGTTAGTTGCAAGAAGGGCTGTAATCCTCTATTTCCTCACGTTCCTTTCTCCTTGAGATGATGATGTTATGCGCGTCACGACCAATGTTGATCATGTTGTAGAGGTCGCAATTGGAGTAGTCGTAGTTGTCGCCTTGCTGTTCCTGGTAGCTGTTGGCGAGGTGCTGGCGCCTGAACTCCCTCTTCTGGTTAAGTAGGCGACGGCGCTCGTAGAGATCTTTTGCTGGGTGCTGCTCTTCCAATTGTACAGTCACTGTCACTGCTGGATGAGGTGCAGGCGGATCTTGCTTGGTTGTATCTTGGGCTTCTATGATTGTGGGAGGAATAGTTTCCATGTTGTCGGAAAGATACTCGTCAAAATCATCAGAATTGTTGTCATCGAGGTTGAGACGCTCCGTGGGGTCACCCTCAGGTTCATGGACTTCGGAGATGCGAACCATGAGGATTTCACGGCAAAGGTCTTGAACTTCTTGGTCTTGTTTGCTCGAGGACGGGTTTAGTGGAGTGCTCCTCTGGATGGGTAGATCTGTTGGCTGAGAGCCGGAGGCGTTGAGATCTTGTGACTCCTTTAGGCGCACTGTCCGTCCTCGAGGCGTTGCATATATAACCAAATTTGGAAGGGAGTCCTGGTCGGACTTGGGATTTTTAGTCGAGTTGGATTCGACTTCCTTGCTGTACTGGATTAGGTCATCCAGCTCATCCTCCGAGTTGGAAGAGTACTCGGAGTCGGAATCGGTTAAGCCACCGATTTTAGAATATGTGTGTTTTGGGTGAGTGAGAAGCGGGATGCCCATCTCCACATGGAGGGCATTCTCGTTCATCCAATGTAGCCATGATTGCGTGGGAGTCAGTCCTTCTGGCTCCTTAATCCAGGGTTTATCGAAGATCGACTTGCTGGATTGTTCTGGAGCTTTGGCTTTTCCCTTTTTGAACTTGGCCAGTTCCCAAAGGGCGTTAGCATGCTGGGGTGGATTGGCCATAGCGTCCATGAACAAGTCGACGTTATCTGACCAGTCTTCGAGATCATCGAAAGGTTCAAAGTTGTCGAGACTGTTCATGAATTTATCAAGGTCCTGATCAAATGGGGACTCGTCTGGTTTAAGAGTCCGAATGTGAGCAAGTTTCGGTGAAGGTTTCTGAGGTATCCTGGAGATAGACGGTCCCATTCGGACATGCCGGGGGTTTGTCTTTCCAGATCCCCTGCAGATTCCTCTTCCCAGTTTCTGCTTCATGTTTGGCAGAGTGCCTTCAGCTATCTTAATGTAGTCGGCGAGCTTGGAATCTACTCGATCGATCCTTGAAAATATATCACCCAACCTTTTCTGTTGTGGGTTCAACACTTCTGGGTTCTGCTGTGATGTAGATGAGCCAAGAGCAGTTTCTGCATGTTTGATGCATCCCTTTATTGATCATGAAACTCGATCTACTCTCTCGAGTAGTTCTGAGTTGTTGATCTTTGGGCGTTTGATTGTTTTTAGATCAGTCACGTATTTTTCGAGGGTTTCGGAAAAGTGAGGTTTTTCGGAATCAGATTTTGTGTCGAACTCGACTGACCCGAGAGTTCGAGTTGGAGTTGACACGTTTTCTGCATTATCTTAGTCGAGTTCGAGTAGAACTCCTTTTTCATCGAGATCTGCAGACTCACGGATATCGGCGAGTTGGGAGGTAGTTTTCGGTTTACGCGAGTTGGGTATGACAAGGTGGCTAGAAAAGCCTCCCGATCCGTCAGCCGTGCATGCCTAGGAACCGAAAACGAGAGTTGTTCCCTCAGACACATTGTTGGCATCGCTTGATCCGACCATCAAATTCGCCGATGAACTCGCCGAATTCCCTACCTGGCGCGCCAGCTGTCGGTGTTTACCGCCAAGCCTGCTCAGGGATACTCTTAGCAGTAAGGTTTGTAGGTAGGGATCGACTGCTCTGGAACTCGATGGTACAAGGAACACAAAGATTTAGACAGGTTCGGATCGCGAGTTTGCGTAATACCCTACGTCCTGTGTGGTTGTTTGTATTGCCTTAGGTGTTAATTGTTTAGAGGGGGTCCCTGCCCGCCCTTATATATCTGGGGGGACAGGGTTACATGGAAAGTCCTAGCCGAGTACAGTTGGAGTCCTACTACAACACAATCGGGTAGTTTTCTTTGTACTGCAGCTAGTTCTACGCTTATTCGGGTAGTTACAAAAGAGGTAAGGTACATCCATGAGCTATCCCTTACTCTAGTACATTCTATGCCTATAAGTAGTCCCGCTGCCCCGGGTCTGACAAGTACCTTTGCCACTGCCATCCTTTGGGAAAATATAAATAACGATACCCTTACTCTCTGGGTGAAATGCTTCAATGGTATATCCGTGCGCTTGCGGATCCCATCTGTAATCGTATAGACTATACCACGAGAGTGGCAGTCCTTGGTGCAGTTGCTAGGGATGGGCTTAACACCCCCATTCCTAGTGATTATGCTAAGGAAAGTCAACACACATTTCTGGCGCCGTTGCCGGGAACTAACCCCTCCTGGTGGCGATGTTAAGAAATGCCAACAAGCATTTCTAGCGCCGTTGCCGGGGACTAACCCCTCCTTGTGGCGATGTTAAGAAATGCCAACAAGCATTTCTGGCGCCGTTGCTGGGGATGGCATGTGAACAAAGTTATTATGCTGATATTAATCTAGGCTTCGTACTCAAGATATAGTCATTACTCTTTCAGGCTAATGTAACTTTATGTCTTCTTTTATTTTTTATTTGAAAGAAGACAGGGGTAGTGTATGACCGGTTTCTCCCTTGCGGAAAACTACACAGAAAATCCAGGGAAGCTCATGAGAAGGTCACGACCTTGCGTCGTCCCTCCTCCCGCTATTCTTCTAGTACAGAAACCCAGTTCAGAGGCACGAACTATTCGTGAGGCTATGGTTGAGAATACTCTCCGTTAGTTCTCCATCCCCTCCACCGCCGATGTGGCTACAGGACCCAACGTCAATGTTGGGGACGTCAACTTTGAGCTCAAATCTAGCCTCATCAACATGGTGCAGGCTAGCCCGTTCTGTGGCAAGCCGAATGAGGACGCTAATGCACACTTGCAGAATTTTCTAGAGCTCTGCGACACTGTGGTGATACGAGGTGTCGCCGCCGATGTTGTCAAGCTGAGGTTGTTTCCCTTCTCCCTAGTGGGAAAGGCAAAACAGTGGTTTTACAAGGAGAAAGATATCGACACCTGGGACAAATGCTCCAAGGCGTTCCTCGCAAAGTTCTTCCCGCTGGGCAAGACGAATGCCCTACGCGGGAAGATATCAAGTTTCCAGCAGACAGTGATGTAATCCATCCCGGAAGTTTGGGAAAGGCTGCAAGAATACATCACAACCTATCGTCACCATGGGATAGACAAATGGCTCGTCCTCCAAAGCTTCTACAATGGGCTAACAACGACATCGCGAGCCCATATTGACGCTGCTGCTGGAGGAGCTTTTCTCGACATGACAATCACTAAAGCGAAAGCTTTGGTCGAGAAAATGGTCTCCGACCCGGGGTGGAGAGAATAATGACTCCAACCCTAGACAAAGGGCATGCATACCGTCAAGGAGGCTGATATGATTGCCGCGAAACTAGACCCCCTGATTAAGAAATTGGGAGAAGGGAGCCAACAACAGATCCAGGCTCCCATCTATGCCATGGGTTCGCACTTCACATGCGAAGTCTGTGGCAATGATGGCACTCAGGGAACAACTACCCCGAGACCCGAGAAGACTGCTCATACGTTAACAACAACAACTGGTATCGTCCACCATAAGGAGGCCAGGGGTGGAACTAGCCACGTCCACCATTTCAGGGAGGTAACAACTATAACTCCAATTTCAATTTGAATTTTAATTCGAACCAACCTCCCTTGAGAGAATTAGTGTTAGGCCAGACAAAAATTAACAAAAATATTAATAAAAAGCTTTTGGCCAATGATAAAACCTTGGAAAGTTTGAATGTTAAAATTGAAACTTTGTCTTCAACTCTTAAAAATCAGTTAAAAGTTTCAATAAAATGATAGAAACTCAACTGGCACAAATTGTTGCATCTTTACCTGCTGTTGAAAACGGGAAGATCCTAGGGCAACTCGAGGCTCCCGTTGAAAACATCAACATGGTGTCCACTGGATGGGGTAACCCATCTCGGCGGTCATCACGAACTAACCATGCAGGTAGGCGCAATCCCCCAAAGAACAATTCGTGGGATGGCCTAGTTGCAGCAGTGCAAGGGGATCTAGGCGTCCCCATGATCAGCTGCTCAATCTACAACGAACACTACGAGCAATGCCTTTGTGATCTGGGGTCAACTGTAAATATAATGCCCATGGTAATCTTCGAAGAGCTTCAATACCCTGCTCTTTCCTAAACGTCTATGCTCATGCAGCTTGCAGATTCAACAACTCGATACCCTGAGGGGGTAGTCAAAAATATGCTTGTGCGAGTTAATGGTTCCTTCATCCTCGCCAACTTTATGGTAATGGATATGGAGGGCGACCTCGGAATGCACCTCATATTTGGGCGACCATTCCTAAGGGCTGCCAGGGCAAGGATCGATGTCAGAAAAGGAGAAATCCGATTATGTGTCACTAAGGAAGACATGTTCTTCAGATTGAAACACAGGAAAGAGCAGCGCTTCCTGATTCATCGAGATAGCGAAGGGCAAGCACTCTGGGTGAACCACTCCCCCAGCCGGAACCACAGCCGACCAAATCCAGAAGGAGAAGAAGATCGAAGAAGATTTGGCGGAGGTCGAGAGTATGGCTTTGTGCAATTCTCCAGGACAAGCCGAACATTGGTAAGTAACACCAGAGAAAAGTCTTGCACGTCGGACTCTAAAAGACGCGTCCTCGCCACAGGTAAATGGTACTTACCTCATATTTGCTTTTTCCGCAATTTGATTTTTCCACCTTTCTGAATTTTTTCCACTGCATGTTCTTAAAAAAAAAGCGCAAAAATATTTTTCTGCATGCTGGAATTTTTCTAGAACCTTTCCCCTTTTTACGAAAACACCAAAAATATTTTCCGAGTTTCAAAATCCTTTGGAAAATTATTTTGAACATCTTTTCGAGCAAATTTCTGAACATGCCAAGATTTTCAAAGCTTATGGTTGTTACAAAGGAATCTAGCCAAAGGGGGGCACCAGGGGGCCCACCCTGGGGCCGGCTGACCCCAAAGGTTGGCCGACCCAAGGCCAACGGCTCCTAGGCCCCACCTTCTCCAACGGCTCCGACCGTTGTGGCCGGCCACTCCTTGCGTGCATGCTGCAAATTTCCTTTAAATAGAGGCCGAGGAGGGGGTGTGAAACTCTCATGCTCACTCTCTCACTCTCACTCCCTCTCACAAACTCTTGCTCGTGTTTTCATTGGATTTTGGCTCAAGTTTGATTTCAAGAAATCTCTCTTTCTCATTTCTTTACTGCAAGAACAACCACATACTTGGAGGATCAACTTTTGGGTAAGAATTTCATTTTCGTTTCACTAACGTAACCTGAATCGAGTTGTTCTTGGTTCGTTCTCGTTCGTTCTTGTTGCAAGCATGAAGGGTGTAGGACGGAAGATTTCCAGAGCCTTCAAGAAGATGATAGGGTCAACCTCATCCCATTCACGGGGTGGGTCGAGCTCCCATCATTCTCCCGAGCCAACACCAACACAAACAACGATGGACTATGAACAAGACGAACAAGACAAACTTATGGAGGAGCAAGCTGCAGAACCGCAAGCCGAGGACATGGAGATTGATGATGAAGACGCATCGTACCTTGACTTGCGGAACGATCGCGAACGTCAAGCCTACGCCATGATCAAGTGTCGGATCTTTGGTTATACCAGAACCTTTGACCTGGACCTCCTCGAGAAAATAGGTATGGACATTGACTTCACTAATGTTTGGCATGCGGTCGGATGGGATGGCTTTGTGCCTGTTGAGGAGAATGGTTCTCGTCTCCTCACCATCCAGTTTCTTTGCACAGTATGGGAGGAGGCTAGTGGTGTTCGTTTCCGATTCTTTGGGAACGAGTACTACTATACTTGGTGAGATTTCAGCCACCTCCTTGGTTTTAGTGACCGTTTGCCAGTTTCCCTTGAAAAATCTTGCCGTGGTTTGATCGACACGAGTTTTGGGTATTGATTTTGGGTCAAGTTGTTCATGGTAAGTTTGCACCTCGATGCAATGACATTCAGAATCCGACTCTTAGTTTAATGCACAAGTGGGTGGCCATCACTCTCTTCCCAAGAGATGATCCACGACCACTGCGGAGTGATGAGTTGAAAATATTATATGCCATGGTCAACAAGATCCGAGTCTCCCCCGCAAGAGCAATGGTTAAGCAATGGCTTACAAATTTCAGGACGACGTGTCCTATTGAGTGCCCTTCTTTGGTTACACGCATCGTATCAAACATGGGCATCTTAGAGGGGAACCCCGTTCCTTTCATTGAGGATGACCGTGTCTTGATCGATGAGTTTTATTTGGTTCAAGGCCACATACTCAAGAAAGGCCCGAATGACTCCTTGATTTTCATTTCCTTAGGTTATTCAAATGAAATTCTGATGCCAAACGCAAGATATCATTTGTATAACTGCTGTTTGTTGACAGCCAAAATTGACATCAACCAGTTAGACCGGTCTGACCAAGCGGTCTGACTGGTCTGGTGCTGTAGCTGATCCGACAGGAGCCCGACCGGTTTGACCGGTGGGTCCGACCGATTTGACCGGTGGGTCCGACCGATTTGACCGGTCTAGGAGGAATCCGACTATAATTAGAGTTCTTAATAGTTTTAGATCTGCAAATATGATTTCTTGCGGGGTAAGTCTTCCCCACCCTATAAATATAAAGGGTCACGTCCGATTGAGGATCCAACCCAATTGAATCTATAAAATACATTTATCTTTCATTGTCTTTACCTTTTCCCTTTACCCTAACTTTTCCAACCTCGACATGCTATTCTTCTCTCGTCTCCATGGCGTTTGAGGACACCCTAGCTGGCCTACCGAGCCTAGGGCAACCCTACGCGCGCTTGCCCCGGGTGAGCGTTCGTCGGATCATCGCCGTTCTGCACGACGACTGGTCTAACCAGTCCAGATAACCAGTCTGACCGCTCCACGTAGGAGGTGCTGCAAGGAGCTCCTCCTCGCGCTGCGTGACCTAGCGCGTTCATGTGTTGATCCGTAAAAGGTGTCAACACAAATTGGCGACTCCGCTGGGGACGAGAATCTGGCTATCATGGCTGATATATCAAACTCCAGCAATATGATGACACTTGTAGGATTGCCTGAAGACCTACGCAAGGGCATCGACATACATTTAAATAGTCACTGTTATCGGGTAACGGAGCAAGGCATCATCATGATGAAGATGTTTGTCATCGATAGTTGAGGATGTACGTCTACCAAGGCATAGTAAGTCCACAGCTACTTTTATAAGTGGTTTGCTTACTTTTGTAGATGAGTTGATTAATAGAAAGAAGTGTGTAGATCCAATTCCTGTTATTCAAAAGTTGGCTATTGAAAAGCCGGCTAATAATCCTTGCAAAAGTTTGCCTAATGTTGCTGGTCAAGCTGCAATTCGGCCATCTTAAGTCGAATTCGTTGATCAAAAATCCCCTAGCAAGTGCACAGAAACTGATTCTAGTATTCTACGCTCGGGGGGCATCAAAGCAATGGCAATGGTGTAGGTTGCACTGCAACCGGTCTAACCGGTTCTCCAACCGGTCTAACTGCCCTCCAAGGGTTTCGCAAAATAAGTCAAAGCCAAAGATGGTCAAACCCAAGAAACCTGAAATTGGTGTTTGGAAAACCTTTGAATCCAAAGGCTGTCACAAGCATCAAAAGGAAAAGCCGAAGCCCTTTCTTGGAGATCTTCCAGGTAAATCCAAAAAACAAAATAATGATGCTAGCCGGTCAAAACATCCAAAACACTCAAGATCTACTCCTAGACAGCAATTCCATGATCAGAATCGGCAGCCAAATAATTTTCCTAAATCAATGCCGTTTTCATCACATAGGTCGTCTATACATATGCCATGCGGATCTTATTATAGCATGCCTTGTTTTTATCCGTCATGGTCTTATAATTCCTGTATGCCGTCTCTTCCTAGATATTTGTATCCAAATTATATTATCTATAGGGAGCCGGCAATTAGTAAACCATCACCTACCATTAATGATTGTTTTGATGAACAAGATCAGTCTATACAGAAAAAGAAATACAAGGTGATCAAGGAAGTTTATCGTGTCAAAAAAGATGGACGATTAAACAAAAATTCAGATTTGGCACTAGATAAAGGAAAGCTGGTTGTTGAAGAGCAATTGGACAGGTCAATTAGTAAAATTGTCCCCAATGATGATTCTGACTCAAACAATGTAGTCGAACAATGTTCAAGTTCGGCCGGGGGGCAAGATAAGAGCAACCATATCGGTTCTGACTGGACCAGTCTGACCGGTTCGTCCGACCGGTCTGACCAGTCTGAACCTAAGAAGTCTGGTGGTACAAAAAATAGGACCAAGCCGACCTTTGAGGAGCTTCTGGATAAATACAAGAAGATATCTGAACAAAAACAAAGCAATCAATTGGAAGGTAAACAAAGAAGGAATTCTTCACCACCAAGATCATGAAAGCAACAACGGTCATCGTATTGGTCTTCATCATTCATCCTGCCGATGCACGTACCATGGACTGCATATTCAGGTGTGTTTAATCCATGGTTTGGTCATAATTCTTGGCTGCCATATTATGACTATCAGTTTTATACTTTACCAAGGAGCTATGATTTGTATAATCGGTCGCATTGGCCGTTTCAAGACTTCTGTTATGAACATGCTAAGGAATATAAAGCCAAAATAGTTTGCTGATCTTAAGCTAGAAATTGTTACATTTGCTAGTTCTCTTATTTCGGCTATTTTAGCATGTTTAAAGATAATATATGGCCGGTGCATTGCTAATCATCGCCCTTAGACAATTTTGGTTCAGAAGAATATTTTTTGGCAAGCAAACTTTACCCAAAAACAGGGGGACATATGTTGACAGCCAATATTGGCATCAACCGGTCTGACCGGTCTGGTGCTGTAGCTGATCCGGCAGGAGCCTGACAGGTCTGACCGGTGGGTCCGACCGGTCTGACCGGTCTAGGAGAAATCCGACTGTAATTAGAGTTCTTAATAGATTTAGATATGTAAACAGGACTTCTTGCGGGGTAAGTCTTCCTCACCCTATAAATATAAAGGGTCACGGCCGATTGAGGATCCAATCCAATCAAATCTATCAAATACATTTATCTTTCATTGTCTTTACCTTTTCCCTTTACCCTAACTTTTCCAACCTCGACATGCTATTCTTCTCTCGTCTACATAGCGTTTGAGGATGCCCTAGCTGGCCTGCCGAGCCTAGGGCAGCCCTACGCGCCCTTATCCCGACGGGGGTCCCTCCCAGGTGAGCGTTCGTCGGATCATCGCCGTTCTGCCCGGCGACCGGTCTGACCGGTCCAGATAATCGGTCTGACCGCTCCACGTAGGAGGTGCTGCAAAGAGCTCCACCTCGTGCCGCGTGACCTAGAACATTCGTGTGTTGATCTGTAAAAGGTGTCAACACCGTTCACTAACCACATCTCTTATTCCACAAGAGGTAGCCCATCGGCATAGTGTTTCTGGTTTACCTGGCAGGATTACGAGAAGCAGGGCCAGAAGGGAAGAAATGCAGCAGCCACAACCATAGCCTTCACATCAACATCGGGCTAGTGGTTCGACGTGGCAAAGTGCGAGCTCCAGTGAGTGGGCATGGCAGGCCCCAGGGCGCCGATCCACTAGTTCTAGCTCTAGTGGGATTCCACCCACCGCCCGTTGTTCAGCTTCGTCCAGAGGGTTCAGCTCTCTTACTAAGTAGCTGGGCGGGCTGAACATCCGCACCAACAACATCGATGAGTCGCTGGGCCATTACATCCAGTCCACCCAGGATTGGCAGCGACACACAGGCGAGAGGATCCACAAAATGGAGCAACGACAGTTGCAGCTACAGGAGGAGTGGAGGGCTTACTACCGTTGGGTTGGGTTTAATCCCAACCAACAGCAATGAGCCTAAAGCTAGCTTGGGGGAATACCCCCACGAGAGGTAACTTGTATCAAACTCTATCATTACCGCTTTCATAACCTTGCATGAAATAAAATAAAAATTTGTAAAACCTAGAAAATCCATAAAAATTGGGAAATTTTTTAAAAAAATCCATAAAAATTTGCATAACTAAAATCAATTAAAAATTTACAAAACTTAGAAAATCCAAAAATATTTATTTGTTTTTAATATGTGTGGTAAGCATGTGTAGTTTTCCATGTTGAGATGATGAATAGTTGCTCTGTCAATTCCTTTCGTATGCCTAATTACAACCTTATGCTCTACCTAGTTTTGAGTTTGGTGGCTAATGTTCAAACCGTAAGCTTGAAACTTGTGGGTAGAAAAAAGCAGAACCAAGTCTAGGTTGTTGTGGGCTATGATATGGTTAGGTAGAGTTGCTATGATCCTCTCCTACGTGATGCTTGATATTCGGAGTATTTGTTTTCAAAAGTATAAAAATAAAATAAAGTTCCTCAATGATATGAAATTCCTATCCAAAGCCATATGAGTTATAAGTTTGAAAAGCCTTTCCAGATATGCAACTTGTTTTCTCATTGAGATTTGTCAAATTGTTGTGACCCTTAGTGAGATCTATTTCATACTCCCATGATCAAGATCACGTACACGTCCACTACCACATGCTACACTTCTACACTGGAAGTTAGCAATATATCCGCTCATACTTCCACCAAATAAGAACTCCATGCCACTATATGACATCTCTCTCTCATAAAATTAAACCAAGGATATGGGGGTATGCAAAAAGAAATAAAAGATGCATACCCTAAGAAGGTGTCAGACCCGGGGCAGCGGGTCTGCTTATAGACATAGAATGTTCTAGAGTAAAGGATAGTTCATGGATGTACCTTACCTCTTTTATAGTTACTCGCATAGGCGTAGAAATAGCTGTAGTACAAAGGAAACTACCCGATTGTGTTGTAGTAGGACTCCAACTGTACTCGGCTAGGACTTTCCATGTAACCCTGTCCCCCCGGATATATAAGGGCGGGCAGGGACCCCCTCGAAACACATCAACACCTAAGGCAATACAAACAACCACACATGATGTAGGGTATTACGTAACTCGCGGCCCAAACCTGTCTAAATCTTTGTATTCCTTGCACCATCGAGTTCCAGAGCAGTCGATCCCTACCTACAAACCTTACTGCTAAGGGTATCCCTGAGCAGGCTTGGTGGTAAACACCGATAGCTGGCGCGCCAGGTAGGGGATTCAGCGAGTTCACCAGCGAATTCGATGGCCGGATCAAGCAATGCCAACAACGTGCCGGAAGGCACAACCCTCGTCTTTGGTTCCTGGGCATGCACGGCTGACGGAACGGGAGGCTTCTCCAGCCACCTTGTCACGCCCAATTTGCCTAAGCCAAGAACCCGCTCCTAGCTCGCCGGCATCCACGAGTCTGCGAATCTCGACATAAAAAGAGTTCTACCCGAACTCGACTCGGATAATCCAGAAAACGTGTCAACTTTGATCCGAACTCTCGGCTCAGACGAATTTGACATAAACTCTGACTCCAAAAAACCTCGTATTTCCAAAACTCTTGGAAAATACTTGACTCATCTCAAGACGATCAAACGCCCTAAGATCAAAAACTCAGGACTACTCGCTGGAGTAGATCAAGTTTCGCGGTCAATTGAGGGCTACTTCAAACTTGCAGAAACTGCTCTCGGCCCATATACGTCGCAGTAGGTCCCTGAAGTGTTAAACCCACCTCAGAAAAGGTCGGGTGATATGCTCTCAGGGATCGATCGGACTCAACCTACTCTAAAATCGGTGGGCTAACCGACTCTGAATCTGAGTACTCTTCCGATCCGGAGGACCAGCTGGATGACCTAATCTAGTACAGTAAACAAGTCGAGTCCAACTCGGCTAAGAATCTCAAGTCTGATCAGGACTCCCTCCCTAACTTGGTTATATATGCAATGCCGCAAGGACGGACAGTGCATCTGAGGAAGGCAGAAGATCTAAACGCTTCCGCCTCACAGCCAGCGGATCTGCCCTACCAACAGAGCACTCCTTTAGACCCATCTTCAAGCAAACAAAACCAAGAAGTTCAAGACCTCTGCCATGAAATCCTCATGGTTTGTATCTCCAAAGAACCTGAGGGTGATTCGACGGAGCGTCTCAACCTCGATGACTACAATTCTAAGGACTTCGACAAGTACCTTTCCGACAACATGGAAACTACACATCCCACAATCATTGAACCAAGCTACTACCAAGGAAAATCTACCCGCTCCTCCCCCTCTAGCGGTGACCGTCACCATCCAACTGGACGAGCAGTATCCAGCAGAAGATCTCTACGAACGTCATCGCCAGCTCAACCAGAAGAGGGCGTTCAGGCGTCAGCGCCTCGCTAACACCCTACAAGAACAACAAGGCGACAACTACGACTACTCCAACTGCGACCTCCGCAGCGTGATCAACATTGGGTGCGATGCGCGCAACATCATCATCTCAAGGAGAAAGGAACGGGGGGAAGTCGAGGCATACAACCCTTCTTCCAACTACTGCATCCTGCCAAAGGCTTCCGCATCCTTCAAGAAGCACAAGCCGGCAACCACCAGTACCCTTCCTCAGGGTAAACCACGCACCCCGCACCAGGGTGAATCGTCTCAGGGTGGCAACAGGATCAACAAAGTACTGCTACACAAGTGCTTTATCCATCCAAAGAGCTCTCACACGATCTTCCAGTGTGACTCACTCCGCAAGGCTCTTCGGGCACCTCCCTTGAAGGATACCCTTCCACAAATCTAGTCGACCCCTATACCGACTAGTACCATCTTCGAATAAGTTTAATTCAGTCATATAAACCATTGCTCATGTCATACGAGCAAGGGGTAGGTCTTAAGAGTCAGAGTCTGTCACTTTACAGTTATTGTAACTTCAACAAATCCAAATAAAGTTGATTTTCCTATATCGACTACTTGGCTCTTGCTCACTCAAACCAATACCCCATCTCGAAAGCTACGCTCAGCATTGGAGCAGCTAGCGAGTAGTTTTATGGTTTTTTTCTGAGTGCTTCTTCGACATTTACGTCTTGGGCAACCCGACGGGGTTCGTACCTAATAGTTCTGTCTTAAAAGACACTCTAGTCCTCAGGTAGGGCACCCTACTCGCCCCACCCGAGTAGGTATTGGATACTCTTTTGACACCTTCATCTTGGGCAACCCGATGGGGTTAGTACTTAACAGACTTGCCCAAGAGTTACTCCAGTCCTTGGTTAAAAGGACACCTTACTCGCCTCGCTCGAGTAAGTTTTGGATATCCCTTCGACATTTACGTCTCGGGCAACCCGATGGAGTTCGTACCTAACAGTTCTGTCTTAAAGATTACTCTAGTCCTTGGTTAAAGGACATCTTACTCGCTGGCTCGAGTAGGTTTTGGATACTCTTTCGGCACCTTCATCTTGGGTAACTCGACGGGGTTAGTACCTAACAGACTTGCCCTAGAGTTACTCCAGTCCTCAGGTAGGATGCCGTACTCGCCTTGCTCGAGTAAGTTGGGGATATTTCTAGAAGAGTAAAATGCACTTTGGGTACCTAAACTATTACGTGGGTATCAGATAGGTACTCCAACTCATAAACATAACAGATAGGTACTCAAACTATTTTGTTGGTACCAGATAGGTGCTCCAACCCAAAAACATAACAGTTAAGTACTCAATCTGTTTAGTCAGCTAGCATGCTGCTGTGTGACGTCCGAGCGAGTGCGTTTAATGTCGAGCGCAGACGAAATGAAATCATGCATGCGGCAATAGTAAACAGTGGTGTTATCTAATTCCTATTGATTCATGCATGCTGGTCGAAAATAATAAAAGGCACTGGCGCTTTTTACAACAGCATTGCAGGAACCATGTCAGGCTAGTGTTATTATAAATTCATAATATTCAGCCTGTGATGCAAGAATATTTAGGCAAGTAAATTGTGCAGTTTTTTTTCTAAACTATTAATCTGGTGAAGCACACGAATGAAAAACAAACCCTATATGAGATTAAAAACAATTACTAACTCCACCTGATTCTAGATGAGGAAATCTTTATTATTAATATTATAAATTCGTTCCATAAATAATTCTAGACAAGCCCTTGCACAATAATCTCAGGATGAGGAATTGCTTTGTTATTACCATTATTATTTATCGATGAGGAATTAAATGCCAGCACCGTTTGCTACTGCCACATGCATGATTTCTGTTCTTTTGCGCTCGACATTAAACGGACATCATGCAGCAGCATGCTAGCTGACGGGTGATCAACATAAATAAACTGAGTACTTGATTGTTACGTTTCTGAGTTGGAGTACCTAGCTAGGTACCCACAGAATAGTTTAAGTACCTGACTGTTACGTTTCTGAGTTAGAGTACCTATCTAGTACCCATAGAATAGTTTGAGTACATGTCTGTTACGTTTTCGAGTTGAAGTACCTATCTGATACCCACATAATAGTTTAGGTACTCAGGGTGCATTTTACTCTTTCTAGAATATTTACGTCTTGGTTAACTCGACGGAGTTCAACCCTAACAGTCCTATTCTAGAAATCAATCCAGTCCGTGTATATGACATACTACTCGATCCGATCAAGTAGTTTGGGGACATTTTCGCAACAGTTGCACACTATCTGGGTGACCATACAAGGTCTATCCTAACTGGTTAACTACTAAAATTCCTCATGAAGTACAGATAAGTTCTTGATACTCTAAAATAAGTTGACACAAGTTTCCCGCTTGCTTAGTTTACTATGGGAATCTCCATTATAGAACCTTTTTGCCTCGAGTACTCGACGGGTACTACTCGCTTGCTCGAGATACAAAAAGAACTCTTGTTTTCCCTTAGTATTCTGAGTAGTTGTCGAGAGCGGCCTGCCTTCTTATCTATCAAGAAACTTCTTATACCTCCTAAAAACTTGATAAGAGTTCTTCCCTTGATGGGACAACAAAGTCCATATTAGCTTCGTGCTAATAAAACACTTCCTTCAAAAAGGAAATCCATACTAAGCCACGGCTTTTTACACCTCTATAGTCCTATTTCCACTTGGTTAATCCTGAGGGATTCAATCCTAACCGGTCAGCACCATGGTTTCAAATCAGAACCATGCAAACTCGATCCTATTCGAGAACGCTTTGCCTCTCAAGGCACCAACGGATACAATTCCTTGTATCTACTACTATGACTGAGTGGGCGCGATGCTGCCTACACTCAGGATCTTCGAGTACAACTACTCGATACACCAAAGGATTCCACAATCCAAATACAAGTACTTAACATTTCACAAATATTCAAGTATTTGTTCAAAAGTACTCCTGGCCCACATGCCAATTCAATTACAATAAAAGTTCAAGGGGACTCTGCCTTGCTCAAGGATTCTACAATTTGATCGGCCACTCTGGAAGTCTCTGTCAAATACTGACGAAATTTGTCTTCCGTACAATCAGCTTTGGCTTCTTGTCCATGGGCGTCCAGACGAGTGGTTGGCCAATAGGACTTCACCAACCCCAGTACGTGACCCACGTACTGGCGGGTGATGGTGGAAACAAACCTCTCAAAGGCTCCAGGAACTTTGCAAAGCCTCCCTGCCAGCGTGAGCGGTTCATCTCCATCCCTAACTGGGATATCCATGGCTTCGGCTATCTCCAGGGCGGCATCCTTGACTTCTTTCAGCTCCACGAGTTCTCGGTGCATCGAGTCTTGTGACTCCGACAAGGTCTTGAGCTGCTGGAGAGTCGACGCCACCTCCCGATCAGAGTCCTCCTTGATCTTCTTAAACTTCTCTATTTCATCTGCCTTGCGGTACATAAGAATCTTTAGATCCAGTACCAAGCTTTCCTGAATCTTTAAAGATTTTGCACAAGCTGTGTACTCGATAGAAAGAAAATCTTATAAACACTAAGCAGATCTACTAGTCGAATGCATATCAAATGCTAAAGACTAACCTTTCTTAGACTGGGAGAGCTTCTTCAGCTTTCCCTCAAGAGCAGTCTTCTCAGACGAGAGCGTCTTAACCCTCTCTTTCAGGGCATTCAGCTCTGCCTCGTCCAGGGACTGGCCACCCTTCCGTCCCAGCGCTTCCTGCAAAAACAAAAAGATCAGTATACTACTCGATCTACTACAAAAAAGTACTCGAAGCATTCGACTACTTTCCTCCAGCAGCTTGACAGCAAGCTCCACCTTCTCTCATGGCAAGACACTTCCTGATGTGACTTGGGTAGTACTTGTCAGCACCTCAGCTACGACCCTTTTGGGCACATCTTCAGCTCTCCCTATAGCCTTCCCTGTGTTTGGGAGTCTAAAGAAAGAACATGCTACTTAATCACATTAAGAGCTACAAAAAGATGCCTTTCCTACAAGGTGTTACAAGCTTACTTGAAGGGGTCTTCTCGGGCCGTTCATCAGTGCCTCCCTCAGGAAGTTTTTTACCTTCTCCTCCTTCTGGAAGTTTACCGCTTCCGTCACCTTTCGGGATTTCCTCACTGGCCCTTGCAGGATCGGGCAAAGGAGAATCCCGAAGCATGGAGTCAACCATAGCCTCCGCATCATGAACACTCATCTCAGGAGTGTTCGGGGGCTTCTCCACCTCTGATTAGGAAGCTGAGTTGCCCTCAGTCCTCGCGTCTCCCTCAAGGACTGCATCTCTGCAAAGACAAAGTAGTTAAAAAACTACTTGACTCAAAATCAAATCCTATAGTTATAAGTTCTAAGGAACTTACGTAGGAGCTCTTATCAAAGTGGGACCTTTGATGCCAAATCTGCGGGCAGGCTTGGCAACAATGGCCCGCTTACCCACATCGCCGGTAATATTTACATCGGAACTACTCGCTGAACGAGTAGCCCTGACACCCCTCAACGGGTCCACTGTGCTAGAGGGGATAGTCTATTCCACCACAGCATCATCCTCAGATGCTGAGGTCCGTGGCATCTTAGCAGTCGAACTTGGAAAATAAAAAACATCAATCAAAACATGCAAATCGACAACTAGAAAGTACTCGATTGCAAAAACAACTAGCTACTTACCTGTCGTTAGTAGTGTGGGAGGAGCTACTACGCTTCCTCGCCACAGACTGAGTACTCCTTAGGCACTTGGTCTAGGTATCAGCACTCGGAGTGGGGCTGTGCTCCTCATCACTCCTTTCCCCAGATGCTGCCTCATCTGCACAACCAAGGCTAGACGTCAGTACTGTTTATATGAAACTTCATATGAGCATACTAAGATTTGATTAATAGATCGAGGAAATTGGAAGAACAAAAGGGTGAATAAATGCCTGGTAGCGAAGGACTACTCTTAAAGCGACCCACGTCCTCCTACAGAAAGCAAATCCTATCAGATTTACACTATGGTAAAGTACTCGATTTCTACGTATCGACTACTCTTATCAAGTACCTGCTTCAGCGGATTCGTAGCAGAAATGGTATTAGGAACAATCGGAACTTTTTTTACGTTCCTCAGCACATCATTCGAGATCTCTTCCTTCGAGTATCTTGATGAATCAGCTGTTCCCTGATACTGGAATCCAAGTAATTCCCGAGCCTGTAATGGCTGGATCCTTCTCTTCATCCAGTCGAATACGACTACTTCCCCAGTCAACATATTTTGCCTTAGAACGGCAATTCGTTCGAGTAGTTCAAAAATCTGACTCTCGTCGACTGGTTTTTTATTCCATTCTGGCCATTGGATTGGAGGGCCAGGAGTAATATGTGGGAAGCATCCTGACTGGTTCTCGACATAGAACCATTTGGGTTTCCATTCGATCACCTTATTACTAAGACTATATGACATATACTCTCTATGTTTCCCTTGCCTAAGTTGGAGACCCGCACCTCCTACTACATCTAAGACGTAGGAGTCGGGTTGAGGCTTCAAATGGAAAAAGAATCGGAAAAGCTCAAAATGGGGCTCGATGCCCAGGAAAGCTTCGCACAAATGCATGAAGATAGAAATATGAACAAAGGAATTGGGGGTTAGATGATGCAGCTGGATCCTGTAATAGCGCAGGAGTCTAGAAAAGAAAGAAGAACAAGGAAACCCCAATCCCCGTTCTAAGAATGAGGTGAAAGCAACAACTTCCCCCGTATTTTCATATGGATGATCATTCCCCAAGGCAGGACGCCATTGGACAATAGATCTGTGAGTTAAAAGGCCTTGCTTTACCAAAGATTCTAAGTCAGATTGGGAACACTTACTTGTGTTCCAGCCTTCTTCCTAAGTCGGCTCCGCAGCCGCACTTTTCTCCTTGAATGCTTTCTTGGGTGCCATCTGAAAATCCACAGATCGCTTCACGCGCATACAATGGCGGAAACCCTAGGATGAGGATGGGGAGCGCAAGGGAAGCAAGAACTCTAGATTTGGGGGATCGAGAGTGAAAACAGATCTAAGGCTGTATGGCGGCCGTTGGGGTAAAACCTAAGTTACCGTTTCATTTTATAATAGCGGTAGCAACATGGTTACAACACCCAACAGGCCAACAGTCCGTTGCAAATTGCGGAAAAACGGGATTATAAAGAAACATTCCTATTTTTTGAAGATTACATTCTGGAAAAGGAAAAACACTCACATCCCTAGTCTACTACTGGACTTTCCTTTCCTTAACTGGATTACATTCCAAGAACAAGGAAAAGTACTCGACATAGTATAACTACTCGATATTACAACTCGAGTACTTTTTACATAACTTTACAAACGACTCGGGTCTGCACGAACACTTCTTGGCTTCCTGAGAAGCCTGCTGCAGCTAGATCGGCCCGAGGCCGTGACAAAGTACAAACTTGTTATTCCCATCAAGGGAATAATGATACTCATATTCTGGGAGAAAAGTTTTAAGTGTTTGGAGGCAGATTACAGTAATCACCTCGCAAGTCCTCTTGTAGCATCTTCTGGAGAAACTTCTCCTTCTCCCAGAATACATTGTGGCAAGATTAAGCTTCCCCGCCAGAGATGTCAGTTCTTGGGCACCCAGAAACAGGCAATCCCAAGGATGTGACACAACAAGACTCAACCTAGCGACCTCAAATCTGCCTCATTGGAAGATGCAAGGACATGATGTCCCGCATGGATCCGATGATAGCATTGGGGATGCAGGAGGAGGCAGCAGAGACTTCACTTGTCACTCGCAAGTTCTCTTCTAGCATCTTTTGTTGGAAGGAACTAAGTAAAATTCAGTAGGGCGAGAGCCAGAACACCAAGGATAAGCCATGGCTACTACACTTTGATGCATCTGGCAAAGGTCTCTCTTCCACCTTTTATAGCCACAAAGGGGCTTACTGAAGGAAAACCCATGACTCAACAGTGCAAGTTTCACGGACGCATTCATGGACGCAGACAAAGATGCAATAATGCAGATTTGCCAAACAGTAACGTCCCACGTGAGCACTGAATAAAGAGCCGTACATCCCGGGTTTTATTCCTAAAGTTATTTCGGGTGCAATCAGTGTGGCGGATCCAATTGTATCATTTTTCTGGGATTTTACCCGAAGAAGAGGTCTTTTCGGATTTCGGATCTGATGAATCCTGCAAATAATTTGAAGGATATAATCTGATGCCACGTCTTAAATCCTTAATTCCAAATCTACGCTCGGGGGCTACTCGCAGCAAAAGGGATTTTGATTTAAGGCTTGGGGGCTGTGGGATATAGGCATCAGAGATTTATTTTTCAATTTTTTTTGGAAAATAAAGAAGTAAAAAGACTGACGTGACCCTCAGCCTGATTCTGCGATTCAACCTAAGGCTCGGGGGCTACTCTATATGGAGCGCGAGTACTTCGTGCACCATATATGAACAAGATTTCGGGACTTGTGCACCTCACAGCCTCAGATCAAACGGAAGTACTTGGAGGACTACTCGACATATCTAAAGGAAGGACCAGAAGCAACCAGAAGGATCTTCTGACTATTTGAAGTACTCGAAGACGCCCAGCCAAGTACACGACGCCTGCAGAACTCGGCTACGAAGAGCTCGGGGGCTTGTCAGACCTGGGGCAGCGGACTGCTTATAGACATAGAATGTTCTAGAGTAAGGGATAGTTCATGGATGTACCTTACCTCTTTTATAGTTACTCGCATAGGCGTAGAACTAGCTGTAGTACAAAGGAAACTACCCGATTGTGTTGTAGTAGGACTCCAACTGTACTCGGCTAGCACTTTCCATGTAACCCTGTCCCCCCGATATATAAGGGCAGGCAGGGACCCCCTCGAAACACATCAACACCTAAGACAATACAAACAACCACACATGACATAGGGTATTACGCAACTCGCGGCCCAAACCTGTCTAAATCTTTGTGTTCCTTGCACCATCGAGTTCCAGAGCAGTCGATCCCTACCTACAAACCTTACTGCTAAGGGTATCCCTGAGCAGGCTTGGCGGTAAATACCGACAGAAGGTATGCCACATGCTTCGACATGTTCGTAAATAAAAGATGCATACCCAAAAAAGGTATGCCACATGCCCACAAGGCATGTCAAAAAAAAGAGAAAAGAAAAAGATAGCCCCTATCCAAAGAAAAAGAGAAAAAGAGAAGAGATGAATCATACAAAGGAGTTCATCCACCATCCACTATTCACCAAAAATATTCATTTATCCACACACTTGCACATCTTGATCAAGGTTTATGACTTGTTTCTTCTTTGGATCCGGTTTTTGACTTAGCAAAGTATGAGAAGCAAGTTTGCCTTTTAACCCTCCATACCTACAGCTCCACCAAAAAGAAGCCTTAGGAGTAGGATGGAAAAGAAAGGCACAAAAATAGGCCTTGGTGAGAATAAAACATAAATGAGCGATTCAAGAGATCATTGAAGAACTACACCTTTCTTTTAATTTTTTTTATAAAACCTCCGGATTGATGGTTGAACAAAAGGGGTAAGAAAGTAGCACTCTACAAGACTGTTCTGGCCCTCAACCGCCAAAGGCGAGGTGATGCTATAAGCCCCATAGGAGTAAGGTGAAAGGTAAGAACAAGGCCAACCTATTCAAAATCAAGGTAAGAAGCATTTGGTTGTGCTTGGATATCCATCAGGAATGCGGCATTGTAGCAACTCCTGATCAACAACCTAAGTCTAAAACTTTGCTCGGGACGAGCAAAGGGCTAGCTTGGGGGAGTTGTTGATGGTCGTTAAGTACCATTTCTGACTGTCAACTAGACTCAATAATAAAGGAAAACTATACACCTTACTCACATTTATGTTTCACTAACCTAGTTCCACAATTATTTTGGAGTTTGTAAGATTTCAGATGAGCAAGAGCGAAATAAGAGGAAAACTCTACATCTTCCATGGTGGGCACAAATTAATCCGAGCTTTGGTTTGAGAGACATTTTAAATTCTCAGAAATCGGGGTTTGAATGGCTTGTCATTTCATGCGCAAATTTTTATTTTCTCTCTTAGGCTTCAAGTAGACATTTGTTCAATATGACAAGACTGAAGTGCCTATAAATTTTTAAGGGCATTAGTTGATCCGTTTGAAAGTTATTTCAGATCTAAGACCATATGATTTGAATTCATTGTCATTTTCTGTGTATGGTTTTCAAATTTGAATTCGACATGTATAGAATGTTTATAGATCATTATGAAAGGTGTATTTTAGTGCCTTATTACCATGCATGTCAAGTCAAGTTTAAAAGTATACCAAACATTGTTTTTCAAGCACATTGCACTCAAACACATACACACAGATTTGCAAAAACAAAATATGAGATTCTTATTTAAGCTTTCTTAGCTTATTTATGTATGATGTTATGCTAATTGTCTTTATTTGGCTAATTTGACACCTAGGGTGTCACAGCCTACCCCCCTTAAAAGGAATCTCATCCCGAGATTCAGGTAAATATGCTAAATGTGGAAAGTGTGTGTAATTGAAGAAAATGTGTCGGCAATCGATAATGATCCATATGGAATCAAGCCTTTGAGTGGTGCATGGCAAACCAATCCTGGAATCCATAATTAGCAAAAGTGGGAGTGTCTCGGCTACTTGCAAGTGGGTGACTGTCAGGTGTTGCATTCTGAGATATATTTAGCGATTTCTGCTTTCCTTCCAATCTACCAGAAGTTCTTCCTAGGGTCTTGCTATGTTTGCTACTACCCGGGTGAATGAAAAACTTTGGGAAGAGGCGATTTTCAAGAATTTATTTGCAGTGTCAGACCCAGGGCAGCGGGACTGCTTATAGGCATAGAATATTCTAGAGTAAGGGATAGCTCATGGATGTACCTTACCTCTCTTGTAACTACCCGAATAGGCATAGAACTAGCTGCAGTACAAAGGAAACTACCCTATTGTGTTGTAGCAGGACTCCAACTGTACTCGGCTAGGACTTTCCAGTAACCCTGTTCCCCCCGGATATATAAGGACGGGCAGGGACCCCCTCAAAACATCATCAACACCGAAGGCAATACAAACCACCACACATGACATAAGGTATTACGCAACTCGCGGCCCGAACCTGTCTAAATCTTTGTGTTCCTTGCACCATCGAGTTCCAGAGCAGTCGATCCCTACCTACAAACCTTACTGCTAAGGGTATCCCTGAGCAGGCTTGGCGGTAAATACTGACAGCTGGAGCGCCAGGTAGGGGATTCGGCGAGTTCATCGGCGAATTCGATGGCCGGATCAAGCGACGCCAACAGTGAGCCTGGGGGCACAACCTATGTTTTCGGTTCCCGGGCTTGCACGGCTGACGGATCGGGAGGCTTCTCCAGCCACCTTGTCACCCCCAACTCGCCCAAACCGGAAACCACTTCCCAACTCGCCGACATCCGCGATACCACGGATCTCGACGAAAGAAGAGTTCTACTTGAGCTCAGTTCGGACAACGCAGAAGACATGTCAACTCCAACTCGAACTCTCTGGTTAGTGGAGTTTGGTACAAACTCTGATTCTGAAAAACCTCTCTTTTCCGAAACTCTCGGAAAGTACGTGGCTTATCTCAAGTCCATCAAACACCCAAAGATCAACAACTCAAAACTACTCGATGGAGTAGATGGAGTTTCACGATCAATAGAGGGATGCATCAAACTTGCAAAATCCGCCCTTGGCTCATCTACATCATAGCAGAACCGAAGCATTGAACTCACCACAGGAACGGTCGGGTGATATACTCTCAGGGATCGATCGAGTAGATTCCAAGCTCGCCGACTATATTAAGATGGCTGAAGGCACTCTGCAAAACATGAAGCAGAAATTGGGAGGAGGAATCTGCGGGGGATCTGAAAAGACAAACCCCCGGCATGTTCGGATGGGACTGTCTTTCTCCAAGAAACCTCAGAACCCTTCACCGAAACCTGCTCACAATCAGATTCCTAAACCAACTGACACCACTGAGTCCCCGTTCGATTA
Source organism: Panicum virgatum (assembly GCF_016808335.1). Lineage (NCBI taxonomy): Eukaryota > Viridiplantae > Streptophyta > Magnoliopsida > Poales > Poaceae > Panicum > Panicum virgatum. The sequence goes on from NC_053145.1 coordinate 23,388,801, forward strand.
GGATTTCGATCAATTCATGAACAGCCTCGACAACTTTGAACCATTTGATGATCTCGAAGACTGGTCAGATAACATCGACTTGTTCATGGATGCTATGGCCAATCCACCCCAGCATGCTGACGCCCTTTGGGAACTAGCCAAACTCAAAAAGGGAAAAGCCAAAGCTCCAGAACAATCCAGCAAGTCGATCTTCGACAAACCCTGGATTAAGGATCCTGAAGGACTGACTCCCACGCAATCATGGCTGCATTAGATGAACGAGAACGCCCTCAGCGTAGAGATGGGCATCCCGGTTCTTGCTCACACAAAGCACACATATTCTAAAATCGGTGGCCTAATCGATTCCGACTCCGAGTACTCTTCCAACTTGGAGGACGAGATTGATGACCTAATCCAGTACAGCAAACAAGTCGAGTCTAACTCGACTAAGAATTCCAAGACCGATCAGGACTCCCTCCCAAACTCGGTCATATATGCAACACCTCAAGGATGGACAGCATGCCTGAAGGAAACACATGATCCTAACGCCTCCGGCTCTCAGCCAATCGATCTACCCTTCCAGCAAAGCACTCCACTAGACCTGTCCTCAAGCAAACAAAACCAAGAAGTTCATGATCTTTGCCATGAAATCCTCATGGTTCGCGTCTCTGAGGTCCATGAACATGAGGACGATCCCACGGAGCGTCTCAACCTCGACGACTACAATTCTGATGACTTCGACGAGTATCTTTCCGACAACATGGAAACCACTCCTCCCACGATCACAGAAGCCCAAGCTACTACCAAGCAAGATCCGCCTGCACCGCCTCCAGCAGTAACAGTCACTGTGCAATTGGAAGAGTAGAACCCAGCAGAAGATCTTTACGAGCGTCGTCGCCTACTTAACCAGAAGAGGGTGTTCAGGTGCCAGTGTCTCGCCAACAGCCAGCAGGATCAGCAAGGCGACAACTACAACTACTCCAATTGCGACCTCCGCAACGTGATCAACGTTGGTCGCGACGCGCACAACGTCATCATCTCAAGGAGAAAGGAGCATGAGGAAATTGAGGCGTACACCCTTCTTCCAACTACCGCATCCTAGCAAAGGCTTCCGCAGCCTTCAAGAAGCACAAGCCGGCAAGTACCCGTCCCTAGGGTAAACTGCGCAACCCACATCATGGAGAAACATCTCTCGGCGGAGATAGGATCAACAAGACGCTCCTACACAAGTGCTTCATGCACCCTAACAGCTCTCATATGATCTTCGAGTGCAACTCACTCCGCAAGGCCCTTGGGGCACCACTCCTAAAGGAGACCTTACCAATAATCTAGTCGACTGCTGTATCGACTAATTTATCCCCCGAATAGTTTTTATTCAGTTATGTAAACCATTGCTCGCGTTTACGAGCAAGGGGTAGGTCTTAAGAGTCAGAGTCTATCATTTTACAATTCCTGTAATCTTGACAAATTTTCAATAAATGTTGATTCCTTCATAAATCGACTACTTGGCTCTCACTCATCTGGCCAATACCCCATCATAAACACCACTCTGAAAGCTATGCTCAGCACTAGAGCAGCTATCGAGTAGTTTTATGGTTTACCCCGAGTATTCTTACGACATTTTCATCTTGGATAACCCGACAGGGTTCATACCTAGCAGACTTGTCCTAAGAGTTACTCCAGTCCTTGGTTAGGACACCCTACTCGCTAGCTCGAGTAGGTTTTTGGATATCCTTTCGACATTCTCGTCTTTAATAACCCGACGGGGTTCATACCTAACAGACTTGTCTTAAGGATTACTCCAGTCCTTGGTTAAGGACACCCTACTCGCTGGCTCGAGTAGGTTTTAGGATACTCTTTCGACATTTTCGTCTTGGATAACCCAACGGGGTTCATCCTAACAGACTTGTCCTAAGAGTTACTCCCGTCCTGGGTTAGGTCACCCTACTCACTGGCTCGAGTAGGTTTCGAATATTCTTTTGATATTTTCGTCTTGGATAACCCGACGGGGTTCATAACTAACAGACTTGTCTTAAGGATTACTCCAGTCCTTGGTTAAGGACACCCTACTCACTGGCTCGAGTAGGTTTTTGGATACTCTTCCGACATTTTCGTCTTGGATAACCCGACGGGGTTCATCCTAACAGACTTATCCTAAGAGTTACTCCAGTTCTGGGTTAGGACACCCTACTCGCTGGCTCGAGTAGGTTTTGGATATTCTTTCGACATTTTCGTCTTGGGTAACCTGACGAGGTTCACCCTAACAGACTTGCCAATTGAATTACTCCAGCCCTTGGGTAGGACACCTTACTCGCCCTGCTCGAGTAAGTTTTGGGATATTTCTAAAATATTTATGTCTTAGTTAACTCGAAGGAGTTCATCCTAATAGTCCTATCTTAGAAATCAATCCAGTCTTGTTATAGGACATGCTACTTGGTGGATCGAGTAGTCTGGGATATCTCCATAAAAAAGTTGTATGCTACTTGGGTGACATAGCAAGGTCTATCCTAACTGGTCAACTTTGAAAAATTCCCTAAGGAGGATAAAGTAAAGTTCTTGATACTCTCAAATAGGTTGACACGGGTCTCCTGCTTGCTTAGACCGCTAAGGGAGTTTCAACCATGGAACCTTTTTGCCTCGAGTACTCGACGGGTGTTACTCGCTTGCTCGAGATGCAAAAAGAATTCTGTTTTCCCTTAGTACTCTAAGTAGCTGTCGAGAGTCTCCTGTTTACCTATCTATCAAAGGACATCTAAGCTCCTAATTCTCCAAATACTCAACAAGAGTTTCCCCCTGTTGGACAATAAAGTCCATAAGAGCATTGCTCTAACAAAGCATTTCTTTTCACAAAGAAATTTGGGTTAATCTACGGCTTAAAACACCCTCTCTTAAAATGCTTCTCCCACTTGGTTAATCTTGCCGGATTCAATCCTAACCGGTTAGCACTAGAGTTCTGATTAGAACCATATAACTTGAATCTGGTTTGAGAATACTTTGCCTCCTAAGGCATCTATGGATACAACTCTTCATATCCACTATCATGATTGAGTAGGCGTGATGCTGCCAAAACTCATGACTTTCGAGTACAATTACTCGTCACAACAAAGGATTCTACAATCCTACCATAAAACAAGTACTTGATATTACACAAATATTAAACATTTGTTCCAAGTACTTATGGCCCACACGGCAAAACAGTTTGCAAACAAAGTTCAAGGGGAGTCAGGCTTGTTCAGGGACTCCACTATTTGATCAGCTACCACGGAGGTTTCTTGTAGATACTGATTGAATTTTTCATTAGTACAATCAGCCTTCGCGCCCTTCCCAAGTGCATCAAGAGGAGTCTGTGGCCAGTAGGACTTCACAAACCCGAGTACATGTCCCATGTACTGTCGGGTGGTTGTGGAGACGTACCTTTCGAAACTTTCGGGTACTTTTTATAGCTTCCCTGCCAGAGTAAGCGGTTCGTCTTCATTCCCTTCCGGGATCTCCACAATCTCTGCCACATCTTGAGCAGCATCCCTCACATGCCTCAGCTCTACAAGCTCCTGCTGCATCAAGTCCCGAGACTCTGATAAATCCTTGAGTTGTTTAAGAACTGTCACCACTTCCCGGTCAGAGTCTTCCTTGATCCTCTTGAGCTTCTCAATTTCATCTGCGTTTCGATACATAAGAATATTTAGATCCAGTACCAAGCTTTCCTCAATCTTTAAAGATTTTGAACAAGCTGTGTACTCGATTAAAAGAAAAGCTTATAAACACCAGGTAGAATAATCTAGTCGACTACATCATGTATGCTGAAGACTAACTTTTTTGGCCTTCGAGAGCTTCTTAAGCTTCTCCTGTAGGGCCAGCCTTCTCAGACAAGAGCGTTTTAACCCGCTCTCTCAGAGCATTCAGCTCTGAATCGTCCTGGGTCTGGTTACCCTCTTGCCCCAGTACCTCCTTCCAAAAAGCACAAAAGGATCAATATACACTACTCGGTCTATACTCAAGTACTCGAAATATTCGACTACTTACCCCGAGCAGCTTGAACGCCAGTTTTAACTTCTCTTGCGGCACGACACTTCCCGATGAGACCTGGGAAGTACTCACTCGCACCTCAGAACTCGCCCTTTTTGGCGCATCTTCAATCATCCCCACAGTATTCCCTAGATTTTGGGAATCTAGAGGGAAAAAGCGCTACTTAATCAAATTAAGAGCAAAGAAAACGTACTTTTTCAGTACAAGGCTTTATAAGTTTACCTGTATGGGTGTTCTCAGGCAGCTTCATGTTGCTTCTCTCAGGAAGCTTCTTGCCACCCTCTCCTCCAGACGCTTGTCGTTTCTACTTCCCTCTGGGAGCCTTTCATCACTCCTCTCAGTATCAAGCAGTGGAGAATTCCGAAGCATGGCATCGGCCATCTCCTCTGCCTCGCGAGTATTCATCTCCGGAGTAATCGGGGGCTTCTCCACTACTCGATACAAAGACAAACCCTACAATTACAAGTTTCAAGGAACTTACGTAGGAATCCACTTGATGGCAAGCTTCTTTGTGCCAAATTTTCGGGTAGGCCTCACGATGACAGCTTGCTTACCCGCATTTCCAGCATTATCTACATTGGAACTACTCACCGGTAGAGTAGCCCAGTCCCCTTTGATGGGTCCACTATGGTGAAAGGGACGGTTTGTCCTCCCCACAACATCATCCCCAGATGCTGAAGTCCGTGGCATCTTAGCCGCCGGACTTGAAAAAGCAAAAAGTTCAAATCAAAGCCAGCAAATCGAAGACGAAAGTACTCGATTGCAACCAACTAGCTACTTACCTGTCGGTAGTAGTTTGTGAGGAGCTGAAGCACTTCCTCACTACTGACCGTGCACCCTTTAGATGCTCGGCCTGGGTGTCTACACCTGGAGTGGGGCTATGCTCCCTGTCACTCCTCTCCCCGGCCGCCTCGTCATCTGCACAACCAAGGTTAGATAGTAGTACTGTTTATATAAGATTTCATATGAACATGCTAGAATTTGGTTGACAGTATGAAGAGCGCATGGAGAAATAAAAAGGTCGAATAAGTGCCTGGTGGTGGAGGACTACTTTTAAAACGCTCCACGTCCTCCTACAGAAAGCAAATTCTATCAGAATCATACTAAGGTAAAGAACTCGATAACTACAAGTCGAGTACTCTTATCGGTACCTGCTTCGGAGGACTTGCTGCAGAAAAAGTATCAGGAACAACGAGAACTTTCCTTACATCCCTCAGTAGTCGTTGTACTCGACTAAATACTTCCTCATTCGAGATCTCTTCCTCTGAGTACCTTGACGAGTCGGACGTTCCCTGATACTGGAAACCAAGAGTTTCCCGAGCTTAAAGTGGCTGGATCATTCTTTTCATCCAGTCAAACATGACTGCTTCTCCAGTCACATCCTTTTGCCTAAGATCGGCAATCCGTGCGAGTAGCTCAGAGATCTGGCTATCGTCGACTAGTTTCTTATTCCACTCAGGCCATTGAATTGGAGGGCCTGGAGTAATCGCTGGGACGCTCTTCCACTGGTTCTCAACATAGAACCACTTGGGTTTCCAGTCGATTACCTTATTGCTAAGCCTATAGGGGATATAAACTTTATCTTTCCCCTGCCTAAGCTGAAGACCCGCACCTCCTACTACATGGCTGCGGCTTAAGGTGGAAGAGAAATAGAAAGAGTTCAAAATGGGGCTCAATGCACAGAAAAGCTTCACACAAATGCACAAAGATAGAAATGTGAACAAAGGAATTGGGGGTCAAGTGATGATGCTGGATCCTGTAGTAGCGCAGGAGCCTAGAGAAGAAAAAAGAACAAGGAAGCCCCAATCTCCGTTCCAAATAAGCAGCAAAAGCAACGATTTTGCCCGTATTCTCATACTGACAATCCTCACCCAAGGCAGGACGCCATTGGATGACAGATTTGTGTGCCAAAAGACTAGCAGAAACTAGGGTTTCTAGGTCAGATTCGGAGCACTTACTTGCAATCATCCTTCTTCGCGGGTTGGTTCCGCAGCTGCGCCCTTGCCCTTGCTCAACTTCTTGGGAGCCATCCGAAAATCAATGGAGCGCTTCACCCGCATACACTGGCTAAACCCTAAGCAGATTGGGGAGGCAAGGAAGAGCAAGAAGCTTAGATCTGGGGGCTTGAGGGCAAGAACAGATCTAGACAGTAAAAGAAAATGGCGGCCGGTGGGGTAAAACCTAGTTACCGTTTCATTTTATAATGGCAGTGGCAACATGGTAAAAGCACTCAACAGGCCAACAGTCTGTTGCAAATCACGGAAAAGACGAGATTTTCTGAAATATTTCTTTTTTTCTAAGATTACATTCTGGAAAAAGAAAACACTCACATCCCTCGTCAACTACTCGATTTTACTTCCTTTAACTGTGATTACATTCCAGAATAAGGAAAAGTACTCAACATAGTACAACTACTCGATATTACAACTCGTGTACTTCTTCCTAACTAGCTTTACAATGGCTCGGACCTGCATGCACAACACCTGGATCTCTTGGAGCTTCTAGCCAACACCTGCTGCAGCTAGATCGGCCCGAGGCCATGACAAAGTACAAACTTGTTCTTCCCATTAAGGGAATAATGATACTCGTATCCTGGGAGAAAAGTTTCAAGAGTTTGGAGGGAGATTACATTAATTGCCTCGCAAGATCTCTTGTAGCATCTTGCGGAGAAATTTCTACTTCTCTGAATACGTTGTGACTAGATTAAGTCTCCTTACCAGAGATGTCAGTTCTTGGGCACCCAGAAATAGGCAACCCCAAGAGGACGACACACATACCTGCAACCAGTCCATAGAGAACCTGCCTCATTGGAATATGTAAGGACATGATGTCAAAAATAGATCCGATGAGAGTATTGGGGTTGCAGGATGAGGTAGCAGGGACTTCTCTTGTCACTCGCAAGTTCTCTTCTAGCATCTTTTGTTGAAAAGGACTACACAAATTTCAGGAGGGCGAGAGCAAGAACACCAAATGCAAGTCATAGCTTCAGAATACTGGTGTTTCTAACAAAGGCCTCTCTCCCACCTTTTTATAGCCGCAAGGGATTGTACTGGAGGACAACCCGTGATGCTATAGTGGCAGCTTTCATGAGCATAATAATGCAGATTCTCCATACAGTACAAGTCCCATGTGAGCACACAGTAAAAAGATATACATCCCGGGTTTTATTTCTGAAGATATTTCGGTTGCAATTAGTGTGGTGTATCCAATCGAATCATTTTTCTGGGATCTTTTACCCGAAAAAGGGTCTTTTTGGATACCGGATCTGATTAAACCTGCAAATATTCTGAAGAATAAAATCTGATGCCACATCTTAAATCCTTAATTCTAAATCATTGCTCGGGGGCTACACGCAGAATAAGGGATTTTGATTTAAGGCTCGGGGGTTGCGGGATATGTGCATCAGAGATTTATTTTTCAATTTTTTTGGAAAATAATGAAAGAAAAAGACTGAAATGACCCTCAGTCTGATCCTGCGATTCAACCTAAGGCTCGGGGGCTACTCCATATGGAGCGCGAGTACTTCGCGCACCATATATGATCAAGATTTTGGGGCTTGAGCACCTCACAGCCTCAAAGCAACCGGAAGTACTTGGAGGACTACTCGACGTATCTGAAGGAAGGCCCAGAAGCAACTAGGAGGACGTTCTGACTACTTGAAGTAGTCGAAGATGCCCAGCCAAGTACTTGACGCCTGCAGGATTCGGCTACGAAGAGCTCGGGGGCTTGTCAGACCCGGGGCAGTGGGACTGCTTATAGGCGTAGAATGTTCTAGAGTAAGGGATAGCTCATGGATGTACGTTACCTCTCTTGTAACTACCTGAATAGGCGTAGAACTAGCTATAGTACAAAGGAAACTACCCGATTGTGTTGTAGTAGGACTCCAACTGTACTCGGCTAAGACTTTCCATGTAACCCTGTCCCCCTGGATATATAAGGGCAGGCAGGGACCCCCTCGAAATATCATCAACACCTAAGGCAATACAAACCACCACACAGGACATAGGGTATTACGCAACTCACGGCCCGAACCTGTCTAAAACTTTGTGTTCCTTGCACGTTCCAGAGCAGTTGATCCCTACCTACAAACCTTACTGCTAAGGGTATCCCTGAGCAGGCTTGGCGGTAAACACCGACACAGAGCTCATGGTTCATTTGATCCACTATGGAGATTCGAACCATAAAACTCTATTCTTGTCGTTGCAAAACATTTAGGTTTCTCCGCTCTTTAAAAGACCTTGTGCTTGACGATTTTCGCTGAACAGATTCTGGACAGTTGATATAATTGAGCATAACTGATGAATCCAAGGTCCAAAAATTCTCAAATTTTTACAGGAGGTGTCTAAGATAATTGTGATCATTTTCTATAGTCAACTGCAACTCAGAAACAGAGCTTAAGATAGTCAAATCCTTAAGTGTTTGCCTAATGGTTGACTCAGATTTCAGACTGAACAAAGGGCTAGAATTTTGCTTGTTAGTACCAAACCACTTTACCAAAAATTCTCAAAAGTTTACAGTAGCTTCTAGACTCAATTACCCACAACCTTCATGTTGAACATTTTCTCAGGAAAAGCTTTTAAGTGGGTCGAAAAATTTAAGTGGCCAGACTGCTACAACTAGACAAATAAGTTGGGGTTAAAAAATATACCATTTTCCCTACTGTAGAGTGATTCAAAAATTCCCAAATTTTTATAGTAGCAATTAAACTTGTTTTATTACATTTATTTTCATTGGCTCAACTTTATTTTGGGTAGTTTGCCAGGTCTAAAAATTTTGGGTTTTCCTTCTATGGTGTCCAATCGGTCTGCTTACATCTGCCAGGTTTCTAGGTTTGAGATCTTATTCTTCCGCATAAACAAATTTTTCTCAAGAAATTCTTGCTCAAAGATGCTTTTATTTGATTGAGTTGGTACTTGTTTTGAAAAAAAAATGCACACTGATTCAAGGCCATTATATATTCTGGAGATGACAACATACCATGAGATTGATGTTACACGGTGACAACTTATGATGCAGGTGTTTTGTTGTAATGAGGCAATGCACCTAGGTAACATATTTGTGTGGGGATGCACTACACAGATAAGATGATCTATGCATTGATGACATGATGCACATGGCGTGATGCATTTGTCATGATATTGTTGAATGATGTGCGGTTCCTTGTGTATAACTGCTGATGCACATGGTTTAGATGCATGATGGGGTATATCTATTTGGTCTGCATGCGATCATATGGTGCAGAGGTTGCAGTGCAGGTTAGCGATTTAGAAAATTATAAACTACTCATTATTTTTGTTGAACCGAAACAGAATCCAAACCAACACATTACTCAGGTTGCGAAAAAATATATTGCCGGGGAGTCGCTATCACGAACCAAGATACCAACGCGCACCTAGTAGCACGATCGTATGGCGGTAGAACACACAAGGCTCTAGGTTCCATCGCGGCACCATAGGTTAGTGACGAACACCACGACATAGGAAATAATGTGCATGGCTAGAGAGGGAACATGAAGAGCAGGTGATAATTGCAAACTTTTCCTAGATGCATATGATTAACCAGGGGAATGCGATAACCATGCATATGGTAATAATATAGCTACGTGTATGCATGAGTGTTGGAGTAATGACTATGCATGATATTCTATTATTTCTATGCACCATTTTTAGTTTTAAAAAGAACCATATGAGCAAGAAGGTCAATGAGAATTTCTTCAACTCGTCCAAGTAAAAACACTTTTAGGCATCCTTATTTCTTTGGTCTTTTTATTGAGCTCTTGATAACCAGCACCCGGAGGTTGGTGGGTATTGTACCCCTCTGGTTGAAAGTGTCATGGCCGCAGCAAGTGATAAGTCACCTATTGTCCCTAGACAGGCTGGCGAAGCAGCTTGGTGTGGATAGCTACAACATCGGTGGGTTGGTGGGAATAGCGGTTGCGATGGTCCACTGCACTTGCAGCAAAACTGTTCGGGGTACCGCATGTGGCTCCTACTATAAAACATATGGAAGGCTTAACACCAGTAATAAGGTCCCTAACATTTGTATGATTCAAAGGATAGGTGTGCAGAGGAGTCTCCTACCATCAAAAATATGGAAGGCTTAACACCAGTAATAAGGTCCCTAACATTTGTATGATTCAAAGGATAGGTGTGCAGAGGAGTAGAACTCGAAAGGCTTTGTTAACGGAATGTGCAGGTAGCTGCAGGTTACGATAAAATTCATAACTCAGATTACGTTCAACCAAATACCTTGAAATTTTGACAGGAGTTAGATAATTTCATGTGCTACAACTTTGTAGTCAACTCAGAGGCCAATTCCAAGAGTAAGATGGTCGAAAAATTCCATTACCACATCTCTGGTTTTCTGTTTTACAGAAAACAAAGCTTCTGTATTTAGTGCATAACTGCTGTTGTATACATCCAATAAGGCTGAATTTTGTGGGTAAGTAGATTAGAAATTTTGGAACAACTTTGGTATTCAACCCCAAGGCTAAATTGGTGGTTAAGATGGTCGAAGGATTCAAACTTTGTTTCTCTGTTCTGGCTGTTTTTCAGCAGGCCGAGCAAAAGTGTCTTGCCTATAGCTCGGGGTATACTAGTTCTAAGAAGCTGAAAATTTGTGAGAACCTAGATCATGAAATTTTTTACCACTTTGGTATTCAACTTATAGTCAAGAAGAGTCATTTATAAGGAGTGAAAATTTCAGCAATACCCTGTAGGATATAAACTGAACAATGGAAGTTCAATTGTTCTACAGGTAACTTTCAAATTTCATAACTCTAGATTTAGGAGTCCAAAAATTCTCAAATTTTTCCTGGGAATTCCTAAGATAATTGTGCACAATGTTTCTAGTCAAGCCCAGGTCCAAATCAGATTTTAAGGTGGTCATGTTCTCAAGTTTTCAACTTGCTGTCTACCTGGAAAACTCAGCAACCAGAGAGCTAGTGTTTTGTTCACCACGGACAATCTACTTGCTCAAAAATTCTCAAATTTTAACAGAGGCTTCTTGATTATGTTTTATACAAGTTTCATATTGAATGTTTCTTCATATTATGTTATTATGTTGGTCGAAAAATTTAAATGGCAGAACTGCTACTGCTAGACAGAAAAACAGAGGAAACAAACTCTCTAGTTTTCTCTACTATATAGTGTTTAATTATTTTTTTCAAATTTTTACAGCAGATAGCAAATTTGTTCTACAGCAAAGTACTCCATATGCTCATTCACAGATGTAGTTATTTTCTATGTCTAATGAATTGATTTATTCAGCTTTTGACAGAAAAGTATAGAATTTCTAGATGAACCTTAGGTAGTTGATTTTTAACCATGATCAAGTGCATATATTTAGTCAATTTTTATTTGCATTACCAGTTTTGAAATGATTTTTATATGACATGCATGACCTATTCGTACTCATAATAAGGAAATAACTGCCAAATAGCTTTGGTCTTACGTGGTTAGCTCGGTGGCATACTTATTACGTCTCTCCCTATATAACTAGTCGGTTAACTAGTAGTCGTTCTATGATTATGAATTCGGGGTTAGTGTACCTGCAAAAAATTGACAGTATATATAACAATGAACCTTTCGTGCCAGCAATCATGAAAGGGTTCCCATTCATTATCGATTATTATAGAACCGATATCCATACAATTCCTGCCGTAAGGACAACGTTAAGCATACGCCATCGGAATAGCGTATTGACTGAGTACCGTCATTGATGTAGAATTAAATTCCAATTTCAAACTATTACTCCCAATATAATCAATCGATGGTTGGTATATTGACAGCAGCTCAAGTAGGCCACTGCTTGAGGCCAGCGTTCGGCTCGCATCACCGACGGGAAGGTCAGACTCCCTTAGCTGACTGAGCAAGCATACCTCCGAGGCGGTGCGTAGGTACATAATGTAAATACTGAATTTAAAGTATTGAATGAAATGTGCTGGAACTTAGTCATACTGCATAAGCCACCTGATATTACCCATAAATTCCCTAGGGCTTTACGTTCTAGACTTTTCCTTAATAGTCTAATGACTTTTCGAAAACTAGTTTTGAAGTCAAGTTTTAAGGTTTGTTGTTAGAAAATCGTGGTTGTAGTCTCTAGTACGCTGCCTGTTCACTCTGATACAAGCTGGGGCGGAACCACCTGAAAATAAACTGACTTGAGTGCGCTAACCATCGCTGCAAGGCAACTCGGGTCCAACTCGCACTACTACGGAAGTTCCTCGAGTAAAGTCTCGATTAAAGCCATCCTAACCATGATCGAACAAGCAACAACTCACACGAAGGTGACCCTAGAGAGTACAACACACAACATCTCATACATCACAGAGTTTACCACGGAATTTAATTAAACAAACCAGTACTGAAATTAGACAAGTACTACAGAGTCTTATACTACAACAGTTTATCAGAGTTCATTATTGCAGCAGAAGGATGAAAATATGACAGCTATGATATAATGTTGTCACGTTGAATCCTGTACGAGACATCAATCTATAGAGTTAGTGTTGGCCGGCGAAGCAACCTATCCCACAGACCAATCCGGAAGTAAAGTACAAGGCCAAGCTAAACCAGCAGTTTTATCTTCAAATGCAATACCTGAAAACAAAGCTACAAGCAAGGCTGAGTATACTAATACTCCGTAAGACTTACCCATCAATGGATATACTTAGTCCACTTAACTAGACATGCAAGGCTTTTTGGCTGGAGGGTTTTGTTTTTGCCGAAAAGCAACTAAGAGGAGGTCCTTAATTTCAGATTTTAGCCTTCCATATTCTAGTTCCTTTAACCATTCTAGATGAGCATCTATTTCTAAACAAGCATGGTAGTGAAAGCATTAATCATACAACAGTATCATCATCATCATATTCCACTTGTTAATCTATGTGACAAAAATTGTTAAGCAGTCTCAAACCGTGAGAGGCGGACGATTCGTATCGAGTTTGTTAACCTGGCCAGGGTAATCTAAAACACACGTATGGGGAACTAGCCACCCACACAACTTTTCCCTTTCTTTATAGACCGTGGATCCGGGTCACCCTCCCCGACTATAGAGTCCAACCACTCTGCACCCGTACGTCGCGACAATAATAAACCTAATCTACAAAGAGGGTGAATGATTGTTCCACTCGCCGGTCCAATCATGTATTTAAGCTTACCGATTACTATATTTCTCGGCATGTGGCTAGTACTTTCAAAAGCTTAACGAAATGTGCCACACACCCCGACCTTAACATCTTTTCACTACACAGACGGGGTATCACAGGAACAACAACCCTGCCCGTCATCCTTAAGTTCTTGCAGAATGTAAAAGCATTTCAACACCTATAATCTCGCGAGTAGCAGGAAACTACTCGACTTTTACTGGTCCTATTAGCCAAGCATCTAGTCGAGGTAAGCCGGGTAAGCATTACATCGGAACCTTGCATCATGCATCTAACATTACAACCAATGCTTGAAACTTAAATGCGTAGATAAATAAATTATTACAACACTTATACATTGAATGAATAGACAAAAAAAATAGTTGGATCAAATGCATCGGGGCTTGCCTTCCTGAGCAAATTTAGCCTTGGGCTCTTCCGAACATTGGTCCGGGTCTTGATTGAATTCAGTTAGATTCAAATTAGCTTCACACTCCTCAATCTCAGACTTGAGAATTAACTCGTTCGTTCCATCAGCATAAGCGGTCGACTCTATATGAATGCAAAATGCTCTTTGTTACAATATGTCACAATTTACATATCTTTCCTTCGTTATAAAGTTGTAATCCAACACTAGTGTTATTTCAGTGATGGACTTGTTTGTCTCAATTTACTAGGCAATCGTTTATTGAGTAGTTCAAGTATTTACTTTACTTCATAAAATGAACTGGGTGGTAGTTTTTTATTCCTACACAATATACATAAGGATATTTGCAAAAATCAAAACAGAAGCTAGAAACAATTTATGGTGCTGAAAATTTTATACCAAACAGAAGACATACCCTAGAGTTTACAGTAAAAATTACAAGTAAAAAAGCAATTTATGCAGTCATGAAAAATGATGAAAACAGAGCATGCTAGAATCAAACTAAATTTGTACAGAAAGATGTACTTGGATTATGGAGCTCAACATTTAACAGCAATAACGAAACATAATTTTCCAAGTACTGTATTTTTTCCAGATTTAATCTAAGCATATATCAGGAGAAATAAATTCGACAAGTCAAACAGGAACATATCAAGTTTTATTTCTACATGGGGTTGCATGTGGTTTCTGTGTCTCACAATTTTAAAGAGGATTCTAAACAAGATACATAACACACTGTAAATTTATCAGAATGTTTCTAAGCATGAATCAGGAGAATTAATTTTGACAAAACTGAATCACCTATAAAAAAGATTAAAATCTACAGGGAGTTCTGGAGTGTTTCTGGGTCTCAACTTTTTACCAGCGTCTACACTAAGCATGGTCATGCTTCAGTAAAAATATGGAGCATTATAACCAGTGCTACATTTGTTAGTGAATAAAGCTAGGTGTAAGCATGCATAAATATCCGAAATATATACTGACAAGTAAAGCATGCAAAACTTTTTCTGTAGCATCTAGATAAACAGATTAGGCATGGGCGAAAATATCATAAGCATTCATGCATAAAATTTACCAAAACAAAAATATTAAATCTAGCCATGGCATAGCTTGCATAACATGTAACTGCAGTTGTTCTCATCCAATGTATCTCAAATTTTACAGGCCTGAGTATATGACCAAAAGGAAGTGCCACAATTATTGTCCGATTTTTCTCAGCACATGAACTATTTATTACAATAAAAGTCTACTAAACATGGTTTAAATCAAATATATAGCTAAACAGATCCATAAATTTCCAAACTTGTGCTTCAGTAAGGCTTTTGTACTATGAACTCAGAGAAAAAGTTTCAGACTCAGTACTCAATTTTTTTATCAGAATAAATAAATGAACTATATTAGTAGATCTAGGAAAGGGCAAGATTTCATCTAGTTACAGAGGTCCAACTGAGCTCAAATTTTTACCACATACTAACACTACTGCAGAAAGGGTTTGTAGGGGCGGGCAAAAATGCATTTTTAGGGGCGGGCGGCGAAACCGCCCCTGCTTTTCGCAGCTAAAAATGGCAGTTTGCAGGGGCGGGCATGAGAGCCGCCCCTGAAAATGCATTTGCACGGGCGGGTAGGGGGGGGGGGGTTCACCCGCCCCTGAAAATCATTTTGTAGGGGCGGGTGACCCCCGACCCGCCCCTGTATGCTTTTTCAGGGGTGGTTGGGGGGATCATTCGCCCCTACAAAACAATTTTCAGGGGCGGGTGACACCCCACCCACCCCTAGAAATAGTTTTCCCGCCCACCCAAAAATTTTGAATTCGCTTTTTTGTTTACGGGATTTGAATTTGCAATTTTGATCTATACGTCTATTATACGTCTATTAGTGATAATGTCCTAACTTCAACCTTGTTCGCGATCGAGACATCGAATATGTTAGACATAAGATACTTACGCATATAAAATTCATAATAGATAAAAGTTAAATATCAATATAGTACATCATTACAATTCCCCTCTTATACATGTTTTTCTATCATTCCCCTGGGACGCTACATTAGCGTTAACCGTACCCTTGATTGTGACACTCACGAAGTGAAAGGTATTTATTGTTCGTTGATAAGTCTTGTGTTTCATCAAAAAATTTGCCTTTCACGTTCACCACTTCGTGCAGAATGAAACGTCACAAATCATCGACTACATGTAGAAGTTGTCTCTCGTGGAGCCGGCATCCATGTTTCTCTGGGTCAAGCTGCAATTATTGAATACATGATAAAATTAAGCAATTTGTAGTTACAGTAAAAAACAATGTTCAAGCACCTATCTGTAATAAAGAGTAGGCCCTTACGCGTTCGGGATCAGTATTGTATCTCCCTTTCATCCTCATATTCTCGCACATGTAGTACTCACATTACACGAAACCTGCCGGTTGCTTGTGGCACGGGAAATTTGTGCGAATAGTCATTTTTTTTTGGTTTGTTGGCGGGATGAGGAAGTCCTTTATGAACGTAGAACTTGTATGCCTTGTTTTAAATTGAAAATATGGAAAATTAATTTATATAGGCATATTTCTCTAGAGTCACAAGCGACAGATGTGCATAGGGAAGATAAGAAATTCACTCACAATTGAATAAGGTCCATGAATTCTTGGTATCTATCGGTGTTCCAGTCCAAGGAGTCATATATGATGAATCTTCCAAGCTTTGGCTTTAGTTCGAATGCAATCCAGTGACCTCTGCAAAACAAAAAAAGTTAATGTATGATTTGTAGGCATGGATATCAGAGTAATTGTTAATCAAATAATTGGTATTAGACTTACTGGTCATGGTATGGCGCATATATGGAATCCATGTCTTTCCATTGTTCCATCATAAGCGCTATGTAGGCCGCAACCCTATTCATTGTTAGTTCGTGAAATGTTCTGTGTTCCTCATCTTTGGCCTACTTTGTTTCAAATTGCTTCAGATGGTCATCCTCGCCCTTCATCAATTTTGGCCCAGCGTGCAAAGACTCGCAAATCGCTACAGGATCAAGGTACCGGACCTTGAAATTACAAATAATAGCATCCATTGTTTGCATCCTATAGAATTAATGTATGGCTTTAAATATTTATGCATATACAGTACTTTAGAACGTAATACAAAGTCGATGAGGCAGTTACATGCACCATAGTCGAACCATTTCGATACCAAGTTGTGTGAGGTAGAACATGTGCTGAATGTCTTCAAAATCAAATGTGATATCATTGATTTGTGGCCCTTTAACTCCGAATACATCCGGATGGTGCGGAGCATATAGGGTTTTCAGCCCAAGTCTACATGCCCTCTTGTACCAATTATGCATCTTCTGCAAGTAAGTTGGACAATAACATAGTAACCAGCTCGGTAGCAATTCCTTTCTATACGCAAACTCTAGAGGAGCATCTTTTAAGTCTGGAAGGTCATCAACCGCAAGGGTCTTGTTGTGTAACGTGTCCGTGCGGGGCGTAGAAAAGCCCGACCTTCTACTGCCACTAGAAGTTGGTGGTTTTTCCTTTGACTTAGCCTTCTTAGCTTTTTCATCAGACTTCTTGTTTGCGGCGTGCCTTCTATTCACAATTTCGGACCCTTCCTTTTCCTTTTAGTAAGACCACAAAACTCCAGGTAGCACAGATCTGCTCAGAGGAGCCGAGGTCGTTGCCTGAGTTGACGACTCTCGTGTCACTGGAGCCGCAAGTGATGGCATAGCCTAAGGTGACGGTTCTCATGTCACTAGAGTCGCTGGTGATGGCGGAGCCTGAGGTGACAGCTCTCGTTGCTCTGGAGCCGCAAGTGATGGCGGCTCCAGAGGTGACGACTCTCGTTGCTCTAGGGCTGCAGGTAATGGCGGAGCTGCAGGTAATGGCGGAGCTGCAGGTGATGGATCTCATTCCTCTGGAGCTGCAGGTGATGGCTGAGCTGCAGGTGATGACTCTCATTGCTCTGGAGCCGCAGGTGACGGCTCTTGTTCCTCTGGAGCCGCAGTTGACGGTGGAGCCGCAGGTGATTCCTCTCGTGCTTGTGGAGATGGGAGGGCATGTTCTTTTTGTGCTCCTAGAGAGATATGTTCCATAGCAGGCATAATTATCTGACTAACTAGTAAGATATCACGTTTATGCCACAAAATTGTGCTACCGACACATTCTCCAAGACAATTCTTCCCAACTACAGTGGGGATGCCTATCTCATTATCCTCATAGCTTGATTTCAAGAGTTCCTCCACTTCTATGGACGCATATAGGGCCGGGGTGGGGTTTCCCTCAAATAAATTCCCAGCCAGATGCACTCGGGCCCTAGCAACTTCTTTTGTTTTTCTAGCTCTGCCCACCAGATAGAGCAACAAACATGGAGTACTACTCGTTATGGCATCCACCGAGTATGGTTGTGCTGTGTTCGAGGCGGCACTAGTCTAAGCACATGCCAAACTCACTCGGCCAATTACTAGAGGGGCCACTGCCACCATCTGTTGCTGTCCAACCTCTTGCGATGGGTTGAACATAATTAACCCTGGGTACTGCTACTACTCTGCAAGTGCTGCTCTCAACATATCCTTGAACTTGGCCTGCATTTCGTTTTCTGCTGTGGCCATGATTTCTTCTTTGTAGCGGTCATGGCTCCTGTACCTAGCCTTGTCCATCTCGAACCCATCCTTGATGCTTAACTTAGATGACAAGCCTCTAACACGGCCTCCATGCTCTTTGGACCCAATGGCTGTACTGAGCACATCCTATTCCCTTTGGGGTTTGATCTTTCCTTATTTCTGAAGCTTCGCAAGTGCTAACATCTTTTCTGCCACCGTGTCAGTCTCGGGTTGATCAAACTTTGGTTTCCCTTCAACTAGCTTTGGCTTCCTTGCTTGAATCCGTTGCCAGCCACATCCATCCAAGCCGTCATATGGGTCGGGCTGCCCGACAGCTATTGCCGCCTCTCTTTCACGGCGCCACTAGTCAAGCTTTCCTTGGTATCCACCCGGCCCAAGGTGCACTTTATGTATATTGCTCTTTGCTAGGTCAATTTGCTTCTACCTTAGGGGTTGAGCTTCTTTAGTGGTCTTCTGTCGAACAAACTCTTCCCATTGTGCTGGTGTGATGTCCCCGAAATCCACAAAGGCTGTGAGACCCTTCTTGACATACCGAACATTTAGTTCGCTCTTCCATCTATGAAAAGTTTCACCGAGAATCTTTCTAGCATAATGTTTCACTTTATCTCTAGTTCCTCGGGGAAAAACAAAGGTTCTTCTCAACAATTGCCACATTGTTTCTTTTTTCCCCTCGGGAACTAGTGTCCATTTCTCCATCATTGGATCCACAACCACTTTTGTTCTGATTATAGCCCCGATGGCATTACGAAACTTCGCTACAATATGGGGGGGGGGGTCTATGGGCTCTCTTACTGCCCTAATTGCATTAACCGTGAACTGCCCTTCAGGGTACTGGTTCCTTCCTCGCTGACCTCGTCTCCTTTTGTTTTGGCTGTCAGAGGTTGTAGGGTCCAGACTAGAGCTTTCATTGTCTTCCTTTGTTGGGCAAGGGGGCGGCGTCGGCGCTTACTCTTTCTTGTCTGAGCCTCCTGACGTTGTTCCAGTTCATAATCCGGATCTATTGCCTCCTCTGAACGTCTTTCTCTTTGCGGAACAGGGTGTGGATCAGCCGGGTCGAGCCATTCATTTTCCTTGCCAAGCGCATGGTCCCTTGACACGGCCCTGCTTATCCCCAGATTGTTCATCGGAGTGCTCGTTCCCAGATTGGTCATTGTGCCACTCCATCTGGGATGCAATTAGCTCGATTTCATCTTCTTGAGGTGTGGGAACATCCCTTCGTGGGGGAGATGACGATGGACGATCCATTATGACTTCTACATTAGAAAGCCATCGAAACTAATTTTAATTCATAATTAACCATATTAGAATAATATATGATGAAAGTACAAACTTTGTTAATACAAGTCTGGACTTGATATTAGAATACAATATCACATGGGCAATACAATATGAAGACTTTGAATTAACACATTGTATCAACAATATCACATGGGGAAATTGATAATCGGGAAATCATACACTTTGAATTAACAAAATTATAAAGATTGCAAATTGCTAATTTGAATAGAATGTGACATGGGAAATATAGTGACACATGCTATTATTCAATTTATTCTAAACCCTAAATTATTCAAACTATTCTAAACCATTAACCCTAAAATAATAAATTACTCTAATTATTCTAAATACTAAATTATTTTGAATCATTACTTGTAACTAAATAATTTAGATATAATTTAAATAAAAATTAGACTATATTTCAAACACTAACCCTAACCCTAACAAGGGGCTTATAGCCGGGCTCCACATGTCAGTGGGTACCTGAGCCCCACATGTAATTGGCCGACAGATGGAGCTCACAGGGAAGGAGCGGCTCACGGGGAGGCAGGGAGGAGGCGTATGGGCGCAGGTGCCGGTGGGGAGGGACGACCGCGCGGGGAGGAGGCGGCCGGGCGTAGGCGGCTGGATCTGGGCCGGATCTGGGGCGCAGTGGGGACGAGGCGGCCGCGGCGGAGGAGACGGGCGCCGTGGATGAGGTCGGCGGCGGGGAAGGCAGCTCAGCGCAGCGAAGGAGGACGACGTGGTGGCGGAGGTCGAGCGCGGTGGAGGAGGGCGCACGCGGTGGGGAGGGACCGCCGGGGAGGATGCGCGGGGGAGGTCCAGCGCGGAGGCCTCACGCCGTGGGGAGGAAGGCGGTGGGGAGGCCGCGGTCGGTGGAGGTAGAGCGGGGAGGCCGCGGTCGGTGGAGGCGGGGCGGGAGAGGAGTAGGAACGGCGCCGACGATAGGGAAGGAGGAGTGGCGGCGGCGGTGGAAAATTTCGGCAGCCTAACGGCGTTTTCTCACGTGCGCCAGGAATCTGAAAATTTTTTCCAAGTCCTTTGGTATTACAAATCGTTTTCCAAATTTGTCTCAATATTCTTTTAATCCAGAAAATATAGTTAACAATATCAAAAAAGTTGAAATTTTTACCATACCCGTATTATTATGTGCGAAACACATGAAAAATACCAAATTCACATTTTAGTGTATATAATAAGAAAATGTGTTCAAACCCTAACCCCTACTATGTGACCCTACTATCTCATACTACTTAAGAGCTACTTTGTGTTTTGCACATTTTCAAACTCTCAAAATCATGAACTATATATTTGCAATTTTTCACCAGATCTACAAGTTAATATATGCTAATGGTGAAAATTTCACATTTTTAAGTCATGGTTTGCTATTTTTTCGGATTAAATTATGTTTCAGGAAAAATTGGAAAACAATTTGTAGGGGCGGGTGGGTGCTTCACCCGCCCCTAGAAATGGATTTCTAGGGGTGGGCCTTGGCTACGCCCACCCCTAAAAATCGATCTATAGGGGCGGGTGACGACCCCATCCGCCCTTACAAACCTTTTTCCATAGATAATCCAAAAATAGTATTATATCAGTAAATATAGTAAAGTACATCAAAAAAAAGTTGAAATTTTTACCATACCGTATTTTTATGTGTGAAACATTGGAACAATACAAAATTTAATTTCTATTGTATATCATAAAAAAAATGTGTTCATATCCTAACCGCTACTATGTGACCCTACTATCTCATACTACTTAAGAGCTACTTTGTGTTTTGCACACTTTCAAACTCTCAAAATCATGAATTGTATATTTGTAATTTTTCACCAGATCTACAGTTATTATATGGCAATAGTGAAAATGTCACATTTTTTAGTCATGCTTTGCTATTTTTTCCGATTAAATTATGTTTCAGGAAAAATTGGAAAACAATTCGTAGGGGTGGGTGGGTGCTTCACCCGCCCCTAGAAATGGATATCTAGGGGCGGGCCTTGGCTTGGCCCGCCCCTACAAATAGATTTATAAGGGCGGGTGACGGCCGCACCCGCCCCTACAAACTTTTTTCCATATTTAATTGGGAAATTTGTTTAAATCAGCAATTATAGTAAATAATATCAGAAAAAGCTGAAATCTTTACTGTACGTGTATTTGTATGTGTGAAACATGGAAAAAATAGCAAATTTACATTTTAGAAAATATAATAAGAAAATTTGTTGGAAATTGGGTTTTTTTAGAAAAAATTGGGAGTAAGGCATGAGAAAATACAAACAGTACCAAACGACACCAGAAGATCGGGAATTGTATCGCATGTTTATACAAATTTGATAATACATAAATGCATGAGATATTTAAGCGGTAAAAATTCTCGATTCGCCATCTTTGCTTGCCCACGGCTTGTCATTTTTCGTATGCCTGCTTCTATAATCTTCATCTTCTGTGTTAGGTCTGTGAATTGGTTCATTTGATCATACTGATTATATTCTTCCCCATCGTCGATACCCTCGTCTCCTATGATTTCTTGTTTTCAAGGGACAACAACATGTTTTGTTTTCTTTGCAGGATCAGCTACATAGAGTACCTATGTGACCTGTGAAGCAAGTACCCATGGGTCGTCTTTGTAACCAATATTGTTGAGGTCGACAATTGTGAGCCCATAGCCGTCCACCTCAACACCTTTGGGATGCTTCACCCAACGACACCGAAAGACCGGGATTTGTATGTTGGAACCATAATGCACTTCCCGTATATCATCTATGACACCAAAATAAGTTGTATTTTGATCTGTTCTCTCATCCAAGGCCTCAATACGAACACCACTATTCTGGGACACGGTTTTCTTGTCCTTGGCGGCAGTATAGAATAGATATCCATTTATGTTGTACCCTTGCCAAGATGTGACATGGCTAGATGGGCCAGCTGCCAATCTTTTGATCGTTTGCTCCTCGACAGTCTCCCCATCTGGTAGATCTAGGTCCTTCAACCATGTAGTAAGTCGACGTTTGTGCTCTCTCATGACCAAATCATCCAAGCGGCCATTACATTGTGCCCGAAGTATGCTCAAGTGTTCTTCGACTAAAGGTGTCATTACCGTGAGATGCTGCATGATGCGATAATGTGCTTGTTGCACACCTTTGAAATCTTTGTCGATGAAGATTTTCCTGCCGACTGTGCCCACACCTTCCAACCTCCCCAAAAAACGTGGAATTGGCAAACCAAGGGACACGGTATCCTTTAGGTAACCTAGGCCAGACTCGATGACTTCCTCAGTATTGTATCCCTCTATCATAGACCCCTCAGGATGAGCACGATTCAATACATACGGGTTGAGGATAGACATGAAACGCTCATACGTCCACATTTCATGTAGGTAAAGTTGACCAAGTAATTGTATCTGCTCGACAATGTGAATCATTAAGTGTTCGGTTATATCAAAATAACCTGAACAGAAACACATCTCTAGTTGTGCCATAGTGTCTGCAATGAATTCTTTAAGATCCTGCAACTCATCATCGTCGATCACCTTTTGTGAAATCCAATTAAAGAAGTAACACAATTGAGTGATTACCATCTTTACATATACTGGCTTGATCGCTCTGATTGCAATTGGGAGGAACACCGTCAGCAGCACATGACAATCATGACAGTTGTAGCCGCAAAGTGACAAATCTTTCATCGAGACTAGTTTTCTTATGTTGGATGTGAAACGACTCGAAACTCGGATCCCTCTTAAGCTCTCGCACATTGCCTTCTTCTCATCACGTGTAGCTAGGGGAAGTTTATTTCTGCCATTCCTTTTCTCCACAAGGTGAAGATCTTGTCTAATCTTCATGGCTACCAAATCCTGACGCGACTTCAAGGTATCCTTTGTTTTGGCCGATGTCTCTAGGAGGAGCCCTATTGTGTTCCCAAACACATTCTTCTTCAGGTGCATACCATCGATTGCATGGCGAACCTCGAGATCCGCCCAATACAGCAAGTACTGGTAGAAGATGGATTGTTTCTTGAATGGTACGCCATGAATAGGTGCCTTATCTCTCTTTCTCTTCTTCCCAACCTCCTTCTTCCTATAAATGACCTGGATGGTCTGAACCATTTTGAAAACCTAGTGCTTGTCTCATTGCACTGGTGCAGAATGGAATTCAAGCATGCTGTCAAAATGATTATAGAACTTCTTACTTCGGTACCTATGTCCTTTCACCAAGAAGCGTCTGTACCCAAGGTAAGCTACCTTTCACGAACCTTCAAGGAAAGACGACACAGTGCCATCCACGCACACCGTGCATCTTGTCCTACCTTTGATCTGACCGGACAGGACAAACAATGCCAGGTAATCATGGACGGTGACAAATATAATAGCTCTAAGATTAAAGGGCTATCGTATACCCTCCTTCCATAAAGTTTCCATTTCTTGCATCAAAGGCTCAACGAAAACATCTATATCGATGCCAGGATGCTTGGGGCCCTGTATAAGCACGGATAGCAAAAGATACTTTCTCTTCTGGCACAACCATGTAGGCAGATTGTACATCGTCAGTATCACTAGCCATGTGTTGTGGGTGCTACTTCGTTCACCAAATGGATTCATTCCATCCGTACTCAACGCAAATCGAACATTTCTCGGATCATTCCCAAATTCCTGATAATACTTGTCATCGAATTCCTTCCACTGCTGAGCATCAGCTGGATGTCAGAGCTTTCCATCACCCTTCTTGCACTGATCTGTATTCCACCATCGCATTGGCTCAGCATCCATTGGGTTCGAGAAGAAACGCCTAAGGCGATAGGAGACTAGGAGGTACCACATAACCATGGCAGGAATTTTGCTCTGCTTCTCAAACATGCCTAAAGTAGCGTCGTCTGCCTCAATGGATGGAACTTGATTGTCATCACCACTGTAACCCGCATTGGTTTTGTACCGACTTGCAGAACATACAGGGCATTTCTTCAGGTCTTTGAAAAGTATCCCCATGATACAAAATACAATGATTTGGACATGCATGGATTCTTTTAACACCCATCGTGAATGGGCTAACAAGCTTCTTGGCTCAGTATGTGTTGGAGGGCACTTTATTTGGCTTTGGAAGCAACCAAGCCAAGATACGTAGCAGATCGTTGAAACTACCATCTGACCAATTATGCTTAGCCTTCAGAGTCAACAGCTCTAATATGAAACGAAGGACGGTCCAGTGTTTTGGGAATCCCTTGGATTGCTCATATATATTTTCTTCTGCTGATTTTCTTACATTCTCGAAATTTGGTAACCCCCTGGCACTAGCAGCCAATACCTCTGCTTTGGTGTGGCGCAACAACTAGCTCAGAAAATCTCCGTCGTCAAGTTCATCTTCACTACTGTCACTATCGATGGGCCTGTCATCGACATCATCACTATGGAATCCACCCGCTCCATCATCAACGCTGACACCATTGTCATCTCTGTCAAGATCATAATAAGCATAAAAAATTCTGCCGAAATCATCACCTTATATGATTTCATCCAATGGGTTATTTGTCGGAGGGGGAACATCCATCTCGCCATGTTTCTTCAAAATCATGTAGTCTTTAATAAAACCACTCACTATCACATGTGATTTGATTGTAGTTGGCTCGCTAATTACTTTCAAATTCCCACAAACTCTACACGGGCAATGTATCAACATTGTGTTTTCCTTTCTTGTGTTGTTCTCTGCGACTTTAATGAATTTATCAATCTCTCCATGGAAATATGCGTCCATCCTGTTTGCATTATACATCCATGCCCTATTCATCTATAAAAATTAATAATAAATAAAAAATGGATTAAAACATTCATAAATTCTTGTCTTCATTGAAAAATATAAATGACAAATACAAACACACTTCTTTAAATATGTAGTTATTGAAAAAATTAGTAATCTACATATTACTAAATGAGAGAATTGAAAACAAAGATCATGCATAAATTAAAACCTATTATCCTAACACTACATCTTTAAACAAATTCATGCATGTGTGTTAAAAAAAGAAAAAAATACTAATCTTCTTCTCTCTCCTCCCTAGATCTAGTAAATAATGTCCTTAGAAATGAGGGTCAAACATATAGATTTAGTCCAAATGATTGGATAATATTGTTCCTACTAAAATAGCACAACTTCATCCAAAAGTTTGAGGCAAATAGGCTCTTAAATGGCTAATCCACACCATGGAGATCTAAATCTAGTGAGAGGCTAAGAGAGCACAATTTGAGCAAAAAAGCACACAAAAAAACTTACAAATGACAAGGATTAAGTGCTAACTTACCTCTTAGAGCCCCCAACTTGATGGGAATCAATTTGAAAACTCCACCCCTTTTTTCTTTTTTTGGATGCTGGTGGAGCTCCTCTCCCGAGCCAACAATGGGGGGTCGGGAGGAGGAAGAAGGTGACCCAAAATTTATACATATATTTTTAGGGGCGGGTCGGGGGGCTCAACCGCCCCTACAAATGCCTCCATTTGTAGAGGCAGGCGGGGGGATGAGCCCGCCCAACAAATTACATTTGTATTGTAGGGGCGGCTCCCCCCCCCCCCCGCCCGCCGCTACAAATGGGTGCCATTTTTAGGGGCGGGCGGGGGGGGGTGGGCGAGCCACCCCTACAAATGTGTTTCTAGGGGCGGGCTGATTGCTACAGTGTCGAGATCCATTTGTAGCAACGGGTAAAATTTTGGTCCGCCCCTAAAAAATTTGGAGCCGTGGCTAAAAATTGTTTTTGTAGTAGTGTAATAATAGCATGATACAACATCCAACCAAAAATCACCTATAATTGATGAGCAGAACTCCTAGAAAAATTATGGGCTATTTAATTAACTTTAATCATAGATTTAAATGGAAGCAATATTTGAACATGCAACTATAACGAAAGTTGTAGGTTTTGTTGCAAGGAGCTGAGAACAATTTAGTTTGCATTTTTCTGATTTTTCTATGATTTTATACATATTTTTACAAGTTTGCTGTTTTGAATATAGAGAAGTTCTCTACTCATTTTCAGATTAGTCCCTGGAAGATTGATAATCCTTGCA
This sequence comes from Panicum virgatum, assembly GCF_016808335.1. Classification (NCBI taxonomy): domain Eukaryota; kingdom Viridiplantae; phylum Streptophyta; class Magnoliopsida; order Poales; family Poaceae; genus Panicum; species Panicum virgatum. Next base: position 23,415,295 of record NC_053145.1, read on the forward strand.
ATCGAGTCCTTCGTCGGAGGGGAAACAGAGGAAGGGTTTGTCGGGCTGATTCCGGCGAGGATGGGGGAAAGGGAGAAGGGGTCGGCTCGCGCCTAGGGGTGGCTTTGGAGCGTGAGGAGGTGGCCTGTAGAGGTGGCTCCACTGGAGCAGGCAGCCGGCAGCGAGGAAGATGGCGGCCGATGCTTCGGTGCGGTGCGGAGGGTGTGGCCGGGTGGAGGAGCTTCAGCAGGCCGAGGAGCATCCATTCCTGAGGTTGGTTCGCGCAGGGGATAGCCAAAGATGGGGTCTCCACGATGCAGGGCTCTGGCGGCACCCTTGGAAGTCCGGCGACGGCTCTGAGCAAGCCGGGGCGAGGCAGGTCGGCGAGGCTAGGTCGGGGATTATCAGTGGCAGGTGGGGAAGCCAGTTAAGGGGTTTATTCGGGGCCAAGGCAAGGCAGGTCGGCTGGGGTGGAGGCTCTACGGTGAGGCCTTGCTCGCTGGCAATGGAGGCCGCGGCGGTCTATTTTGGTGTGTGGGCAGGGGCTCTCACATGCAGGGGGGCTCTACCCTTTATAGGCGCCGCATGGGAGAGAGGGCGAGCTGGGGCGTGGCTGCCTGGGGGAGGGCCGACCGGGCAACGGCGTGGCAGTGGCAGAGGACCGGTCGGGATGTCGTGTGAGCACAGGGAAGGGCCGTGCGCATGGCGAGCTCGAGTGTCGCTAGGAAGATGGTTTCGCGGAGAAAACCAGGGGCGCAGGGTGGGATGGCCGGAGGCGCGGCCAAGTGGCCTGCCAGGTTGTGGCACCGGCGTACTGCTCCGGCCATAGGCAGGGAGCAGGGGTGGAGAGAGGTAGGAGATGGAGTTAAGGACTTGCTTGTAATTTCTAAATTTTTCTAGGGACTCCTAAACAATAATTATCTCCTTCTTAATGGCCTCAAATGAAAAACTGCTGAATACCAATTTTTTTCAACTTTTCATGATCTACAATTTTTGTTTCAGACACTTTTTTATTTGAGCAAGAGTTTTTGAACTATTTCAGAATTTCAAACATTGCAATAAAGAACTTCATATTTCTTATATATTCAAATTGAGTTTGGGCTCACCTCCTATTTGGCTCATGTTACTAAAGGTACTAGATTTCAGTTTTTAATATTTTGGTGAGTTGTTTGGGACATGAAGTAGAGTTGCAATTATTTTTCCTTCCCATTACAATGTAAATCTATAGTTTTGAGTTCAAGTTTGATTCATATTTTGGGGGTGCTTTTTAATTGCTTGCCCCATTTGATTTGGAATTCAAATTGTTCTTAACTTTTTGTGTGATGAAAAATATGAAAGTTATTCACATTCAAAACTTTACATCTTCCATGGTGGGCACAAATTAATCTGAGCTTTGGTTTGAGAGACATCTTAAATTCTCAAAAATCAGGGTTTGAATGGCTTGTCATTTCATGTGCAAATTTTTATTTTCTCTCTTAGGCTTCAACTAGACATTTGTTCATTATGACAAGACTGAAGTGCCTATAAATTTTCAAGGGCATTGGTGGATTCATTGTGTTGACACCAGATTTTGGCACGTGTCAAGGAAGTGTGTTGCAAAGGAGAAAAGGTTCTGCGTCGTACGATCGGTGGGTTTGGAGAGGTGGTCGCGTGCCATAGTTGAAAATCTTGCTGAACGAGGAAGGGGAAATTGACCAGATATTTTGGCTTCGGTTTGGCAAGAGTTATCTTATTTTTAGAATAGCTTTTGTTCCTTAAGATAGAATCATGCTTTGCCATAATCGGCTAGGATTGTGTTAGCGTGGGGTATAAATATGAGCCCCCCGGCTATTGTAAAGATTGATACACATCCAACAAACACAAATTTACTCTACTTGCAATTTACTTTCTCATCGGCGGCTTCGCCATCTTTTTTCTTTTCCGCAAGTTCTTTCAATCTGATCAAGGATGCCTCACATTCGAGTGACTTGGTTTGCTGGTAAGTGTCGGTGTTTACCGCCAAGCCTGCTCAGGGATACCCTTAGCAGTAAGGTTTGTAGGTAGGGATCGACGGCTCTGGAACTCGATGGTGCAATGAACAAAAAGATTTAGACAGGTTCGGGCCGCGAGTTGCGTAATACCCTACGTCCTGTATGGTTGTTTGTATTGCCTTAGGTGTTGATGTGTTTCGAGGGGGTACCTGCCCGCCCTTATATATCCGGGGGGACAGGTTTACATGGAAAGTCCTAGCCGAGTACAGTTGGAGTCCTACTACAGCACGATTGGGTAGTTTCCTTTGTAACGCGGCTAGTTCTACGCCTATTCGGGTAGTTACAAAAGAGGTAAGGTACATCCTTGAGCTATCCCTTACTCTAGGACATTCTATACCTATAAGCAGTCCCGCTGCCCCGGGTCTGACAAGCCCCCGAGCTCTTCATAGCCGAGTCCTGCAGGCATCGAGTACTTGGTTGGTCGTCTTCGAGTACTTCAAGTAGAACGTCTTCTGGGCCTTCCCTCAGATACGTCGAGTAGTCCTCCAAGTACTTCTAGTTGCTCCGAGGCTGTGAGGTGCTCAAGCCCCGAAATCTTGATCATATATGGTGCGCTAAGTACTCGCGCTCCATATGGAGTAGCCCCCGAGCCTTAGGTTGAATCGCAGAATTAGACTGAGGGTCACTTCAGTCTTTTTACTTCATTATTTTCCAGGAAATTTGAGAAATAAATCGCTAATACACATATCCCGCAGCCCCCGAGTCTTGAATTTAAATCTTTCCATTTAGATTTAAGAATCAAAGAAAACTCGTGGCAGAATAAGTAATGAAAACTTCACTGAAAAGGAAAGAATCCGTTGATCTCCTAAATATTCATGAAATTGCCACCGGAGACCATATAAATCTGTCTGGTATCTTGTGAGGGTTTTACCCTTTGAACTCCTAGCCGCCGTCGAACTTAGATCCACACTTGCCCACTCCCAGTGTCATCCATAACCCCTCTCGTAGCCCCCGAGCCTGAACTCATGACGTCGAGATGGCTCCCAAGAAGGACAAATCCAAGGTTGAAGATGAAGCTGTTGCCAATCTTTTAACGGGTTGGGGCAAAAGCAAAATGTCTGAATCAGCGGTGCAAGAGCTAGAAAATATGGGTCTCCTTCAAACTCAGGGCGTGATCCAATGGTGTGTAGGCTAAGGAGAAGATTACCCTATGGAAGGTACCCTTGAAACCATTCTGTTCCGTGATTTTGTCGAACGCGGTCTAGCACTTCCTATGTCTAAATTCTTCTATGCTCTTCTGTAATTCTAGGGAATCTAATTGCATCATCTGATACCCCAATCCATCTTGCATATTTCCATTTTTACTCATTTTTGCAACGCATTCCTTGGCATTCTACCCCACTTTCACCTTTTCCAACACTTCTTCATCCTTGTCCCCGTCCCAAACTCCGCCAAACCCACTATTGTCTCGGGTTGTGAATTAGTACTCCATCCAGAGACCCGAGACGAGTACTTGGCTTATGATCCAGCGGGTAAAGGGGCCGAGTGGAAAAAAATTCTAGTCTCACGTCGGGAATTTCGAATCACCACTTCCAGAGAGAGTTCCTGGCACCCCCCCCCAAGTCCAAGAAAACTGGTCGAGTAGAGGACCTGGTGGCCAACAAGTCGAGTGCCTCCTTAGAATCATTGCAACGGTGAAAAACAAGGGGGTTACCGGAGATCATGTGGTCTTCTCCTTTGTGAGCCGTCAGATCTAGCCTCTCCAGCTTCGGAAACATCCTTCCTTCAGATACGAAGGTACACAGGATCCCACTAGAATGTCTCCAAAACCAATGGCTCAGTTTGAAGTGGTTATGAGATGCAACAAAGTACTCCAAAACTTCGACAAGACTTTGGTGCTTCCAACACTCTTCTGGGCAAAGAATCCTCTCGAGAATGCATGGGTAAGTGTTGAGAAACATTGCCGAGTACTTTGAGGCTTTTTGATCTTCTGATGAATCCTTCCTTTTTACAGAAAAAATTATAAGACATGGTACTGCATGCCTCCGACTTCTGGAGATATTGCTTCTGATGAAAGCAAAAAGCGAAAGGCAACTCCTAGAGCTTTGTTGCAAAGAAAAATTCTTTGTCTCGATGCTGACCAGTAAGAATCTGATACTTTATAATTCTGTTTGCCTCAGCTTTCTGATTTGGAATTTTGCTTGGCTAGGATTCAATATCTTCCAGCACAGGAGAAGGTCCAAATCCAGGACTTCCGTAACTGGGTGCAGAGTAGTTCAGAAGGAACTACTCGATTAGCCCTCGAGTCACCAGTGATTGGGTTTATCGAGAATCCATCTACCAATTTGCCGAATGTAAACACAGCTGGAACATCAAAGGGGCCAACTCTGGAGGTACCCACATCTACTTCTCCTGTAGCTGGTGAAGGTACTTCAGGGACTGCTGGTTGTGGTAGTGATAAAGCTGAAGGGTCGAAGAATCCCACTGTTCGACTAGTTCCCTTTCTGTCTATGCCACAATCTACCCAGGAGGAGTTGGGTAAAGAGTTCTTTGACGATCCATTGTTGTCTGTGGATAATGTGAACAAGCTTGCCGATTACATGCAATGGTGTTTCAAATATACCAAAGTGAGTCTTCCTCTGCTGCCACTTTTATTTGTCGAGTAGTTGATGAAGTCTGACCAATTCTACTTTGTCTATTACAGGATGTTGCTAATCGGTCCTTCCTGAAATCTCATGCTTTATATAAGACTGTTGACAACCGGAAAACCTTGGAGCAGCAGAATGCCCAGATTGCCAAATGACTAGATGAATCTCTTGCTGCTCAGAACAAGTTGTATGAAGCAAACCGCAAGCATCATCTAGAAATTTGTGACATGAAGTGGCAGATCAAAGGCCTTGAGGAAGAAAAATCGAAGCTCCAAGAAGAAAAGGCAAAGCTTCAAGAACAGTTACAGACTGTTCAAGCTTGTGAGTAGTTTCCTTTTGTCTTGAAACTGTTTTGCCAATAATAATCACTGAAATATCCTTCCATCAGGTTCTCCAGGTGATCATATCCGACTAGTAGAAGCAGCTCAGGCCATTATCGACATGGTCGATTCTGAAGAGGGGTCGTCGAATAGCAAGTCCTTGGTAGAGCGTTTAGAAGAGGCTCCCAAGAAGATCTTTGATGTCATGACAACTACCTCCAAGAATTATCTGACCCACATGATAGGAGTTGTCAAGTCTTACTTGCCTCAGTTCAATTTAGCTCCCATAGCCAAAGAAATAGCTCCTGATTGCTCTGATGAGAAATTCTAGGAGTATTGTAAAGGATCAGGGGTAATCGCTGAGGAAATTCTGAAGAACTTGGCAGAGTAACTTGCTTGTAACAACTCTTGTAATCGTCCAATTGATCTTGTCTTCATAGAAATTATTTTTATCCTGTTGGTGTGCCTTCAGAAGTATGATCTGATACCTTAGGATAAATACAAATTACTCGATCAATCGAACAGAATGTTCACATGGAGTAATCTCTATAGTTGATCAGTTAGAGTGAATCCTGTTGGATTACCCAGATAGAAAAACTGTAAAGATATCCATAAACTACTCGAGCAAGCGAGTAATGTGTCTAACCAAGGACTAGAGTAATTTTTAAGATAGATCTATTAGGATTAATGTTGACATTTCTTAGCGTCGCCACTAGGAGTGGTTAGTTCCTAGCAACGCCGCCAGAAATGCTGGTGTTGGTATGACTTTATGTCTACAGAAAGATCCGCAAGCGCACGGATATACCATTGTAGCATTTCACCCAGAAGTATTCAGGATATCGTTATTTATATTTTCCCAAGGGATGGCTAGGTTGTGTAAAGTGTATTTACTTAGTTGCATAACCATGACACGTATGAGCAAGATGAAGACCACTGACTATACAAGGGTAAGTGATATATAAAGGATAATCAGGGCTAATGTGACACACACAGAACAGCTAACTCTCATGAATAAAGAATAAACAAGCAATCCTAAGGTTAGTGGGAGCATAGGCAAAGATTCCTAGTATACTATTCATGTTAGCGGATAAGTTACGTTAGCCACATTGCTTAGAGCTGCAGGTGCCGGGAAATTAGGGACATCGGGGAGAATGACCCACACTAGAGAACATCCAGTCCCGTTTCATCTTTGCATGAACTCCTACACCGTACCCGAACGTCGGGGAGTACACTAACTGAGAAGCAGCTTCCCGGCGGACCGACAGGGCTGTCACCACCTGTGGTCTACCCCAGTCACACCGTGGTGCACCATCATATCCGAAGGGTCCCGCATACCCGGGCACCATCCCCGCATATGAGGTCAGTACCCTAGCACCCGCGGGTCCCCCACCCTTCGGATGGACAGGTAAGATGCTAAGGCAAGCCCAAAAGCACAACGAACCGATATCATTACCCAGATCATCTAGTCTAAGCATGCAACTAGAATAACTTGGTAAAGCACAGATCAAGGCTAAGCAAGCTATGAACATAGCAAGATAACCAAGAACGAACACTGAATGAATAGCATAAAGAAAGTTGGAATACAAAGCCATAGCAGAGGCCGAGGATTGCTCGCCGACCTCGAGGACGACTGGATTCGCTAAGAAGATGAAGTACTAGCCTAGGTCCACTACCCTAAGGAGTACAAGTCACAAGAGAGTGTAGAGAGAGAGGCTTCCAAGTGGTGTGTGTGGTGTGAGTGGTGTGAGGCCCCTTCTATAACTCCTTGAGGTCAGTTCCCGCCGAGATAAATATGGAAACATCATCAACCACCTTCAGGAGGATAAGATCGAGCTTCCAGCCAAAACTCAGACCATTTGGCTGCCAGGTGGGGTCGGCCGACTCCCCCTTGGCACCATTGGCCCCCGACTTTCTCTGGTACGCTTCCTGGTGGGTCCTGATGTCAGATGGTCAGTGCCGGGGCTTGGTTTGTCGGTTTGGTCTAGTTTGTGGGCCTCCTTTGCTCATGTTACACAGGACACAATCATCTGTGACTTCTGTCTGCGTATTCGTCGTGTTTTCGTCTTATTCCAAACTTGTGCTCCTAAAATCGTAAATTCTCAAAAACAACTTTGGAGCTAGGTTAGTGATACAAATATGTGAGTAAGAGGTATAGTTTTCCTTCTTTAATGAGTATAGTTGACGGTCATATTTCGCACTTAACGACCGTCAACAATGAACCCCGTCGAGTTATCCAAGATAAAACCATCTTAAAATATCCAATACCTATTCGAGCTTGCGAATAGGGTGTCTAACTTGTAGACTGGAGTAACTACTAAGATTGACCTGTTAGGATGAACCCCGTCGGGTTATCCAAGATGGACAAAATGTAGTAGTATCCATAACATACTCGAGCAAGCGAGTAGTTTTGCCTTTAAAGCAAGGCTGGAGTTCCTTATAGTTGACATGTTAGGGTGAACTCTGTCGAGTTACCCAAGATGGACAACTAGTAAAGGTATCCATACACCTTCTCGAGCTAGGCGAGTAGGTTGTGCCCTTATATCGAGGACAAGGATGTGACTTGTGTAGTTACCCTGATGGAAAACTATGTAAGCTATCCTAAACATGTAATGCTGTCAAATTGAAAACTGCCTTAAATGTGATCAGTATGCTGGTAAAAACCCTTACTTTGTTACAGAGATCAACTGACATCGCCATGTTGCTTGGATCAAGGATAGAATTTGCACAAGTGCTCAATATTCCAGGAATTGGGTACCTCGTTGCCATCTTCATCAGTAATTCTGTATGATCCAGGTCTTGTAACCTTAGTTACGATGAAAGGTCCCTCCCATCTCGAATTTAACTTGTGCAGTCCCGTCTCATCTTTGATCCATCGTAATACTAGATCTCCAACGTTGAAAGATCTTTGCTAGACATTGCGATCATGATAGCGTCTGACTCCTTGAAGATACCTAGCTGATTGGGTTAAAGCATTGACTCTGGCTTCTTCGACTGACTCTAACTCAAGTTGTCGAGCTTCATCTTCTTCTCCTTCTTGATAGGCTTCTACTCTAGGAGATTTCCACATAATATCTGCGGGTAGTATAGCCTCTGACCCATAAGTGAGGAAGAAAGGAGACTGTCCAGTTGCTTTGTTAGGATGTGTTCGCGGCCCCCAAACCACATGGGGTAATTCCTGAATCCACTTTCCACCTTTCTTAGTGTTGGCATCGTAGAGTCTTTTTCTTCAAGCCGTCGAGTACTAAACCATTGATGCGCTCTACTTGACCGTTTGCTCGAGGATGAGCAACTGAAGCATATTTGACCTCGATGCAGGAGTTGTCACAGAAATCCCAAAAAGATTGTGAGCTGAAGTTGGAGCCAAGATCCGTAATGATAGTGTGAGGAAATCCAAATTGGTGGATGATGTCAGAGATGAAATCTACTGCTCTATCTGATGAGATCTTGACAATGGGCTTGTACTCGATCCACTTGGTGAACTTGTCGACTGCCACCAGCACATAATTGAATCCTCCTGGAGCTACGGTTAATGGTCCAATCATGTCCAAACTCCAACTGGCGAACGACCATGATGGAGGGATTGTTATCAGGTTGTGTGCTGGGACGTGAGTCTTTTTGCCGAAGAATTGGCGGCCAGGACATCATCTGACGAGGTCTTCTGCGTCTGAAACAGCTGTTGGCCAGAAGAACCCTGACCTGTAAGCCTTGCCGACTAGTGTCCTTGATGCGGCATGGTTGCCGCAAACTCCTTCATGTATCTCTCTGATGGTGTCTTTGCCTTCTTCAAGGGTAACACACTTCATGAGGATGCAAGAAGCAAAGCGCTTGTATAGGTTGTCACCGACGAGGACGAAACCCTTGCTACACCTGATGATGCTGGCAGCTTCAGCGCTTTTAGGTCGACATGTGGTGGAAGCTTGAACTCCTTGATGATGTCAATAAACTGGATCCGCCAATCTTCTTCGATCATTAGTACTTCTCTGACTGTGACCGGGGCCTCCATGTCAATGGCTTGTTGACTTTGTACCTTGACTGATGGATGATGAAGTTCATGTACAAAAACTCCAAGTGGAACAGCTGCTCGAGTAGATCCACATTTGGAAAGGACACCGGCTCCCACATTGTTGTCGCGATCTACGTGGTGGATTTCCAATCCTGAGAACTTGGTTTCGAGCTTTCTGATCTCTTCAACGTATGCATCCATTGTATCCTTGTTGATGTCCCATTCTTTATTGACTTGTTGGACGACGAGTAGAGAATCACCGTAAACAAGTAGTCACTTGATGCCGAGAGAAATTGCTAGTCAAAGGTCGTGTAGCAGTGCCTCGTATTCAACTTCATTGTTGGAGACCTTGAACAATATTTGGAACACATACTTGAATTGCTCTCCCTTCGGGGAGATGAACAGAACTCCTGCGCCACCTCCGTCGAGCTTGAGTGATCTGTCAAAGTACATTACCCAATGCTCTGGAATGTTATGAGGTGCTGGAATTTGATTTTCCCGCCATTCAGCTAAGAAGTCGACTAGTGCTTGTGACTTGATTGCTGTTCATGGCTTGAAGTTGATTTCCAAAGCTCCCAGTTCAACTGCCCACTTTGAAATTCGTCCAGTGGCATACTGATTGTGAAGTATATCCCCCAATGGGAAGTCAGTTATTTTTTAGATCTTGTACTCATTGTAGTAATGTCGAAGCTTCCTGGAGGTGATTAGAATTCCATACAGAAGTTTCTGAATTGATGGATATCTAACCTTTGATTCAGAGAGTGCTTCACTGATGAAGTAAACTGGTCTCTAAACACCGTAGGCGTGGCCTTCCTCTGGGCGTTCGACTACTATTCCCATACTGACTACATGAGTAGTCGCAGTGATGTATAGGAGCAGTTCCTCGCCAGGTAGTGGAGCTGTTAGAATTGGCGGTGACTGGAGATGATGCTTGAGCTTCTCGAGTGCTTCCATGGCTTCTATAGTACACTCGAATTTGTCTTGTCGCTTTAGGAGCTTGAAGAAGGGTAAGCCCCATTCACCAAGCCTGGACAAGAACCGGTTCAAAGCTGCCATGCAGCCTGTAAGCTTCTGGACATCCTTGATAATAGCTGGAGCATCCATGGCCTCGATTCCTCGGTTGCTGACCATGAATCCAAGTAGTTTTCCAGAGGGTACGCCAAAGACACACTTGGTTGGGTTGAGTTTCCAGTGAAATTTTCGGAGGCTGTTGAAGGTCCCTTCCATGTCAGTAATGAATTGATCCTGGGTCTTGGTCTTGACGACAACGTCGTCTACATAGGCTTCAACATTGCGGTGTAACTAGTCAGCAAAGCACAGCTATATCGCACGCTGGTAGGTAGCACCAGCGTTCTTCAACCCGAAAGACATGGTTTTATAGGCGTATGCCCCGTAAGGGGTGATGAAGGCCGTCTTGATTTGGTCTTCTTCTTTCAAGGCGATCTTATGATACCCTGAGTAGCATTCAAGGAAGGATAACAGGATGCATCCTGTTGTAGAGTCGATTACTTGATCAATACGTGGTAGCCCGAAAGGATCCTTTGGGCAATGCTTGTTTGGATCGGTGTAGTCGACGCACATCCTCCACTCATTGTTGTTCTTTTTCTGGACAAGTACAGGGTTGGCCAACCATTCGGGATGGTAGACTTCCTTGATAAACCCTACTGCGAGTAGTTTCGCCAGCTCTTTCTTGATGGCTTCTCGCTTGTTCGGTGAGAAACGCCGCAACCGTTGCTTCTTTGGTGTGGCTTTAGGGTCGACCTTCAAGGCATGCTCGATCAACTCCTTGGGCACCCCTGGCATATCCGCTGGTTTCCACGTGAATACGTCTCGGTTGGCCCTAAGGAAGTTGACGAGCTCGAATTCCTATTTGTCGCCCAGACCTGCTCCGATGATAGCAGTTTTGGAGTCATCTCCCTCTTGTAGCTGGATAGTCTTGGTGCCCATGTCACCAGTTGGTTTTAATGACGACGGGCTTGGCTTCTTGGAAGACATCAACTCCTTGAGTGAGAGTTCCTTAGTGGCAGCAAGTATTTTGCTGACAGAACTAGGAACCCGGATTGTGGCAGCATGATCTATTGCTTCCTTGTCCCACTCGAAGGACTTGAGGAGGTCTCCACGTAAGGAAAGTACTCCTGTATTGCCTGGCATCTTGAGGAGCAGGTACACGTAATGTGGTACTACCATGAACTTGGCTAGCGCTGGTCTTCCCCGGATAGCATGGTAGGAAGATTCGAAGTCAGCTACTTCAAATTTGATGTACTCTGTCCGAAAGTTTTGTTCTGTGCCGAATGTGTCCGGAAGAGTAACCGAGCCAATTGGTGTAGAGGACTTCCCGGGGACGATGCCATAGAATGGAGCCTTGCTTGGAGTGAGTTAGGTCAGCGACGATGGGGCCCACCTCCGGGGGTACAAGCACAGGAGCGCAATCCAAGCACAGACCAAGCCAGAGGAGCAGGGACCATTGAAGCTTACTACTCTTGCCCCGCAGGTAAGTTACTCCAAACCAAAAAGACCTAATTAGTAAGCCAAGTCTATCCCATTCTAGCCTTGTGGTAGCGCTGTTGTCCCAGGTTGTCGCTCTATGAACCGGTCCTTATGGAGAGTGGCCAACCAAGCACTAAGCACCGTGCTGGCCCCCTAAACCATGTTTCTAACAAAACCAGCTTTTAACGAGACGTGAGCCACTCATCCACACAGAGGGCCACTCTCAGAATTAAATTCAAGTAAACCATTAATCAATTTAATTAAAAAGGACCAGAATGTGTTATAGCGCGGCACCTAGCACAACTAACCAAAATGCAACCCAAAGGTATATATAAAGGATATAAAGTGGCTAGGAAGGTCCTTATAGGCATACAGTATTAAAATGCAGTATGAAAATGTATTTAAAGTGATAGGTGGTGTTCATGTTATACTTGCCTTCCTCGTACTGCTCCTGCTGCTGCTCAAAGTGCTCGGAAGACGGCTACTCCGGGTACTGCATTAATAAGCATACAAGCAAACACTAACAAAAACTAAGAAACAGTACATCAATACATAAAAACAGCACACTAAACTAGTCTAAAACTATTCTACGCGTTACAACGATCGCTTGGACATAAAGAACGCTTAAAACGGAGCTAAAACGCGTAATCTAGGCTAAAAACAAGTCCTAGGGGCTTTTCTGCGAGAAAAACTAAGTTCCAGGGGGTTTTCTGCAAAAATTGAGGGCTTAAACGTAATTAAACCTTAGTTTTAGGGGCTAAACTGCAAAATCGACGGCTCTGGATGGCGGGTGCTATTTCTAAAGAGCTCAGGGGTTAAAACGTTTAAAACAAGACCTAAGTGGAATTATTTTTGACTAACTCTGGACCGCGGGTTGATATCAACAAAAGGAAAGGGCTCTTTAGCAAAAACTCTAGGCCGAAGCGGTATCTTCGGATCTAGGCCGTTGGATCGCGATCTGAGGGCGCAGGGCGAAGGGCTGTGCCGATCTAATCTGGAGCGTCCATCTGAGATCGGGTGGTCAGGGCCTATTCGGGCACGCGGGCGGCGGCGCTAACCGCCGGAGCGTGGCTCCGCGGCGGCGAGCTCGCCGGAGCAAGCGAAACCGGGGCTACAGTGCTCGGTTTGGACTGCGGTTTGGCCGTGGAGGTTCACCAGGGAACGCGTAATCCACTGGGGCGGCTAGCTGGGTCCGGGGGGCGGTTTTGCGGGGTTCGCCATGGCGCCGGGCGGCGCTAACTCGCCGGCGAGCGGCGTTGTGCGGGCGGGGACGCGCTACGGCCTACACTAGCAGGTCTAAAAGGGAGAGCGGGCTGAAGAGACCCTCACCGAGGCTTGATTCGGGCTGGAACGGCGCACAAGGTTCGACGGCGGCGAGTCCGGCGGCGAAGCTCGTCGGGGCGCGATGAGAGGTTGCTGGAGTGTAGCTCCGGCCTTCTAATTCCCCTTGATTCGACTCCAGGCGGTCCTGTGGAAAGGATACGGGGTCAGGGGTGCTCCGGGGTCACCGGCGGCGAGGGATCAGGGCGGCGGGTGGGTTACCTGCAGCGGCAGACTTGGGGAAAATCCGGCGCGAACAGGTGGCCGGGGTAGTGACTGCGTGCTCGGGGAGGTTCCGGGGCACGGCCGGAGTTGCTGTGGCCCTGGGCCGGGGCTAGGAGGCACCGAGGTGGCTAGCCTACAGCGGCGCAGGGGCTCGGTGTGGTGGAGCAGAGGCGCGGCACGGCGGGGTGAGCGGCGCGGGCTTCTCTGGATCTCGGCTGCGGAATGGGAGGCACAGGGGGCCGTGGGATGCTAATTAAAGACCCGCGGGGATCCTGGGAAGGCGTGCCCGGCGGGGACGCCGCGGTGATTGCGGCCGGGCGTTGCTCTGCGGGGAAAGCGGATCGCCCCAACGGCTTGGCTCGATCCGGTTCTAGGGGCGAGGCTTCTAGAAGGAGGAGGAGCTCTGGGTGGCCGGCCAGCGGGCCTCGGGCGCGCGCACGGGCGGAGCGGGGCCACGGGCAGCGAGCAACGCGGAGCAGAGGGACTCGGGCGCGAAGTGGAAGAAGGAAGGTGGAGGAAGGGGCGCTGACGGGTGGGGCCGCTCGGTCAGACTCAGCAGTGGCGGAACACGCGGCTGACGTGTGGGACCAGGTGGCAGGCAGACGGGGCGGCCGCGCTGGCTTGGGCGCAGGGCGAGCGGGGGAGAGGCTGGGCCGGGCCGGACTGGGCCGCGGGAAAGGATGGGCTGGGTTGAGGTTTTCCTTCCTTTGGGTTTTCTTTCTATTTCCTATTCTTTTCTATTCCTAATTCAAACAAACTTAAACCAAATGAATCCAAATTGGATTCACTCAAGCACTCAAACTAACTAAACAATGCTCCAGCATGATGCAACAACCAAGTTTAAACTTATGATAAAATTTTAAATACTTGAGAAACAAAATTCTAGATTAAATGCAAGTCTAAACACAATAAACCTTAGAAAATTAAATAAAGCCAATTAAATTTATTATTAAAAACTGAAATTTAGATTAGGGTGTTACAAATCCTACCCCCTTACAGGAATCTCGTCCCGAGATTCTGGGCTGGCTAGCAAAGAGATCAGGATATGTCTTCATCAACTTCTCTTCCTTCTTCTGGCAAGTCCTCCGGAAAGACATCCGGAAAGTCAGGCACCACGCGAATACCATCCGTGGGTCTAGCCTCTATCTGATGCCGAAAACCAGAAGGCTCTGTAGCACTGACTGTCACCTCTTGGCCATCAGATGCTGACAAGTGAACTGTCCGCTGAGCACAATCAATACGGACTCCCCATCTGGTAAGGGTCTCCATGCCCAAAATCACATCTATCCCCGAGGAATCAATGACGATCAAACCAGTGCGGAATTCTGCCCCCATTATGACAATACTAACTCTCGAGCATATAGAGCATGTGTGTATCTGGCCCCCAGGTGAGGTAACTACCATAGCTGTCCTCATACAAGAAACTGGTATACGATGCTGCTCAGCAAATGACTTGGAAATGAAAGAATGAGTAGCACCGGTATCGAAAAGCACCGTAGCTGGATAAGAGTTGACCATGAATGTACCAATAACCACGTTAGGAGCCTCGGTCGCTGACTCGGCCGTTACGTGGTTCACCTTCCCCTGTCGTGGCGCCCTGGGTTGGAATGGGCGCCCCTGCTGTCCTGCCTGCCGTGGAGCCTGAGGTGCTGGTGGAGCCGGTGACAGGCGCTTCTGTGGACAACTTTTGGCATAATGACCTTTTTGCCCGCATTTGTAGCACATGCGGTGGTGGTGAATGGGGCTACTTGGTTGACCTCCCTGTGAACTTAACATCCCATCTTGCATCATTTCTGCTGCTTGCTTTTTGGACTCCTTGTGGCTGCGTGGCTGAATCACATTCATAGTGATAGTCAACCCATCAACATAATCATAGAGTGCTTGGTTCTTTACCTGTGTATCTCCAGAGCACTCATGATCCTTTCTCTTCTGGATGGTCTATAGCTCATCGAACGATGGACCATCAAGGAAAAGGGAATCATCTGCTAGCTGCTCTTGACGAGACCTCTTTCTCTTTGTACTGGAGAACAACCTCTGGTTCCTCCTAGTTGTAGCTTCATCTTCAGTCGCGCGAACTTGACGACAAGGGACGCCGTAGAATTGGCAACACGGGCAACCTTTCTCACCATCACCCATTGCACTGTCTCCAAGGTCTTTTTGTTCTGCCGACATCTGAGCTGGGTAAAGAGGAAACACAGATTGGTAAGGTCAAGGAAGAGAGAAAAACTCCACTATTTAAGGTTCTATCTCATTGAGACAACATTGCGTAGGCATCACTGCTGCTAACTCCAGATAGATGTCACATAAACCCGCAAAAGAGAACTATAGAATAACTCTTCTGCCTTATCTGAGAGATTCTCAAATTCTCCAGTACTATCTGTAGGCCGGGGTGTCACATCCCTACCCCCTTACAGAAACCGACGTCCTCGTCGGTGACGTCCTTGCCAGTGAATCCCTGGATGTCATATCCTCTTCGTATTATCCTTCTTCTCAACAAATAAGACCGAGGAAACTCAAGGCATGATAAGGTAGAGATGATAGAGTGGATTGTTTTACCCCCAACGATCTAACTTATTTTATTAATTAATTAACTTTAGCTTAAGACTAATTTTTATTAAACAACTTTAAACTACTAAGCTATGCAATCATTCAAAAATCCAAATCGAACATGTAGTATAATAACAAGCAGACAATTTTCACAACTTAGCCGAGTTTAACACACGACTCGACTAGGACAACGCGTCGCAGAATGTACTATCGTATTATTATAAAAGGGTCACCTAGGTTATACTTATGGTGGTCAGATGACTGATTCAGGCCAAAGTCTACGAAAACTATTCTTTAGGGAGAGAAATCAAGGCAAGACGAGTAAAAGTCATAGAATTCAAGGGGTATAATAGTAAAATAGTTTCAGCAGGCAAGGATTGGAGAGAAGAAGTCCTACAACTCGACCCATTCTATCTAGGCTTCGTCCTACAGTCGATACGGCTCTGATACCACTCTGTAACACCCGGTTTATAAAAGGACATAAACCGAGCAATCATATACGTGCCAGGATCAAGTCACACGTATATACAATAGAATGAACAGTATATCATAGCACATATCATGTAAAAAGATATAATAAAGCGAATACGAATGTATTTATTATGTTAATGACAAAAATGTCTGATACAGCGGAAGCGAAGTACAAGTACGATAAAAACTCTCCATAGCTGAGCAGGGCGCCACAGGGACGTCGACTGGGAGACGAACGCCTAAAAGTCCTCGTAGTCCTGGTAGCGCTGAGCAAACTCCCTCGTGTCGGCAGGAACTGAGCAGCAGTAGCGTAACCAAGAGGAAAAAGTAGAGAAGAGGCCAGAGTGAGTACACAACTTGTACTCAACAAGTATAACACAAACTATGAGGCTCTAAGGTTGGCAGACTCAACTGCATTAGCTTTTAAGTCTTGGCAAAATTTTATTAAAACTAATTACTACCAGTTGATGAATTACCATTATCCCAGTTACATAGTAATTAATCAGAATTAATCATGTTACTACTGAGAACCAAACCAAAACCACCAAGGTAACCCCGAGAGGCACCTCCCTCGTCGGAAGGAGACAACCCCACTAATCAAAAGGAGGATCTGGGCCGCTCATAACCGTGAGCACGGCTAGTATACCAGTTTTACACTCTGCAGAGGTTGCACATCTTTACCCACAAGTCGTGAGCTACGCCAGAGGTTCATCACACTTCCTTAGGTGAGATGACTAGTGACTCACTATGAGGCCGTTACAAAGAATCTCGTTGGTAAGGCGTAACCGCGAGAGTTAGGTCAGCGACGATGGGGCCCACCTCCGGGGGTACAAGCACAGGAGCGCAATCCAAGCACAGACCAAGCCAGAGGAGCAGGGACCATTGAAGCTTACTACTCTTGCCCCGCAGGTAAGTTACTCCAAACCAAAAAGACCTAATTAGTAAGACAAGTCTATCCCATTCTAGCCTTGTGGTAGCGCTGTTGTCCCAGGTTGTCGCTCTATGAACCGGTCCTTATGGAGAGTGGCCAACCAAGCACTAAGCACCGTGCTGGCCCCCCTAAACCATGTTTCTAACAAAACCAGCTTTTAACGAGACGTGAGCCACTCATCCACACAGAGGGCCACTCTCAGAATTAAATTCAAGTAAACCATTAATCAATTTAATTAAAAAGGACCAGAATGTGTTATAGCGCGGCACCTAGCACAACTAACCAAAATGCAACCCAAAGGTATATATAAAGGATATAAAGTGGCTAGGAAGGTCCTTATAGGCATACAATATTAAAATGCAGTATGAAAATGTATTTAAAGTGATAGGTGGTGTTCATGTTATACTTGCCTTCCTCGTACTGCTCCTGCTGCTGCTCAAAGTGCTCGGAAGACGGCTGCTCCGGGTACTGGTACTGGGGCTCCTCTGGTAACTCAGCGTCCACTCACGAACACATGGCCAAAGACAATACACAACAATAAGCATACAAGCAAACACTAACAAAAACTAAGAAACAGTACATCAATACATAAAAACAGCACACTAAACTAGTCTAAAACTATTCTACGCGTTACAACGATCGCTTGGACATAAAGAACGCTTAAAACGGAGCTAAAATGCGTAATCTAGGCTAAAACACAAGTCCTAGGGGCTTTTCTGTGAGAAAAACTAAGTTCCAGGGGGTTTTCTGCAAAAACCGAGGGCTTAAACATAATTAAACCTTAGTTTCAGGGGCTAAACTACAAAACCGACGGCTCTGGACGGCGGGTGCTATTTCTAAAGAGCTCAGGGGTTAAAACGTAAAAAACAGGACCTAAGTGGAATTATTTTTGACTAACTCTAGACCGCGGGTTGATATCAACAAAAGGAAAGGGCTCTTTAGCAAAAACTCTAGGCCAAAGCGGTATCTTCGGATCTAGGCCGTTGGATCGCGATCTGATGGCGCAGGGCGAAGGGCTGCGCCGATCTAATCTGGAGCGTCCATCTGAGATCGGGTGGTCAGGGCCTATTCGGGCACGCGGGCGGCGGCGCTAACCGCCGGAGCGTGGCTCCGTGGCGGCGAGCTCGCCGGAGCAAGCGAAACCGGGGCTACGGTGCTCGGTTTGGACTGCGTTTTGGCCGTGGAGGTTCACCAGGGAACGCGTAATCCACTGGGGCAGCTAGCTGGGTCCGGGGGGCGGTTTTGCGGGGTTCGCCATGGCGCCGGGCGGCGCTAACTCGCCGGCGAGCGGCGTTGTGCGGGCGGGGACACGCTACGGCCTACACTAGCAGGTCTAAAAGGGAGAGCAGGCTGAAGAGACCCTCACCGAGGCTTGATTCGGGCTGGAACGGCGCACAAGGTTCGACGGCGGCGAGTCTGGCGGCGAAGCTCGGCGGGGCGCGATGAGAGGTTGCTGGAGTGGAGCTCCGGCCTTCTAATTCCCCTTGATTCGACTCCAGGCGGTCCTGTGGAAAGGATACGGGGTCAGGGGTGCTCCGGGGTCACCGGCGGCGAGGGATCAGGGCGGCGGGTGGGTTACCTGCAGCGGCAGACTTGGGGAAAATCCGGCGCGCACAGGTGGCCGGGGTAGTGACTGCGTGCTCGGGGAGGTTCCGGGGCACGGCCGAAGTTGCTGCGGCCCAGGGCTGGGGCTAGGAGGCACCGAGGTGGCTAGCCTACGGCGGCGCAGGGGCTCGGTGTGGCGGAGCAGAGGCGCGGCACGGCGGGGTGAGCGGCGCGGGCTTCTCTGGATCTCGGCTGCGGAATGGGAGGCGCAGGGGGCCGTGGGATGCTAATTAAAGACCCGCGGGGATCCTGGGAAGGCGTGCCCGGCGGGGACGCCGCGGTGATTGCGGCCGGGCGTTGCTCTGCGGGGAAAGCGGATCGCCCCAACGGCTTGGCTCAATCCGGTTCTAGGGGCGAGGCTTCTAGAAGGAGGAGGAGCTCTGGGTGGCCGGCCAGCGGGCCTCGGGCGCGCGCACGGGCGGAGCGGGGCCACGGGCAGCGAGCAACGCGGAGCAGAGGGACTCGGGCGCGAGGTGGAAGAAGGAAGGTGGAGGAAGGGGCTTGACGGGTGGGGCCGCTCGGTCAGACTCAGCGGTGGCGGAACACGCGGCTGACGTGTGCGACCAGGTGGCAGGCAGACGGGGCGGCCGCGCTGGCTTGGGCGCAGGGCGAGCGGGGGAGAGGCTGGGCCGGGCCGGACTGGGCCGCGGGAAAGGATGGGCTGGGTTGAGGTTTTCCTTCCTTTGGGTTTTCTTTCTATTTCCTATTCTTTTCTATTCCTAATTCAAACAAACTTAAACCAAATGAATCCAAATTTGAATTTGGATTCACTCAAGCACTCAAACAAACTAAACAATGATTCAGCATGATGCAACAACCAAGTTTAAACTTATGATAAAATTTTAAATACTTGAGAAACAAAATTCTAGATTAAATGCAAGTCTAAACACAATAAACCTTAGAAAATTAAATAAAGCCAATTAAATTTATTATTAAAAACTGAAATTTAGATTAGGGTGTTACAGAAGATCAAGTTGAGCCCACTTCCGTGGTCGATGAGTACTCGAGTGAGTTTGGAGCCTTGGACGACTGGGTCGAGTACTAGCGGGAACTTTCCAGGTTCAGAGAAGCTGGTCCATTGATCTTCCCTGGGGATGGTAATGGGGACCTCACTGTATTTCAGTGGCCTCTGAATTGCTGGCTCGACTGAAAGGATCTCTCTGAGTAGGAGCTTCTGGGCTCGCTTGGAGAAGCTGGGATCTCCACCAAATATGACGTTGATGATGTTTTGTGGCTGTTGGAAACCATCAGGGTTGTCAACTTCGTGATCTTTGTTCTGCTTTGTCTTAGGAGCGTCTGCAGGTGCCGACTGGAAGGATTTGTGTAGGATCGCGCACTCCCGCATTGAGTGGTTGCTCTTGGGATGGATTGGACAACTTTTGTTGTGAAGAATCTTGTCGAACTGTTCCTGTGGTTTATCGCCCTTCTTACCACGCGGGGTGCGATCCATAGTGCCGACAGTATCGTCAGGCTTGTGCTTACGCATAGGGTCCCGCTGGTTACTGGGCCCTCCCCGGTCATTGTGGCGCTTCCCATTGTTGTCATTGTTGCGGCGTGGGAAGTGACTACGTTCTTGCTCTTCTTCATCCGCCCAGCGCTGCATCATGTCTCATAGCTCCACTACCGTTTTGGGGCGATTACACCCGAAGTCACGGTATAGAGACTGGACGGTGATGTCGCTCTGGAAGTAGTTGATGACGTCATCATCGGCGACATTGGGGATGGTGGCTCTGGTGTCGAAGAAGCGCTTGACGTAGGATCTGATCGACTCGCCTTGTTCCTGCTTGCACATGGACAGCGCGTGTCGAGTAGCTACTCAATGTAGCAATCCTTGGAAGTTGTCAATGAAGGCCTTCTTGAGGTCATCCCACGAGTGTATGGACTCACGTGCCAAGCTTTCGAGCCATGTGAGGGGTGCGGGCTCTAGGGCCATCGGGAAGTAGAGGACCTTGGTGTTGGTGTCTCCCCCTGTAACACTAACAGCGGTCGAGTATAAATGTAACCATTGAGAAGGGTCTTGCTTGCCGTCATACTTTTGGATGTTCATAGGCTTGAAATCCTTCAGGTACTCGATGTTGTCGAAGACTCTGCTGAGGGCTTGGAAGCGATCGGAGTTATCCGCAAGCTGGGATCTGCGTCTTGCGTTTATAATATCCCTCACATCCATTATGGAATCGGCTACCTCTTCCCTGTTGTGCCCGCGGTTATTGTTGTCGCGATTTGGTTGAGGTCCAGAGGCTTGGTTTGCCGGCTGTTGGCCACCCTGGGGCGATGGCTGCTCGCAGCTTCCTGATCCTCTTGATTTCTTTGATTTTGCTGCTCCAGCTGTTGTTGATGATGGTGGCCTCCAGGAGTACGGCTTGCCTGAGGTATGACCGTTGCAGTGGCCCTTGACCGTGTACCGTGAAATGAGGACAACAGATTTTGTCTCTCGAGTTGTTCAACAGCATTCTTGGTAACATGTATGACTCGCTCCATCTCCGGGTTTCGAGGCATCTGCATGAGCCGCAGGGTCGCTTCTATCATCGCGGTGATTGGGGTTCTGAAAACTGGATCTGCGACATTGTTGAATTCGTTACTAAGGTTGCGTGGGGGAAGGCAAGATCGTTCGGCAGCTTGAACCCTGCGCTCCCCTTTACGTTGATTTCTTGCCCTGTGAGCTGTGCGAGTAGCTTCATCTTCATCTTGTGGAGCATCTTGTGTCAGATTGTCTGCTGAAATCTGATCCAAGGCTTCGTTTGGATCATGCTGACTGAGAGCACCGCCGGGTTGTTGGATGATCACCGAGACCAAACGTTCAGGGGAGAAGCTTTCTAGGTCCAAGTCATGATCAGCTAGGATAGTTTCTTCGGACCCGGTTTCCCTCTAGGTTATGAGGGGAGTACCGTGTTTAAACGGAAGGTCGTCAATGCTGGCAACTTCCCGAAGGTTGTCGAGTAGTTCTACAAGAGTATGACTTTGGCAGGACTCAAATTGGATTTTTGCCAACGCATTGGTGATAAAATCCAGGCTGTCTTGAGATGACTCGAATGGATCTGGGTATACATCGAAAACGGGTGCCTCCCGGCTAGCGGTGACTGAGTAACTCTAGACGCAGAAAGGACGATTCGAGCTATTTTCATAGATGGATCTGATCATCTATTTGTAATTAGATGATGAATTGCGCAACCCGAAGATGGGTTGAGCAAGAGGAGTCCCAACTCGAGTAAGTTTCGATTTGAGATTGATCTGAGTCCGAGTGAAACTCGAGTTCTCTTGGAGTTTCGCCTCGATCTCCTTGGCGAGATCGGGAAGCAACATGATGTCATGATCTTCTGATCCGGCGAGTTTGCTGGAGTCTTCCAATGTGGTGATCTTCAGTGCGGGTGAGTTGGTTAGGTGGCTGTCGAAGCCGCCCGAACCATTGGTGACGCAGACCCACGAACCGAAGATGAAGGTGATGCCTCGAGGAGGCGCCGTGGTGCTGAAAGCGAAGGTGGTCATCGAACTCACCGATGAACTCACCGATTCCCCTACCTGGCGTGCCAGCTATCGGTGTTTACCGCCAAGCCTGCTCAGGGATACCCTTAGCAGTAAGGTTTGTAGGTAGGGATCGACGGCTCTGGAACTCGATGGTGCAAGGAACACAAAGATTTAGACAGGTTCGGGTGTGAGTTGCGTAATACTCTACATCCTGTGTGGTTGTTTGTATTGCCTTAGGTGTTGATGTGTTTCGAGGGGGTACCTGCCCGCCCTTACATATCCAGGGGGACAGGTTTACATGGAAAGTCCTAGCCGAGTGCAGTTGGAGTCCTACTACAGCACGATTGGGTAGTTTCCTTTGTACCGCGGCTAGTTCTACGCCTATCGGGGTAGTTACAAAAGAGGTAAGGTACATCCATGAGCTATCCCTTACTCTAGAACATTCTATGCCTATAAGCAGTCTCGCTGCCCCGGGTCTCACAGTAAGTCTTCGTTCTACCGAGTAAATATGAGCTTTAGCTTCCGGGCGCATCGCTGTGGCTTTGTTCAGATCTATTCAAAATTTATCGAATTTATCTAAGCTTTGATTTCGGGCACATCGCTGTTTTCTCGTTTAGATTCATTCACAAACTACCCGGCTTAGTGATCTATTTAATTGGCTGTAAGCTCCTTGTTTATCAGGATAAATCTTGTAAAGCCGATTAGATTGATTATAAGCTTAGCTTTATTCAGATCCACACATTTGTGGGTTTGTACATTGTTACTCAGCACGTGTCGGCTTTAGATCTAGCCGTCTAGTTGTTTATCGGTATCAGCAGCTCATTGCCGATCCCTTGTAGATCGCTTTTATTACACGCTCATCATACCCAATCTATTGTCGTTTTCTATATCGGCAGAGTCTTGCCGATACGCAGCATAAGAGTGATTCAGAAATCCAGCTGATACACTCTTGAATTTGACGGTTTGCTGTTTTCTTGTAATTTACAGGTCAAATTGACTGGCAGGCCTTGGTTCAAATCA
Organism: Panicum virgatum; assembly: GCF_016808335.1. Taxonomy (NCBI): domain Eukaryota; kingdom Viridiplantae; phylum Streptophyta; class Magnoliopsida; order Poales; family Poaceae; genus Panicum; species Panicum virgatum. The sequence goes on from NC_053145.1 coordinate 23,438,283, forward strand.
AATGCGGTTCGAGCTTGGCGTACGGGGCTCTCGGGCTTGGTGTGTGATCATCTCGTGTCAACACATCTTTTGGAACGCCCAGTGGGACAAGAAACATCAAGATGTCAACTGAAGGGAAAGCAGAGGTTTCTGAGCAGAACCAGATCCCGATCGACAAAGATAAGCTGAAGGAAGAGCAAAAGGCAGAACTCCAGGCGGCCGTGGAAGCTTTTGAGCAGCAGTGCCTTTTGTCTTACAACACCAACAGGAGTGGAGAGATAATCAAAAAGTATAATTTTCCTACTCTTCCACCCTACAATGAGTCACAGAAGAAGGACATGATGATACATCAGATGAATCAGGCGATCGGACATGCTTTTGTGAATCATGCTCCGATCATGGCTAACTATTTTCACAATGCTGTGCTCAATACGCTGCAAGATAGGGGACGCCTGGTTTTGTGGGACCGGCCTATCAACAGGCTAGTTAGATGGTCTTTTCTCCTACTGGATCGGCTACTGGAACATCACAAATTGAACCCTAAGCTCAGGCAGATGGGAAAGTCATAGATGCATAGCCGATTAGTACTGTGGCGTCAACTCAGTTTCCTCCTATGTACACCAATTCCACGCCAATGGCTACGTATGCACAGGAGAGCATTATGGCAGGATACCCAACTGGCTGGGGTCCTACTACTGGATTTGGTATGCCTCCAGAATACATGATTCCATCTCCAACAGGGCAACCAAGTACATCGGCTTCTCAGCCGATGAATCAGTAAGTCAATGCATCGGCTCCACAGCCGACCCAACCTCAAGATGCCGCACCGGCTTCACAGCCGTCAGTTACACCTGTGTCAGTACCTTCGCCAGGAAGTCCAAGCAACGTGTCAGCTCCATGGCCAATGACTCAACAACAGAGTCTAGCAATGATACTGTAGCCCAAGTCTCCTACAGAAGTCCTGGCAAATAGGATTCTCCATGCCAATGGAGTCACCTGGGTTTTCCATGATCTTGCGACTGGTTTTGTGCGTCACGTGGATGTGCCCAATATACCTACTGTGGCAGACAACAACCTAATCAGAGGACAACATGGAGCAGTCATGGTAATGAGGTGGAGCTCTACCAATCACCATCTAATCAACCCCCTTAGCAAGTCGCACTGACCGCATCGGCTGCTCAGTCGATGGCCACACCGAATGTCCAGCCAGCATCGGCAGCCTTGCTGATGACTCCTCTAGTGCCACAGGCAGCATCAGCTGATGGTCAGCAGATTGACTGGGCATCCATGATTGCTAAGGTGATGAGAGATTAGTTTGGTTTGCAGCCAAAGCAGCAGAATTTGATGTACAGAACTCCACATCCAGCTACTTATGATCAGTTGCCATTGTCCCACAAATACAAGCTTCTAGATTTCACCATATTTTTTGTATAGGGGGAGGTCTCCACAGTAGAACATATCAACAGATTCATCATACAGTGTGGAGAAGCAGCTCAGAACGATGCATTGATGGTGCGTCTGTTCTCCATGTCTCTCTCTGGATCGGCCTTTACATGGTTCACGACATTGCCTGCCAACTCCATTATATTTTGGGCCAATCTGGAGAAACAGTTCCACCAGTTCTTCTACTCTGGTATAGAAGAGATGAAACTGACCGATTTGACCAACTTGAGGCAAATGAATGATGAATCGGTCACTGCCTTCATTCAGAGGTTCAGAGATGTCAAGAACCGATGCTTTAGTCTGGTTCTATCTGATCAGCAACTTGCAGAGGTTGCCTTCCATGGACTCCTGCCACACATCAAGGAGAAGTATGCTTCCCAAGAGTTCTACAGCATCAGTCAGATGGCCAACAGGATGACAAGGGAGGCCAGACCATATGAGCAGAAGAGGAGCAACTTTCAAAAGAAAGTCAATTTCATTGACTGCTCAGATACCTCTGATTCAGATGACGACCACATGGTGGGATCGGCTGAATGGGTTCAGAACAACAAAAAGCCGATTTCATGTCCTTTTGGTAACAAATAACCCGAAAAGTATGGGTTTGATATCACTAAGGCTGACAAGATCTTGGACCTATTGCTGTCAAAGGCGCAGATTAAGCTGAAGTCGTATCATAAGATCCCGATAGATCAAGAGTTGAAGAATATCAAGTACTGCAAGTGGCACAATGCGACATCTCATGATACAAATGAGTGCAAAGTGTTTCGTCAACATATACAATCGGCTATAGAACAGGGTAGGCTCAAGTTTGAGACACCCAAATAGCCGATGAAGATTGATGGGCATCCGCTTCTAGCAAACATGGTAGATGTTGGAAAGAAAGGGAATGCATTACAAATAAAGATTCTCACATCGCAATCGGCCAAGGACTCTGGGGTTGTTGATCCCAAAGCACAGATAATGGCCAATGAAGCCAACGGTAAGGAGCCGCAATAGAAAGAAGAATCAGCGGCGCCAAAGAAGAAGGTCATGTCTCAGATGTTGCTGAACCAGTTCCAACGTGATCAAGAAAGGAGATAGTACAGAGAAGAGTATGCATGATGGCATGAAGGGCACTGGAGATGTCCTTTCTTTGTGTACTGTTGGGAGGAAGGCTTGACTCTGCCGACAGTAGATAACTGTTTAGAGTGCAACAGTTTCTACCGTGAAGACCGAACGCACAAGAAGCCACGTTTCGACTAGTGGCCTCGAGGGCCGATCATTAGAGAGAGGGGTGATGATAGACGCATCTTTGTGCATGATTGGCTGGGGGGCAGGGTTTCAGTGCATGATCGGCTGGGGGGCAGGACCATGCTGCGTGATCCTGCAGGAGGAAGGATTTCTGCCGATGAGTGGGTTGAATGGGCCGCTACTGCTCAAGTTTCAGATGAGTACCCACATCGCAGGGATCCAAAAAGAGAGCCTATTCATGATAACATTGATCGGCCTCGATGGCGTCCAGCGGGTTTGACCAGATCGCAAAAGAGGCGAGTTCAGAGGCTGTGTCAGACAGAAGCGCTGGAAGAGGAAAGAAAGGAGGTTCCCAGAAGAGGGGTCAGGTCAAAGGTTTGGCGTGTGAAGCCAAGGGCTAATGATGGACAACAATCAGGATCATCGGCTACACCTGTTAACATAGCTACCATGCTTCTACCGATCCAAGCAGTCGGTTCTCCAAACCGTTCCTAATGGATGACTTTCTAGAAGATGAAGGGAAGTTGGGGCACGGGTTTACATCGGCCGATGCATTGGAAGAAGTAGATATTGGAGATGGAGATAGACCAAGGCCGACGTTTATTAGTGCTAAGTTAGGATTCCGAGTATAAGCAAGAGTTAGTAAAGCTGTTGAAAGAATACAAAGATTGTTTTGCTTGGGAGTATTATGAGATGCCAGGATTGGATCGGTCTATTGTTGAACATCGGTTGCCTATCAAACCTGGGTATCGGCCATATCAGCAAGGTTCAAGACGGTGTAATCACAAAATCTTACCAGATATAAAGGCTGAGATCACAAAGTTAATAGAAGCAAAGTTCATCAGGCAATGCAGATATGCAGAGTGGATATCCAATGTGGTTCCTGTATATAAGAAAAACGGGAAGCTACGTGTATTCATTGATTTCAGGAATCTCAACAAAGCTACGCCGATGGCTGGTTACCCGATGCCAGTTGCCGATATGTTGGTGGATGCTGCTACAGGGCATAAGGTGATCAGTTTCATGGATGGAAATGCTGGATATAATCAGATATTCATGGCTGAGGAAGATGTTCATAAAACTGCATTCAGATGTCTAGGGCATGTTGGTTTGTTCGAATGGATTGTCATGACTTTTGGGTTGAAGAACGCTGGAGCAACATACCAGAGAGCTATAAACTATATCTTCCATGAGATCATCGGCAAGATTGTTGAGATTTACATTGATGACGTTGTGGTGAAATCCAAGGGATATCAAGAACATTTAGCCGACTTGCGTAAAGCTTTGGAATCCTAACAAATGTGCGTTTGGTGTGTCGGCTGGTCAATTCCTTGGATTTATGGTTCATGAAAGGGGGATTGAGATTAGTCAGAAAACTATTACAGCCATTAATAAGGTAGTGGCTCCAGAAACAAAAGTTGAACTTCAATCATTGATCGGCAAGATTAATTTTATTCGGAGGTTCATTGCTAACCTATCCGGTAAAATACAGCTGTTCAGTCCTCTATTGAAGTTGAAGGCCGATCAGAAATTTATATGGGGAGAAGCACAGCAAAAGGCGTTGGATGAAATCAAGCAGTATCTAACATCGCCTCCTGTGTTGGTTCGACCACAAAAGCGCAAGCCGTTTAAGTTATATTTGTCGGCTGATGAGCGTGCTATCGGATCGGCCCTTATTCAAGTGTTCGAGGGAAAAGAATGCGTGATATATTTCATTAGTAGAAGACTCTTGGATGCTGAAACCAGGTATTCTCCTGTTGAAAGGTTATGTCTTTGCTTATACTTTTCTTGTACCAAGCTTAGACATTATTTGTTATCGGCTGAGTGTGTTGTGGCGAGCAAATATGATGTTATTAAATACATACTCTCATTGCCAATTTTGAGTGGGAGAATTGGAAAGTGGATTCTGGCCTTGTCTGAATTTGATCTGAGATACGAATCGGCTAAAGCAGTTAAAGGGAAAGTTATGGCCGATTTTGTTGTTCAACATTGTGGGCCAGAATTGGGAGTTGTCGATCTAGTTCCATGGACATTATTCTTTGATGGTTCATCATGTGGAGTTGGATCTGGCATTGGCATTGTTTTGGTGTCACCTCGGGGGGCAATATTTGAGTTGTCTTTTCCAATAGAAGCTACTGCTACCAACAATCTGGTTGAGTACCAGGCTTTAGTTAAAGGAATTTGGCTGTTGCAAGAAATCGGAGCTGATGCAGTGGAAATATTTGGGGATTCTATGTTGGTGGTTAATCAGTTGATCGGCATATATGAATGTAAGGATGATATTCTACGAGGTTATCATGAAGAAAGTTGCCGATTGCTGAGAGAATTCAAAAAGGTGACCATAGAACATGTACCCAAACTTTATAATGGTGATGCTAATCGGCTAGCACAACATGCTTCTGGTTATCGGCCGATGGAAGGCGTGATGGTATTGGAATTACCTGTTGATGATTGGAGGAAAGAGATCGTAGACTATTTGGAAGATCCCTCCAAGAAAGTGAGCCGAAGGATCAGATTTCAAGCAACTAAATATGTATTGCTTGAAGGAGAATTGTATTATCGGACGATTGATGGAGTTCTAATCATATGTATTGACAAAGAGGAATCTAGGGTCTTGATGAGAGAAATACATGAGGGTGTCTGTGGTTCACATCAATATGCATATAAAATGAAGTGGGTGATCAGGTGGAATGGATACTTTTGGCCAACCATGTTAGAAGATTGCTTCACTTATTATAAAGGTTGTCAAGGGTGTCAGAAGTTTGGTAATGTGCAGAGGGCACCGGCATCGGCTATGAATCCTATTATTAAGTCGTGGCCATTCAGAGGATGGGGAATTGACTTAATTGGACAGATTTATCCACCATCCAGCAAGAATCACAAGTTCATACTGGTAGCAACAAATTATTTCACCAAATGGGTTGAAGCAATTTCTCTGAAAACTGTGACGTCCAGAGAGATGGTTGAGTTTGTGATGGAGCATATTGTTTATCAGTTTGGTACCCCACAGACTATCACAACCGACCAAGGCAGTATGTTTATTTCAGAGGAGTTTGGAGAGTTTGATGCAAGTATGGGAATTAAATTGCTAAATTCTTCTCCATATTATGCCCAAGCCAATGGTCAGGCAGACACTTCTAACAAAGGAATCATCAAGTTGATTAAGAGGAAAATCGAAGAACTGCCAAAGAAGTGGCATACGACTCTTAATGAAGCTTTATGGGCCTACAGAATGTCTTGCCATGGGGCTACCAAAGTGTCTCTGTATTAGTTAGTTTATGGACATGAAGATGTGCTTCCTTGGGAGACTCGACTTGGTTCTAGACGGGTTACATTTCAAGATCAGTTGACGGTTGAGGATTATGCCGCGTTAATGAAGGATGAGTTGGAAGATCTGGCTGGGCATCGGCTGAACACTCTCATCAATATCGAGGCTAATAAAGCTAGAGTGGGCCGATGGTATGATAAGAAAGTCAAAGCTAAATCTTTTGACCAAGGAGACTTGGTGTGGAAACTAGTCTTGCCAATAGAAACAAAAGATCCCAAGTTCGGCAAATGGTCTCCTACGTGGGAAGGGCCGTATAAGATCAGCAAATGTGTTCCTGGAAATGCGTACATTCTGGGGACTTTAGAAGGAGAAGAATTTTTCAGTGCACTTAATGGCAAATATCTGAAGAAGTACTACCCAAGTGTATGGGTAGATGCATAACCGATTAGACGAAACGATCGGTTGGTTTCAAGTATAGCCGATACAGAAGACGTATCGCCTTTAGCGCAAAATAAGAAAAAGGCTTGATCATGTCGTAATGCGTTCAAGTGTTTTCATGGCCGATATGACATAAGGCTCTTAGATAAAAAATACAATCCAAACATGTGGTTTGAATTTAATTCAGATTTTTCGGTCGATTTTCGATCATGGAGATGTGTTGGTTTGTTCAGTGCGATGGACGTGAGTTGCAAGACAAAAAATTAAATCAAAGTATAGTCAAGACAAAAACAGGAGACAAAGGGGAGGAGGCCCGTCCATTAATTATATTTACAAAGAGCCAGATCGGCTGTTTCATGCTACAACCTAATCTGACTCACCTCCGAAGAGGTTGCTGACAACCCCATCCAAGCTCACGTCCGCGATAGTGGCGTCGGCGGCGAGGCTGAGATCATCAACCAGCTCATCGAAGGCGTCTCGCGCCACACCCCACTTGAGGAAGACCGGCTCCCACTGCCGGTAGTCCGACCCGGACATGGTGGAGACGGCAGCGATGGCTCTGGCGGCGCCCGCATGGACTCCGTGCTCGGCGACCTCCGTGACGCGGGCCGGGATGTTCCAGAGGCGTGCGGCGATGGTGCTCCCCCTCGCGTTCACCGAGTCTATGGCGACTCGGGAGGCATCCAAGAGGGTCTGGACCTGTGACTCCAAGTCTGAAATATGGAGAGATTAGAGTAGAAACTCGGATAAGACCACCAAAGAAGACCTGGTTAGGAAGACTTACTTGTGAACTTGGTGTCGGCGTTGGTGAGCTGGCCGCGGATGATGACCTGATCCATCTGCGCCCAGTCAAGGTCACGGCGGGCATCAGCAAGCTAGCGGAGCAGGTCGCGGATGAACCCCAAGGTGCCCTCATCCAAGTTCTGAAAGTTGGCGGGGAGCTCAACGACGGCGACTCTACAGAGATGAGGAAGTGGTCAAAAGTAGATCTGAGGTGCAGCATTGACTAGAGAGAGAGATATCTTACCCGAGACGAGGACGGAGCGGCGGTGGAGCGCCGGAAGAACCCTCGCTGGCACGCTTGTTGCTGGCCATTTGCTCTAAGGAAGGAGGAGAGGCTAGGGTTTTTGGAGAGCTTGAGGAAGGAGAAGGCAAAGAAAGCTCTGGCCGATGGAGAATCTATAGTGCCGATGGGGTAATTTATAACCCAAGATGGGGGAGGTGAATCAGTTGCACGCACCGGTATAGTGTTTTCACCCTTGAATTGAATTGGGGGTGTGCGGGTAAAAAGACAGAAGGTGAATCGGCAGATTCCCGTTGTGTGGATGAGAAGGTGAAAGGTTGAGGGCAAAGAAGAGATTTTTATTCGCCACCAGCATGGGAAGCGAGATGGCAGTCAAGGAAAGGACAGTTCGGCAGCGTAATCATGACAGAGATTAATTTCAAAGTAAAAAAAGGACATTTTACTCTGAAATTGAGGGGCATGTGTTGACACCAGATTTTGGCACATGTCAAGGAAGCGTGTTGCAAAGGAGAAAAAGTTTTGTGTCATACGATTGGTGGGTTTGCAGAGGTGGTCGCGTGCTACAGTTGAAAATCTTGCTGACCGAGGAAGGGGAAATTGACCAGATATTTTGGCTTCGGTTTGGCAAGAGTTATCTTATTTTTAGAATAGTTTTTGTTCCTTAAGATAGAATCATGCTTTGCCGTAATCAGCTAGGATTGTGTTAGCGTGGGGTATAAATATGAGCCCCCTGGCTATTGTAAAGATTGATACACATCCAACAAACACAAATTTACTCTACTTGCAATTTACTTTCTCGTCGGCGGCTTCGCCATCTTTTTTCTTTTTTGTGAGTTCTTTCAAGCTGATCAAGGACGCCTCACATTCGAGCGACTTGGTTTGCTAGTAAGTCTTCGTTCTACCGAGTAAAACTGAGCTTTAGCTTCCGGGCGCATCACTGTGGCTTCGTTCAGATCTATTCAAAATTTATCGAAATTATCTAAGCTTTGATTTCGGGCGCATCGCTGTTTTCTCGTTTAGATTCATTCACAAACTACCCGGCTTAGTGATCTGTTTAATCAGCTATAAGCTCCTTGTTTATCACGATAAATCTTGTAAAGCCGATTAGATTGATTATAAGCTTAGCTTTGTTCAGATCCACACATTCGTGGGTTTGTACATTGTTACTCGGCACGTGTCGGCCTTAGATCTAGCCGTCTAGTTGCTTATCAGTATTGGCAGCTCATTGACGATCCCTTGTAGATCCCATTTATTACACGCTCATCATACCCGATCTATTATCGTTTTCTGTATCGGCAGAGTCTTGCCGATACGCCGCATAAGAGTGATACGGAAATCCAGCCGATACATTCTTGAATTTGACGGTTTGCTGTTTCCTTGTCAATTTACAGGTCAAATTGACTGGCACACCTTGGTTCAAATCAAGTGCAGTCCGAGCTTGGCGTATGGGGCTCTCGGGCTTGGTGTGTGATCATCTCGCTTCAACACGTTGAAAGTTATTTCAAATCTAAGACCATATGATTGGAATTCACTGTCATTTTCTGTGATGGTTCTCAAATTTGAATTCGACTTGTATAGAATGTTTATAGATCATCATGAAAGGTATATTTTAGTTCCTTATTACCACACATTTCAAGTCAAGTTTAAACGTATACCAAACATTGTTTTTCAAGCACATTTCACTCAAACACACACATACATTTACACACAGATTTGCAAAAACAAAATATGAGATTCTTATTTAAGCTTTCTTAGCTTATTTATGTATGATGTTATGCTAATTGTTTTTCTTTGGCTAATTTGACATCTAGGGTGTCACACTCCTTTTTTGAACTCTTTCGCTAAGGATCATGGGCACTTCTTCTTTTCTTTTTGATCATTCATCATTTTTTTATAAGATTACTCCATGTCCTTCCTAATAAAAACTTTTTCAGAGGGAGTTTATGAAAACTTTTGACACCTTTTGAAATGAATAGGCACACGGTGGAGATTTTGGGCTGAAGTTGTGGTGGAATTGTCTGGCAAAAGTGGATGGCAATACCCGGAGTAGGTGATTGTCATGCCAGACATTTTGAGGCTTCCAATGAAATAGGTACGTGAAGGAGAAAGACCGGCAGATGGCAAGTACCTTTCCTCAAGCGAACTCACCGTTCGACAATGCTCAAAGTAAAAGAAAATAGCCTATGGTTGCTCATGTAATAAGACATTGTGGCTCTGGATGGGACATGTAAACCAATGGGGAAACTCTTCACCATTATTCATGTTAATTTGATCCTGAGAATTTCCCTTACTAAGGCATACAATTTTAATTCCAATGTAGGCTATCTCGAATTCCACAACAACTTAGACTTAGAAATCATGTTCATGCTCCCACGCAATCAAATTTTCAGGGTGTCTAATATGTGCCAACTAGCTCTAGTACTAGATGAGTAAAAAGCTATAAACGGGGCACATGCAAAGCTCAAACAGAGCAACTATTCATCATTTCCATGATAAGAGCTTGCAAGAATTTCCACACATATGAGACACATTTATTCTAAGCATGAGATTTTTTTTATAACTACTACTTTTATTACTAAAACTACTACTACTCATGGCAAAACTGAACAAACGAGCGGGTATGATGACTTACCTGGGTGCTAACAATCTCTACCCCAAGCTTCAACGAAGCTCAGGACTGCTGGTCTAGATCTAGCTGGGGGTAGTAGGAACCGTGATAGTAATTGTAGTGCATGGAGGACATCATCCCCCAACTCTCCTGTGTGAGGCTAGTGTTGTGATCAAGGTTGTGTCCTATCTCCTCCTGACGTAACTCCATGGCATTCATCCGGGAAGTGAGGTCCGACAGCCCCCGTGTGAGCGGGTTGTCGAACTCGAAACGAGCCGACGCTGACGGGCCGACCTATGGACCTTGGAAGGTCCCCATGCCTGACAGGTAGTAAAACCCCTAGCCATGACCGTACCCCATGCTGCCCTAGGCTTGGTACGAACTCTGACCGCCTTGGGTGTAGCACCCATAGGCCTCCTCGAAACTCATGTGTGTTGTGGCTAGGCTGTGCTGAGGCATCTGGTGAGGGTGCTGCATGTGATGGTCCGGCCTCCTAGGAAGCGCGGGCCTGATGTGAAGCTCCGAGCTGGTGAGAAGTTCCTGCCTGGCGGGAAGTGCCTGCCTGATGGGAAGCTCCTGCCTGCCGTGAAGTGCCACCCCCGGCCAACTGCGCGTCACGCCGAGTTCTATCACGTGTCATGGGTTCTGCTGTGCTGTGGCATGCGAGTTCTTTCTTTACCATCTGGAGGGTCAGACATTTCATGGAGTAGAGAGAGAGAGAGCTTTGGGCAAGGGAGCTTGAACTCCTTGTCATACCCCGGATAGCACATGAAAACTGAGTTCCCGGGACCTTCACGCAACATGTGCGTGTGAATAAAGAATCTAGACCGATAAAGGTTCGGTACTTATCCATCGCGGGCAGATAGGTGACTTGAGCATTCTCCAAAACACCGACATACCATGCAATGCGCGTGACTAGTGAGGTTGTGTCGATGGGAGATTTGCTCATTACCATTTTCTGCCAATTTGCGACCATGCCCATGACGGGTGAGTAACGAATCTTCTTCGCCATAGCGTAAAGGCACATGAGCTCCGAGGAGCTGCAAAGCCTGAGGTCTGCTCAGGAATAAACTACCATGGCAAGGTACTTGGCTAGTACTCTCAGAGTTAGATTATGGATAGAAACAATGCTATTCTTGCTACTAACAGGTTCATATGAGATTTCACTCCACCAAGCACCACGATCATAATCATGTTCATCTGTTAGCGTAGCAGGTTCTAGAGTGCATTTCTTGCTAAAGCCTAGTGCTGTGCTAAAGTCCCTTGGTGACATTTCAAAAAACTCTTCAAAAAAGTGGAAGCGGATTTTAGTTTCTTTTCCAAGGGTTTCAACATGTAATGTGGCAAGGAATTACATGGTAAGGACGTGCGAACCTAGTTCGGTGATGTCCGCGAAGTGTGCCCAGCCGGCTGCTGTGAACTCTGTTGGCATTTCTTAAAGTCGCCACTAGGAGGGGTTAGTTCTCGGTAACGGAGCCAGAAATGTGTGTTGACTTTCCTTAGCGTAATCACAAGGAACGGGGGTGTTAAGCCCATTCTTAGCAACTGCACCAAGAATTGCCACTCTCGTGGTATAGTCTATACAATTACGGATGGGATCTGCAAGCGCACGGATATATCGTTGTAGCATTTCACCCGGAGACTAAGGGTATCGTTATTTATATTTTCCCAAAGGATGGCAGTGGCAAAGGTACTGTGCTTAACATTAATCATGACATCGTTCCTCAAGTAATAGGCAAAACTCTAGCAGGTGTAAGTCATTATAAAGAAGATAAATTAGGGTAATGTGACACGATCACACATCCAACACCCAAGGAAGATAAGAAAGAAAGAACGAAAGAACAAAAGAACGATCTAAACTATCCTATGTTAAGTTAGCTGGAGCTTAGGCTAGGTTAGGGGTCCTAGTGTATCTATTCAAAGCAAAGGTTATGTTAGAACATGGTTAGGGCTGCAGGTGCCAGGAAATTGGGATAGCGAGGAAAAGGTCTCGCACTGGAAAATGTCCAGTCCCGTTACCTCTTTGCATGCTCCTACACCGAGCCCAAACGTAGGGGAGTACGCTAAACACAACAACTGTTGGTATGCCGGATGGACATGGCTGTCACCTCATGCCGTCTATCCCAGTCACACTGTGGAGCACGGTCATATCCGAAGGATCCCGCATACCCGAGCACCACGCCCATGTATGGGGTCACTACTCTAGCGTCCCCGGGTCTCCCACCCTTCGGATGGACAAGTAAAATACTAGAGCAAGCCCGAAAGCACAACGAATCGTCGGCCACCGGTTTCCCTATCCGTTCCGGAAACGGTAAGACAGTTGTGTCATGATATTCCTGTGAAGTTCTTGGGGGTTCCATGGTTGGCCATTGGGCAGCAGTTGTGTTGGACTACTCGGCCTCCTCTTAATTTTCGTCTTCAGCAGAGGTATTGCTGGCGGTTATGATCTTCTGCCGAGATCCTACATCTTTAGGATATGGTGGTTCCTGTGTGGACTTACCGGTCGGCGTAGTCACCGCACTAACATTCTTCTTTGGGGAAACTTCTGGTTGTCTGGGCAGTTCTCCCAAGTTATTGTTAGGACGAGATGAGGCTAACTGAGCTACTTGAGTTTCTATCATTTTGCTAAAGCTCAGTTGATTTTTGATAATAGAATTCAGCCCCTCTAGCTACCCGGCCATAGATTCCAAAATCTTGTCATTAGCAAGAAATTTCTTACTAATGTTGTCATTGATTTGTTTTTGGCCGTACACTAGGCCTTTTAAAGTAGGTTGAAAATTGTTATTGAAATTCATATCTTGCTATTGGCCGAAGGGGAGGTTAGGCTTGGAGTTCTAACCTTGCTGAAGACGAAAGCTTGAATTGTTGGCTCCAACGAAGTTGGCTTCCTCCTGAGTGATCGGGCAAGAGTTGCCTATATGTCTAGTTTCTCCATAGGTCTCACATGTCATGCGAGAATCCATGGTTTGGTTAGCCTCCTAGTGCGGAGACTCCAACTTCTTCATTAGAAGGTCCAACTTTGCCACGAGCATATCGACACTATCGATATGGTGAATCCCCTTGCGGGTCTGCTGCTGCCTTTCTCCTTTCCAACTCTTGTAGGAAGCAATCTTCTCTACTAGCGCTTTTGCTACGGTGATGTCGAGCGAGAGGAAGGAACCACCTGATGCTGCATCGATGTGGTTCTGAGCTGGTTTGTTCGGGCCATGGAAGAAACTCTGAATAATCAACCATTCCTCCATGCCGTGCTAGGGGCATGCTGTCGGTGTTTACCGCCAAGCTTGCTCAGGGATACCCTTAGCAGTAGGGTTTGTAGGTAGGGATCGACTGCTCTAGAACTCGATGGTACAAGGAACACAAAGATTTAGACAGGTTCGGGCCGCGAGTTTGCGTAATACCCTACGTCCTGTGTGGTTTGTATTGCCTTAGGTGTTGATGATTCTTTGGAGACGGTCCCTGCCCACCCTTATATATTCGGGGGGACAGGGTTACATGGAAAGTCCTAGCCGAGTACAGTTGGAGTCCTACTACAACACAATCGGGTAGTTTCCTTTGTACTGCAGCTAGTTCTACGCCTATTTGGGTAGTTTTATAAGAGAGGTAAGGTACATCCATGAGCTATCCCTTACTCTAGAACATTCTATGTCTATAAGCAGTCCCGCTGCCCCGGGTCTGACAAGCCCCCGAGCTCTTCGTAGCCGAGTCCTGCAGGCGTCGAGTACTTGGCTGGGCATCTTCGAGTACTTCAACTAGTCAGTACATCCTTCTGGTTGTTTCTGGGCCCTCCTTCAGATACGTCGAGTAGTCCTCCAAGTACTTCCGGTTGTTTCGAGGCTGTGAGGTGCTCAAGCCCCAAAATCTTGATCATATATGGTGCGCGAAGTACTCGCGCTCCATATGGAGTAGCCCCCGAGCCTTAGGTTGAATCACAGAATTAGGCTGAGGGCCACTTCAGTCTTTTTCTTCTTTATTTTCCAAAAAAATTGAAAAATAAATCTCTGGTGCCTATATCCCGCAGCCCCCAAGCCTTAAATCAAAATCCCTTTTGTTGTGAGTAGCCCTCGAGCATAGATTTGGAATTAAGGATTTAAGACGTGGCATCAGATTTTATCCTTCAAATTATTTGCAGGATTCATCAGATTCGGAATCCGAAAAGACGTCTTTTTCGGGTAAAATCCCAGAAAAATGATACAATTGGATCCGCCACACTGATTGCACCTGAAATAACTTCAGGAATAAAACCCGGGATGTACGGCTCTTTATTCAGTGCTCACGTGGGACGTTACTGTTTGGAAAATCTGCATTATTGCATCTTTGACTGCGTCCGTGAATGCTGCCATGAATGCGTCCGTGAAACATGCACTGTTGAGTCACGAGTTTTCCTTCAGTAAGACACTTTGTGGCTATAAAAGGTTGGAGAGAGACCATTGCTAGAGGCAACAAAGTGTAGCAGCCATGGCTTATCCTTGGCGTTCTTGCTCTCGCCCTCCTGAATTTTACGTAGTTCCTCCCAACAAAAGATGCTAGAAGAGAACTTGCGAGTGACAAGAGAAGTCTCTGCTGCCTCCACCTGCATCCCCAATGCTCTCATCGGATCCATGCTGGACATCATGTCCTTACATCTTCCAATGAGGCAGATTTGGGGTCACTGGGTTGAGTCTTGTTGTGTCACATCCTTGGGGTTGCCTGTTTCTGGGTGCCCAAGAACTGACATCTCTGGCGGGGAAGCTTAATCTTGCCACAACGTATTCTAAGAAGGAGAAGTTTCTCTAGAAGATGCTACAAGAGGACTTGCGAGGTGATTACTTTAATCTGCCTCCATACTCTTGATACTTTTCTCCCAGAATACGAGTATCATTATTCCCTTGATGGGAATAACAAGTTTGTACTTTGTCATGGCCTCAGGCCGATCTAGCTGCAGCAGGCTTCTCAGGAAGCCAAGAAGTGTGCGTGCAGACCCGAGTCATTTGTAAAGTTATGTAAAAAATACTCGAGTTGTAATATCGAGTACTTTTCCTTGTTCTTGGAATGTAATCCTAGTTAAGGAAAGGAAAGTCAAGTAGTTGACTAGGGATGTGAGTGTTTTTCCTTTTCTAGAATGTAATCTTCAGAAAAAAGAATGTCTCTTTAAAATCCCGTTTTTTCCGCGATTTGCAACGGACTGTTAGCTTGTTGGGTGTTGTAACCATGTTGGTACCGCTATTATAAAATGAAACGGTAACTTAAGTTTTACCCCACCGGCCGCCATTTATTTTCACTGCCTTAGATCTGTTTTTGCTCTCGAGCCCCTAGATCTAGAGTTCTTGCTTTCCTTGTGCTCCCCATCCTCATCCCTAGGGTTTCCTCCATTGTATGCGCGTGAAGCGACTTGTGGATTTTCGGATGGCACCCAAGAAAGCAGTCAAGGGGAAAAGTGCGGCTGCGGAGCTGACTCAGGAAGAAGGCTGGAACACAAGTAAGTGTTCCCAATCTGACTTAGAGTCGTTGGTAAAGCAAGGCCTTTTGTCTCCCAGATCTGCTATCCAATGGCGTCCTGCCTTGGGGAAGGATCATCCGTATGAAAATACGGGGGAAGTTGTTGCTTTCACCTCATTCTTGGAACGGGGATTGGGGTTTCCCTGTTCTTCTTTCTTTTTTGGACTCCTGCGCTACTACAGGATCCAGCTGCATCATTTGACCCCCAATTCCTTTGTTCATATTTCTATCTTCGTGCATTTGTGCGAAGCTTTCCTGGGCATCGAGCCCCATTTTGAGCTTTTCCGATTCTTTTTCCATTTGAAGCCTCAACCCGACTCCTACGTCTTAGATATAGTAGTTGGTGCGGGTCTCCAACTTAGGCAAGGGAAACATAGAGGGTATATCTCATATAGTCTTAGTAATAAGGTGATCGAATGGAAACCCAAGTGGTTCTATGTCAAGAACCAGTCAGGATGCTTTCCACCTATTACTCCTGGCCCTCCAATCCAATGGCCTGAATGGAATAAAAAACCAGTCAACGAGAGTCAGGTTTCTGAACTACTCGAATGAATTGCCGTTCTAAGGCAAAATATGTTGACTGGGGAAGCAGTCGTATTCGACTGGATGAAGAGAAGGATCCAGCCATTACAGGCTCGGGAATCACTTGGATTCCAGTATGAAATAGCTGATTCGTCAAGATGCTCGAAGGAAGAGATCTCGAATGATGTAGCATTTAGTTGAGTACAACGACTGCTGAGGAACGTAAAGAAAGTTCCGATTATTCCTAATACCTTTTCTGCTATGAATCCGCCGAAGTAGGTACTTGATAAGAGTAGTCGATACGTAGAAATCGAGTACTTTACCATAGTGTAAATCTAATAGGATTTGCTTTCTGTAGGAGGACGTGGATCGCTTTAAGAGTAGTCCTTCGCTACCAGGCATTTATTCGCCCTTTTGTTCTTCCAATTTCCTCGATCTGTTAATCAAATCTTAGTATGCTTATATGAGGTTTCATATAATTAGTACTGATGTCTAGACTTGGTTGTGCAGATGAGGCAGCATCTGGGGAAAAGGAGTGATGGGGAGCACAGCCCGACGCCAAGTGCTGATACCAAGTGCCTAAGGAGTACTCGGTCAGTGGCGAGGAAGCGTAGCAGCTCCTCCCACACTACTAGCGACAGGTAAGTAGCTAGTTGTTTTACAATCGAGTACTTTCTAGTTGTCGATTTGCAAGTTTTGATTTATGTTTTTGCTTTTCCAAGTTCGGCGGCTAAGATGCCACGGACCTTAGCATCTGGGGATGATGTTGCGGTGGAACAGACTGTCCCCTCCACCACAGTGGACCCGTCGAGTGGGATCGGGGCTACTCATTCAACGAGTAGTTCCGATGTAAATATTACCGGTGATGCGGGTAAGCAAGCCATTGTTGCCAAGCCTGCCCGCAGATTTGGCATCAAGGGGCTCACTTTGATAAGAGCTCCTACATAAGTTCCTTAGAACTTGTAACTATAGGATCTGATTTTGAGTCTAGTAGTTTTTTAACTACTTTGTCTTTGCAGAGATGCAGTCCTTGAGGGAGACGCGGGGACTGAGGGCAACTCAGCTTCCCAATCAGAGGAGGAGAAGCCCCCGAACACTCCTGAAATGAGTGTTCATGATGTGGAGGCTATGGTTGACTCCATACTTCGGGATTCTCCTTTGCCCGATCCTGTAAGGGCCAGTGAGGAAATCCCGGAAGGTGACGGGAGCGGCAAACTTCCAGAAGGGGGAGAAGGTAAAAAGCTGCCTAAGGGAGGCACTGATGAACAGCCCGAGGAGACCCCTACAGGTAAGCTTGTAATACCTTGTAGGAAAGGCATCTTTTTATTGCTCTTAATAAGATTAAGTAGCATGTTCTTTCTTTAGACTCCCAAACCACAGGAAAAGGCTGCAGGGAGAGCTGAAGATGTGCCCAAAAGGGCCGTAGCTGAGGTGCTGGCGAGTACTTCCCAGGTCACATCGGGAAGTGTCTTGCCATGAGAGAAGGTGGAGCTTGCTGTCAAGCTGCTGGAGGAAAGTAGTCGAATGCTTCGAGTACTTTTTTGTAGTAGATCGAGTAGTAGACTAATCTTTTTGTTTTTGCAGGAAGCGCTGGGATGGAAGGGTGGCTAGTCCCAGGACAAGGCAGACCTGAATGCCCTGAAAGAGAGGGTTAAGACGCTCTCGTCTGAGAAGACTACTCTTGAGGGAAAGCTGAAGAAGCTCTCCCAGTCTAAGAAAGGTTAGTCTTTAGCATTTGATATGCATTCGACTAGTAGATCTACTTAGTGTTTATAAGATTTTCTCTCTATCGAGTACACAGCTTGTGCAAAATCTTTAAAGATTCAGGAAAGCTTGGTACTGGATCTAAAGATTCTTATGTACCGCAACGCAGATGAAATAGAGAAGCTTAAGAAGATCAAGGATGACTCTGATCGGGAGGCGGCGTCGACTCTCCAGCAGCTCAAGACCTTGTCGGAGTCACGAGACTCGATGCACTGAGAACTCGTGGAGCTGAATGAAGTCAAGGATGCCGCCCTGGAGATAGCCGAGGCCATGGATATCCCAGTTAGGGATGGAGATGAACCGCTCACGCTGGCAGGGAGGCTTGGCAAAGTTCCTGGAGCCTTTGAGAGGTTTGTTTCCACCATCACCCGCCAGTACGTGGGTCACATACTGGGGTTGGTGAAGTCCTATTGGCCAACCACTAGTCTGGATGCCCTTGGACAAAGAGCCAAAGCTGATTGTACGGAAGAAAAATTTCGTCAGTATTTGACAGAGACTTCCAAAGTGGCCGATCAAATTGTAGAATCCATGAGCAAGGCAGAGTCCCCTTGAACTTTTTTATTGCAATTGAATTGGCGTGTGGGCCAGGAGTACTTTTCAACAAATACTTGAATATTTGTGAAATGTTAAGTACTTGTATTTGGATTGTGGAATCCTTTGGTGTATCGAATAGTTGTACTCGAAGATCCTGAGTGTAGACAGCATCGCGCCCACTCAGTCATAGTAGTAGATACAAGGAATTGTATCCGTTGGTGCCTTGAGAGGCAAAGCGTTCTCGAATAAGATCGAGTTTGTATGGTTCTGATTTGAAACCATGGTGCTGACCGGTTAGGATTGAATCCCTCAGGATTGACCAAGTGGAAATAGCACTATAGAGGTGTAAAAAGCCGTGGCTTAGTATGGATTTCCTTTTTGAAGGAAGTGTTTTATTAGCACGAAGCTAATATGGACTTTGTTGTCCCATCAAGGGAAGAACTCTTATCGAGTTTTTAGGAGGTATAAGAAGTTTCTTGATAGATAAGAAGGCAGGCCGCTCTCGACAACTACTCAGAGTACTAAGGGAAAATAGGAGTTCTTTTTGTATCTCGAGCAAGCGAGTAGTACCCGTCAAGTATTCGAGGCAAAAAGGTTCTGTAATGGAGATTCCCATAGTAAACTAAGCAAGCGGGAAACTTGTGTCAACTTATTTTAGAGTATCAAGAACTTATTTGTACTCCATGAGGAATTTTAGTAGTTGACCAGTTAGGATAGACCTTGCATGGTCACCCAGATAGTGTGCAACTGTTGCAAAAATGTCCCCAAACTACTTGATCGGATCGAGTAGTATGTCATATACACGGACGGGATTGATTTCTAGAATAGGACTGTTAGGATTGAACTCCGTCGATGTGACACCCTGGTGTCAATTTAGCCACAAGAAGACAATTAACATAATTTCACACACAAATGAGCTAAGAAAACTTAGATAAGAACCCTATGTCTAGTTTTTGCAAACTTGTGTGTAGATGTATGTGTGCATGTGTTTGAGTGCAATGTGTTTGAAAAACAATATTTGGTACACTTTTAAACTTGACTTGACATGTGTGGTAATAAGACACTAAAATACATATTTCCTAACGAGCTATAAACTTTCTATGCAAATCAAACCCAAACTGGAAAGCCCTCAAATGCAAAGATCAATGGAACCATTCTTTGATTTGTGAAGAGCTACTAATTCAAACAAATTAAATCAACAAGAGTTCAATTTCTAGTAATAAGGAAGTTAAAAATAACTTTTAAACCAATGCACTTATGCATAGGAAAATGAATCTACATATTCATCATGTCATGTTAAACAAAAACCTAGTTGAAGGCTAGGAGTAAAAGTGCCAAAATTCACATGAAATGATAAGTACTTTAAATGGCAGTTTTTGAAATAATTAAATAACTCTCAAACCATTGCTCGAATGAAAAAGTGCATAACACAAAAGTTGTAGATCTCGAAAAACTGAGCAAAAGTGGTATTCAACACTTTTTCATCTGAGGCCAAAAAGAGGGAGAAAAATTGAAATTACAGAACTGGGTTTTGGAACTTTGGTCTAATTACGAAATTGCCACTGGCCGGTTCTTCAACCTCCCGCCTCCCTGCACCCCGTCCACTGGCGACGCCGTACGCCGGCGCCGGCCACCTGGACGGACAGGTGCCGAGCCCCAGGCCCAAACCACCTCGTGCGCCCCTAGTCTTCCCAAAACCGCCCCCTCTTGGCACCATTTGGGCTCGCCACGCGCACCCGCCATCTGTGCGCTCGCCACGGCGACGGCCGGCCGAGCTGCCACGGCCGTGCGCGCCTCCCTCGGGCGACCCTTCCCCAACAAACTCGCTCCCAGTTCGCCCTCCCTCTCCTTGCCGCCTATAAAACGAGCCCCTAGCCCCCACGCGCGCCCAGACCCCATTTCCTCATTCGCCGCCCGCCATTGCCGACGGCAAGCTCGAGCTCGCCGTGGCCAGGCCATTCCCGAACCCCATTGCTTGTTTGGACGCCACCAAAACCTTCCTCGCCTCTCACTGGTGCTGTACACCCGGTCGAACGCTGCTGGAACCCGCCGGAGCATGGACGCCGGCGAGCAGAGCCACCGCCGGCCGCCCCTCACCGCGAACCCGCCTCCTCAGACCCTCTCCCGACAAGCCACGGCCACCTAAAGGTAGCTCTCGAGCCCCTCTCCATTTCCCCCCACTTTCCCCTAGCCGCCGGCCAACCTCATCGCCGGGAACCGCCGCGCCAAACCCTCCTCTGTTCCTGACTTCCGCCAGGGACCTCCCTGGAGAAGAAACAAAAGTTCCAGGGGTCCAAATGAAAAGTTACAAATGAACTCAAAATAGCAAACTTTGAAAATGCCTAGAAAATCGTATAAAAATCATAAAAATGCAAACTAAAATGTTTTGGAATCCTTGAAACAAGAACTACAACTTTTGTTACATTCACATGTTCATATTTTGCTTTTATTTTAATCTAGGGAAAATAATAAGAAAACCACCTTATGCATGTTCAGGAAGTTCTACTCAGCAAATGACCTTGATTTTTGTACATGTTATCACTAATGGAATATTAAAATCACAGTAAAAAGATGACACCCAACCAAAATATTTATCATGTTAGAACAATCAAGATTCTCTAATCTATTGCTAGCTTTCTTGATTTAATACTGGAAAATATGCACATGAACTTGCTCTGGAATTTTTACTGCATACATGTGTAACTGAAATCTTGTGAATCCATAAATTTCAGATTTATTAGCGTTCATTTTCTATATACCATGATTTATGCTTGTTTAATCAACTTAATTCTCCATATATAGTTCTTATGCTCAGAAAAATCTATATTTATTTCTGAAGTCTCATCTTAGCTTTGTGTTCCTGTCTAAAAAGTTTGAGGTGCAGTTACTGAGTTTTTCTTTGGTGAATAATCATGCTTAGCATCTTGGGGCTAGATTTACTATTTTTGTTCTGAGTAATCTACACCATAACTGATCTTGATTTTTGGACATTATCTTGTTTAGAGTATGTTCTATCTCTAATAAAAATTTAATATGCAGTACTAGTTAAATGCACCTTGAGAAATTTATGCTAAATCATGTTAAGTTAAATGCATAACTAATTTATCTGGTGTTATAAAGCTCGATAATTTTTCTGGAGTATGCTTAGCTCATGAGTAGACTCTGGTAAAAATTTGAGAACCATATCTCTAGTAAAACTTTCTGTAGAATTAATCCTTGTTAATGGCTTGCTGTTTTTATTCTTTTTGTCACCTCTGATGTATGAGTAGATTAAATCTGGAAAAATTTCAGTACTGAGTAGATGCCTTGTAGATTCTCCCATAAAATTTTTAGCACCAGACCCCATGTCAAACTTGCTGTGCCAAAAGGTGAAGCAACTAGAGTAATCTACTTACATGCTTTGTATGGTTAATTACTTTATGGTTAGATGCTGAAAACTATACCGTAGATGCTAAAGTACCTGATCTGAGTTACTTTAGTTTTTCATCACTAGCTCAAGAGTAAATTGGTTGCTATGAAATAGTGAAAGTCTGCTATGTTTTAATGATAAGAATGAAAATCAAAACACACAGCTCTTTTATGAAGTAAAGTGAAATTAAGAACTACTCTATAAACGATTGCCCAGAAAATAAAGTTAACTAAGACCACCACAACAAACACGTGCTATTCTGGACTACAACTTTATAGTGAAGGAAAGAAATATGTTATATCATGTTGTAACAATATCATTTCTGCATGCATATAGAAACGGTAAATCTACTCGACGGTGATTACGAGTTGGTGCCCGCGAATACTACCACTCCGGAGAGTGTCTCTCTTATTTGTACTGGCTTGAATCAAGACCCGAACCAATGTTCGGAAGAGCCCAAGGCTACCTTTGAACAGTGCCCAAGAAGGCAAGCCCCGGTGCATAATCCCATTATTTTACGCATTATATTCATCTTACTATTTGTATATGTTGTAATAATTTTATTGCGCATTTACGTTTTCTAGGAGTTGATCGAAAACCTTAGGTGCATGATCCCTAGGTACCTATGGTTGTTATCCGGATCTTTTTCTCGACTAGTTGCCCCGCTAACTAGGTACGGTAAAAGTCGAGAGGTTTCCTGCCTTTCGCGAGATTATAGGAGTTGACTTACTTTAATTCCTGCTGAAATATAAGGACAACGGGCGGGGTTGTGTAGTTGTGATACCCCGCTGGTGTAGTCAAAAATGGCTAAGGTCGCGGGGTGTGGCTCATTTTGTTAAGCGTTTGAAAGTACTAGCCACATACCGAGAAATATGGTAATCGGTAAACTGGAGTACCTGATTGGACCAGCGAGTGGAACGATCTCGCACCCTCTTGGTAGAAGTAGGTTTTTTTTGTCCGGACGTACGGGTGCAGAGACGTCGGGCTCTGTAGTCGGGGAGGGTGTTCCGGATCCACGGACTGGAAAGAAAGGGGAAATGTTGTGTGGGTGACTTGGTTCCCATACGTGTGGTCTAGGTTCCCCTAGCCAGGTTGAAATCCGATTCAGAATCGTCCGCCTCTCACGGCATGAGACTGCTTAATGTTTTCGGTCACACAGAGTAACAAGTGGAATATGATGATGATAATACTGCTAGTTGAATAAATGGTTGCTCTACCATGTTTGTGTAGAGTTAGATGCAAACTTAGAATGGTTAATCCAACTAGAAGATGGCTAGATAAAATCTGAAAATAAGGACCAACTCTTAGTGGCATTTTTGGCAAAACAAACCCGACCAACCAAAAGGCCTTGCCTGTCTAGTTATCGGACTATGTTATATCCGGTGACGGGTCAGTCTTGCTGAGTATTAGTATACTCAGCCTTGCTTGTGGCACTGTTTTTCAGGTACTAACTTCGAAGATCTGTTTACAAGTCTTGCTTGGCCGTGTACCTTGCCTCCGGGCTGGTCTTTTGAGTGGGATGGTCCTTCAGCTGGTGCTGACCACCCTCCCGCTGAGTGACGCTGTCGTATGGGCTTTATCGATGCGTCACGTTATTTCGCTAGATACCTTTTAATGCTTCCGCTGAACTATGACACTTGAATAATTTGTGTAGTTTGGAACTCTGTAGTACTTACTATTCTGAACATGGTTGTAATAAATTTTCCTTTCCGCTGCAAACTCTGAGATGTATGAAATGTTCTGTGTTGTAATATCTGGGCTCACCTTCGTGTGAGTGTTATCTGCTGATCCTGGAAGAGCGTGGCTTTTATCGAGGCTTCACTCGAGGAACTACCGGTGAGTGCCAATTTGGGTCAGAGTTGCTTAGCAACAAAGATCAGTGCACCCGGGCCCAGTAGTTTTGGGTGGTTCCGCCACAGCTGGCATCAGAGCTCGCAGACAGCCTACCAGGGATGACAGCCTCGGTTTTCAAAACCACAAATTAAAACTTGACTTCAAAACTACTAAAGTTTTTGAAAGAGTTTAGGATCTCCAAGGACAAGTCTAGGATGTAAAGCCCTAGGGGATCTTATGGGTATAATCAGGTGGCTTATATTGTATGGCTAACTTCTAACACATTACTTTTTAGTATTTAAATTCTGTAATTTAAATTCTGCAACTACATCGTCGCTGCGGAGGTATGCTTACTCAGTTAGCTGAGGGAGTCTGACCTTCCCGTCAGTGATGCGAGCCGAACACTGGAGCTCAAGCAGTGGCCTACTTGAGCTGCTGCCCATATACCAACTTCGGTTGATTATATGGGGAGTAATGGTTCGAAATTGGAATTCAATTCCCCGTCAAAGACGGTACTCAGTCAATACGTTGTTTCGATAACGTATGCTTAACGTTGTCCATACGGCGGTAATTGTATGGATGCCGGTTCTATAGTGATCGGTAATGGATTGGAACGCTTTCGTGAGTGCTGGCACGGAAGGTTCAATTTATGTATTGTCAATTTTCTGTAGGTACGCTAACCCGAAATCAAATTTTTGGCTATCTAGCTATATCGAGTAGCTATATAGTGAGAGACGTAATATGTATGCCACCAAATTCATTGCGTAAGACCAAAGTTACTTGGCAATTCTTTTCTTGGTGAGGACGATTAAGATCTGCATTCATCCTCAAATCATCAGCAAAGAAACTTTGGAAAGAAATCAAAATCGAAAAGTTTAAAACACGATCTTAAGGATCATCTAGACAGTCTGCAAATTCTGGAAAAATTGGCTTTCTCGAATTTTTAAGATATGAAGATTTGCTCAAATCAAGTTAGGTCAGAAAGATGAAATGAATCTACCTAAATCACCAAACTACTGTAAAAATTTAAGAATTTTTGAAGTTCTCTACCTTAGTGTTTTCAAATTTATAGTAACCTTCCGCAAATCTGTCAAATTAGAGCAATCTGTCTAAAGTGAATTTTTCGACAATATTAAGTTGCTCATCTGAAAAATCGTTCAACACAAAAGTTGTAGGAAACTTGATGGAGAACTCACTGTAAAATTTTGATTTATCTTTGTCAAGTGGTTTGGTAGACATGGTCAAATTTCACCCTCTCTGGACAATCTGTTTTCTGGTTTGACATCACTTCAAAACCTTGAGCATATCACCTTGTTAGGATCTGAACTGGCCTTAGTGTTGACTAGATGAAATGTTCCTCACTACCTTGGGCATCTTCTGTAAAATTTTGAGAATTTTTTTGACCAAGTATATTGTCCTTGGTTAATAAAACACTAGCTCTCTGTTCGCTGAATTTTCTGGACATACAGTAAGGAAGACTTTTAAGAAAAAGACCATCATAGGGTTGATCTAGACCTAGCCTTGACTAGAAAAAAAATTGTGCACAATGATATTAGGAATGCCCTAGTAAAATTTCAAAAAAAAAATTTGGACCCCTCAATTTAGAGTGACGAAACTCTAAACTTGCTTCCAGTACAATTGAAATCTCATTGTCCAATTTGTATCCTACGGGATATTGCTGAAATTTTCACCCTTGTATATGACTCTTCTTGGCTATGAGTTGAATAACAAAGTGGTCACAAATTCCCTGATCTAGATTCTCACCAATTTTCAGCTTCGTGGGACTAGTATACTCCAAGTTATAGACAAAACACTATCGCCCGGCCTGCTGAAAAACAGCTAGAACAGAGAAGCAAAGACTGAATATTTCAACCATTTTAACCATTGTTTTAGCCTTGGGCTTGAATACCAAAGTTGTTCCAAATTTCCTAAGCTACATTCCTACAAAATTTCAACTTCATTAGATGTATATAGTCGGAGTTATGCCCTAAATACCGAGACTCTGTTCAGAAAACCAGAGGTATAGTAATGGACAATTTCGACCACCTTACTCTTAGAATTAGCCTCTAAGTTGACTACAAAAGTTGTAGCACATGAAATTATCTAACTCCTGTCAAAATTTCAAGGCATTTTGATGAACAGAACGCGAGTTATGAGTTTTCTCGTAACCTGCAGCTTCCTGCACGTTCGGTTAACCATGCCTTTCGAGTTCTACTCATCTGCCCATCTATCCTTTGAATCATACCAATGTTAGGGACCATATTGCTGGTGATAAGCCTTCCATATTTTTGAAGCACATCGTCCATCAACCTTTGGATGCTGGTTATCAATAGCTCAACAAAAAGAAGAATGGCACAAGGGATGACTAAAATTACGTGGACGGGTTGAAGGAATTCTCATTGCCCCTCTTGCTCAAATGGGTCTTTTGAAAACTAAAAATAGGTGCACAAAAATGCTAGAATATCATGCATAATCATGACTGCAACATTCATGCAATACTTGTAGCAAAAGTACTACCGATGCATTGTTATTACATTCCCACGATTTAAATCACATATGCATCTGGTAAGGAATTGTGAATATTATCTGGCTCTTCATCTTCCTTTCTTACCACGATCATTAATTGGGTTGCTATGTTTTTACCTTGTCGTGGTGTTCGTCACTAACCTAAGGTGCCGCGACGGAACCTAGGCCTCGTGTGTGCTACCGCAACACGATTGTGCTACTAGGTGCGTGCTGGTATCTTGGTCTGTGATAGCGACTCCGTGGCAATATATTTTCTCGCAACCCGAATAATGTGTTGATTTGTTTGAGTTCTATTTTGGCTCAACAAAAATTAAGAGTACTTGCCTGACCTTCCAGTAGCTAACCTACATTACAACCTGAGCACCCCATGACCACATGCATGATCATTCTACCAAATAGATATACCCCATCATGCATGAAAACCATGTGCATCCGAAGTTATACACCAGGAAAACGCCCATCATTCAATAGTATCATGACAAATGCATCATGCCATGTGCATCATGTCATCAATGCATAGATCATTTTATCTATGCAGTGCATCCCCCACACATATATTACCTAGGTGCGTTGCCTCAATACAACCAAACACCTGCACCTAACTTATCAATGTGTATCATCAATCTCATGACATATTGTCATCTCCACCATACATCATGACATTGAACTAGTGTGCATTTTTCTCAAAACATGTACCAACTCCATTAAATCATCTTGAGTAATAATGTCTTGAGAAAAGTTTGTTTCTACCGAAGAATAAGATCTCCATACTAGAAAGCTGTCAGATGTAAGCCGACCAGCAGGTATAGAAGGAAAACCCAAATCTTAGAACTGGTCAACTACCTCAAAATAAGTTGAGCCTGTGGAACCAAATATAGTAAAACAAATCTCCTTACTGCTGTAAAATTTTGAAAATTTTTGGAGAATTGTAACCCTCAAAATCCAGTCTTTTGGTAAACCCCTATAATTCTATCAACTTGTAGCAGTCTGGCCACATGAATTTTTCGACCCACATAAAAGCTTTTCCTGAGAAAGCGTTCAACATGAATGTTGTGGCTAACTGAGTCTAGAAGCTACTGAAAATTTTTGAGAATTTTGTTTCAAGTGGTTTGGTACGTATAGTCAAAATTCCAGCCCTCTGTTCAGTCTGAAATCTGGGTCAACATTCCTGCAAACACTTAAGGATTTGACTATCTTAAGCTCTGTTTCTGAGTTGGAGTTGACTAGAGGAAATGATCACAATTATCTTAGGCACCTCTTGTACAAGTTCGAGAATTTTTGGACCTTGGATTCCTCAGTTATGGTCAATTCTATCAACTACCCAGAATCTGTCCCGAGAAAATCGTCAAGCACAAGCTCTCTTAAAGAGCGGAGAAGCCCAAATGCTTGGCTGCGACAAGAATAGAGTTGTATGGTTTGAATCTCCATAGTGGATCAACTGAATCGTGATCTCTGAACACCAATTCTTGATAGGTCACTGCTTCCAAAGCTTTCCAGTCACTTGGGTATTAACGAAATATATCAAGACCCTAGGCAAAATTTCTCGCTAAGTATATCTCATAATGCTATACCGAGACTACTTATAAATACCCGTTACACTCCAATTTTTGCCGATTATGGATTTCATGATTGGTTTGCCAAGCACCTCTCCAAGACCTGATTCCATACAGATCATTATCGACAACTGACACCTTTTCTTCAATTACACACTATTCATACTACCAAGAAGTGTACCGGTATTCCTCTTGATCATCTTGTGATCTACCTATCATACCACATACAATTAAATTCAATAGTGGTGCTCAACTCCTAGCGCATTTTTGGAAAACCAATTGCAATCCTCTCCCGGTACCAAATTGATCCGAAAGTTCAACTTATCATCCTGGAACCGACGTCAAACTGAAAAGTGGACCAAATCTTAAAAGTCATGCTAAGATCTTACATCATTCATTATGACAACCATGAAGACAAATGCCCGTTTTTAGCAGAGTTCTCGCCCAGCTATCAAGCAAGCTTGAAAATGGCACTATTTAAAGCATCGTATGATCAAAGGTGTCGAACTCCTTTGAGTTGGTCACAAACCAAAGACCATAACATTTTGGACCAGACTTGATCATTAGGCAGAATAACAACCAAAGATAATACCAGAAAATCTTAGAGCTGAACACTCTAGCCAAATGAGTTATTTGGATAAAAAGAAGAAAATCTTTGCAACTCGAAGTCGGTAATAATGTCTACCTTCTGGTTTCACCAACCAAAGGCACGCACACTGTCCACACTTAGTTTATTCACCTGAATCTCGGGGCGAGATTCTTTTTAAGGGGGGTAGGCTGTGACACCCCGGTGTCAATTTAGCCACCAGAAGACAATTAACATAACTTCACACACAAATGAGCTAAGAAAACTTAGATAAGAACCCTATGTCTAGTTTTTGCAAACTTGTGTGTAGATGTATGTGTGCATGTGTTTGAGTGCAATGTGTTTGAAAAACAATATTTGGTACACTTTTAAACTTGACTTGACATGTGTGGTAATAAGACACTAAAATACATATTTCCTAATGAGCTATAAACTTTCTATGCAAATCAAACCCAAACTGGAAAGCCCTCAAATGCAAAGATCAATGGAACCATTCTTTGATTTGTGAAGAGCTACTAATTCAAACAAATTAAATCAACAAGAGTTCAATTTCTAGTAATAAGGAAGTTAAAAATAACTTTTAAACCAATGCACTTATGCATAGGAAAATGAATCTACATATTCACCATGTCATGTTAAACAAAAACCTAGTTGAAGGCTAGGAGTAAAAGTGCCAAAATTCACATGAAATGATAAGTACTTTAAATGGCAGTTTTTGAAATAATTAAATAACTCTCAAACCATTGCTCGAATGAAAAAGTGCATAACACGAAAGTTGTAGATCTCGAAAAACTGAGCAAAAGTGGTATTCAACACTTTTTCATCTGAGGCCAAAAAGAGGAAGAAAAATTGAAATTACAGAACTGGGCTTTGGAACTTTGGTCTAATTACGAAATTGCCACTGGCCGGTTCTTCAACCTCCCGCCTCCCTGCACCCCGTCCACTGGCGACGCCGTACGCCGCCGCCGGCCACCTGGACGGACAGGTGCCGAGCCCCAGGCCCAAACCACCTCGTGCGCCCCTGGTCTTCCCAAAACCGCCCCCTCTTGGCACCATTTGGGCTCGCCACGCGCACCCGCCATCTGTGCGCTCGCCACGGCGACGGCCGGCCGAGCTGCCACGGCCGTGCGCGCCTCCCCCGGGCGACCCTTCCCATTGCTTGTTTGGACGCCACCAAAACCTTCCTCGCCTCTCACTGGTGCTGTACACCCGGTCGAACGCCGCTGGAACCCGCCGGAGCATGGACGCCGGCGAGCAGAGCCACCGCCGGCCGCCCCTCACCGCGGACCCGCCTCCTCAGACCCTCTCCCGACAAGCCACGGCCACCTAAAGGTAGCTCTCGAGCCCCTCTCCATTTCCCCCCACTTTCCCCTAGCCGCCGGCCAACCTCATCGCCGGGAACCGCCGCGCCAAACCCTCCTCTGTTCCTGACTTCCGCCAGGGACCTCCCTGGAGAAGAAACAAAAGTTCCAGGGGTCCAAATGAAAAGTTACAAATGAACTCAAAACAGAAAACTTTAAAAATGCCTAGAAAATCGTATAAAAATCATAAAAATGCAAACTAAAATGTTTTGGAATCCTTGAAACAAGAACTACAACTTTTGTTACATTCACATGTTCATATTTTGCTTTTATTTTAATATAGGGAAAAGAATAAGAAAACCACCTTATGCATGTTCAGGAAGTTCTACTCAGCAAATGACCTTGATTTTTGGACATGTTATCACTAATGGAATATTAAAATCACAGTAAAAAGATGACACCCAACCAAAATATTTATCATGTTAGAACAATCAAGATTCTCTAATCTGTTGCTAGCTTTCTTGATTTAATACTGGAAAATATGCACATGAACTTTCTCTGGAATTTTTACTGCATACATGTGTAACTGAAATCTTGTGAATCCACAAATGTCAGATTTATTAGCGTCCATTTTCTATATACCATGATTTATGCTTGTTTAATCAACTTAATTCTCCATATATAGTTGTTATGCTCAGAAAAATCTATATTTATTTATGAAGTCTCTTTTTAGCTCTGTGTTCCTGTTTAAAAAGTTTGAGGTGCAGTTACTGAGTTTTTCTTTGGTGAATAATCATGATTAGCATCTTGGGGCTAGATTTACTATTTTTGTTCTGAGTAATCTACACTATAACTGATCTTGATTTTTGGACATTATCTTGTTTAGAGTATGTTCTATCTGAAATAAAAATTTCATATGCAGTACTGGTTAAATGCACCTTGAGGAATTTATGCTAAATCATGTTAAGTTAAATGCATAACTAATTTATCTGGTGGTTATAAAGCTCGATAATTTTTCTGGAGTATGCTTAGCTCATGAGTAGACTCTGGTAAAAATTTGAGAACCATATCTCTAGTAAAACTTTCTGTAGAATTAATCCTTGTTAATGGCTTGCTGTTTTTATTCTTTTTGTCACCTCTGATGTATGAGTAGATTAAATCTGGAAAAATTTCAGTATTGATTAGATGCCTTGTAAATTCTCCCATAAAATTTTTAGCACCAGAACCCATGTCAAACTTGCTGTGCCAAAAGGTGAAGCAACTAGAGTAATCTACTTACATGCTTTGTATGGTTAATTACTTTATGGTTAGATGCTGAAAACTATACCATAGATGCTAAAGTACCTGATCTGAGTTACTTTAGTTTTTCATCACTAGCTCATGAGTAAATTGGTTGCTATGAAATAGTGAAAGTCTGCTATGTTTTAATGATAAGAATGAAAATCAAAACACACAGCTCTTTTATGAAGTAAAGTGAAATTAAGAACTACTCTATAAACGATTGCCCAGAAAATAAAGTTAACTAAGACCACCACAACAAACACGTGCTATTCTGGACTACAACTTTATAGTGAAGGAAAGAAATATGTTATATCATGTTGTAACAATATCATTTCTGCATGCATATAGAAACGGTAAATCTACTCGACGGTGATTACGAGTTGGTGCCCGCGAATACTACCACTCCGGAGAGTGTCTCTCTTATTTGTACTGGCTTGAATCAAGACCCGAACCAATGTTCGGAAGAGCCCAAGGCTACCTTTGAACAGTGCCCAAGAAGGCAAGCCCCGGTGCATAATCCCATTATTTTACGCATTATATTCATCTTACTATTTGTATATGTCATAATAATTTTATTGCGCATTTACATTTTCTAGGAGTTGATCGAAAACCTTAGGTGCATGATCCCTAGGTACCTATGGTTGTTATCCGGATCTTTTTCTCGACTAGTTGCCCCGCTAACTAGGTACGGTAAAAGTCGAGAGGTTTCCTGCCTTTCGCGAGATTATAGGAGTTGACTTACTTTAATTCCTGCTGAAATATAAGGACAACGGGCGGGGTTGTGTAGTTGTGATACCCCGCTGGTGTAGTCAAAAATTGCTAAGGTCGCGGGGTGTGGCTCATTTCGTTAAGCGTTTGAAAGTACTAGCCACATACCGAGAAATATGGTAATCGGTAAGCTGAAGTACCTGATTGGACCAGCGAGTGGAACGATCTCGCACCCTCTTGGTAGAAGTAGGTTTTTTTTGTCCGGACGTACGGGTGCAGAGACGTCGGGCTCTGTAGTCGGGGAGGGTGTTCTGGATCCACGGACTAGAAAGAAAGGGGAAATGTTGTGTGGGTGACTTGGTTCCCATACGTGTGGTCTAGGTTCCCCTGGCCAGGTTGAAATCCGATTCAGAATCATCCGCCTCTCACGGCATGAGACTGCTTAATGTTTTCGGTCACACAGAGTAACAAGTGGAATATGATGATGATAATACTGATAGTTGAATAAATGGTTGCTCTACCATGTTTGTGTAGAGTTAGATGCAAACTTAGAATGGTTAATCCAACTAGAAGATGGCTAGATAAAATCTGAAAATAAGGACCAACTCTTAGTGGCATTTTTGGCAAAACAAACCCCACCAACCAAAAGGCCTTGCCTGTCTAGTTATCGGACTATGTTATATCCGGTGACGGGTCAGTCTTGCTGAGTATTAGTATACTCAGCCTTGCTTGTGGCACTGTTTTTCAGGTACTAACTTCGAAGATCTGTTTGCAAGTCTTGCTTGGCCGTGTACCTTGCCTCCGGGCTGGTCTTTTGAGTGGGATGGTCCTTCAGCTGGTGCTGACCACCCTCCCGCTGAGTGACGCTTTCGTACGGGCTTTTTCAATGCGTCACGTTATTTCGCTAGATACCTTTTAATGCTTCCGCTGAACTATGACACTTGAATAATTTGTGTAGTTTGGAACTCTGTAGTACTTACTATTCTGAACATGGTTGTAATAAATTTTCCTTTCCGCTGCAAACTCTGAGATGTATGAAATGTTCTGTGTTGTAATCTCTGGGCTCACCTTCGTGTGAGTGTTGTCTGCTGATCCTGGAAGAGCGTGGCTTTTATCGAGGCTTCACTCGAGGAACTACCGGTGAGTGCCAATTTGGGTCAGAGTTGCTTAGCAACAAAGATCAGTGCACCCGGGCCCAGTAGTTTTGGGTGGTTCCGCCACAGTCGAGTTAATCAAGACATAAATATTCTAGAAATATCCCCAACTTACTTGAGCAAGGCGAGTAAGGCGTCCTACCTGAGGACTGGAGTAACTCTAGGGCAAGTCAGTTAGGTACTAACCCCGTCGAGTTGCCCAAGATGAAGGTGCCAAAAGAGTATCCAAAACCTACTCGAGCCAGCGAGTAAGATATCCTTTAACCAAGGACTGGAGTAATCCTTAAGACAGAACTGTTAGGTACGAACCCTGTCGGGTTGCCCAAGACGTAAATGTCGAAGGGATATCCAAAACTTACTCGAGCGAGGCGAGTAAGGTGTCCTTTTAACCAAGGACTAGAGTAAGTCTTAAGATAGAACTGTTAGGTACGAACCCCGTCGGGTTGCCCAAGACATAAATGTTAGAAAGATATCCAAAACTTACTCGAGCGAGGCGAGTAAGGTGTCCTTTTTACCAAGGACTGGAGTAATCCTTAAGACAAAACTGTTAGGTACGAACCCCGTTGGGTTGCCCAAGACATAAATGTCAGAAAGATATCCAAAACTTACTCGAGCGAGGCGAGTAAGGTGTCCTTTTAACCAAGGACTGGAGTAATCCTTAAGACAGAACTGTTAGGTACGAACCCCGTCAGGTTGCCCAAGACATAAATGTCAGAAAGATATCCAAAACTTACTCGAGCGAGGCGAGTAAGGTGTCCTTTTAACCAAGGACTGGAGTAATCCTTAAGACAGAACTGTTAGGTATGAATCCCGTCGGGTTGCCCAAGATGTAAATATCAGAAAGATATCCAAAATTTACTCGAGCGAGGCGAGTAAGGTGTCCTTTTAACCAAGGACTGGAGTAACTCTTAGGCAAGTCTGTTAGGTACTAACCTCGTCGGGTTGCCCAAGATGAAGGTGCCAAAAGAGTATCCAATACCTACTCGGGCGGGGCGCGTAGGGTGCCCTACCTGAGGACTAGAGTGTCTTTTAAGACAGGACTATTAGGTACGAACCCCGTCGGGTTGCCCAAGATGTAAATGTCGAAGAAGCACTCGGAAAAAACCATAAAACTACTCGCTAGCTGCTCCAATGCTGAGTGTAGCTTTCGAGATGGGGTATTGGTTTGAGTGAGCAAGAGCCAAGTAGTCGATATGGGAAAATCAACTTTATTTGGATTTGTCGAAGTTACAATAACTATAAAGTGATAGACTCTGACTCTTAAGACCCACCCCTTGCTCGTATGACATGAGCAATGGTTTATATGACTGAATTAAACTTATTCGAAGGTGGTACTAGTCGGTATAGGGGTCGACTAGATTTGTGGAAGGGTATCCTTCAAGGGAGGTGCCCTAAGGGCCTTGCGGAGTGAGTCACAATGGAAGATCGTGTGAGAGCTCTTTGTGTGGATAAAGCACTTGCGTAGCAGTACTTTGTTGATCCTATTGCCACCCTGAGACAATTGGTTTACCCTGAGGATGGGTACTGGTGGTTGCCGGCTTGTGCTTCTTGAAGGATGCAGAAGCCTTTGGCGGGATGCGATAGTTGGAAGAAGGGCTGTACGCCTCGACTTTCCCCCATTCCTTTCTCCTTGAGATGATGATGTTGCGCGCATCGCGCCCAACGTTGATCACGCTGCGGAGGTCGCAGTTAGAGTAGTCGTAGTTGTCGCCTTGTTGTTCTTGTAGGGTGTTAGCGAGGCGCTGACGCCTGAACGCCCTCTTCTGGTTGAGCTGGCGACGACGTTCGTAGAGATCTTCTGTTGGATACTGCTCATCCAGTTGGACGGTGACGGTCAACGCTGGAGGGGGAGGAGCGGGTAGATTTTCCTTGGTAGTAGCTTGGGCTTCAATGATTGTGGGAGGTGTAGTTTCCATGTTGTCGGAAAGGTACTCGTCGAGGTCCTTAGAATTGTAGTCATCAAGGTTGAGACGCTCCATTGAATCGCCCTTAGGTTCTTTGGAGATACGAACCATGAGGATTTCACGGCAAAGGTCTTGAACTTCTTGGTTTTGTTTGCTTGAGGACGGGTCTAAAGGAGTGCTCTGTTGGTAGGGCAGATCCGCTGGCTGTGAGGCGGAAGCGTTTAGATCTTCTGCCTTCCTCAGATGCACTGTCCGTCCTTGCGGCGTTGCATATTTTACCAAGTTAGGGAGGGAGTCTTGATCAGACTTGAGATTCTTAGCCGAGTTTGACTCGACTTGTTTACTGTACTGGATTAGGTCATCCAGCTGGTCCTCCGGATCGGAAGAGTACTCAGATTCAGAGTCGGTTAGCCCACCGATTTTAGAGTATCTGTGCTTTGGGTGAGCCAGAAGCGGGACGCCCATCTCTGCACGGAGGGCGTTGTCGTTCATCCAGTGTAGCCATGATTGAGTAGGAGTCAGCCCCTCAGGCTCCTTGATCCAGGGTTTGTCATAGATTGAATCACTGGGTTGTTCTAGAGCTTTGGCTTTTCCATTTTTAAGCTTGGCCAGTTTCCAAAGAGCGTCAGCATGCTCGGTTGGTTTGGTCATAGCATCCATGAACAGCTCGACATTGTCTGACCAATCTTCGAGATCGTCGAATGGTTCAAAGTTCTCGAGACCGTTCATGAAATGATCAAAGTCCTGATCGAACTGTGACTCGACTGGTTTCGGAGTCCGAGTCAAAGCAGGTTTCGGTGAAGGGCTCTGAGGTATCCTGGAGATAGACAGTCCCATCCGAACAAGCCACGGGTTTGTCTCACCAGCTCCCCCACAGATTCCTCCTCCCGCTTTCTACTCTTTGTTTTGCAGAGTGCTTTCGGCCACCTTAATGCAGTCGGAAAGCTTCGAATTCACCCGATCGATCCCTGAGAGCATATCACCCGACCTCTTCTGTCGTGGCTTTAACACTTCAGTGACATGCTACAATGTATATGAGCCGAGAGCAGTTTCTGCAAGTTTGATGCAGCCCTCAATTGACCGCGAAACTTGATTTACTCCAGTGAGTAGTCCTAAGTTTTTGATCTTAGGGCGTTTGATCGTCATGCAATGAGTCAAGTATTTTCCAAGAGTTTTGGAAAGATGAGGTTTTTTGGAGTCAGAGTTTGTGTCGAACTTGTCTGAACCGAGAGTTTGGATCGAAGTTGACACGTTTTCTGGATTATCCGAGTCGAGTTCGGGTTGAACTCTTTTTTCGTCGAGATCTGCAGACTCGCGGATGTCGGCGAGCTAGGAACAGGTTCTTGGCTTAGGTGAATTGGGCGTGGCAAGGTGGCTGGAGAAGCCACCCGTTCCGTCAGCCATGCACACCCAGGAACCAAAAATGAGGGTTGTGCCTTCTGGCACGTTGTTGGTGTTGCTTGATCCGGCCATCGAATTCGGTGGTGAACTCGCCGAATCCCCTACTTGGCACGCCAGCTGTCGGTGTTTACCGCTAAGCCTGCTCAGGGATACCCTTAGCAGTAGGGTTTGTAGGTAGGGATCGACTGCTCTAGAACTCGATGGTACAAGGAACACAAAGATTTAGACAGGTTCGGGCTGCGAGTTTGCGTAATACCCTACGTCCTGTGTGGTTTGTATTGCCTTAGGTGTTGATGATTGTTTGTATTGCCTTAGGTGTTGATGAATGTTTGGAGGGGGTCCCTACCCACCCTTATATATTTGGGGGGACAGGGTTACATGGAAAGTGCTAGCTGAGTACAGTTGGAGTCCTACTACAACACAATCAGGTAGTTTCCTTTGTACTGCAGCTAGTTCTACGCCTATTCCGGTAG
Source organism: Panicum virgatum (assembly GCF_016808335.1). Taxonomy (NCBI): domain Eukaryota; kingdom Viridiplantae; phylum Streptophyta; class Magnoliopsida; order Poales; family Poaceae; genus Panicum; species Panicum virgatum. The sequence goes on from NC_053145.1 coordinate 23,474,697, forward strand.
TTTCACAGGAGAGGTAAGGTACATCCATGAGCTATCCCTTACTCTAGAACATTCTATGCCTATAAGCAGTCCCGCTGCCCTGGGTCTGACATATGCTGCAATGAATTCCTGGAATCTCTCCCAAGCTTCCAGGATGGCTTTATCCGGAAGCTGCTAAAATCTAGAGATTTTGCTCCGGAGGGCATTGGTTTTGCCCATTGGGAAGTACTTTGTCAGGAATGCATTGGAGTAGGCATCCCAAGCAGTGAAGTCTACTCCGTAGGTGTAGAACCACGTCTTCGCTTTGCTGAGCAAAGAGAATGGGAATAGCCGAAGATGGACGTTATCCATCGTAGTCCCTCTATGGTTGATAGTACTACTCACTTCCAGGAAATTCTGGAGGTGAGAGTTGGCATCCTCAGATGCCTATCCATAGAACAGACTCGCTTAAACCATGTTCACCAGTCCCGATTTAAGCTCGAAGCCATCATTGCCTTGGTCGGTGTTCAGTCCATTAGGGATGTGGCTGCTGGACGGGGCCGAGTACTGACGCAGAGTCTTGGCCATTGGTGGTGCTGAAACGGATGAACAAGGGTTCCAAGTGGGTTTCTTCTGGGGAGGGACGATGCGGCATTTCATAATTCGCCAAATTCTCTGAGGATTCAGATCGAAGTTGGATGGTAGATCAAAACCGGTCATGCACTGCTCTACATCGATAAAACGAGAGAGAGCAATGGTAAGCTCGCTAAAACTAGCTGTGATAAAACAGTAAAGCTTGTCACTCAATTCTATGATAACTTTAGCCAATTGCTTCCCTGGCAACGGTGCAAGAAATGTTTGTTGGTGCCTCTTATGCTCAATCTGAATAGGTATTCTGCAAGCACACAGAATCACCGATGTATCACTTCACCACGGAGTATTCCGGGATATCGTGAAAATCCTCAGGGAAGCACTATGGTAAAGTGTATCGTAAATTGTAATGACAACCTTTACTGAATCTATCGACCGACTAATTCAGTAGGGGTAAGCCAGATAATGGATGGGATAAATGGCCAGTCTATGACCGTCTGACACACAAGAGACTCTAAACCTTAGAGAGGTAGTAGCTGGGAGGACAACGAGCGAGAAAGGACTCCTGATATACTTCTAATCTACTGAGCTAGCCTCACTAGAACTAATATAAGCTTCCGTCTTGATGCTGACAACCTGCAGGTTACTTCGGCGGCCTAAGAGAAGGACTCAAAAAAGGATGAGAAGGGAGTCCGATGTCCTTCGACAACTACTGCTATGAAAGCACCCGAATGTGGCAGACTACGAGGGACGGACAAGGCTGTCACCACTTGCTGCCTACCACTGCACGTGATACAGTGGGGTGGAACACACTTCCTAGCTAGCACTGAGTCAGACACCACATCTGCTCTCAGTACTAGGATTTCTCTTGAGGCCTTCAAGATATATCCCCCTCAACCTAGTGAACTAACTTGAGCTCACTAGTCCGGACGAGAAAACTCATAAGACAAGCTCCGACAAACAAGAAAGATAAGTTAAACTGAACTAGAGGTAAACTACTTCCGCAGACAACTACTCATACTTGAAAGGATGAAACTTGCAAAAAGTAAAGCTGACTCAAGTAAATAAAGAAGATTACTTATATTAAAATAGTCAAAGAAAAAGATACAAGAGCTTATACCGAGCTCCGATGACGACTTCGGATCCCCGAGACAAGCTCGACTCGACTCTAACTCCCAACTACTAAACCTACTCTAGAAATGAAAAGAGAGAGTTTCTTCTTTGAGTGTGTGTTTACAAGTTATGGAGAGGGTCCTATTTTAAGAACTCCAAGGCCGGTTCCTGGCAAGTAATTCAGTTAGTGCCGGTGGTACGCAACAGTGACGGTCATGCTTAACTTCCACGCGAAGCTGGGACTTGAGGGGCTGCAAGGTAGGGCCAGCCGGCCCCCCTAGGCCGGCCAGCCTAGGGGTGTGGCCATCTGGCCGCCACCTTGTCCTGGACGTCTCTGATCTCCTCCTGAAGTCGGTTCGGGGGTCGCATATCTTTGACACTTGGACATGTAGGCTGGCCGGCCAGGGGGAGATCGGGCGGCCTGCCTCCAGGGCCCATTTGTGGCAGAACCACTTGAATTATCCCAGCTCAAGTGCGCTGACCATCACCATAAAGGCAACACCGACTCAAACGCACTTCAAACGGAACAATTCTTGGTCTGTCGGGTAACGTCCCGATACAACCACCAGATCTCGGATCAAACAAGCATACCCCGCACGAAGGCGAGTCCAGAGATATTACAACCATATATCTTACAACAAAGGCATAGCAGTTATTACAACAAGTTCAAAGTATTATTACAGGTCCAAACTCAGTAAAATGTTATACAAGACATAAGTTTAAAGTTCAGAGTTTAAGCAGCGGAAAGAAAACATGACGGCTACAACACGTCGCAAAAGGATACAAAGCTAGCCCAAGCAAGGTATCACTCGTCAGGGTCATTGCCGGCTGGAGACGGATCCCACTCTATGGACCAGCCATAGGGCAAAGAGCAGGGCCAAGTCAGACTAGCGGTCTGGTCCTCAAAACTCATACCTGAAACAGGATTCAACAGCAAGGCTGAGTATACTAATACTCAGCAAGACTTAACCGTCAATGGATATACTTAGTCCACTTAGCTAGACTATGCAGGGTTCTGTAAGGCTCTGGTTTTCCTTTTGCTGAAAAGCAACAAAGAGTAGGTCCTTAATTTCACATTTTAGCTTTCAATATTCTAGTTGATTAACCATTCTATGTAAGCAACTAATTCTAATCAACCATGGTAGAACTTTAGTCAAACATCAAGATTGATCATAATAATATTACTCTTATTACTCTGTGTGTCAAAGGGATCAAGTAGTCTCAATATCCGCGAGAGACGGACGATTCGAATCGGATTTCCAACCTTGCAAGGTAAACCTAACACACATGTTTGGAACACCGTCGGGTCGTTCCCAAACAACCGTTGACCTTTCATTCCGGCTTGTGGATCGGGTCACTCTCCCCGACTATAGGGCACCAACTTCCTCCCTACACCCGTGGTGTTGCGCAACATAAACATAAAAACCTATCTCTAAGAGAGAGTGAAAGGTATATCCACTCACCGGTCCAATCAGCTACTGGCTTACCGCGTACCATATTTACGGCATGTGGCTAGTACGTTCAAACACTTAACCACCGCTACCACACACTGCGACCTTAGCAGAATTCATCAACACAGACGGGGTCTCACCCAAGGTCATGATGTCGAACATGACCCCGTCCGACGTCCTTATAGTGATTGCAGATAAAAGAAAACAAGCAACTCCTATTAAGCTCGCGAGTGACAGGCAATCACTCGACTTTTACCGGTCCTATAAGCATAGCAGTTACTCGAACTCAAGTCTAGTGTTCAGTACATAGGTTCCTAGGATCATGCATCTAGGGTTTCAATTCAAATCCTAAGAACTGTTAATGCACAAGTAAGTAGTATATAAAGTGCATAATTTGAAATACTGGGTTTATGTCCGGGGCTTACCTTCACGGTAGTCACTAGCTAACTCAGCCTGGGGCTCTTCCGGACTTTGGTCCGGGTCTTCAGTCAGTGTAGCGGCGTTCACCTGGGCTTCTTGATCACCTCCTTCGGACTCCGGGATCAGCTCGTACGTCCCGTCCGTTAGAACAGTCGTATCTATATGTGATGCAAGAAATGGTATTATAATCATACACACTTCACGATAACAGGCTTCATATGCTTATGAACGTCCTATAAAATTTTCAGAATTTATCTAGACATAAAACAGAAGTAATAATTTTGACAAAATTAAACCACATATGGTAAAACTAATTAGTACAAAAAGTTCTATAGTGTTTCTAGATCCCAAATTTTACAGACATGAACATATGACCAAAATAGAGTTCCATAAATATTCTCAGATTTTTCTAAGCAAGGAAACTATTTATTATAATTAAAGCCTACTTGACAAGCATTAGATCAAAGATATAGTTAAACAGATCTAAAATTTCTCTAACTTGCGCAACAGCAAGGTTTTAGTGACATGCATGCAGGGAAATAGTTTCAGACATAGAACTTTAATATTTCTACTAGCATAAATACATTAGCAAAACTAGTAGATCTAGGAATCTTGAAACTTTGACCTTGTTAAAATGTCAAAAATGGTTCAAATTTTTACCAGGTACTAGTATCACTGCAAGACACATTCTAGCCAAAAACCACGTGAAGTTACTGAGTACAACTCCTAGAACAATTAAAGCCTATTTATTCTATTCTTTTTCTTGGATTAACATGCAGACCAAAACTGAAGATGTGTATGTAACAAAACATGTAGGTCGTGTAACAAGGATTCCAAAACATTTGGATTTGTATTTTTTCTGATTTTTCTACAAATTTCTAGGCATTTTCAAAGTTTACTGATTTGAATTCTAGAGTTCATGTATATTTCTCAGTTTAACCCCTGGAAGTTTTTGAATTCTAGCAGAAAGGCCCTTGGTCGGAGTCAGAGCAGAGGGAGGGGTTTTGACCGCCGATTCCGGTGAGATGGGTCGCCGACGGCGAGGCTAGGGTGGGGAAAAGCAGGAGGGGGCTGAGCCGCACCTGTAGGTGTGCTTGGCTCGACGGGAGATGGCCGGAGGAGGTGGGTCCGCGGAGGAGGATGGCCGGCGGCGGCTCTACGCCACGACGGCGGCTTTCCGGCGGCGAAGGGCTAGGATGGCCTGGTTTGGGAGCTGCGCGAGAGCGAGGTGGAGCTAGGGATGGGGTTTGCATGGGCGGAGCGGCTGTGGAGGAGCGGGGCGACGGTGAGCTCGAGCTCGCCGGCGTTCGGGCGGGCGGTGGCGGTGTTCTGGAGATTTGGAGCGGGGAAGTGGCGAGAGAGGGAGGGGATTGGAATGCGGGAGTTCCCATGGTGCTGAAGCGCATGAGAGAAAGGAAGCCGGGGCTCTTCCCCGAGCTTGCCACGGCGGCGGCGAGGTGGCGGCCGCGGAGCACGACCGGGGTAGCGTGGCAGGAGCGATGGAGGTCCAGCGCGAGGGGAAAAGGGCGGCGAGGTGGCCTGCGGTCCTCTTGAGCGGCGGCGGTGCCGCTCTGCGCCGGTGGCAGAGGAAAGCAGAGAGAGAGAGAGAGGAAGATGATAGCTGGACCTGTTTGCAATTTCAGAAAAGTTTAGGGGTCCTACTGTAAAACAAAAATAACTCCTAAAACTAGGGCTCAAATGAAAAAGTGCCCAACATGAAAGTTGTTCAACTTTTCAAGATCTACAACTTTAATGTTGTGCAAAAATTGATTTGACCAAAGGTTGAAGAGTTATTTTGAAAACATCGAAAGGATTTTGAATTTAATGGACTTTCATCTTTTCCAAAGCAAATTCATCTTAATTTTAGACTAGAAAGTAAAATTTCCTGCCATGTAATGATTACACTGAATTTTAGAAAGAAACCCTCCACAAAAGCAATATTCACACATCTTATTCAAATTAAATTATAGGAAGGACCTTGCATCAAATCATATATACACAATTAACCTTATGTTTTTAAAATAAGACCCTTGCTCAAGCAAACTAAGCACATGATGCATAAAATAAATGCAGTTCTACTGTGCAGACACCTAAGGTGTCACACCATTGGCCCTCTGTTTCGCCGACATTGCAGATCAACGCTCCACAATGCCACAGAGTTGGGTAACTTCCGCATTTGATGATCTGGGCACTAGTTTGTGGGTCATTTGCTTGATCCTCATGCCTTCCGGGTCCACCAACTGAATCAGGGATATTTTCCTCGCCCAGGAGCATTGTGAGCATGTCACGTTGCTCCTGTAAAATGACTGTACCCCTATATGTTGAGGTGTCTGGCCGGCCGACACGGTTGAGGCCAAGCGACCAGGATTTTCTCCATTTTTGGACTTTGAAGTCTTGTAGGCACAACTCATCCAAAACTTGTGGAATTTATTAGAATCAAATAAAATATTTATAAAACCTGATGCAAAAGCTCAATTTATTCCCGAGACGTTGAAGGTCAGAACGTGAAATATTGGCCGTGAACAGTGGACACCGGCCAGCTAGGGGCTAGCAGTCCAAATGGCTTCCCTCTTCCCTTCATCGACAAGATGCTTGAACGGTTGGCAAAACACTCGTACTTCTGCTACCTCGATGGATACTCTGGATATCATCAGATCACTATTCAACCTGATGACCAAAGCAAGACTACCTTCACCTGCCCCTATGGTACGTTTGCCTACCGGCGAATGTCATTTGGTCTATGCAACGCACCAGCTTCATTCCAAAGGTGCATGATGGCAATCTTCTCGGACCTAATTGAGCACATCATGGAAGTGTTCATGGATGTCTTCTAAGTCTATGGCAATGACTTCGCTCAATACCTTGAGAACTTGGAAAAAGTTCTCAAGAGGTGCCAAGAGACAAACCTAGTTCTCAACTGGGAAACGTGTCACTTCATGGTCAGGGAAGGAATTGTTCTCGGACATAGAGTGTCTGAGCGAGGGATAGAAGTGGATCGGGCAAAAATCAATGTTATTGAGCAGTTCCCACCCCCGACAAATGTCAAGGGAGTCAGAAGTTTCTTGGGTCACGCTGGCTTCTGCAGGAGATTTATTAAGGACTTCTCCCATATAGCCAGGCCCTTGACGAACTTACTGGCAAAAGATGCCCCATTCAACTTTGAAGATTAATGCCTCGTGGCCTTCTACATCCTAACGAAGGCACTCGTGTCCGCGCCCATCCTTCAGCCTCCCGATTGGAAACTTCCTTTCGAGATTATGTGCGATGCAAGCGACTATGCTGTAGGCACAGTGCTTGGTCAATGTAGAGATAAGCAACACTATGCTATATCCTATGCCAGTAAGACATTGACCGGACCCCCACTCAACTACGCCACAATGGAGAAGGAACTCCTGGTGGTAGTATTCGCCATGGATAAGTTCAGATCCTACTTGGCTAGTGCAAAGGTGATTGTATACATGGATCATGCAGCACTGAAGTACCTCCTAACCAATAAGGATGCCAAGCCACGACTCATCCATTGGATTCTGCTCCTCCAAGAGTTTGATTTGAAAATAAGAGATAAGAAAGGAGCAGATAATTGCATGGCAGATCATCTCTCAAGAATGCAAGTACAAGGATCAGATTTGCCGATCAATGATTACTTGAGGGATGACACTCTCTTGAAGGTCACTTCATCCAGTCCAGGTACGCAAACCTGGTAAACTTCATGTTGACTGCATATAAACCTCCAGGGGAAGACAAGAAGAAATTAATACACATTAACAGATTCCATTTATGGGATGACCCATATCTATTCAAGGTCTGTGCTGATGGTTTACTCCACTGTTGCATCCCGTTATGTGAGACCCGCAAGATTCTGGAGCGATGTCACTCCTCACCCTATGGAGGACATTACGGAGCCTTCCGAACCCATGCGAAAGTGTGGCAAAGTGGATTCTTCTGGCCAAACATGTATGGAGACATGAAAGAATTTGTGCGGCGTTGCCCAAGATGCTAAAAGCATGGGAATATCAATTCCCGAGACACAATGCCACTAAAGAGCAATCTGCAAGTGGATATCTTCGACGTTTGGGGAGTCGACTTCATGGGTCCCGTCCAAATGTCAGAGCAATGTGAGTACATCTTGGTGGCAGTGGAGTACATGTGCAAATGGGTTGAAGCACTTCCTTGCGTTGCGGCTGATTCAAAGTGCTCCAAGAAAATGTTCCAGGAAATCCTATTTCCTCGTTATGGAGTTCCAAGAGTCGTTATCAGCGATGGAGGCTCACACTTCATCGACAAAAACTTCAAGAAGTGCCTCAACGAGCTAGGAGTAGACTACTGGGTTGCCACACCATACCATCCCCAAACAAGTGGTCAGGCAGATACGTCAAATAAGCAAATCAAGAACATCCTACAATTGACGGTCAATGCCACAAGGAAGGGTTGGAAAAGCAAGTTACCCGAGGCACTATGGGCTTATCAGACGGCTTTTAAAACGCCGATAGGTATGACACAGTATCAACTAGTTTATGGCAAGACTTGCCATTTGTCGGTTGAACTCGAGTATAAGTCCCATTGGGCAATCAAGAGGCGGAACATGGACCTCCAATCAGCCGAAATCAAGCGACAAATCCAATTGGATGAATTGGATGAATGGAGAGAGAAGGCCTACCACACCTCTAAACTCTACAAAGAGTGCACAAAAAGATGGCATGATAAGCGTATCAAGATCAAACATTTCAAAGCGGGTGATAAGGTACTCCTTTTCAACTCTCGTGTTCGTCTGTTTGGTCATGGTAAGCTTAGAAGCAAGTGGGAAGGCCCCTTTTTAGTGCTTAACGCCGCTGACCATGGCGTTATAACCTTCCAGGACGATGACAGGAATGTTTTCTAAGCCAATGTCCAGAGATTGACAATAATCCTTGAGCCCGAAATACTGGAGCTCGAAGAAGTAGATCTCTATGAGCTTTCCGAGCTATATTTATCACCTACAGTTGTCGCCGTACCTAAAACGTGCCTTATCTTAGGCTAGATCTCTCTTTTCTCTCCCCCCCTATTCTTTCTTTCGTTTTCTGGACCAAAGCACCCAAATACCCGAAAGAGGAAGGAATAAGGAGGAACTTCCAGAAGACCGGAGCCCACACCTGACAAGGTGGGGCCGTCCGGCCCCCCAAGGCCGGCCGGCCTAGGGGTGTGGCCATCTGGCCACCGCCTTCTCCTAGACATCTCTGATCTCCTCCTAAAGTCGGTTCGGGGGTCGCATATCTTTGACGCTTGGACATGTAGGCTGGCCGGCCCGGGAGAGATCGGGCGGCCTATCTCCGGGGCCCATTGGGCCTCTGTTTCGCCGACGTTGCAGATCAACGCTCCACAATGCCACAGAGTGGGGTAACTTCCGCATTTGACGATCTGGGCACTGGTTTGTGGGTCCTTTGCTTGATCCTCATGCCTTCCGGGTCCACCAACTGAATCAGGGATATTTTCCTCGCCTAGGAGCATTGTGAGCATGTCACGTTGCTCCTGTAAAATGATTGTACCCCTGTATGTTGAGGTGTCAGGCCGGCCAGCACGGTTGAGGCCGGGCGACCAGGATTTTCTCCATTTTTGGACTTTGATGTCTTGTTGGCACAACTCATCCAAAACTTGTTAAACTTATTAGAATCAATTCAAATATTTATAAAACCTGATGCAAAAGCTCAATTTATTCCCGAGACGTTGAAGGTCAGAACGTGAAATAATGGCCGTGAACAGTGGACACCGGCCAGCTAGGGGCTAGCAGTCCAAATGGCTTCCCTCTTCCCTTCATCGACAAGATGCTTGAACGGTTGGCAAAACACTCGTACTTCTGCTACCTCGATGGATACTCTGGATATCATCAGATCACTATTCAACCTGATGACCAAAGCAAGACTACCTTCACCTGCCCCTATGGTACGTTTGCCTACCGGCGAATGTCATTTGGTCTATGCAACGCACCAGCTTCATTCCAAAGGTGCATGATGGCAATCTTCTCGGACCTAATTGAGCACATCATGGAAGTGTTCATGGATGTCTTCTAAGTCTATGGCAATGACTTCGCTCAATACCTTGAGAACTTGGAAAAAGTTCTCAAGAGGTGCCAAGAGACAAACCTAGTTCTCAACTGGGAAACGTGTCACTTCATGGTCAGGGAAGGAATTGTTCTCGGACATAGAGTGTCTGAGCGAGGGATAGAAGTGGATCGGGCAAAAATCAATGTTATTGAGCAGTTCCCACCCCCGACAAATGTCAAGGGAGTCAGAAGTTTCTTGGGTCACGCTGGCTTCTGCAGGAGATTTATTAAGGACTTCTCCCATATAGCCAGGCCCTTGACGAACTTACTGGCAAAAGATGCCCCATTCAACTTTGAAGATTAATGCCTCGTGGCCTTCTACATCCTAACGAAGGCACTCGTGTCCGCGCCCATCCTTCAGCCTCCCGATTGGAAACTTCCTTTCGAGATTATGTGCGATGCAAGCGACTATGCTGTAGGCACAGTGCTTGGTCAATGTAGAGATAAGCAACACTATGCTATATCCTATGCCAGTAAGACATTGACCGGACCCCCACTCAACTACGCCACAATGGAGAAGGAACTCCTGGTGGTAGTATTCGCCATGGATAAGTTCAGATCCTACTTGGCTAGTGCAAAGGTGATTGTATACATGGATCATGCAGCACTGAAGTACCTCCTAACCAATAAGGATGCCAAGCCACGACTCATCCATTGGATTCTGCTCCTCCAAGAGTTTGATTTGAAAATAAGAGATAAGAAAGGAGCAGATAATTGCATGGCAGATCATCTCTCAAGAATGCAAGTACAAGGATCAGATTTGCCGATCAATGATTACTTGAGGGATGACACTCTCTTGAAGGTCACTTCATCCAGTCCAGGTACGCAAACCTGGTAAACTTCATGTTGACTGCATATAAACCTCCAGGGGAAGACAAGAAGAAATTAATACACATTAACAGATTCCATTTATGGGATGACCCATATCTATTCAAGGTCTGTGCTGATGGTTTACTCCACTGTTGCATCCCGTTATGTGAGACCCGCAAGATTCTGGAGCGATGTCACTCCTCACCCTATGGAGGACATTACGGAGCCTTCCGAACCCATGCGAAAGTGTGGCAAAGTGGATTCTTCTGGCCAAACATGTATGGAGACACGAAAGAATTTGTGCGGCGTTGCCCAAGATGCTAAAAGCATGGGAATATCAATTCCCGAGACACAATGCCACTAAAGAGCAATCTGCAAGTGGATATCTTCGACGTTTGGGGAGTCGACTTCATGGGTCCCGTCCAAATGTCAGAGCAATGTGAGTACATCTTGGTGGCAGTGGAGTACATGTGCAAATGGGTTGAAGCACTTCCTTGCGTTGCGGCTGATTCAAAGTGCTCCAAGAAAATGTTCCAGGAAATCCTATTTCCTCGTTATGGAGTTCCAAGAGTCGTTATCAGCGATGGAGGCTCACACTTCATCGACAAAAACTTCAAGAAGTGCCTCAACGAGCTAGGAGTAGACTACTGGGTTGCCACACCATACCATCCCCAAACAAGTGGTCAGGCAGATACGTCAAATAAGCAAATCAAGAACATCCTACAATTGACGGTCAATGCCACAAGGAAGGGTTGGAAAAGCAAGTTACCCGAGGCACTATGGGCTTATCAGACGGCTTTTAAAACGCCGATAGGTATGACACAGTATCAACTAGTTTATGGCAAGACTTGCCATTTGTCGGTTGAACTCGAGTATAAGTCCCATTGGGCAATCAAGAGGCGGAACATGGACCTCCAATCAGCCGAAATCAAGCGACAAATCCAATTGGATGAATTGGATGAATGGAGAGAGAAGGCCTACCACACCTCTAAACTCTACAAAGAGTGCACAAAAAGATGGCATGATAAGCGTATCAAGATCAAACATTTCAAAGCGGGTGATAAGGTACTCCTTTTCAACTCTCGTGTTCGTCTGTTTGGTCATGGTAAGCTTAGAAGCAAGTGGGAAGGCCCCTTTTTAGTGCTTAACGCCGCTGACCATGGCGTTATAACCTTCCAGGACGATGACAGGAATGTTTTCTAAGCCAATGTCCAGAGATTGACAATAATCCTTGAGCCCGAAATACTGGAGCTCGAAGAAGTAGATCTCTATGAGCTTTCCGAGCTATATTTATCACCTACAGTTGTCGCCGTACCTAAAATGTGCCTTATCTTAGGCTAGATCTCTCTTTTCTCTCCTAGGCCGGCCGGCCGGCCTGGCTTCGAGCCCGTTCAGCCTCATTCTCTCATGCAACGTTCATCTTAGTGCAAACGTTTCATTCCTGGGTGTTCGGGGCACGATGAGTTAATTTAAATTGAAAGGCTCTCCCTCCTTCCTCCTTCCTCCTTCCAAAACCTTCCACCAGATCCCATTCTGTGCATCTTCCTCCTCTCTGAGATCACTGCCATGGCCTCGCAATCTTCCCCAAAAACACCCAAGTCCGAGACCATGGACACATCCACTCCAAGAGCGCCCTCCAAGTCCAATCAGACTCATGCATCATCGAGTAGCATCAGGATCCTGGAGCCTGTGGAGATCGCCGCATTCACGCCATCGCCGTCGGCTGGCCAGGGGCACCAACCCTAGGCCGGCCGGCCTCTCCCTGAGGCCAGTCATCCCCCGGTTCGGTGGAGAGCTCCGTTCAAGGCCCTGGATCAGGGGCCCTCGTGCGCTCCTGCGTGTGCAGCCCGACACGACCTACCACAGGGGTTGTTTCCGCTAAAAAGGTTGTGACGAAGCACGCGGGAATGTCGTCGGGAGGGGCACGTGTCGCACAAGTTGCTGCACTCCAGATGGTGCAGCAGGACTTGTCCACGTACTCCCCGGAGTACTCTCCCGCTAATCCTAGCCCACCACGCCACCGCATGACTGGGGCCAAGGTTGGCAGGGGGAAGGTGCTCACCCCTCCACTAGATCGCAGCAGTACAGATCTCCCGCCGGGTTCAGTGTGCTGCCACATCCGGCCGCCACCAATCCGTGGACCGCCAGAGACCCACGCCCACGCCTACACCGAATCCGATGACGATGACGACGACGAGGAGGAGGAGCCTAACGACATCGCTTCGCTCCGCGAGCAGCTCGCCGCTCTTCGGTTATGCCTCAACAATATGGATGAGCACGTGGCCAAAATGGAGATTGATAGGATGGAGTTAGGGGATAGGGTCGACACCCTCTGCAAGGCTGTTTGTTCCAAGATCAAACGCCTTGCGAAGGCGACCGGGAACGAGGATCCCTACAGATCCCTGGATCCCAAATAGGTGCTAGGTCTAGATTAGTCTTAGGTCTAGATTGAGTGCTTAATTTCCTTTCATTTATTCAATTTGTTTAGCACTGTCTTTTGCTTTGAATAAAATACAAATCAAATTTATTCCTCCTTGTGTTTATGTGGTTGGTACACATGTTTGTGCCAACCACACCCCTGCTTTGATATTTTGGTTAGTGCGCAGAGAATTCAAATAAGAAGGGTGAATTCAATGTTCCAGAGAAATTCGAACGAATTCCGAGAGAAAGTCACGCCGAGCGGCCTAAACTAGACCGGCCGGCCTTTGTTTTTAGCAAATCCACCGAGGCAATTCCCCTGGAGCAGCACACACCGAGCCTGCACCTCTTCAAAAAGATCACGGAGAATAGACACAGGTGTGGGCCGGCCGGCCCCTCCTGTCGGCCATTCTCTGATCCCCTTCGCGTGCTGACGGTTCGGTACCTCTACTCCCTGATCCTTCCTGGTACCATTCAAAATCATCGTGATTAAATTCAAATAAAACCCTTAAATGAAATGGCTAGGAAGAGCTGAAGTCTTTTCACGAGAATGGTTCTGCTAAGTTTTATTTCTTATGCAAGTAACGAGCTACCTCTGGAACTCGTGTTTAGGATCGCTTGATCTCTTGCTTATTGCTCTCTATGATATAATGACATGAAGTTATGCTAGCTCTTGACTCAAAGACTTGGAAGTTTTTATTTCAAAAGCACAAAACCAGGCAAGCTCTTACGCTCAACTTTGTCAATACCCATTCCAGAGCTATACATACAAATTCAAACCTATAGCTACCTTCCGCATTGTGAGCTTGCTCAAAAGAAGTTGGATTGTTCATCTTCCTGGGTCATTCACGTACGCGTCCATCATTCTAATGTCCTTGAGACAGTGGTTGCAAAACAGCTCGTCATCCCCCTGAAAAAGAAAGAAAGGCATGAATGGCGTTCATGCCCGTTTCACAAAAAAAAGGGGGGAGATATAAAACCACTAAGGACATGTACCTTCATTCTCACATGCACTTGACCCACGTGATGAGCATCTAGACTACTAGGAGACACTAGATTTGATCTTGCAATATAAATGTTGTAGGTGTGCGACATCCTTTACCTAGCTCCACATATTCATATACAGAACAGCTTCTGAAGAGTCAGTGAGGTTTTGAACAAAAATCGAGTGAATGAGTGTCTTGAGCAAAAGAGTATGCCCTGAATTTATTTAAAAACAAAAATCTTCCAATTATGATGAAACAAGGGCTGGTCATGACCTTCGTTGATTTATTCTGGAGATCAATAGGTGAACGTAAAGGCATTAGCCACACAAAATCTGAGGTATGAAAGGAAAGCTCTGAAATAACTCTTATGCATACCCGAGTTCGTGAACCCTGGACTTTGCTTGATCCTCAGGATCTATGTCGACTCTTTTTGCTCGGGACGAGCAAAGTCTAGGTGTGGGGGTGTGTTGGCGGTCGATTTCGATGAATTTTACCGCCAACATTCTTTCGGATTTCATACTTTTAGGACCATTTTGTTATAATTTTCACTAACATTAGCAAGTTCCATGAGTTTTGGTGAGTATTTGAATTCAGGATTAACATCTACAAAAATGAGCTGAAATGGGAAAAATCCCAGGCCAGCCGGCCTACCCCTGTGGAATCTCATCGTGTAGATTTGTGAAACATGACCCTGAGCACATGATCAAGCCTACCCAAAAGGTGCTTCAGGCAAAATTCACAAGTTAAGATCGAAAGGCTTAAACCAAGTCAAGTTGGGCCTAAATCCAGTGACAAACCAAAGAGTCAAAACCCAAACGGACTTGAGGAACAAAGTGGATCTCGTGACCAACGTGCTAGAGCGACGGAGGCCCAAACCAAGCCAGAGCAAGGCCGACCGGCCTAGGAGAGGCCGGCCGGCCTCTAACTGTCAGCGTCAAGGCCAAGCAACTGTCACCGACTTTAGGAGGGAATCAGGAGCGTCCAAGAGAAGGCGGTGGGAGATCGGAGGCAACCCCAGGCCGGCCGGCCATGGGGAGGCCGGCCGGCCCCACTTGTCGGCCTCTGATGCTCCCCCTTGGCGTGGAAGTTAAGCGTAACCGTCTTACCTCCATGCAACTGACGCCAAGCCCAGTACCGACCCTGAAGCAGTATAAATAGAGCTCAAACCACTCTTATAACACACACCATCCATTAGAGAAGAGAGTCTCTTATTACACTCTTGTGTTAGAATAGGAAGAGAGTGATGTGAGGGCTCCGGTGAAAGCCGAGCTAAAGGAGCGGACTCGAGTTCTCTCAGACTTACTCCACATTTTGTATCCACCTCGGAGGAATATGCTTTAAGTAAGTTCCTTGTCTCAACTTTAGTTTCTCGCTAGCTTTACTTTCTGTCTTAGTTACCTGTTTAATTACTTTCTTTCCTGAGTCTGCGTAAGTAGCAAGTTCTGCTTATTTGGGGTTGCTTTCTATCAAAGTAGACAGTAGGAGCAAGTAGCTCGAGAGCTATGGGCGTGGTGCCCAGGCTTGGTTAGTTATCTCAGGTTGTGTTCCACCCCACGGAACTGTTGTGGTAGGTGGTAGGTGGTGACAGCCCTATCCGTCCCTCGTACTCCACCACGCTCGGGTGTTTTCATAGCAGTAGTTGCAGGTTGCCATTGGACTCCCCACTCATCCCTTTCTGAAGTCTTTCGTCTTTTAGCAGCCGAAGCAGATCAAGTCAGTAGTTAGCTCGTCAACTAGTCAGAATAGTAGGTAATCTGGAGTTAGGCCCTCTTTCCTTTTGCCTTCTTCTCACTGGTTGTGTCCGGTTGAATATCTCTAAGTTTGGTCGAAGCTTTACCGTTCCTTGGATTCGATATCCCAGGTATAATCCCTGGTGAAAGCTACAATCAGTCTCTGTGCGCTTGCGGAGTAATTCATTACACTAAGGAGTACCAACAAGCTTTCTGGCGCCGTTGTCGGAGAACGGTAGCAACACTAGGCTTAGAGTTAATCAGCCGTACGACTTCCAATCCATCCACATGGAATTTTCTTCTAGTTATCCGGCTGTTCCATCTCGTGAGTATTCAGAACCGCCACCATCTTGCCACCCCATCCTATTGGACAGTTACGAGATCCGTCCCAGTCTCGTAGCCACGGTTCGCACACAGTCCTTCTCTAGTAGAAAGAACGAGTGTCCCTATGCTCACTTGCAAATCTTCGAAGAGAATTGTTCTCTTCTGATTATACCCAGTATGACCCAACACACCTTACGGTGGAAGTTGTTCACGTTCTGTCTAACGGGAGAAGCCAAGATTTGGTACAACCGGACGGCAAGGAGAGTCGGAGGAGATTGGATATAGTTGAAGGTTGCAACAACCATATTGCCGGGGAGTCGCTATCATGGACCAAGATACCAGCGCGCGCCTAGTAGCTCAATCGTATGGCGGTAGCACACACGAGGCCCTAGGTTCCGTCACGGCACCATAGGTCAATGACGAACACCACGGCAAGGTAAAAACACAGCAAAAACATAGTAACCCAATTAATGCTCGTGGCAAGAAGGAAGATGAGGAACCAGATTATATTCACCATTCCTTCCAAGATGCATATGTGATTAAATCATGGGAATGTAATAACAATGCATCGGTAGTACTTTAGCTACATGTAATGCATTAAAGTTGCAGTAATGATTATGCATGATATTCTTGCATTTTTGGTGCACCATTTTTAGTTTTCAAAAGAACCATTTGAGCAAGAAGGGCAAAGAGAATTTCTTCAACTCGTCCAAGTAAAAACACTTTTAGTCATCCATTATTTCTTTGGTCTTTTCATTGAGCTCTTGATAACCAACATCTAGAGGTTGGTGGGAAATGTGCTTCAAAAATATGGAAGGCTTAACACCAGCAATATGGTCCCTAACATTTGTATGATTCAAAGGATAGATGTGCAGAGGAGTAGAACTTGAAAGGCATACAATAAAATTCATAACTCGTGCTCCGTTCATCCAGATGCCTTGAAATTTTGACAGGAGTTATTCATGTGCTACAACTTTGGTAGTCGACTTAGAGGCCAATTCCAAGAGAAAGATGGTAGAAAAATTCCATTATTACACTTCTAGTTTTATGAACAGAGTCTCTGTATTTAGGGCATAACTCCTGTTATATGCATCCAATAAGGCTGAAATTTTGTGGGTATTTATCTTAGGAAGTTTGGAACAAATTTGGTATTCAACCCCAAGGCTAAATCGATGGTTAAAATGGTCGAAGGATTCAATCTTTGTTTCTCTGTACTGGCTGTTTTTCAGCAAACCGGGCTATAGTGTTTTGCCTGTAGCTCAGAATATACTAGTTCCAAGAAGTTGAAAATTTGTGAGAACCTAGATCATGTAATTTGTGACCACTTTGATATTCAACTCATATCCAAGAAGAGTCATTTACAAGTAGTGAAAATTTTAGCAATATCCTGTAGGGTATAATCTAGACAATGAGAGTTCAATTGTTCCGGAAGTAAATTTAGAATTTCATCACTCGGAATTGAGGGGCCCAAAAAAAAATTTTGAATTTTTTCTAGGACATGCCTTAATTAATTGTCCACCACTTTTCTAGTAAAGAAGGTATCAAACCCTATGATGGTCTTTTTCTTACAAGTCTTCCTTACTATATGTCCAGGAAATTCAGCGAACAGAGAGTTAGTGTTTTCTTCACCTAGGACAATCTACTTGGCCTAAAATTCTCAAAGTTTAATAGAAGCTTCATTGTTAAGTTTTCTACAAGTTTCATGTCGAAACTTTCTGCATTAGAGGTTTTTAATTTAATTTAAAAATTAAAATGGCAGAACTGCTACTGCTAGATAGAAAAATAGACGAAACAAATTCTCTAGTGTTCTCTACTGTATAGTGATTCAAAAACATTCAAAATTTTATAGAAGATGCCCAAGGTAGTGAGGAATATTTCATCTAGTCAATGCTAAATCCAGTTCAGATCCTAATAAGGTGAAATGCTCAAGGTTTTGAAGTGATTCAAACCAGAAAACAGATTGTCCAGAGAGCAAGTAATTTGACCATATCTACCACACAACTTGGCAAATATAATTCAAACTTTTACAGTAAGTTCTTCATTAAGTTACCTACAACTTTCGTGTTGTACGAATTTTTTTAGATGAGCAACTTAAGATGGTCTAAAAATTTGGTTTAGACAGACTGCTCCGAGTTGACAGATTTGCAGAAGGTTACTATAAATTCAAAAACACTAAGGTAGAGATCTTGAAAAATTCTCAAATTTTTACAGCAGATGGGAACTTTATGTAGCTTCATTTCATCTTACATCCCGAACTTGATTTGAGGTGATTTTCATACGTTACAAATTCGAGATGATCCTTAAGGATGGATATTTAAACTTTTCATGTGCGATTTCTTTTAAACATTTCTTTGCTAAAGATTTAGGGATGAATGCAGATCCTAATCGTCCTCACCAAAGAAAATAATTGCCAAGTAACCTTGGACTTACACAGTTAGTTTTGGTGGCACACATAATACGTCTCTCGCTATATAACTACTCGATACAGCTAACAACCCTAGGATTTGGTTTCGAGTTAGCGTACCTGCAGAAAATTGACAGTGTAAAATGAATCTTCCGTGCCAGCACTCACGAAAGTGTTCCCATCCATTACCGATCACTATAGAACCGGCATCCATACAATTACCACCGTATGGACAACGTTAAGCATACGTTATCGAAATAATGTATTGACTGTGTACCGTCATGGACGGGGAATTGAATTCCAATTTCGAACCATTACTCCCCATATAATCAACCGATGGTTGGTATATGAGCAGCAGCTCAAGTAGGCCACTGCTTGAGCTCCAGCGTTCGGCTAGCATCACCGACGGGAAGGTCAGACTCCCTCAGCTGACTGAGCAAGCATACCTCTGTGGCGACGATGTAGTTGCAGAATTTAAATTGAGGAATTTAAATACTGAAAAGTAATGTGCTGGAAGTTAGCCATATAATATAAGCCACCTGATTATACCCATAAGATCCCCTAGGGCTTTACATTATAGACTTGTCCTTAGAGATCCTAGACTTTTCAAAAAACTTAAGTAGTTTTGAAGTCAAGTTTTAGTTTGTTGTTTAGAAAACAGAGGCTGCCATCTTCGGTAGGCTGTATGCTAGCTCTGATGCCAGCTGTGGCGGAACCACCCAAACTAATTGTACCCGGGTGCACTGATCTTTGTTGCTAGGCAACTCCAACCCAAATCGGCACGCACCGGTAGTTCCTCGAGTGAAGCCTCGATAAAAGCCACCCTCTTCTAGGATCGCATAGACAACGCCCACACGAAGGTGAGCCCAGAGATTACAACATAGATCATCTCATACATCTCAGAGTTTGCAGCGGAAAGTAAATTTATTACAAAACCATGTTCAGAATAGTAAAGTACTATAGAGTTCCAGCTACTCAAATTATTCAAGTGTCATTGTCTTAGCGGAAGCAGTAAAAGACATCAAACGAAAGGATGTGACGCATCGATAAAGCCCGTACGAAACACGTCACTCAGTGGGAGGGTGGTCAGCACCAGCTGAAGGGCCATCCCACTCGACAGACTAGCCCGGAGGCAAAGTACACGGCCAACTCAGACTCACAATCACATCCTCGAAGTTAGTACCTGAAAACAGTGCCACAAGCAAGGCTGAGTATACTAATACTCAGCAAGACTTACCCGTCACCGGATATACCATAGTCCGATAACTAGACATGCAAGTCTTTTTGGTTGGTGGGGTTTGTTTTGCCAAAAACGCCACTAAGAGTTGATCCTTATTTTCAAATTTTAACTTTGCCATATTCTAGTTGAATTAACCGTTCTAAGTTTGCATCTACTCTACACAAACATGGTAGAGCAACCATTTAATCAACCAGCAGTATTATTATCATTAAGTTCAACTTGTTACTCTATGTAACCGAAAACGTAAAGCAGTCTCATGCCGTGAGAGGCAGATGATTCCGAATCGAATTTCAACCTGGCCAGGGGAACCTAACACACACACATGGGGATCAACGTCGCTTTCGCCCACGCAACTTTTCCCCTTTCTTTCCAGTCTGTGGATCCGGGACACCCTCCCCGACTACAGAGTCGACCACTCTGCACCCGTACATCGCGACAAAAAATAAATCCTACTACTACAAAGAGGGTGGCAGCCGTCCCACTCGCAGGTCAAATCAGGTACTTAAGCTTACCGATTACTATATTTCTCGGCATGTGGCTAGTACTTTCAAACGCTTAACGAAATGAGCCACACACCGCGACCTTAACCATTTTCGACTACACCAGCGGGGTATCACAACTACACAACCCCGCCCGTTGTCCTTATATTTCAGCAGTAATTAAAGTCAGTCAACTCCTATTTTCTCGCGAAAGGTAGAAAACCTCTCGACTTCTACCGTTCCTAGTTAACGTGGCAACTAGTCGATAAAAAGATCCGGATGTCAAACATAGGTACCTAGGGTTCATGCATCTAAGGTTTTCGATCAACGCCTAGAAAACATAAATACGCAAATAAAATTATTACAACACATACAAATAGTTAGATGAATAATAATGCAGAAAATAATGGGTTATGCACCGGGGCTTGCCTTCTTGGGCACTGTTCAAAAGTAGCCTTGGACTCTCCCGAACATTGGTTCGGGTCTTCAACAAATTCAATTAGCAATTCAGTTAGATTGACTTGAGCTTCACAATAATCCTTCTCGTGCTCCGGCAGCAATTCATTCATTCAGTCGCTGAGAATATTCACATCTATATGCAAATGCATGTTCATGAGTTGTGTTTAGAGTCTATTTACTTTGGATATTTCACTATAAAGTTGTAATCCAATAAAGCACAATTTTTGGTTATAAGGTTTCTTATTTACATATTCTTGGGCAGTCGTTTATTGAGTAGTTGTTTATATTACTTAACTCATAAGGAAAGGGTTTGTTGTTTTTTCTATTTTATTAATGTACAGAAAATGTACTTATCCTAATTAATATTAGAGAAACAATGTGATATTCATAACTGAAGTTATACATAGTTTCTGATGTTGAAATTTTTACACAAGGTACTTCTCTGAACAAAGTGTTTACTGAATAAATTTCAGCTCATTTTGTGCAATCAATAAACATCAAAAATGAAATATGCAGCCACTGCTAGAACAAAGAACAGAACTAACCATGCAAGTATTGGTTCTCAAAACTTTACAAGTTGTTCCAAATCTCGTTTCATGTT
The DNA here is from genome assembly GCF_016808335.1 of Panicum virgatum. Taxonomy (NCBI): domain Eukaryota; kingdom Viridiplantae; phylum Streptophyta; class Magnoliopsida; order Poales; family Poaceae; genus Panicum; species Panicum virgatum. The sequence goes on from NC_053145.1 coordinate 23,495,757, forward strand.
ACTGTAAAATTTTTAGATTTTATTGTGCAATGTACAGAGCATAGTAAATAAGTAAAGATACGCATACATTAATCAAGTTTTATTTATTCAGAGCAAATTAAGCAAGTGCTGATTCTCAAAATTTTACACAATGTACCAGACTTCAAATCTAGTATACAGTAAAAATTTCAGGTAAAAACAGTAACACATGTAAGTATGAAAAATGATTAAAACCTAGGATGTTGATATCAATCACAATTTATAAAGATTGATCCCTAATGTTTCTAGAGCTCAAAATTTTACAGGTACTACTACAAATGATATTCTTCTTACTGTAATTTTCCATGATTTAACTGAACATATAACAGTAGTAACCAATTTAACAGAACAAGCATGTGCATAGCTAAGTTAAATTCTACAGAGAGTTCCTTATGGTTTTTGTGTACCAAAATTTTACCAGAGCTAGATCTTAACTTAAACATGCTTCAGTAGACATATCAGCATTTATTTTCACTAGATCATTTACTTATGAATTAAACTATTTATGAAATTGCATATTCATTCGAGATACAAGACGACTAGTATTGCATGTCAAAATTTTACTATAGAGAGTACACATACTAACTAAGAACATGTCCAAATAGAATGATCAGATATAAAATATAGCATCCAAAACAAAAAATAACAAATCTAGGCATGATATCACAAGTATGATTTATAACTATAGAAATACTCAGTAAATGGAGTTCAAACTTTGTAGGCATGGTTACATGACTAAAATAGAGTTCCATAAATAAACCTAGATTTTTCTAAACACAGGAACTATATATCATGAATTAAGTTCATCAAACAAATATTAAACAGAATACATAGAAAACTAGATCTAAAATTTCTAAAACATATATATCAGCATGAGTTCAGTAGCATGTTCATCCAGAAAAAGTTTCAGGGCTAACCCAGGTCTAGTTTTTCCAGCATTAATACATGAAGCTAACTAGTAGATCTACGAATTTGAGCTATTTGTGCAAGCAAATGATTTCAAATTGGGTTCATTTTTTTTACCAGATTCTTCTAACAACAGTAGGATCAACATATCTAGAAATCAAGCCTAGCCACTAAACCAAACTACCAGAACATTTATGGGTTATTTATTCTATTCTTTTTTGTAGATTAAAATGTGGACAGAATCTGAAGATTTGCATGTAATAAAACTTGTAGATTTCATTGCAAGGATTCGAGAACATTTCAGTTTGTATTTTTCCAATTTTTCTACAATTTTATATGTATTTTACAAGTTCATTGCTCAGAGTTCATGCATATTTTGCCGTTTCACCCCAGGAATCAAGTTTTTCTATTGCATCTAGGTGCTTGGCCGGACTTTACAGAGCAAGGGACCGGCGGCGGCAGGGTTTCCGGTGTCCAGGCTCACCAGTGGCGAGGGGTTTGTGGGGGAAAAGAGAGAGGAGACCGAGGCGCACCTTATGGTGGTCTGGGATGGGTGGGGGCCGGCCGGGAGGTGGGTCGCCGGCGATGTACAGGGGCGGCGGCCATGGGAGCTCGGCTCCGGCGAACTCCGGTGAGGTAGGGAAGGGGCGGTTGGGCTTAGGAGCATCAGCATTCTGAGAGGAATCCATTCCGGTGCCCAGCTTGTGCAGAGGATGGCCGGCGGTAAGGGCCCCACGGCGAGCTCCTACAGCCGATGGCCATGGCGGGCGGCGGCGGGTCTGCAGGCGTTCCAGTGAGGGAGGGTGGCGATGGTGGGGTCCGTGAGCTTGAAGAGGTGGAGGAGAAGGTGATGGCATGCTCGGATTGGGCAATGGGGGCACAGAGCGGTGGCTTCCTGGAGAGTTGTGAGAGGCAGTGGAGGCCTGCTCCTTGGTGTGATGAGTGATTGCCAACACGTGGAGTGGACTAACTGTGTGTAGTAGCGACTCTGTGGAGATTGCGCCAGTTCTTGGTCTGTGGTGTGCAGGTACACGGATGGCGCGGTGGCAGCGAGATGGTTTGGACAAGAGCGAGGCGCGTGCCGATGGACCATGCGGCGGCGTTGCGGTGGCAGGGAACTCGATGACCATGCGGAGGCGGGAGACCTTGCGGTGGCATTGGAGGCCCGACCGGATGACCGTGCAATGGAGAAGGGCGGCCCAGATGCTTGGGCCACTGCTGGGCCGCGTTGCGATCCACTCCTGGCGCCAAGGCGGGACGGCGTGGAGTTTGTTGGTAGCTCGCGAAAAACCAACGGCGGGGATGCGTCGACGTCGGCCAAGTCGGAGAGAGATGGTGATGGCATCAGGGATGACGAAGGCGCTAGGGTTCCGGCGGGAGATCGGACATGTGGCGACATCGGGCTTGGCGGGTGTGCCCGGAAACATCGCGCGGGAAGGTTTCGCGGTTCCTCCAAAACCGCACCCGAACTCGGTTTCGGCAGTTTTCCCAAAACTGCCCCGTGAAGATTCCAGAAGGACGCGTGGCGACATCAGAGGATTTGCGTCGGGTCGAAGCAAACTACTCCAAGTTGTCGTAGCCGTTGGATGGTCTTCAATGTATCTTTTCCGGTTTTGCCCCTATGGGCCTTCTAGTTTAATTCTAGCGCTTAGGGGTAGTTTAGTCTTTAGTGGGAGACTTGGAGAGAAAGGAAAGGGAGGCAAGGCAGCAGCTCACAAGGGAAAAAGGCAGGGGTGCACCTGCCCTCTCGCTGGTGCTCATAATACAGAGACAGGAAATAGAGTTGGCGCCCTCCCTTTCCTTCCTCCAAGGTGTTCCTCTCCCTCTCCATGTTCTTCCACTCCAAGGTAGGATTCTAGGCCATGGATTTGTGAAGTTTCTGTAGGAGATTTTGTGGGAAAGGAGGCCCTTCCCTCCTTGTGCCCTCGGGTGAGTTGAATTCATTTTGATCTCGTTCACTTCGTGCTTTCCTTTGCAACGATTTTCGATTTCATTTGGTAGATCATGAAGTATGAGATTGACTTGGTTCCTTGAGCTCTTTGACGTGCTTCTAATCCCTCTTGCCTAGCGCAAAACCCTTAGGAATCACGAGCCATTTAGTAACCAAGTTCATGAGCTTTTCGGTTTTTAGAGAAAACCCCATTCTTGTTTGCCAAATCTTCGATTCCTTCCAAACCATGGATTGACTCGTTGATTCCTTCCGTGGGTTTGTTCTCAAGACCCTTGTGATCCTTCCTGCGTAGTTTGGTATGATTTGAACTCGTTTTGATCCGTGATTCATCGAGTTTTGGATTGAGCCAAGAAAAACAGAGTTTCTGGGCTCAGGGTGAACGTTCTCCTTTCACCAGTTAAACTGACGCCTCAAACATGGTGCATCGGTTCAACCGGTGAGTAGGAGCATCGAGGGTTAGGGTCTTTGGGGTTTTCTACAGTTGCACCGGTGCATTGTTTTCAACTTGCATCGGATTAACCGGCGTTACTACGAGATTTTTGGTTTTGGGCGTTTGACCGACTGGGTCAATTTTCCCTTCACCGGTTTAACCGGTGTTCAGTCAAATTCCTTGTACTGCTGCTCTGGACAACTGCACCGGCGTAATGGAGTTGATTTCATCGGATCATCCGGTGCTCAGTAGTCCATTTTGAGTCGTTTTGTAGTGTCTCTGGACAACTGCACCGACGTCAGTTTGTGATTTTGTCGGTTAAACCGACGCAGGTTCTCCGGTTGAACCAACGCAGTTCAAAACCTTGCGTCGGATCAACCGGCGCTCGCTGTTCACCTGCTGCCGGCTCTGTATCACCAGATAGACCGACGTACTCAAGTTGTATACGTTGGTTCAACTGGTGATAGTATATCGTGCTGTTATCGAGCTGATTTCGTGTGTTTGCTTCCGCGCTCGATTTCACTTGTTCCTAAGGTTTTTAGTGTTCGTGTAGCTCTCCTATAGCTACTCTGCACTACGCCTAGGACTCTAGGGTTGGGGTGCGCTTTTGGATCTTGAGCCAAAGTTTTCGATTGCGATAATTTTCGAAGGCTCCCATTCACCTCCCCCCCCCTCTGGTCGCATTTCTCGATCCTACAATTGGTATCAGAGCCGGGACGGTTTCTCTATAGCCTTCTCCGGTTCGAAACCATTGTGCGACCATGGGTTCACCAGGCAAACCCCCGATCTTCGATGGATCCGATTACGACTATTGGAAGGTGCGCATGCGTGCCTATCTTTTGAGTCTAGGTTCCGAGGTCTGGGAGATTTGCGTGGACCCTGATTATGTGAACCTTGCGGTCCGCACGACCGAGCTTCAGGTTAGGAGACATGAGGTCAATAGCAAGGCGTACAATGCTCTCATAGCCTGTCTCTCTCGTCCTGAGTTCGATCGTGTCAGCGACCTTCTCACGGCCAGGGAGATTTGGGCACGGTTGGCCAATTTCCATGAGGGAACCAACCATGTCAAGTCTAGGCTATATGAGACTCACCGGCGGGAATATGAGAACTTCACTCAGTTGTCCGGTGAAAGCATCGACACCATGTTCAGTCGTTTCCAGTCGATTGTGAACAAGGTGCGTGCGAACCAGCCACAGGGCACCCAGACCTACTCCGATCATGAGAAGGCTATGAAGCTTCTCTATGCTCTTGATCGCAAGGTCTGGGAGGTGAAGGTCCAGACTATCATAGAGTCTGCTGGGTATGAGACCCTCACCGTGGTTGAGCTGTTCAGCAAGCTCAAGGCTTCGGAGGTGGAGAAGCTCTCTCGAGCTAAGATGGAAGGCAATCATGCTGATGCCTCTGCCTCCAAGTCTATGGCCCTGGTAGGCAACTCTGGAGCTAACTTTGACCCCTCTCTTGGATGTTTTTGCTTGTCTTCTCTTGTGTCTGTGACAGATGAGCAGTTGGAGGTGCTGGGTAACGAAGAGCTTGCATTGATCATCCACAAGTTCCAGCGCGCTTTCAACAACAGACAAGCACGAGCGAAGACATGCTTCAACTGCGGCAAGACCAGCCACTTCGCCGCCGAATGCCCCAAGAAGAAGAGCTCCAGGGATGAGGACGACTGCTCTAGGCACGAGGAATACCGCGAGCACCGCCACAAGCACAAGAGTGGGGACTCCCACAAGAAAAAGGGTGGACGCTCCAAGCGGCACCACGAGCGGAAGAAGAAGAACGTCGGCAAGTACAAGAGCAAGCAAGCATTCGTCGCCCAGAGTGAGGATCACTCCTCCACTAGTCAGAGCTCGACATCTTCGTCTTCATCCAGCTCCAGTGACTCCGACTCACACCACCGCGGCGAGAAGAAGCGGAGCTCCAAGAAGAAGGCCACGGAGGGCTTCACCGGTCTTTGCCTCCATGCTGGGAAGGCGGCCGGTTTCTACACCATGGCCATCGACTCCGATGCCGACGGAACTTCTTCCACCACTGCAGAGCCTGCACCTCAGCCAGAGCCAAGCTCTGAGGTACGTCCTGAGCACCCCACTCCTGAGGAGTTGGAGGATCTTTACACTGCTCTAGATAATCAGGACTTGATCATTAAGGATGCAAAGAGGCAGTTTAGAGCTTTGAGATAGGAGCTGAAGGAAGCTAAGCTAGCTCTAGAAATTGCTCAGTCTGCACCTATTGTGGAGGATTGTGTTGAGGAGGATGAGTGCAGTCAGTGCATCGGGTTGATGTCTGACCTGTCCGAGCTTAGGCTCGAGGAGGGCAATAAGGCCTTGGACGAGCTCAAGTCTCGGCCTACCCTCTTGGGTGCTTGTAAGGAGTGCCCAGCATTTAGAGAAGAGCTTAAGGAGAAGAATGCTGCTTTGAGGAAGTTGGAGAAATCCGCAGTCCCTAGCTCTTGCTCTGTTGATTGTACTGTGCGCCCAAGCCTGATCTCTAAGCTTGAGGAGGCACGGAAGGACAAGACCCGGATGGAGGAGGAGAACTCCCATCTTCGGGAGATTCTTAGTTGGGTGTCCGCCCGCGAGCCTCAGTTGGGCATGATGGTTCAGCAGTTTAAGCATCCTGATGGTGTTGGGGTTGGTTTTGCTTTTACTCCAGCTGATTTTGTCCAACCCTATGGCAAGATTGGTGAGATGCTTGAGCCGAGTGTGAGTGAACTTTCTTCTTCCACAGCTCCACCAGTTCCTAAGCCAGCACCAGTTAAGGATGGAATCCCCACTGAGCCACCCAAAGCTCCACCTAAGAATCCAGTGTGGGTTCCCAAGCCTAACCATCTCAAGAACCGACTGGATACACTCCCTCCTAGTGGTAAGCCAATTCCTAAGCCCAAGGTGAGGACTCAGCCCCCCAGAGTACCTCAGAGAGCCCCAGCACCTACACCACAGCCTACACACAAGAGAGAGCCTTACCAGTGTGAGTGGTGCAAAAGGGAGGGTCACTTGGCAGAGTTTTGCTTCCGGAGGTTGAGGTTTGAGCGCAGGCAGCCTGAGAGGCGCGCTCCGGAGGTGTTCCACCAGCCTACAGGTGGACACACTCCAGCTCTACGTGGGCAGAGGCGGGATGCCAGGCCACGTTGTGTAGGTGAAGGAGGGGGAGGCGGTGGTGGATACCGCGCTCCTGTTGGTGGTTTCGCCGGCCCTGTTCCACACCGTGCTTTCGGTGGTGGTCAGCGTGGCCGAGGCCTTGGTGGCAGAGGCGCACCACGTTTTCCTCATCGTGGTGGTCGCCAGCCATAGTTTTCGTTTGAGGATACTTACCCTGCTTTCGAGCAGATGGCACGACACTGGTTTGCTTCGTTCTGTGCTAACCCCAGTGTCCGGCCATTTGCCCGCTTTTTTTCCTCTTACTGAGCAGGACACTCGAGGCCTGGAGAACATATGGCTCATGGACTCTGGTTGTTCGCGCCACATGACCGGGAGTCACAGATGGTTCTCCATCCTCACCCCGACAAAGGACAAAGAGTACATCGTCTTCGGGGATAATAGCAGAGGAAAGGTACGTGGAGTTGGCGCTATTCGGATTTCAGATGACTTCACCTTGATAGAAGTTGCTCTTGTTGATAAGCTGGGTTTTAATCTGCTCTCTGTTTCGTAACTTCTTGATGATGGGTTTGAAGTGAGTTTCAAGAGAGGTTGCTCGCGTGTTCTTGATTCCAGAAGGGAATTTGTTTGCGGCATTGTTCCTTTTGGTCGGGTGTTTCGCATTGACTTTTTTGGATCTTCTTCTAGCACCTCTCACTGTCTGGTGACTGGTCAGTCCTCTGAGCTCTGGAAGTGGCATAGGAGACTTGGTCATTTGAGCTTTGATCTACTAGTTAGGCTTAGCTCACTTGATCTGATCCGAGGATTGCCCAAGCTCATGTTGGATAAGGACCTTGTCTATCACCCATGTCGTCACGGGAAGATGGTTTCCCTTCTGCACCCACCTGTGAATCAGGTGATGACATCGCACCCAGGCGAGCTTCTTCATATGGACACCGTTGGTCCTGCTCGTGTGCGCTCTGTCGGTGGGAAGTGGTACATTCTTGTGATCGTTGACGATTTCTCTCGGTACTCTTGGGTTTTATTCTTAGAGACTAAGGATGAGGCTTTTCAGTACTTTCGAGACCTTGCCTTGAGGTTACAGAACGAGCTTCCACATGCCATGATGGCTATCTGCAGTGATAATGACTCTGAATTTAAGAACGCTCGTTTTGATGACTTCTGTCGTGGCTTTGGTCCTGATCACCAGTACTCCTCTCCTTATGTTCCTCCATAGAATGGCGTGGTTGAACGCAAGAATCGGACCCTAGTGGAGATGGCCAGGACGATGCTCGATGAGCATAGGACTCCTAGGCATTTTTGGGCCGAGGCGATCAACACCGCATGCTATGTTGCCAACCGCATCTTCCTTTGCTCATTCATGAAAAAGACTTCGTATGAGTTGCGGTTTGGTCGACAGCCCAGAGTGTCCCACCTGCGTGCTTTTGGTTGCAGATGCTTTGTTCTGAAGGAGGGAAATCTTGATAAGTTCGAGTCTAGGAGCTCTGATGGCATTCTTCTTGGCTATGCTCTTCAATCTAGAGGCTATCGAGTTCTTATTCTTGAGACTAACCGGATCGTCGAAACTTGTAATGTAACCTTCGACGAGTCCACTCCTTCCTTGTCTGCTTCTTTGGAGTGTGCAGGTGATGATGAGTTTGGCCAGGACATCTTCGAGGATGAGGATGAGCCTGAGGCCTTTGAGGGTGATGGTGGTGTTCCTGCGCCGGCTGCAGGCCCACTTCCTGGAGATTCGAGTTCTGACGACGATGGCGGCCCGCTCCCCACAGCTTCGACTATGGCCGATCCACATCCAGCTCAAGGTTCTTCCTCCAGGACCCATGCTGAGGGCGGTGGCGAGGTGACTTCACCTCAGCGAGTACACCACCGAGCCCTGCGGGATCATCCTCCAGAGAGGATACTTGGGGACCTTCACCATGGAGTTCAGACGCGGTCGAAGGTTACCTCTATCGCTTTCTATGCTCACTCAGCTTTCGTAGCCACCTTTGAGCCCAAAGATGTTGGACATGCTTTATCTGATTCTAACTGGGTCAATGCCATGCATGAGGAGCTAGAAAACTTTGAGCGAAACCAAGTCTGGGTCCTTGTAGAGCCTCCACCAGTTTGCCACCCTATAGATACCAAATGGGTATTCAAGAACAAACAGGGTGAGGATGGGATGGTTGTGAGGAACAATGCTAGGTTAGTAGCTCAGGGTTACAGCCAGCAGGAGGGGATAGATTATGAGGAGACCTTTGCTCCTGTAGCTCGTTTGGAGGCCATCCGGATCTTTTTAGCCTTTGCAGCTTCGAAAGGGTTTAAGCTGTATCAGATGGATGTGAGGAGTGCCTTTTTGAACGGGTTTATAGAGGAGGAGGTCTATGTGAAGCAGCCTCCTGGCTTTGAGAGTCCCAAGTTTCCAAACCGAGTCTTCAAGCTTCAGAAGGCTTTGTACGGTTTGAAACAAGCCCCTAGAGCCTAGTATGCGAGGTTAAGAGCCTTTTTGCTTAAGCAGGGGTTTGTCATGGGATCGGTAGATAAGACTTTGTTTCTCCTCAGGCGTGGTGCTGATTTTCTGTTGGTTCAGATTTACGTGGATGATATCATCTTTGGTGGCTCCTCTCACTCTCTTGTTTCTAGCTTTTCTGATGATATGAGCAGGGAGTTTGAGATGTCAATGATGGGTGAGCTTCAGTTCTTCCTCGGGTTGCACATCAAGCAAACCCGAGATGGCACCTTCGTCCACCAGGCCAAGTACACCAAGGACATGCTCAAGAAGTTTGACTTTGGGGACCTCAGTCCCATGCCGACTCCCATGAGCACTTCTACGGCGCTGGATGAGGACACTGAAGGTGTTGCTGTGGACCAGAAGGAGTACAGGAGCATGATCGGCTCGCTCCTGTACGTGACGGCCACCAGACCTGACATCCAGTTCGCGGTCTGTCTCTGCGCGAGGTTCCAGGCTTCTCCGCGCACGTCTCACAGGAACGCTGTGAAGAGGATCTTCAGGTACCTTCGATACACTCCAGAGTTTGGCTTATGGTACTCTGCTTCCTCTTCTCTTGCGTTGGTTGGCTTTTCTGATGCTGATCATGGTGGGTGTCGGATTGATCGCAAGTCGACTTCAGGCACCTGTCAGTTTCTTGGAACTTCTCTTGTGTCTTGGTCTGCCCGCAAGCAAACTAGTGTAGCTCTTTCCACCACAAAAGCCGAATACATAGCTGCTGCTAGTTGCTGCTCCCAGATCCTTTGGATGAGACACACTCTCAGCGATTATGGCCTAACCTATGGCAGAGTTCCCATTTTCATTGACAGCACTTCAGCCATAAGCTTAGCCAAGAACCCCTTCCTACACTCTCGCTCCAAGCATATAGACATGAGGTTCCACTTCTTGAGAGATCACTATGAGAAGGGTGATGTCGAGCTGACCCATGTATCCACTGACAATCAAGTAGCCGACATCCTGACCAAGCCCCTAGAACAAGCCACCTATGCTCGCTTGCGAGGAGAGCTTGGCGTGTGCTACCCATTTTGAGTTGGGTAATTGTTTCTGTAGTTTAGGATTTGGTTTTCCTTACTTTTTGCTTTTTCTTGTATTTGTTGTGTACATACCATTTTGCACTGCATCTACTCATATGCATTACACTTAGCACTAGCTTCTCGTGTATGATATCTGCATTTGCTTGTGCCTTGTGCTATGCTATGAGTTGTATATATGCTTTGACCATGAGTAGCTAGCTCCTTTGAATATGTTGTATATTGGCTCTGAGCTTAGCTATTTTATTTTTTGAAAATCATAAAACATGGTCACCTTCTGGATCTGCTACTAGCATGTGTAGGCTTGTATGCATATGCTATCTTTTTCATGCTTAGTGGGTAGGTCCTTGTTTCATGCAACATGATGCCCTTTTTCCTGTTGGAATAGTTTAATTGGTATCTAATTTCAAAAAGTCCAACAATCTGGTATATCTTGTGTTGCTTTGAGTGACAAGATCCAGGTGGGATTGCTTGCACCACTGTTCTTGATCCGAGACTGCTCCTCTGGAGAACTTGGACAAGACTGTGGATGACTGCGAGTGGTGTCTTAAGCTTCTGATGGTCTTTGACCTAGGCTTGGCACATTCGCTAAGTTAAGCACTTGCAAGTTTTCAACCCCTGGCACCAATTCTTTGTATTTGAGAAATTTTCAATTGGCATCAATGTTGGTTGAGTGGCGGTTGCTATGATATGCTTTGGATAGCTCACCGGTATGTTCTTGATAGCACTAGCATGCTTGTTTACCTTCTAGTATGCTAGGTCCTTTATGGTGATGCTTTTCTTTTACAAATGACAAATGCTTGCTCATAATCTGTATAGATATATTCTTACGAGCTTCTCCATGCATTGTCTTTGTATATGCACCCTCATATGCTGTGCTGTTTCAACCCTTGCAAATGCTTCTGTTCTGTACCTGGAAGCTTTTAGGCACGCATGCACTGCACTTCATGGCATATTTTCAGGGGGAGCATCTAGGCAGGGGGAGTTTCCTTGACGTGTGCCTTGTCAACAAGGGGGAGAGAATGTTGTTTTGTGTCTCACCTTAGGGGTTAGGGGGAGAATTTCTTGATCCTTGTCCTAAGGGGACCTTAGGGGTTAGGGGGAGAATTTCTTGATCCTTGTCCTAAGGGGGAGAGATTGTGTGTTTGGTCTCAGGGAAAGATTTAGACTTTGAGTGTGCACACAACGGGGGAGAGTTGCATAGTGAGGGGGAGCTGCATTTCAGGGGGAGTTTTTGAGCTTTCTCATGCTCTTTGCTGGTTGCGTTGAGCTTTGCCTCTTTCTGGAGGGTCCAGCTTCGCACATGATTGGCTGTGTTGAGCCTTGCCTCTTTCTTGAGGGGTCAAGCATGTTTTGGAGTCGGTGCGTCGAGCCATTGCTCTTGTCTTAGGGGCTGACTCTTTTGGCTTTGCTATCTTCAAGTGATCTTTTCTGGCTTTCATTTGCCTTTGATCACTTGAGTTAGCTCTCTTTGTTTTCTATTTCTTTTTGGTTATCCTTTTCTTTCACCAGTGCCCGTGTGGGGTGTGGTGTTGATAATGCACTCATCAAGGGGGAGATTGAGAGGCAGTGGAGGCCTGCTCCTTGGTGTGATGAGTGATTGCCAACACGTGGAGTGGACTAACTGTGTGTAGTCGCGACTCTGTGGAGATTGCGCCAGTTCTTGGTCTGTGGTGTGCAGGTACACGGATGGCGCGGTGGCAACGAGATGGTTTGGACAAGAGCGAGGCGCGTGCCGATGGACCATGCGGCGGCATTGCGGTGGCAGGGAGCTCGATGACCATGCGGAGGCGGGAGACCTTGCGGTGGCGTTGGAGGCCCGACCGGATGACCATACGGTGGAGAAGGGTGGCCCAGATGCTTGGGCCACTGCTGGGCCGCGTTGCGATCCACTCCTGGCGACAAGGCGGGACGGCGTGGAGTTTGTTGGTAGCTCGCGAAAAACCAACGGCGGGGATGCGTCGACATCGGCCAAGTCGGAGAGAGATGGCGATGGCGTCAGGGATGATGAAGGCGCTAGGGTTCCGGCGGGAGGTCGGACACGTGGCGACATCGGGCTTGGCGGGTGTGCCCGGAAACATCGCGCGGGAAGGTTTCGCGGTTCCTCCAAAACCGCACCCGAACTCGGTTTCGGCAGTTTTCCCAAAACTGCCCCCGTGAAGATTCCAGAAGGACGCGTGGCGACATCAGAGGATTTGCGTCGGGTCGAAGCAAACTACTCCAAGTTGTCGCAGCCATCGGATGGTCTTCAATGTATCTTTTCCGGTTTTGCCCCTAAGGGCCTTCTAGTTTAATTCTAGCGCTTAGGGGTAGTTTAGTCTTTAGTGGGAGACTTGGAGAGAAAGGAAAGGGAGGCAAGGTAGTAGCTCACAAGGGAAAAAGGCAGGGGCGCACCTGCCCTCTCGCTGGCGCTCATAATACAGAGACAGGAAATAGAGCCGGCGCCCTCCCTCTCCTTCCTCCAAGGTGTTCCTCTCCCTCTCCATGTTCTTCCTCTCCAAGGTAGGATTCTAGGCCATGGATTTGTGAAGTTTCTGTAGGAGATTTTGTGGGAAAGGAGGCCCTCCCTCCTTGTGCCCTCGGGTGAGTTGAATTCATTTTGATCTCGTTCACTTCGTGCTTTCCTCTGCAACGATTTTTGATTTCATTTGGTAGATCATGAAGTACGAGATTGACTTGGTTCCTTGAGCTCTTTGACGTGGTTCTAATCCCTCTTGCCTAGCGCAAAACCCTTAGGAATCACGAGCCATTTAGTAACCAAGTTCTTGAGCTTTTCGGTTTTTAGAGAAAACCCCATTCTTGTTTGCCAAATCTTCGATTCCTTCCAAACCATGGATTGACTCGTTGATTCCTTCCGTGGGTTTGTTCTCAAGACCCTTGTGATCCTTCCTGCGTAGTTTGGTATGATTTGAACTCGTTTTGATTCGTGATTCATCGAGTTTTGGATTGAGCCAAGAAAAACAGAGTTTCTGGGCTCAGGGTGAACGTTCTCCTTTCACCGGTCTTTGGGGTTTTCTGCAGTTGCACCGGTGCATTGTTTTCAACTTGCATAGGATTAACCGGCGTTACTACGAGATTTTCGGTTTTGGGCGTTTGACCGACGGGGTCAATTTTCCCTTCACCGGTTTAATCAGTGTTCAGTCAAATTCTTTTTACTGCTGCTCTGGACAACTGCACCGGCATAATGGAGTTGATTTCATCGGATCAACCAGTGCTCAGTAGTCCATTTTGAGTCGTTCTGTAGTGTCTCTGGACAACTGCACCGACGTCAGTTTGTTATTTTGTCGGTTAAACCGACGCAGGTTCACTGGTTGAACCGACGCAGTTCAAAACCTTGCGTCGGATCAACCGGCGCTCGCTGTTCACCTGCTGTCGGCTCTGTATCACCGGATAGACCGACGTACTCAAGTTGTATATGTCGGTTCAACTGGTGATAGTATACCGTGCTGTTATTGAGCTGATTTCGTGTGTTTGCTTCCGCGCTCGATTTCACTTGTTCCTAAGGTTTTTAGTGTTCGTGTAGCTCTCCTATAGCTACTCTGCACTACGCCTAGGACTCTAGGGTTGGGGTGCGCTTTTGGATCTTGAGCCGAAGTTTTCGATTGCGATAATTTTCGAAGGCTCCCATTCACCTCCCACCTCTGGTCGCATTTCTCGGTCCTACAAGTTGCTGCCCGCCAGAGTTGGAGGGGATGGCGGCAGCATTCTAGGCGGGCAGTGGCTCAGGCGCGCGCGTGGCAGCCTGCATTGCATTATATAGGCAAGGGAGGAGGGGAAGGTCGAGCTGGGGGCGAGCTTGCTGGGGAGGACGAGTGTTGGGGGAGGCACGCACGGTTGTGTCAGCTCGGCCGGCCATGGCAGTCGCCGTGGCGAGCGCAGGGGAGGGCTGGGCGCGTGTCGAGCTCTTGTGGCGCTAGGAAGGAGTGGGTTTGCGAAACAGGGGGCACCGGCGGCTGGTTTGGCCAGGGTGAGGCCAAGTGGCCGGGACAGGTGGCAGCGCTGGCGTACGGCGCCGCCGTGGGCATGGTGTGGGGAAGCAGGGGAGGGGGATGGACTCAAGGGCATTTTCGTAAATATAGGGAAAAGCCGGGTGCTGCTGTAAACTCAATTTTTCTCCTTCTTCTAGGCTTCAAACGAAAAACTTTTGAATACCATTTTTGTTCGGTTTTTCGAGATCTACAACTTTTGTGTTCTACATTTTTTAATTGAGCAATGGTTTCAGAGTTATTTAATTATTTCAAAAACTACCATTTAAAATACTTATCATTCCATGTGAATTTTGTCAATTTCACTCCTAGGCTTCAACTTGACCTTTGTTAGTCTTTTCATACTCAATATGCTTATGAAATTTTATGTACAGGTTTGACTTGGTTTGAAAGTTATTTTAAATTTCTTACTTCTGGAATTTGAATTCTAGTTTTTTGAGATGTTTATATTTTGAATTTGCAAGGGATCCTTTAAACTAGCTTGTATGGTACAAAAACATGATTGTGTTTTTATGCTACATTTTCATAACAAATTGAACATGAGAGTTCTACCAATACTATAGGAACAAGTTTATATCCACACATACTCCTATACAAGGATCCATTCTTGTTTTCTATAAATATCTATTATTACTATGTGCTAAAGGAATGTCTATGGTCCCTTGTTCAAAATTTCAGTTTGTTCACAACTCCAATTTGTCATTTAAGAAAGAACTAAATACTTTCTTACTAGACCTCCGAAGTAAGTATGTTTTATGTCTTCTTTCCCTTAAAGAAATTTCAAGATTTCAAAACTACTTGTGGGTTGGATATTTGTGGCTTTATTTTATTATTTTGTTTGAACTAGTAGCTCATCACAAATCAAAGAATTGGTTCCATTGATCATTTCGTTTGATGGTTTTCCAGTTTGAATTTGATTTGCATAGAAAGTTTATTCCTCATTACGAAAGGTGTATTTTAGTGCCTTATTACCACTCATGTCAAGTCAAGTTTAAAAGTATACCAAATATTGTTTCTCAAGCACATTGCACTCAATCAAACACATGCACACATACATTTACACACAAGTTTGCAAAAACCAGGTATAGGGTTCTTATTTAAGTTTTCTTAGCTCATTTAGGTATGAGGTTATGCTAATTGTCTTCCTTTGGCTAAATTGACACCAGAGGTGTCACACGTAGGCGCAGTGCCTGGTCAATGTAGAGACAAGCAACATTATGCTATATCCTACGCCAGTAAGACATTGACCAGACCCCAACTCAACTATGCCACAATGGAAAAGGAACTCCTGGCGGTAGTATTTGCCATGGACAAGTTCAGATCCTACTTGGTTGGTGCAAAGATGATTGTGTACATGGACCACGCAGCACTTAAGTACCTCCTAACCAAGAAGGATGCCAAGCCACGACTCATCCATTGGATTCTGCTCCTCCAAGAGTTTGATCTGGAAATATGAGATAAGAAAGGAGAAGATAATTGCGTGGTAGATCATATCTCAAGAATGCAAGTACAAGGATCGGATTTGTCGATCAATGATTACTTGAGGGACGACACTCTCCTGAAGGTCACTTCATCCAGTCCATGGTACACAAACCTAGTGAATTTCATGGTGACTGGATATATACCTCCAGGAGAAGACAAGAAGAAATTGATACACCTCAGCAGATTCCATTTATGGGATGACCCATATCTGTTCAAGGTCTGCGTTGATGGTTTACTCTGCCGTTGCATCCCGTTATGCGAGACCCGCAAGATTCTAGAGCGTTGTTACTCCTCACCCTATGGAGGACATTACGAAGCCTTCCTAACGCATGCAAAAGTTTGGCAAAGCGGATTCTTTTGGCCAAACATGTATGGAGACGCGAAAGAATTCGTGCGGCATTGCCCAAGATGTCAAAAGCACGGGAATATCAATTCCCGAGACGCGATGCCACTAAAGAGCAATCTACAAGTGGATATCTTCGATGTTTGGGGAGTCGACTTCATAGGTCCCTTCCCATTGTCGGAGCAGTGTGAATACATCTTGGTGGCAGTGGACTACATGTCCAAATTGGTTGAAGCACTTCCTTGTGTTGCGGCCGATTCGAAGAGCTCCAAGAAAATGTCTCAAGGAATCATATTTCCTCGTTTTGGAGTTCCGAGAGTCGTGATTAGTGATGGAGGCTCACACTTCATTGACAAAACCTTCAGGAAGTGCCTCAGCGAGCTAGGAGTAGACCACCGGGTTGCAACACCATACCATCCCCAAACAAGTGGTCAGGCAGAGACGTCCAATAAGCAAATCAAGAACATCCTGCAGAAGACGATCAATGCCATGGGGAAGGGTTGGAAATGAAAGTTACCCGAGGCACTATGGGCTTATCAGACAGCTTTTAAAACGCCGATTGGTATAACACCGTATCAACTGGTGTATGGCAAGACTTGCCATTTGCCAGTTGAACTCGAGTATAGTCCCATTAGGCAATCAAGAGGTGGAACATGGACCTCATATCAGCCGAAATCAAGCGACAAATCCAACTGGCTGAATTGGATGAATGGAGGGATAAGGCCTACCACAGTTCTAAACTCTACAAAGAGCGAACAAAAAGATGGCATGATAAGCGTATCAAGATCAAACATTTCAAAGTGGGAGATAAGGTACTCCTTTTCAACTCTTGTGTTCGTCTGTTTGGTCATGGTAAGCTTAGAAGCAAGTGGGAAGGCCCCTTTTTAGTACTCAATGCCACTGACCACGGCGCTATAACCCTCCAGGACAATGACGGGAATGTTTTCAAGGCCAACGGCCAAAGATTGAAAATATTCCTCGAGCCCGAAATACCGGAGCTTGAAGAAGTAGTTGTCTACGAGCTTTCTGAGCTAGAATAACCATCTAAATTTGTCACCGTACCTAAAACATGCCCTATCTTAGGCTAGATCTTTCTTTTCTCTTCTACCCTATCCTTTCTTTCCTTTTCTGGACCAAGGCACCAAAATACCTGAGAAAGGAAGGAATGGGGAGGAGCCTCCAGAAGACCGGATCCCACACCTGACAAGGTGGGGCCGGCCGGCCTACCCTAGGCCGACCGGCCTGGCTCCGAGCCCGATCAGCCTCATCCTCTCATGCAACGTTCATCTCAGTGCAAACGGTTCATTCCTGGGTGTTCGGAGCACGGTGAGTTGATTTAAACCGAAAGGCTCCCCCTTCTTCCTCATTCCAAAGCCTTCCACTAGATCTCATTCTGAGCTTCGTCCCCTTCTCTGAGATCATTGCCATGGCTTCACAATCTTCCCCAAAAACACCAAAGTCCGAGACCATGGACACACCCACTCCAAGAGCATCCTCCAAGTCCTATCAAACTCGTGCATCGTCGAGTAGCGTCAGGATCCTGGAGCCTGTGGAGATCTCCGCATTCTCGCCATCGCCACCAGCTAGCCAGGGGCGCCAACCCGAGGCCGGCCGGCCAGCCTCACCCCGAGGCCGGACGTCCCCCGATTCGGTGGAGAGCTCCATCCAGGGCCCAGGATCAGGGGCCCTCGTGCGCTCCTGCATGTGCAGCCCGACATGACCTACCACAGGGGTGCTTTCCCCTAGGAAGGTTGTGACGAAGCATGCGGGAACGTCATCGGGAGGGGCACTTGTCGCGCAAGTCGCTGCACTCTAGATGGTGCAGCAAGACTTGTCCACGTACTCCCCGGAGTACTTTCCCACCAGTCCTAGCCCACCACGTCACCGTGTGACTGGGGCCAAGGTCGGCAGGGGGAAGGGGCTCACCCCTCCACTGGATCGCAACGGTACTGATCTCCCACCGGGTTTGGTACACCGCCACATCCGGCCACCACCGATCCGTAGACCGCCAGAGATCCACGCCTACACCGACTCCGACGATGACGAGGAGGAGGAGGAGCCCAACTACATCGCTTCACTCCGCGAGCAGCTCGCCACTCTATTGACGCGAAACGATCACACACCAAGCCCGAGAGCCCCGTACGCCAAGCTCAGACTGCACTTGACTCAAACCAAGGCGTGCCAGTCAATTTGACCTGTAAATTGACAAGGAAATAACAAACCGTCAAATTCAAGAGTGTATCGGCTGGATTTCCAAATCACTCTTATTAAGCGTATCGGCAAGGCCCTGCCGATACAGAAAATGACAACAGATCGGATGTAAAAAACATGTAATAAAAGCGATCTACAGGGAATCGGCAAAGAGCTGCCGATACCAGTAAGCAACTAGACGGCTAGATCTTGAGCCGACACGTGCCAGATAACAATGTACAAACCCACGAATGTGTGGATCTAGACAAAGCTAAGCTTGTAACCGATCTAATCAGCTTTACAAGGTTTATCATGATAAACAAGGAGCTTACAGCCGATTAAACAGATCACTAAGCTGGGTAATTTGTGAATAGATCTAAACGAGAAAATAGCGATACGCCCGAGATCAAAGCTTAGATAAATTCGGTAAATTTTGAATAGATCTGAACGAAGCCACAGCGATACGCCCGGAAGCGAAAACTCAGATTTACTCGGTAAAACGAAGACTTACCAGTAAACCAAGTCGCTGTTGGTATTTCTTAATTCTCACATAGGAATCCGCAAGCGCACGGAAATACCGTTGTAGCACTTCACCCGGGAGTATTCAGGGTATCGTATTTTCCACGAGGAACGGGTGTGTAACTGTCTTGTATCTAGATTACCCCAAAGAAGATAAGAGATAAAGAGACCTTAGGGTAGTGTGATACTGATCTCTGGATAGGTTCAAGTGAAGATACACTAATGTTTCCACTCGCTCACTTCAGGCACCGGTTTGACCCTGGTCTGCCAAGGAATATCTGGTATCGCTCTATGTCATACCCAGGCGGGGGGGGGGAGTGCACTAACCACGCAGACTGTCTCCGTAGTAGACGGACAGGGCTGTCACCACCTGCCGTCTACCCCACAATACCAGCTGAGTACGAGACAAACAAAGGTAATCTAAGGCCCAGACACCACGTCTATGCCTTCGACTACTACTCAAGAGTTGTGCAGGGTTATCCCGTCTTTATCAGGGGCCCTCTTCTAGAGTATCCGCTACGAGAACGGATGATGAACGAATGAGAACAAAAGAATAACTTAACTAGAACTCACCAATTAGAAGAACCCGGATATGTACTCCAAATGTACCGTATCCGTAGAGGTACAAAGCCGAAGAGATGCCGACAAGTTCGGCTCTTCTCTGCACTCCTTCCTCACACACTCCCTAGGCTAATGATACACAGAGGTGGAGCCTCTCTACTCTTCTCCTTCACATATGAAATGGTGTGTGTTGTGAGAGGTGGAGGGAGCCCCCTTTTATAGTCTTCAGGGTCGGTTCCCGCCAAAAGCATATATGGAAGGTGATCAGGAGGAGTAGGGGGCACACCACGTCGAAGTGCATCTGGACGGGAGGCCGGCCAGGTTCGGCCGACCCAGGGGGTCGGCCGGCCCCACCTAGTTTCCTCTCGTCCTTATCTTCCTCGGGGAGTCTGATCTGTGGGCCCATGTCAAGATCCCGTGGTGCATTTGCCTTGGTTCCCCCGTTTGCTCTGACATGTGGGCCCTCCTTGTAAGTGACACATTTCAGTGTGGATCTTTTGTGCATTTTTCCTCGTGTTCACTTGTGTTTTCCCTCTTTTACAGATGTGGGTGCCTGCAGATGACAATTCACCAAAACTCGCGGAAATGGTTAGTTGTAAGCCCTATATCTACGTTTGGTGATTATTTCTGGTAAAAAGCTGCAAGAGTTGACGGTCGAAAACGACACTTAAGGACCGTCGACACCCCCACACTTAGTCCTTTGCTCGTCCTCGAGTAAAGTTTGAAAGACCATGGTGGATGGTACTCCTTGAATTCAACCTGCATACAAGTTATTCCAAGCTTCTTCTCATCCTTGTGAATTTTTGTTTGGCTACCATGCAGTCTTGGGTAATTAAGAAATGGAACGACTCAGAATTCAGGCTCTTAGCTCTCCCTGCTTAGCACTTGGAGATTTTTATTTTGAAAACAGAAAGATAGCCTTGATCCTCAAATTACTCTCTGGATCACTCTTTTTGTTTTATATCCTCACCAAGGCAAAGATGATGCCGTCCTTCTCCTACCATCTACTCAGGCTTATGTGGGGCTCAGGGTAGGAGTGGAGAGGCATGTTTGCCTTGCTTGTATTGCTGAGTCAAAAACAAGATCCGAGCAGAAACGAGTCATACAACCTGATCAAGATGTGCAAGTGTGTGGACTATTTTTGGTGATTCATGGATGAACTCCTTTTGCCTGACTCTTTCTCCCTTTGTTATTTTCAACCATGAGCTATCAACATTTTTTTTGACATGCCTTTGCAAGCATGTGGCATACCTTCTTTGGGTATGCATCTTTTCTTTTCTCTTTTTTTTTTGACATACTCCATGAGCATGTGGTCTACCTTCTTTGGGTAGACATCTTTTATTTTCTTTTTGCATAGCCCAAGTCGTTTTGGAGAGCAAGGTCATAGAGTTCTTATTTTTGTGGATGGATGTGGCGACTATCTCCCAGTGTGGAAGTATAGTATGTGTACGTGATCTTGATCAAGAGAGCATGACAAATCTCTAACAGGGGTCGAAGAATTTGACAAAGCTCAAAGCAAAGGTAAACAACATTTGAATGTTGAGCATGAAAACTTGTCTTTGGCTTTGGTAGGAATTCATGATAATTTGAGGAGTCAAGCTATATTTATTTTAACTTTTGAAAAAGAAAACAAGTGCTTTTGCAAGGAAGAGCATGATGCCATCAAGCTGAGTCATATCTCATTGATCAATTACTTAGAAAGCATGGGGTCCCTATAGGAGTTTATTCACAAGGTTAAAAGAAAGATAAGAATAAAATGCATACAAGATTTTTTTTGAAAGCATATGGAGTTTGTGATTTTTCTGCGAAGAAATTCATTGAATTTAAATGAATGAAGGGATGTTTAAGGATTTGGAGACGCAAACCAACGATCTGGAGTTGGGTGGAGTCGAGTGGGCTTCACCAGGGGCCGGCCGACCCATGGGTTCGGCCGCCCCTGAGGTGGGCCCCCTCGCCCTCCTCTTTTGCGTGCTGGTCGTGTTAGTTTTATGTCACATTTTTGCGAGGTGCATCCCCCCCCCCCACACTTGTTTCTGTGCCTGTACAAAATCTCAAGACAAAATATGGCACAAAAGAAGGGAATTCTGCCGGATTGGAATCCGGGGAGCTCAAACTTTATTATATTTAAATGAAAAGGGCGCTTATTACATGATGCAAAGGTAAACTCAAGAAATAAACATGAAAAGTAAATGCGCCCTGTCGCTTGGTGGAGGCGTACACCTAAGCGATGTCCTTACCCTTCTCTAGGCATGAGATCCTAGA
This sequence comes from Panicum virgatum, assembly GCF_016808335.1. NCBI lineage: Eukaryota > Viridiplantae > Streptophyta > Magnoliopsida > Poales > Poaceae > Panicum > Panicum virgatum. The sequence goes on from NC_053145.1 coordinate 23,517,013, forward strand.
GCTGAGGCCACGGCGGAGGGTATCGAGGTCGTCTTTGACCGATTTCAGTTCTAAGGACAACTCTGCCAGTTGGTCGCCCTACTTCTGGTTTTCTTTCTTTAACACAACTATAGTCTTCAGAAGCTGGACGACCTTAGGCCCCTTTAGGACCTTCTCGTCCTCACTCTCGTACTACCCCCCAGGACGTGTGATGGGAGAAGGAGTTAGGTGCCTTTTCACCCTTTTAGGGGTGGATGCAATAGATTCGGCATCTCCCTTCTCCTTGGGGGAGAGCACAGGAAAGAGGCCCTTACCGTACCCCCTCCGGGAGTCCGGACTCCTACGACCCTAAAGCATTTTGGAGTGTTGTCACTAACGGGGGTGAGAGAGGTGGTGTAATGGTGGCTAACTACGTCGCCGCTTTTGTTCCTCATGGTGTAGGCGTGTTGCATCCCTTCCTCCATGAGCATCGGAGGCATTAGGTCGGGGAAGAGGCAAACGGCGACATCCTTTGGGCGAAGTTCGCCCGTCGTTGGCCTCGGTGTAGTTCCTAAGCGCCCTCCCTTGCCCCTCTGGGCAGTGGACTTCTTGATGGTGCGTCGTACTAAAGGGGAGGCCGAGGGGCCTCCTCCCTGGTTCGGCCGAACCAGGGGGTCAGCCGCCCCCTCCTCGGCGCCCCTTGGCGCCATCTTCCTCCCAGACGCTTGCATGATCGTCAGCGGTATTGTGGCAATGTGCATTGCCTCTTCTTCTACTGCTGGACTCACTAGATCTTGATTGGCTGGAGACGGCTCGCCATTGAGTCCGTACGTGGACTCGGACCCAACGAACGGGATGATGGACTTTCCGGCCATGGTAATGGTGCTTTGCAGGTGAGAAGAGGCTGAGGAAGAGTGGAGTGCTTGTACTTTGGATGAATGAGAAGAAGGAGAGGAGAGGAGATGAATTTAAAAGGAAGTGAGGATCAAAATGGTACTAAACCTTCCGAAGTTCAGCGTCTCCACACAAGGAAACATGAAAAGGGACATTGGAGGGTTTAAATTTCAAAGGTTCAGCACCAATGACCACGAGGTGGGGCCGGCCGACCCCTAGGTTCGGCCGCCCCCCTCTGGGCTCTACTGGGCCCCAGATTCTTCGTGTGGGCTTCTAAGGTCATGGGCTAGGTGATCAGGTAGTGCATGGGCTTCATTTCTTCGGAGAAGATGTGTAGAATCGAAATCTACTAACTTAATTTCATCGAAAACTTCATCGGGTCGGAAAGGTTCATGAAAAAGTTTAAGTCGATGGACATTTACCTTGAAGTACTCACCGTCATCATCCTGGAGTGTGATTGCCCCGTGAGAAGATGTGTTGACGACGGTGTACGGGCCCTTCCATTTGCTGCGAAGTTTTTCTTCTCCGAAGAGTTTTACCCTGGAATTGAACATTAATACCTTGTCACCTGGCTTGAACTCTTTGGGCTTGATCCTCTTGTCGTGCCATCTTTTGGTACGATCCTTGTATAACTTGGCACTATGGTATGCCTTTTCTCTCCATTCCTCTAACTCTGCCAGCTGTATTTGTCTATTCCTCCCAGCGAGCTTGTAGTCCATGTTCCATTTCTTAATGGCCCAGTGGGCCCTGTGCTCAAGCTCAACTGGGAGATGACACGTCTTCCCGTAGACCAGTTGATATGGTGACATGCCGATGGGGGTCTTATATGCTGTTCTATATGCCCAAAGTGCATCAGGTAGCATATTCTTCCATCCTTTACCCATTTCGTTCACCGTTTTCTGCAGAACACTCTTGATGGTGTAGCAATGTTGTGTCTTGCGCCAAGTTCTTTTAGGAAGCGACGGAAGGTCTTGTCGATGAAATTGGACCCCCCGTCACTTATAACCATCCTCGGTGTTCCGAAACGAGGGAAGATGATATCATGAAACATCTTCCTCGCATGCTTGGCGTCTGCAGCTCGGCAGGGTAACCCTTCCACCCATTTGGAGACGTAGTCCACATCAACTAGGATGTACTCACAATCATGGGACTTTAGGAATGGTCCCTTGAAGTCAATACCCCAGACATCGAACAGTTCAACTTGGAGATTGTATGTGAGGGGCATTGCATTGCGAGCAGTGATGCCTCCTTGCAACTGGCATCTTCGGCACCTTCGAATAAATTCTCTGGTGTCTTCATACATTGTGGGCCAGAAGAAACCACTTTGCCAAATTTTTGCTTGTGTTCTGAAAGCTCCAAAGTGGCCTCCATACGCTGCAGTATGGCATTTCTCTATGATCTGTACCCCTTCTGCTCTAGGGACACATCTCCTCAATAATCCATCCGTACACACCCTGTACAGGTATGGTGGATCCCAAAGGTGACGTCTGCTCTTGAAGATCAGCTTTTTCTTGTTTTCCCCAGGTGGTACATAACCTGCAACCATGAAATTCACAATGTTTGTGTACCATGGGTTGGAGTTCGTCACCTTGAGCAGTAGGTCGTCGCGTAGGAAGTCATTGATTGGTGGTTCCTGCAGGTTAGTAATTTGCATACGCGACAAAAGATCGGCTACAGTATTCTCTATTCCCTTTTTATCTTTTATTTCAAGGTCAAATTCTTGGAGTAAGAGAATCCACCGAATCAAACGGGGCTTAGCATCTTTCTTGGTGAACAAATATTTCAAAGCTGCATGGTCAGTATAAATAATAACCTTTGCTTCAACCAAGTAAGATCTAAACTTATCAATAGCAAAAACAACTGCAAGGAGCTCTTTTTCAGTAGTGGCATATTTTAATTGTGCTCCTATCAGAGTTTTGCTAGCATAGGCAATTGATGATGCTTATTATCTTTGGTTTGGCCTAGGACCGCACCAATGGCATAGTCACTAGCATCACACATTATTTCAAACTGGAGGCTCCAATCTGGGGGTTGAATGATTGGAGCCGAGATGAGTGCCTTTTTTAGGATTTCAAAGGTGCGAAGGCACTCATCCATGAATTCGAAGGGTGCATCCTTAGCTAAAAGGTTTGTAAGGGGTCTAGCGATCTGAGAGAAACCATTAATGAAACGGCGATAGAACCCCGCATGACCCAAGAAGCTACGGATCCCCTTGACGTTAACTGGAGGTGGGAGACGTTCTATAACATCGATTTTTGCTTTGTCCACCTCAATGGGACGGAACCGCCAAATTAAATCTCTAAATTAAGCGTAATGGCCGTCATTTGAACACATCAGGCGCATTAGCTTAATGGTTTAATTTGGCGATCCTTTCTCAACCCACAGCCCGATCGAAAGGACACCGATAGTCCCACGCGAAGGCGGGCGCAGATGGTACAAGCACGACAATTACTTTAAAAGTTTTATACAAACTTTTGCACAAACTGGTTTCAAATACGTTAGTTTTACAAACCGAGTTCAACCATACACTAGCTTACATAAATTACAAGTTTTACAACCCTTGAGACCAGAGCTTGAATGAAAGGGGAAAAGACTACACTTCACTACTTCTACACCTCTGCCTAAGCATAACCGGTCAGACCAGTTCCTTCAACCGGTCAGACCGGCCTGCAAGAAACCCCTGCGCGAATACCAGTCAGACCAGTCCACAGACCGGTCAGACCGGTCCCAACAAAACTGACAGGGTGCACACCCTGCCTACAGGTGTGCAACCCGACAAACCTCTAATCTAGGGGTCTCGATCCACCACTTCCCCCTCTACATCTCTATGGATGAATTTGACACAGCAGGGACAGAAGTCAACGTCCGGGTGTCCTGTAACAAAAATTGGTGGCAACAAACCCTGAGCAACTAATACTCAGCAAGACTTACCCGACCAGTGGGTATAACTTAGCCCACATACCTAGACATGCAAGGCATTTGGCTGGTGGTTATTTTGCAGAAAAGCAACTATAGTAATTCCTTACTTTCATTATTTCAGCCTCAGATTATATATGAATTAACTCTAATCGAATATTTGCAGGAATCAACTATAGCAAACATGGTGGTGCAGTCCAAATATCTCAATGTGTTCAAGATTATATATATATATATATATATATATATATATATATATATATATATATATATATATATATATATATATATATATATATATACATAAATAACTTACATTCTAACATTTTGCTACGATGCAGCAAAGAGATCAAGGCCCTCATAACCGCGAGACACGGCGAATCGATTCGGTTTAACCTTGCAAGGTGGACCTAACCAACACGGCACGCAAAAGCTCTGTCGGACCTCACGCACCAACCTTTTCCCTCCCCGCCTCGAACTACAAGAACCAACCCAACGACATATGGTCAGCCGAGCTCAATGTGAGACCACCAAAAGTAAACATATGCATCCCCAATTCTCCGCGACTACTCGACTCGCCCCAGGAGTTGGGTGCGGGTTCCTATACTTTCGAAACAAAGCAGTACTCGGCTTATCGGTTTCGACTACCTCCTACTCCCGGTATGCGGTTAGTACAGTTCAATCCCCGATCAACACTGCCGACAACGGCCGGTCCTTAATCAACACGGACGGAGCAAAGACACCCAGGAGCCCTGTCCTGCTGCCATACCTATATATCATTACCATTCCCGTCCGGTCTCCAATTTCCATATCAAATTCAATAACTCTTGTACTAGAATATAATTATACCCTAAATCTCGCGAGTAAATGGAAATTAGTCGACTTCTAAATATCCTATATCTCGCGAGTGAAAAGAACAACTCGTCTTCTATCGAGAATTATTAGCATAGCATTTCTATAGTATAACTCAAGGAAACCTAGGGATCATGCAACTAGGATTCCAAACAATTCCTAAACCTAATGCACAAGTAATAGAAACATATATATAGGTGTCATAATTTAAAATAGTAGGATGCGCACTGGGGCTTGCCTTGCATCTGTTGCTCAGTACTGGGGTGAGTTGGGCCTTGGGCCGACTCCCCACGATCCTCCTTCTACGGGGCTTGCCCCTGTGGTCCCTGTGGCTCCGCAACCACCTCGTATACCACCTCCTCTGCCGTGGCTGCTACACGTGTGCATATGCATATGATATGAGAATGGATACATGATTTTTAAAAAAAATTACAAGTAACGAATAGCCAAATTAAATTCTAGCTATTTGCACCAACTAACCCTAATGGAACCCTCTTAGCTCTTCTAGCACCAGTCAGACCGGTGCCCTATAACGGTCAGACCGGTCCTAGATACTCAACCACGCCACCGGTTAGACCGGTCACTCCGACCGGTCAGACTGGTCCTACCCAGACCAAACCTAGAATTCCTTGGCGCGGCGAAAATCGCCCACAAATTCTTAAACCCTTATAGGCACTAGTCCAAGGATACATTTGGATGTTTTTTACCAGAGGGAACCACCTAAAAACATCTAGAACTAGAGATCGACCATCACAAGCTAAAATACCTTGGGTGAGTGTTTCCCCCGCGAAGAACTTGCATCCCTCGCTCCCTAGGGAGGGAATCGTGGAGAAGAAGCTCCCCCACACCGGTTTGATCTTTCCTTGGCCTTGGAATCAAGTGGAAAGGGAGGATTTGGGACTTAGGGTTTGGGTGAGAGGAGAGGGAGAGGGAGCTCGGGCTCGAATTGGCTCTGGTGAGGGTGAGGGAGTTGGTGGGGAGGAAAAGAGAGAGTGATCTAAATGTTGTGGGCCCAACCAGTTGAACCCCGTTCAACCTGTCAGACCGGTAGCTCCGACTGGTCAGACCGGTCCGGCCCAAACTGACAGGAAAAATTTTGGGTTTAGTGATTTGTCGTGACTTAATTACCGAGGATTAACACCTGGGTGTTACAATCCTACCCCCTAATAGAAATCTCGTCCCGAGATTTAATGAATGGCTAAAGGAAAAGTTAGAAATTGGTGTGTACCTCGATAGGCTTGTAGCAATTCTGGACATTTAGTCCGAACAAATTCCTCTGTCTCCCAAGTAGCTTCCCGCTCAGAGTGATTACTCCTTTGCAACTTATAGAAGTTGCTAGTATGATTTCGAGTGACTCGAGTCTTATAATCAACAATTTTCACCGGGTGCTCGGGATACACAAGATCGGGCTCCAATTGTAACTCTTCTATATCAACAACCTTGGTGGGAACACGGAGGCATTTCCTGAACTGAGATACATGGAATATATTATGAACCCCGGATAAGTGAGCAGGAAGCTCTAGGCGGTATGCCACTAGTCCACACTGCTCACTAATAAGAAAAGGCCCAACATAGCGATGTGCGAGCTTTCCCTTCACACCGATTCGTTGAACCCCTTTCATTGGAGACACCCGCAAGTAGACATGATCCCCCACTTGGAACAAGACAGATTGACGTTTCTTATCCGCGTAACTCTTTTGTCTAGATTTTGCAATCTTTAAATTTTCCTGAATAACCCGAACGTGCTCTTCTGCTTCATTTACCATATCGGGCCCAAAGAAAGTTCTCTCCCTAGCTTCTAACCAATTCAATGGCGTTCTGCATTTCCGTCCATATAAGGCCTCAAATGGAGCCATCTTCATGCTTTCTTGATAACTATTGTTATAAGCAAACTCGGCCAATGGCAAGCACTCATCCCATTTTTTATTATAGGTGAACACACATGCTCTAAGCATGTCCTCCAATATTTGATTAATCGTTTCTGTCTGGCCGTCAGTCTAGGGATGATAAGCCGAACTGCGGAGGAGCTGAGTGCCGAGGGCGGCGTGAAAGTGCTCCCAGAACCGGGCAATGAACTGAGCGCCCCGGTCTGAAATGATTGTCTTTGGAATTCCATGCAGACTCACAATACGATCCATATATAACTGGGCATATTGCTTCGTTGTATGTGTGGTCTTTACCGGCAGAAAATGCGCAGTCTTGGTGAGACGATCCACAATAACCTATATCGAATCATGCCCCTTAGAAGTTTTGGGTAAGCCGACAATGAAATCTATACTAATGTCCTCCCACTTCCAGGAGGGAATACTCAAGGGCTGCAAAGGGCCGGCTCGTCTCAAGTGGCTCGCCTTAACCCTCCGACAGGTGTCACATTCTAACACATACCTAGCGATTTCCCGCTTCATTCTTGTCCACCAAAATCGCTGTTTCAGATCCTGATATATTTTGTTGCTGCCAGGATGGATAGAATACCTAGAGAGATGAGCCTCATTGAGAATCTGCTTTCGAAGCTCCAGATCTTTAGGTACCACTAGTCGGTTCTTAAACCATAAAACACCCTCGTCATCTAGATGGAAACATGCCACTCGAGGGTCATTTTCTCCAAGCCTTTGCCTAATCTTTCCCATGCCAACATTGTTTTTCTGAGCCACAATAATATGATCTCGAAGTGTTGGAGTGAGGGTAAGATTAGCAAGAGTACCCTCAGACACCATTGTCCAGTTCATCTTCTCCATTTCTTGGCACAAAGTGTCATGCACAGCTGTGGCTGAGATGCAACTGCAACTAGCTTTGCGACTCAATGCATCGGCTATAACATTAGCCTTGCTCGGGTGATAATGAATGTCCAGATCATAATCCTTAATTAGCTCTAACCACCGTCTCTGGCGCAAATTCAGCTCGCTCTGGGTAAAGATATATTTGAGACTCTTGTGGTCTGAGTATATATGCACAGGATTACCTAGAAGATAATGGCGCCAGATCTTTAATGCATGTACCACTGCTGCCAATTCCAGATCATGCGTGGCATAATTCTCCTCATGCCGCCTGAGGGCTCTGGAAGCATAAGCAATTACCCTCTGGTCTTGCATGAGTACACAGCCAAGGCCCGTACCTGTTACATTTAATACATATCAAGGGCCGAATAATAGACGGCTGGATTAAACAGGGGTGAGGACACAGTGGGGACTCGTACCTGATGCATCACAATATACATCAAAGGGCCGAGTAATATCCGGCTGAGCCAGGACAAGGGCAGACGTCAGAAGCTTTCTCAGGGTCTGAAAAGCCTGCTCACATTTGTCATCCCATTTAAATCTCACCCCTTTCTTAAGCAATTCAGTCATGGATCTAGCAATTTTTGAAAAGTCCGGTACAAACCGGCGATAATACCCTGCAAGCCCAAGGAAACTCCGAATCTCTGACACAGATGTGGGTGCCTGCCAATTCAGGACATCCTGAATCTTGCTAGGATCAACAGAAATACCGCCCTCAGAGATAACATGGCCAAGGAATTGAACCTCCTTAAGCCAGAAATCGCATTTACTGAACTTGGCATACAATTTATGCTCCCTGAGGCACTGGAGAACAATATGAAGATGCTCTGCATGTTCTTCTTCATTCTTGGAATAGACAAGAATGTCATCAATGAAAACCATGACAAACTTATCCAGCTCAGGCATAAATACCGAGTTCATGAGGTACATGAAGTGAGCAGGAGCGTTTGTCAACCCAAATGATATGACCAGATACTCATAGAGCCCGTATCTAGTAGAAAAGGCTGTCTTGGGAATATCTTCAGCTCTGATTTTTATCTGGTGATAACCCGAGCGAAGATCAATCTTTGAAAATATCTTGGCCCCGAATAGCTGATCAAACAGAATATCAATTCTAGGAAGAGGATATTTGTTCTTGATTGTGACGACATTCAGAAGTCTATAGTCCACACACAACCTGAGGCTTTGATCTTTTTTCTTAACAAAGAGTGCAGGACAGCCCCAAGGTGAAGTGCTAGGACAAATGTAACCCTTATCAAGCAACTCCTGCAATTGTTTCTTTAGCTCGGCTAACTCATTGGGTGGCATACGATAGGGTCTTCGGGAAATTGGTGCCGTTCCCGGTTGCAATTCAATGGCAAATTCAACTTTGCGATTCGGTGGCATTCCTAGCAAGTCATCCGGAAAAACATCCGGGTATTCACACACCACAGGTATGTCAACCAACTTTTTGCCCTCAACTTGATTGACATTAGGAGTCGATGATCCATGACCCTCAAGGTGCAAGGTCATAGGACCATGAATAGATGATTTGATGTGTACAGATTGGGAGGTTGTGACCAGAATAACTCCCTGACCCTCCATCCAGTTCGTGCCCACTATAATATCCACCCTTTGGGTTGGTAACATTATAAGGGCCGTCGGAAAAAAATTTCCTTGCAACTATAGGGGTACTTGCTTAACAAACTGATTAGTGATCAACTTCCCCCCAGGTGAATAAATATGGTACGGCTTAGGCATGCTCTCTATCTTCAGCCATAGTCTAATAGCACACTCCTTGCTAATAAAGGTGTGAGATGCCCCAGAGTCAAATAATATAGAAACAGGATAACCATTCACTGAAAATGTACTCGCCATCACTGGAGCTCCCTCTGGGATACCCTCGAGGGTGGTGTAGTGCACTTGTCCCGGTTTGAAATGAGCCACTTGCTGCTTCTGACTCTGCGGACCGGACTGCTGGCCCTGCTTCGGTGGCATCTGGCAGTTGCGTGCGAAATGTCCAGGTTGCCCACAGTTGTAGCACGGGAATAAATTGGGGCGCATCCCCGGCGGCTGCACCCATACCTTCTGCTCACCCTGCTGAGGAACAGGAGGCCTGGCTGTCCCCTGTGACGATGTGTACTGAGGGGGCTTGTATCCCCACTGCTGCTGTGGCTGGTGCTGAAAGGGGGCTCGCTGTGAGCCCGACTGCACCAAGCGAAATATCTGGGGGGTGCTGCTCGAAGATCCCGCTGCCAGCGCCTTTCTCTTCTTTTCTGCCTTGTGAGCCAAATGGGCATCCTCCTGAATGATAGCTCCATTGATCAGCTCACTGAAGGTGTCAAACTTAATCATAGCCAGGCGATCCTGGAGCTTGCTGCTAAGCCCCTGCCTGAAGCACGCCTACTTCTTGTCATCAGTATCCATGTGGTATCCCGCATACTGGGACAGGGTGTTGAAAGCCTGGGAATACTGTAGCACACTGTTGTTACTCTGTTTCAGGGCCAGAAACTCTCTGAGCTTCCATCTGATCACCCCTGCTGGAATATGGTGTGCCCTGAAAGCTTCTTTGAACTATGCCCAAGTGAACCGAGTGTCCGCAGGGAACATAGCCACGTGATTCTCCCAGCATGTGCGCGCGGGACCCCTCAGCTGCTGGGCTGCCAATCCTGCTTTATCCCCATCATTGTACGGGTGCAGGGTGAATTTGGACTCGATGGTCCGAAGCCAACTGCCCGCTTCCAGTGGTTCATCCGCCTTATGGAAGAGCGGTGGCTGTGTGGCCAAAAACTCTGGGTATCCAGGAGCAGGTGGCTGGTGGTGATGTTCAGGCCGCGGTGCTCTGCCCTGCGCCACAAGCTCACGGAGGAGTGTCGTCTGCTCATCGTGCCCAGTGAGCATGGCCGCAATGTCCTGAGCCAATTCAAGAGGGTTCAATGGGTCGGCCATTCTGCATTCAACCATGATTGGATTAGTTACATTTTTATGATTACATAAAAATAATCATGACTGCAACTAATATCCGAACCATAGAAGAAAACACAGAAAACAAATTATCTGAACGCATTGTGCAAGGCTCTGCCTGCACCAACCAATCAGACCGGTGGCCAAAACTGGTCAGACCGGTCTCCACCTAGAATAAATTTTCAGAGCCAAAGTCGTATACTAAACCCCTTTAAATCAAATCCTCAAATGCAATTTGAAAATAATAGATGCCAAGGTGCATGATATGATGCACGAATCCCTAAACCAGCTCTCTTATGCAGCCAAAAGAAAATATAATTATCATGATGCATGAACTTCCTGCGCCAACCTCATAACCAAAACTAAGCACCTACTTCAACTCTAACATAAATTATATTTAGGGCTTACTACGAATAACCCCACCCATATTAGTAAACCAATCTCATCCTAAGTCAGAAATTTATTTTTAATTTGTAATCTCTGAAAATAAGTCATGCTCGTACCACCCCTGATGCGTTTCGGCTCTGATACCAGCTGGGACGGAACCACCAAATTAAAACTCTAAATTAAGCGTAATGGCCGTCATTTGAACACATCGGGCGCATTAGCTTAATGGTTTAATTTGGCGATCCTTTCTCAACCCACGGCCCGATCGAAACAACACCGGTAGTCCCACGCGAAGGCGGGCGCAGATGGTACAAGCACGACAATTACTTCAAAATACAACACGATAAAAGTTTTATACAAACTTTTGCACAAACCGGTTTCAAATACGTTAGTTTTACAAACCGAGTTCAACCATACACTAGCTTACATAAATTACATGTTTTACAACCCTTGAGACCAGAGCTTGAATGAAAGGGGAAAAGACTACACTTCACTACTTCTACACCTCTGCGTAAGCATAACCAGCCAGACCGGTTCCTTCAACTGGTCAGACCGACCTGCAAGAAACCCCTGTGCCAATACCGGTCAGACCTGTCCACAGACAGGTCAGACCGGTCCCAACAAAACTGACAGGGTGCACACCCTGCCCACAGGTGTGCAACCCGACAAACCTCTAATCTAGGGGTCTCGATCCACCACTTCCCACCCCTCTGCATCTCTACGGATGAATTTGACGCAGCAGGGACAGAAGTCAACGTCCGGGTGTCCTGTAACAAAAATTGGTGGCAACAAACCCTAAGCAACTAATACTCAACAAGACTTACATGACCAGTGGGTATAACTGAGCCCACATACCTAGACATGCAAGGCATTTGGCTGGTGGTTATTTTGTAGAAAAGCAACTACAGTAATTCCTTACTTTCATTATTTCAGCCTCATATTATATCTGAATTAACTCTAATCTAATATTTGCAGGAATCAACTATAGCAAACATGGTGGTGCAATCCAAATATCTCAATGTGTTCAAGATTATATATATATATATATATATAAATAACTTACATTCTAACATTTTGCTACGATGCAGCAAAGAGTTCAAGGCCCTCATAACCGCGAGACACGGCGAATCGATTCGATTTAACCTTGCTAGGTGGACCTAACCAACACGGCACGCAAAAGCCCCGTCAGACCTCACGCACCAACATTTCCCCTCCCCGCCTCGAACTACAGGAACCAGCCCAATGACATATGGTCAGCCGAGTCTCAGCATCCCCAATTCTCCGCGACTACTCGACTCGCCCCAGGAGTTGGGGGCGGGTTCCTGTACTTTCGAAACAATGCAGTACTCGGCTTACCGGTTTCGAATACCTCCTACTCCCGATATGCGGTTAATATAGTTCAATCCCCGATCAGCACTGCTGACAACAACCGCTCCTTAATCGACACGGCCGGAGCTAAGACACCCAAGAACCCTGTCCTACTGCCATACCTATATATCATTACCATTCCCATCCGGTCTCCAATTTCCATATCAAATTCAATATCTCTTGTACTGGAATATAATTATACCCTAAATCTCGCGAGTAACCGGAAATTATTCGACTTCTAAATATCCTATATCTCGCGAGTGACAAGAACCACTCGTCTTCTATCGAGAATTATGAGCATAGCATTTCTATCGTCCTATACATACTAGTATAACTCAAGGAAACCTAGGGATCATGCAACTAGGGTTCCAAACAATTCCTAAACCTAATGCACAAGTAATAGAAACATATATATAGGTGTCATAATTTAAAATAGTAGGATGTGCACCGGGGCTTTCCTTGCGTCTGCTGCTCAGTACTGGGGTGAGTTGGGCCTCGGGCCAACTCCCCACGATCCTCCTGCTGTGGGGCTTGCCCCTGTGGCCCCTGTGGCTCCGCAACCACCTCGTATACCACTTCCTCTACCACGGCTGCACAACCACCCATGCGGTGATATCAAGCTGTTGGGCTGTGTCATTGTTCAGCCCCAACCAGAAGTACTGAAGCAGCACATGATCGGGAATGGACAAGTCTGGGCCGGCATGTGTGAGTTGTGAGAATCTAGCCCCGACTGTCCCAAGGGTCTCCTTCTCCTCCTGACGAAAGTCGAGGATTTCTTTACGCAGGGAAGCGAAGCGAGAAATAGGGAAGAATGCGAGACAGAACCTGTTCCGCAATTCCTCCCATTCTCCGTTTACCTTTCCTACATTATGGGTGTACCATTGTTTTGCTTTCTCAGCAAGGGAGAAAGGAAATAACTTCCACCGAAGTGTTTCTTGTGCCATGCCTGCAATGGACAAGCATGAGCACATTTGCTCGAACTCTCGTAAGTGATGGTAGGGATTTTCTAGCTCATATCCTGAGAAGGGTTGTTCCCGGACCATGGCTATGAAGCAAGGGTGGAGTTCAAAGCCTGAAGCTGTGATTAGCTTGGATGACTGTGGTGGCTCTAAGAACTCGCCCGAGGGAGCAGAGAGTTGGTGGATAGAAAGGATATCAATGGAATAAGGATAAAAAGAAAAGAAAGGATGAAAGAAAACACACACGAGCAACTAGGTTCGAAGACAACTACGGCAACCGTTCCCCGGCAATGGCGCCAGAAATGCTTGTTGGTATATCTTAACTCTCCCAGAGGAATCCGCAAGCGCACGGAAATACCGTTGTAGCACTTCACCCGGGAGTATTCAGGGTATCGTATTTTTCCACGAGGAACGGGTGTGTAACTGTTTTCTATCTAGATTACCCGAAAGAAGATAAGAGATAAAGAGACCTTAGGGTAGTGTGATTCTGATCTATGGATAGGTTCAAGCGAAGATACACTAATGTTTTCACTCGCTCACTTCAAGCACCGGTTTGACCCTGATCTGCCAAGGAATATCCGGTATCGCTCTATGTCGTACCCAAGCGGGGGGGAGTGCACTAACCACGCAGACTGTCTCCGTAGCGGACGGACAGGGCTATCACCACCTGACGTCTACCCCACAATATCAGCTGAGTATGAGACAAACAAAGGTAATTAGCCCAGACACCACGTCTATGCCTTCGACTACTACTCTAGAGTTGTGTAGGGTTATCCCGTCTTTATCAGGGGCCCTCTTCTAGAGTATCCGCTACAAGAACGGACGATGAACCCGCGAACGAATGAGAACAAAATAATAACTTAACTAGAACTCACCAATTAGAAGAACACGGATATGTACTCCAAATGTACCGTATCTGTAGAGGTACAAAGCCGAAGAGATGCCGCCAAGTCCAGCTCTTCTCCGCACTCCTTCCTCACACACTCCCTAGGCTAATGATACAAAGAGGTGGAGCCTCTCTACTCTTCTCCTTCACATATGAAATGGTGTGTGTTGTGAGAGGTGGAGGGAGCCCCCTTTTATAGTCTTCAGGGTTGGTTCCCGCCAAAAGCATATATGGAAGGTGATCAGGAGGAGTAGGGGGCACGCCACGTCGAAGTGCATCTGGACTGGACGGCCAGCCCCACCTGGTCGCCTCTCGTCCTTATCTTCCTTGGGGAGTCTGATCTGTGGGCCCATGTCAAGATCCCGTGGTGCATTTGCCTTGGTTCCCCCGTTTGCTCTGACATGTGGGCCCTTCTTGTAAGTGACACGTTTCAGTGTGGATCTTTTGTGCATTTTTCCTCGTGTTCACTTGTGTTTTCCCTTTTTTACAGATGTGGGTGCCTGCAGATGACAATTCACCAAAACTCACGGAAATGGTTAGTTGTAAGCCCTATATCTACATTTGGTGATTATTTCTGGTAAAAAGCTGCAAGAGTTAACGGTCGAAAATGACACTTAAGGACCGTCAACAGTCACTCGAATGTGAGGAATCCTTGATCAGCTTGAAAGAACTCGCGGGAAAGAAAAAAGGATGGCGAAGTTGCCGACAAGAAAGTAAATTGCAAGTAGTAAAGTTTGTTTATTTGGATGTGTATCAATCTTTACAATAGCCGGGGGGCTCATATTTATACCCCACGCTAACACAATCCTAGCCGATCACGGCAAAGCACAGTTCTATCTTAAGAAACAAAAACTATTCTAAAATAAGATAACTCTTGCTAAACCGAAGCCAAAATATTTGGTCAATCTCCCCTTCCTCGGTCAACAAGATTTTCAATGGTGATACACGATCACCTCTTCAAGTCCACCGATCGTACCCTACATAACCTTTTCTCCTTCGCAATACTCCTCCTTGACACGTGTCAAAATCTAGTGTCAACACATGCCCCCCAATTTCGAAGTAAAATGCCCCTTTTACTTTGAAATTAATCTTTGTCATGATTATGCTGCCGAACGGTCCTCTCATTACTGCCATCTCGCTTCCCATGCGGGTGGCGAACGAAAATCTCTTCTTTGCCCTTAACCTTTCACCTTCTCGTCCACACAACGGGAATCTGCCGATTCACCTTCTGTCTTTTTACCCATACACCCCTCAATTAAATCCAAGGGTAAAAACTGTACCGGCACACCGCAACCGATTCACCTTCCTCTTTCTGGGCTATAAATTACCCCATCGGCACTGTAATTTCTCCATCGGCCAGAGCCTTCTTCCTTGCCTTCTTCCTCCTTTAGCTTCTCCAAAAACCCCAGCCTTTCCTTCTTCTCCCGAGCAAATGGCCAGCAACAAGCATGTCGGCGAGGGCTCTTCCGACGCTCCTCCACTGCTCCGTCCACATCTCGGGTAAGATGTTTCCTTTTCTCTACCAATGCCGCATTTCAGATCCGCATCTAACCACCTCCTGATCTCTGCAGGGATACCAACGCTGAGCTTCCCGCCAACTTCCAGGACCTGGATGAGGGCACCCAGGGGCTCATCCGCGACCTCCTCCGTCAACTTGACGTGGCCCGCCATGACCTTTACCGGGCGCAGATGGATCAAGTCGTCATCCGCGGCCAGCTCTCCTTCGCCGACACCAGGGTCGCTAGTAAGATCTCCTGACCATGCTTCCTTCTACAATCGCCTTTGATTTCTTGCTCCGATTTCTTCTTCTTTTAGACCTGGAGGAGCAAGTCCAGACTCTCCTGGACGTTTCCCGAGTCGCCATCGATTCGGTGAATGTGAAGGGGAGCACCATCGCCACACACCTCTAGAATGTCCCGGTCCGCGTCAAGGAGGTCGCCGGTCATGGAGTCCATGCGGGCGCCGCCAGGGCCATCGCCGTGTTCTCCACCATGTCCGGTGCAGACTTCCGCCAGTGGGAGCCGATCTTCCCTGAATGGGGTGCGGCGCGGGAGGACTTCGACGAGCTGGTTGACGATCTCAGCCTCATCGCCGATGCCATTGTCGACGATGTGAGCTTTGGACGGGGTCGTCATGAACCTCTTCGGAGGGGAGTCAGATTAGATTGTATCATGTAACAGCCTATCTGGCTTCTTTGTAAATATAATTAATGGATGGGCCTCCTCCCCTTTCGCTTCCTGTCTCCGCTCTGCTTTGATTTTCCTTTAATTTTCATTTTGCAATCCACGATCGTCATACCGAACGAATCAACATACCTCCATAATCCAAAGTCGAACAGAAAATCCAAACCAAACTTGAATCATGCGTTTGTATTGTATTTTTGATCTAAGGGTGATATATGCCATATCGGCCATGAAAGTACCTAAACGTGCTATGTCACGATCAAGCCCCTTCTCATTTTTGCACTAAAGGCGATACTTTCTCTGTATCGGCTATGTTTGAAACCAACCGATTTTCTAGTACAATCGGCTATGCATCTACCCACACACTTGGGTAATATTTCTTCAGGTACTTGCCATTAAGCGCACTGAAAAACTCTTCCCCTTCTAACGTCTCCAGAATGTACCCGTTCCCAGGAACACATCTGCTGATCTTGTATGGTCCTTCCCACGTCGGGGACCATTTGCCGAATTTGGGATCTTTTGTTCCTATCGACAAGACTAGTTTCCACACCAAGTCCCCTTGGTCAAAAGTGTGACACCCTAGGTGTCTGCACAGTAGTTGTGTATCTATTGTGTGCATCATGTGCTTGAATTGCTTGAAAAAGGATCTTTTTGTAAATATAAAAGGTTATATGTGTAATTATGATTTTATGCAAGGTCCTTTCTATAGTTATATTTGAATAGGTTGTGGAAATATAGCTTTTGTAGAGGGTGTTTTTGCAAAATGTAGAGTAATCATTACATGGCAGGAATCTTTTCAATTCAGCCTAAATTTGAAGTGAAATTGCATTGAAAAAGACAAAATTCCTGGAATTCAAAATCCCTCTTATGTTTTCAAAATTAGCTCTTGAATCTTTGATCAAATAAATTTTTGCACAACATAAAAGTGGTAGATCTTGAAAAGTTGAACAACTTTCATGTTGGGCACTTTTTCATTTGAGCTTTAGATTAAAAGTTATTGCTTGTTTACATTTCGGTCCCTGGAAATTTCAGAAATTGCAAAGCAGTCCATTTTCTTCCACCTCAGGCCAACTCCTCTACTCTCTCTCACCGCTGGCAAAGCGGCGCTCTGCCGCCGTTCTGGGCCGCCCCCCCCCCCCCCCCCCGCGCCACCTCCTGCCTGCTAGCTGCTCCACGCGTCGCGCTGCACCTCCACCGCCGCTTTTGCCTCGCGCCGTGCCCTCTCCTCGCCTTGCCACGCGCTCAGAGGACCGCCGGCGGCCGCCACCTCGACGCCGCTGTGGACAGCACGGGTTAGAGCTCACCGCTCTTCCGTCTTGAGCACAGCAGCACTACATATACCCCCACAAGCTAATCCTCTCGTTCGTTTGCCATTTCCCCACTCCCAGAGCTCAGAACGCCGCCGCTGCTCCACCCCGAACGCCGGCGAGCTCAAGCCGCCGTCGACCCACCTCACCGCAGCTCCTCCGCGCGCGCTGACCCCCTAGAAAGCTCTACTGTGGGCCCGCGCAGCTCACCAACCCATCCTGCTCGCCCAATTTCCACCGGAGCCCCCTCGCCGTCGTAGCCGGGCTCCGCCGCCACCCTGCTCGCCGTGGAGCCGATCCTCCTTCCTTCCTCTGCCCAAATCAAGCACCCCACTAGCTCCCTCATGTCGAGGTGAAGCTCCCCGGCTGCTCCACACCACTTCTACCCCACCGGAACACCGCCTCCGCCGCTAGCCATCGCCGCCGGAGCAACTGCTCCGCGGGGAACCTCCAATCCGGCCACCCTGAGCCCCAAGAAGACCACCATCGGGTAGATCTCGTTCTACTCTTCTTTTTCCCCAACCCTCGCCGCCGGCAAGCCTAGCCGCCGGTAATGGCCGGCGCCCTTTCCCCTGTTCTCCCCTGCGGCCAAGGACCTCGGGGTTGAAAGAAACAAAACCCCAGGGGGTTGTTTGAATAGACCGTGACACATATGAATAGTATCTTTAGGGATTTCTTTGTTATTTTTGCTGAGAACTTTGAAATTCTATAGAAATTCATAGGAAATTCAGAAAAAGGCAAATCTTGATGTTTTGGAATCCTTGTGCAAAGATCTTTGCAGTAGAATCAAAATATTATGGTTGTTTGTTGAAAGTTTTTGCTGTATAAATGGTTTTGTGTCACTAGGTAAATAAATACTAGTTGTTTTATCTTTTTCATTAACTATTACTTGAAGCCATGTCTTGAAGTGAAACTTTTATGGTGGTTTGTTCTTGTAACACTAGTATTTCTATAAAAATTTCGTGGTCAGTTCTCATGTGTAGCTATTTCTTTGATTTAATCCTTGTTTAGTAGAATTTAATTATGATAAATAGTTTATTCTGATGATAAATCATGAAAATATTTCTGAGTGATATTTTTGGATAGTTTAGCTTGTCCATGAAGTTTGAGCCCCTGTTCATGACTAGAACAGGAGCTAAATATGAATCTTGTTAGATTGATGTCTGTTTTGCTTATTTTCTCAGAATTATTTTTGTGTAGATAAAATCATGAAAAATTCACAGTAGCTAAGTCATCTCTGTGTAGACCTGCTATTAAATTTTGAGCTTCTGTTTTGCTCTAGCTTAACCTATGTAATTCAATCTTGTTCTAGGTGCGATCTGAATGATTGATTTGTTATGAATAATTGGCTACATGTTTTAGCATGAAATTTGCAGGATAGCTTGTTCTGTTTACCTTCTGTTCAAAGTAATTTTTGCTGATTTTATTACTGAATGTGCACTGAGTGACTAATTTGTTAGCAAACCATAGTTTGCTTGCTATAGGAAACCACTCCCACTTGTTTATGAAGTTAGTATAGCTTTCTTGTGCTGTTGATCATGATGCCTTATGTAGTTAAATTTGTTGAGTTACTACTCTATAAGAGATTGCCCATGTGCGTTTTAATTTTGTTTGCTTAGCTTCACCACATCGTGAGCGTGTTTTAATTTCATCTCTTGCATCACATATAGATACGTCTGCTTTATCGGACGGGACGTATGAGCTGATCCCGGAGTCTGTCGGAGGTGATCTCGAAGCTCAAGTGAACACTACGGAACTAACTGAAGCCCCGGACCAAAGTTCGGAAGAGCCCAGGGCTGAAATAGTTAGTGACTACCGAGAAGACAAGCCCCAGACATAACCTATATTTCAAATTAATACCATTTACTGTTATTACTTACTTGTGCATTTACAATTCTTAGGATTTGAATTGAAACCCTAGATGCATGATCCTAGGAACCTATGTACTGAACACTAGACTTGAGTTCAACTATTTGCTAAGCTTATAGGACCGGTACAAGTCGAGTGATTGCCTGTCACTCGCGAGCTTTATAGTGCTTGTTTATTTTCTGTTATCAATATAAGGACGACGGACGGGGTTGTGTTCGATATCATGACCTTATGTGAGACCCCGTCTGTGTTGATGAACTTGCTAAGGTCGCGGTGTGTAGTAGTGCTAGTTAAGTTTTTGAACGTACTAGCCACATGCCGTAAATATGGTACGCGGTAAGCCTAGTAACCGATCGGACCGGGGAGTGGATATACTGACACTCTCTCTTAGAAATAGGTTTTTAATTATGTTTATGTTGATCAACACCACGGGTGCAGGGAGGAAGTTGGTGCCCTGTAGTCGGGGAGAGTGTTCCTATCCACAAGCCGGAAAGAAAGGCAAACGGTTGTTTGGAAACGACCCGACGGTGTTCCAAACGTGTGTGTTAGGTTTGCTTGGCCAGGTTAAGAAATTCGATTCGAATCGTCTGCTTCTCACAGTTTGGGACTGCTTGATCCCTTTGCCACACAGAGTAATAAGAGCAACAATATTATGATCAATCTTGATGTTTGCTTAGAGTTCTACCATGATTGGATAGTAGTTGCTTACATAGAATGGTTAATCAACTAGAATCTTGAAAGCTAAAACTTGAAAGTAAGGACCTACTCTTTATTGCTTTTCAGCAAAAGGAAAACCAGAGCCTCACAAAACCTTGCATAGTCTAGCTAAAGTGGGCTACATATACCCGTTGACGGTTAAGTCTTGCTGAGTATTAGAATACTCAACCTTGCTGTTGAAACCCTTTTTCAGGTATGAGTTTTGAGGATCAGATCACTAGCTTGATCTATCCTTGCTCGTTACCTCCTGGCTGGTCCGTAGAGTGGGATACGTCTTCGGCCGGCAATGACCATGATGAGTGATACCATGCTTGGGCTAGCCTGGTATACTTTTGCGACGTGTTGTAGCCGTCGTGTTTTATCTTCCGCTGTTTTAACTCTGGAGTTTTACACTTAAGGCTTGTATAGCTGTTTTACTAAAGTCTGGTTTTGTAATAATGGTTTGAACTGGTTTGTAATCTCTACATTGCCTGTGTTGTAAAATTGTGGTTGTAATATCTCTGGACTCGCCTTTGTGCGGGGTATGCTTGTTCGATCCGAGAACCGGTGGTTGTATCGGGACGTTACCCAACAGACCAAGAATTGTTCCGTTTGAAGTGCGTTTGAGCTGGTGTTGCCTTTATGGTGATGGTCTGCGCACTTGAGCCGGGATAATTCAGGTGGTTCTGCCACAAAAAGATTTGGTTTTGACTTTCTTATCATACCATCGGCCTACTCTAGTTTTATTGGCTTCAATGCTTATGAGAGCATTCAGCCGATGTCTAGCCAAATCTTCCAACTCATCTTTCATTAACATGGCATAATCCTCAGCTGTTAACTGATCCTGAAATGTAACCCGTTTGGAACCAAGCCGAGTCTACCAAGGAAGCATAGCTTCATGCCCATAGACCAACTTATATGGAGACACCTTAGTAGCCCCATGGCGACACATTCTGTAGGCCCACAAAGCCTCATTAAGAGTTGTATGCCACTTCTTTGGTTGTTCTTCGATCTTTCTCTTAATCAACTTAATGATCCTTTTATTGGAAGCTTCTGCTTGACCATTGGTCTGGGCATAATACGGAGAAGAATTTAACAATTTAATTCCCATACTCGCAGCAAATTCTCCAAATTCCTCTGAAATGAACATGCAGCCTTGATCGGTTGTAATAGTTTGCGGAGTACCAAACCAATAAACAATATGTTTCTTCACAAACTCAATCATCTCTTTGGATGTCACAGTCTTCAGAGTAATCACTTCAACCCAATTGGTGAAATAATCTATTGCCACCAGTATGAACTTGTGACTCTTGCTAGATGGTGGATAAATTTGCCCAATCAAATCAATTCCCCATCCTCTAAACGGCCACGGCTTGATAATGAGATTCATAGCCGATGCCGGTGCTCTCTGTATATTACCAAATTTCTGACACCCTTGACAACCCTTATAATAAGTGAAGCAATCTTCTAACATGGTTGGCCAAAAGTATCCATTTCTCCTTATCACCCACTTCATCTTATAAGCCTATTGATGCGAACCACAAACACCACTCATGTATCTCTCCCATTAAGACTTTAGCTTCTTCTTTGTCAAGGCATCTGAGCAAAACTCTATCAATCGTCCGGTAATACAACTCTCCTTCAAGCAACACATATTTAGTCGCCTGAAATCTGATCCTTTGGCTCACTTTCTTGGAGGGATCTTCCAAATAATCTATAATCTCTTTCCTCCAATCATCAGCAGGTAATTCCAAAGTCATCACCCCCTCCATCAGTCTTTAACCAAAAGCATGTTGTGCCAGCTGATTGGCATCACCATTATAAAGCTTGGGCACATGTTCTATGGTCACCCTTTTAAACTCTTTCAGCAATCGGCAACACTCCTCATGATAAACCCGTAGAATATCATCCTTGCTTTCATATATGCCAATCAACTGATTGACCACCAATATGGAATCCCCAAATATATCTACTGCATCAGCTCCAATCTCTTGCAACAACCGAATTCCTTTAAGCAAAGCCTGGTACTCAGCCTGATTGTTGGTAGCAGTAGCTTGTATCGGAAAAGACAACTCAAACATTGCCCCCCGAGGTGACACCAAGACAATGCCAATACCAGATCCCACTCCACAAGATGATCCATCAAAGAACAACGTCCATGGAACTAGATCAAGAACCCCCAATTCTGGCCCACAATGTTGAACAACAAAATCGGCCATGACTTGTCCTTTAACCGCTTTAGCCGATTCATATCTCAAATCAAATTCTAACAACAGAATCCATTATCCAATTCTCCCATTCAAAATCGGCAATGAAAGCACGTATTTAATAATGTCATCTTTGCTCACCACAACACACTCAGCCGATAACAGATAATGTCTAAGCTTGGTACAAGAAAAGTATAAGCAAAGACATAACCTTTCGACACAAGAATACCTGGTTTCAGCATCCAAGAGTCTTCTACTGACAAAATATATCACACATTCTTTTCCCTCGAACTCTTAAATAAGGGCTGATCCGATAGCACGCTCGTCAGCCGATAAATATAATTTAAACGGCTTGTGCTTTTGTGGCAGAACTAACATAGGAGGTGATGTTAGGTATTGCTTGATTTCATCCAACGCCTTTTGTTGTGCTTCTCCCCACACAAATTTTTGATCAGCCTTCAACTTCAACAAAGGACTGAACGGCTATATTTTACCAGATAAATTGGCAATAAATCTCTGGATAAAATTAATCTTGCCGATTAATGATTGAAGTTCAACTTTTGTCTCTGGAGCCACTACATTGTTAATGGCTGTAATAGTCTTCTGACTAATTTTAATTCCCCTTTCATGAACCATAAAACCAAGGAACTGACCAGCCGACACACCAAATGCACACTTGTTAGGATTCATCTTTAATCCATGTCTTCTAGTACATTCCAAAGCTTTGCGTAAGTCGACTAAATGTTCTTGATATCCCCTGGATTTTACCACAACATCATCAATGTAAATCTCCACAATTGTGCCAATGATCTCATGGAAAATATAGTTCATAGCCCTCTGATATGTTGCTCCAGTGTTCTTCAACACAAAGGTCATGACAATCCACTCGAATAAACCGACATGCCCTGGACATCTGAATGCAGTTTTATGAACATCTTCTTCAGCCATGAATATCTGATTATATCCGGCGTTCCCATCCATGAAACTGATCACCTTATGTCCTGCAGCAGCATCCACCAACATATCGGCAACTGGCATCGGGTAGCCATCCATCGGCGTGGCTTTATTGAGGTCTCTGAAATCAATGCAGACCCGTAGCTTTCCATTCTTCTTATACACAGGGACCACATTGGATATCCATTCAGCATATCTGCATTGTCTGATGAGCTTTGCCTCTATTAACTTTGTGATCTCGGCCTTTATATCTGGTAAAATCTTAGGGTTGCACCGCCTAGAACCTTGCTGATGTGGCCAATATCCAGGTTTAATAGGTAACTAATACTCAACAATAGATCGATCCAAGCCCGGCTTCTCATAATATTCCCAAGCAAAACAATCCTTGTATTCTTTTAACAGCTTTACCAACTCTTGTTTATACACAGGATCTAACTTGGCACTAATAAATGTCGGTCTTGGTCTATCTCCATCTCCAATGTCTACTTCTTCCAAAGCATCGGCCGACATGAACCCATGCCCCAGCTTCCCTTCATCTTCTAAGAACTCATCCATTAGGAACGGTTTGGGAAACTGACTGCTTGGATCGGTAGAAGCATAGTAGCTATGTTAACAGATGCAGCCGATGATCCTGATTGCTGCCCATCATCGGCCTTTGGCTTGACACGCCAAACTTCCGACCTGACCCTTCTCCTGGGAGCCTCCTTTATCTCCTCTTCCAACGCCTCTGTCTGACGCAGCCTCTGAACTCGCCTCTTCTGCGATCTGATCAAACCCGCTGGACACTGAAACGAACATGGCACCATTTATGCCAACGCAATCAATGGGACTAATATGATTGTTAAGATGACCATTCTCAGGCTTTTAGGTTCAAATGATGACAAAGAGAGAGAAGATAGGCGTAGCTAGGCCGAAGGGCCGCCCCTACGGGGGTTCCGCTATGTGTTCATACATTTGCTCAACCTTGGTATACCAAGTGCTTCTTGTTTAAAGACTTTCAATTGGTTGCAAGTCACTTTCAATTGGTACATGCAAGGTAAACAAATACCCCCAGAGGTATGCAAGGTTCTAAATTCTTTCAATTGGTATCATTGTCATATCCTATTTATTTAAGAGCTACCTCCGCGCATGATATGGTCTAAGCTTTCTAGTTGAAACATCTAGTTGTGCATTTGTTTTTCACATTATCTTTTTGTGCACATACTTTTGGAAAGCTTAGCTCATGTCATGCTAGTTTCGTGATTTTGTGATCCACCATAGTAAATTTTCAATTGATATCTTCATTTGATATCATACAATTTGTCGTGGTGTGGCAAACCACAGCCGGGTGGCGGAATGCACCCGCCTAAGCCCAGAGGGTGAGAACTCGGGGGTTAGCTAGGACTAGTTCGATCTCGCTCAGGAACACGATGAACACAGTAGGTTGAGAGTGGTTCGGGCCGTCGGAGCGTAATACCCTACGTCCACTGTGTGTTGTATTGCTTGAGTCTGGAAGATCTTGGAGCTGAGTCCAGCGTGCGTCTGAGTGTATCCTTAGCTGAGTCTCGAGAGAGTCTCCCGAGCCGTGTTCTAGCGGGCGTGCTCTCCCTTTTATATGTCCAAGGGGAGCACGTACACTGAACGGGGCCCCGACATGTGGACCCGGCAATGTATTATAAACTACACTTTGGCCTTCAATGCCTCAGATCCGGAGATCTTGTCGTCGGCTTCCGTGCATAGCTTCTGACCAGGGATGGTCATGAGCTGTCCTGTCATTGTAGAGTCTAGCCTCTGCAGCCGCGCGTCGAGGTCATGACGAAGCACCGAACTACTGACTCAGTCCACTGTAGCAGCGTGCACTGTTGCTCCAGTCAGTAGCTGGTCATCATGACTCATCGCCCATGCACATGGCGCTGAGTCTTTAATCTTTGTCTTGGTAACTGACGAGCCGCCTCGGTAACTGGCAATCTACAGTGTGGACTAACAAAAGCTGCCCCATGCCCAGAGGCAGCAGAGCCTGCCTCAACCACTTGCACTTAATGCGGGTGGGTGAGGGAGCTTCCAGTGGAAGGCTTGCGCCCACGCCCGCGTCTGCGTGACACGTGTTGGCTCCGGACCCCTCCCGATCAGCTAGCTGAGCCGAGAGCTCACGGGGGTCCGGATAGGCACGTGGAGGTCCCGGACCCATCTGCGGGAGTCCGGATGGCACGTGGAGGTCCCGGACCCACCTGCGGGGGTCCGGGTCCGCGGCCACAGGTACTGAGCATTTCCACCTCTAGGACACGTGGTGACACCGGACCCGTCCCCGAGCGGTAAGCGGGTCCGGGACCGTTGGTCTGGTGAGATGGAGTCGGACCCCAGGGGCCCGGCTACTCAGCTCCTTAGGGCGTAGTTACGGATAACTATGCGAGTCTTGGCACAGTAGGAGTGGGTACCCTAGTTGCAGGGAACCGACAGAGGCCCCCGGGCCCGCCTCGGGAGAGGCAACGAACCCGCAGGTGGGGCCACTACTGTGAGCAACTTGGCTGCTTCTAGCGCCCAGCGGTGCGCGCATCAAGGGTCTTGTCCTGCGTCGTCCATCCTTTGGGTCACCTGCTGCATCATCACGTTTGGACCTGCACATGACTCAAGGTAGATGCTTAGTAGCGTGCCCACGGGTCCCAAATCCTGTTGGCTGTAATCCTTTGAGATAGATAGCTAGGTTCAGTGAACGGAGCTCAAGGGGCCGGCCTTTAGGTTAAGAGAAAATCCGGACCTCCAGGTTTCCAGTCCTAGGTACTACGGCACTCATTCACAGGAGGTGGTGCGTGCAGGCTTAGGGTACGGAACCAGGCTAAGTGGCTACACGGCTCTGGACCTCCCTGGAGAATGAGTGCGCTTCCCTGAACCTGCAGGTTCCCAGGGGTCCGAACCCCTCTCTTCCATGAGGGGTCTCGAGCTAAGTCACTAATTAGCCAACTCAATTCGGACCACAATCACCGCACAAGAGTAAGAAGCCACGTGGGGGTTAGCGCAAACAGAATGCGTAGATTGAAATTGGAATGTAACATCCTTAGAGGCGAACTGAGAATAAACTTTTCCTTTATAACTAGATGTACATGAGATGTGCGATGTAAGCCAGAACACGGGTTTATGAGGCCGGAGCTGTCCGGACCTCCGGGCCCCAAGTCTTAGGTACTACGGTACTCGCCCTAGGGAGGTAGAGCATGTAGGCTTATGGTACAGAACCAGGCTAAGCGGCTACACAGCTCCAGACCTCCCCGGAGGGTGAGCACGCTTCCCTGAACCTGGTTCGCAGAGGTCCGGACCCCTCCATGGGGGAGGCTCACCGGACTGGACTACATGGAAGTACTACCTAGTTACAAAGGAAAAGGCTTTATTCCCTGCTGGGCCTCTAAGGGTAGGACTTACAGAGATGTAGAGTCGGGGGTGCGACCGGAGTCGGCTTCTGCCGGAGAGAGCCACCAGAGTCGGCTTAGTGCGACCGGAGTGGGCTTTCCGCCGAAGCGGGCTTGGTGTGACCGGAGTCGGCTTTCCGCCGGAGCGGCTTTGGTGCGACCGGAGTCGGCTTTCCACCGGAGCGGGCTTGGCGCGACCGGAGTCGGCTTTCCGCCGGAGCGGGCTTGGTGCGACCGGAGTCAGCTTTCCGCCAGAGCGGGCTTCCTCACATGAGTGAGGTATGCTGCGAGCTGGGATTTGTCACCCCGCCGCTCGCAGGTTGTGAGGGGGCCCTTGACGGGCGCCCTGACTCTTGCTGATGTGCAGCGCGCGCCGCTGCCGACGGTGGTTGCTCCACGGGCATGGTTGCCCCTGGGGCAGGAAGGCGGGAGGCGTATGGCGTGGATGACACCACACCCTCCGTCATCTCCACGCCGTCGTCGTGGTGGGAGTGCTCAACCACCCGAGCCATGGAGATGAGCTAAAACTAGCTAAAGCCCCCATACCTGGCGCGCCAAATGTCGTGGTGTGGCAAACCACGGCCGGGTGTCGGAATGCACCCACCTAAGCCCAGAGGGTGAGAACTCGTGGGTTAGCTAGGACTAGTTCAATCTCGCTCAGGAACACGATGAACACAGCAGGTTTAGAGTGGTTCGGGCCGCCGGAGCGTAATACCCTACGTCCACTGTGTGTTGTATTGCTTGAGTCTGGAAGAGCTTGGAGCGACTGTTGTGATCGGTCTCCGCCGGAGCGGGCCACCTGAGTGGACTTGGAGCGACAGTGGCGAGCGGCCTCAGCCGGAGCGGGCCACCGGAGTGGACTTGGAGCGACCGTGGCGATCGGTCTCATGATTTACGCCACCGGACCTTGCAGCAAGGTGTAGGAAACCAGGCCTTATACTAGAAAGGAGCCCGGGACCTCTTGGGACAGCAGTCTAGGATACTAGGGGACTCGTAACAGGGTAGTGAAGTACGTAGGCTTAGGGTACATTACCAGGCTAAGCTACGCGGAGCTTCTCTACCCCAGGATACGGGCACCACTTCTCCTGAGCAGGTCCCTAGAGGTCCGAACTGCCTTCCAGCTAGAAGGGGTGTCCCCACCTGACCGCAAGCCAGCAATTCAATTTGGATTGTTAGCAACAAATAAAAAGACTCCGTACGGAAGAAAGAAAACATGCAAGCCGAACGGACAAGTGTTATCAGGTTAATGTAAAGATTGGACTGAGAAACCAAATCTCCTTCATTGCTTGATTCGTGGTATACATCAGAGGTCGGGATTACGAGGGCGGACCTCTACCTCTCTGGACCACTTGCTGGTGTCGCCTGTTTGTGCGATAAAGCAAGAGGTCGGGTTTACAAGGGCGGACCTTTACCGCTCCGGACCACACGTAGGCACCAAATCATTACAAAGGAGAAACACATTCAATCCTATCTGGTGATAACCTACAGCCGTTGCCCCGTAAGGCGTGCATGTTGCTGGCCGTAGTGGAGCTGCCACCTTGGGGGCTCTTCTGAGTCATTTGGGGCGAAGGCGCCCTGGACGTGCTTGTTCAGTATCATCTATCATCACCTCGGGAGCTTGCAGGGCCCTTCCCAGCATAAGAACTGTTTCATGCTTAGTTTGCATCAGAACAATTTCTTTGGCTTTGAATGGGAGTGGCCCTGTAGTTGCTAGTCGCCGACGGCAGGACGGGTGCTCGTTCGGACGAGCACGGAGCGTGGAGAAGGGCGGTCGTTCGCCGGTTCCACCTTGGTGCTGGCCCAGGGCCCCCGCGCCTTGCGGTGGAGGCTGACGTCTGTCTGCAGCAGCTCCAAGGAGGGCTTGAGCCAGTCGTGGGAGAAGGCGACAGACATCCTTCCGGCTCCAGGCTCCATCTTGAGAGGAAACCTTGAGCCGACGCCGTACCGCCGCAGGAGACCCCCAGTGGTTGCTTGAGAGAAAACCTTGAGCCGACGCTGGGATGGCGCAGGGTGACGCGCAGCTGGCATCGCCCCTGTGCACCACCGTGCCGGCTCAGAGGTGTCGCAGTGGCGACACACAGCAGGCGCCGCTGCCGTGCGCCTCCACACCGAGGATTCTGCTGCTTCGGTGTCGGGGCATGCGGCGCGGGTGGCGCCGTACCCCTCTTCATCTTCTTGTCGTTGTTGTAGAGGATGAGCTCAACCTCAGAGACGAGGAAGTGAGGGAGATCTCACCGACGCTTGCGCGCTCCCCACGGACGGCGCCAGATGTCGCGGCTCTAAGGAGGAGGGCCACAGCCGGGTGGCGTAGTGCACCCGCCTAATCCCTGAGGGTGGATACTCGGGGATGTGCAAGCTATTCGTCAGATCTACCCTTCCCGCAAGAACACATGAACACTCGAGGATTTTAGAGTGGTTCGGGCCACCGGAGCGTAATACCCTACGTCCACTTGAGAGTATTATTGCTCTTGTGTTGGTAGATGAGTCTATCCTCTGCATCCCAGTCCCCTTCCGGATCTGAGCCTTTCTCTAACGGGCGCCCCCCTTTTATAGGGCAAAACGGGAGCGTACACAGGCGTTGGACCCCGATAGGTGGGCCCAACTAGGATGTATACCGTACTAAATAGTCACTAATGGTACTATCGTGATGGAGAATCTCTTGCCGGATACGCTTCATTGTCTTGTAGACTCTCTGACAGAGAGGGGGTCTTCTCCTGTCCTATCGGCGAGGCGCCCGTTGAGGTAACGTAGGTTGCGGCGTAGACTGTTGGGTCTACCGCGTAGGCGTTATGATACTCCGTCCCTGAGTTGTCATGTCTAACTGGCGTATCAGACTGATGCGCTTGGTGTGGGCGGTGCCAGCGGCTGCACTGTACGCGCCTTGGTAACGCGCAATCAACAGTACAGCCCAGGCTAAAGTCGCCTCGGGCTCTGCTGTGGCAGAGCGCACTTGTGTCTCCGCATTGATTGTGGTAGTTGGGCGAGTCTTCGCGAGGAAGATTCGCGGCCGCGCGCGTGCTTGCCTGTGGACACGTGGCGGCTCCGGACCCCCCCAGGCGGGACGTCTGTTCCCCCCCCCTGCTGAGAGGTCCGGATAGTATATTGGGTCCGGGACCCCATGGGAGGTCCGGGCCCCCTGGCTGAGCGCTCCCTTCTCCGGGACACGTGGCATCACCGGACCCTCCCCAAGCGGGGAGCGGGTCCGGGGCCGTTTTCCGGGAGAGTAGGGCTCCGGACTACATGGGTCCGGCCGCTCGGCCGTTAGGGCGTAGTTAAGGATAACTACGAGACTCTTGCCTAGACACAGCAAGAGGGGGTACCCCAGCCCTGGGGTACCAACACAATTGGATCATAAGTCATGGTACTAACTCCCTAGGCTACTAGTCTTCTCTTGATCTATATTGTTTTGCAAAGACCTTTTTTTTAGGAGCAAGATCTTTTAGGTGATTTGATTCCAAAGGGGGAGAAATGTGGATCAAAGCAAAGTATTTTCTCAAGGAGAAGAAGCATATCCCAAAGGGGGGGAAATACCTAAGTGAATCAAGTCATGAGGGAGAAGTAGCAAGATAAGGGGGAGGAACAAAGGGGGAAATCATGGTTTTAGGGGGAGGCCAAGTCATCATTTGATCCAATGGTAAACATCCAAGCAAGCGTAAGCGGTTTCAATTGATTCAAGTCGTTCAATTTGTCGATTTTTTGCAAATATTATGCTTGCTTTGATTGTGTTGTCATCAATCACCAAAAAGGGGGAGATTGAAACGACCATGGCACCATTTATGCCATTTCGAGTGATTTTGGTGATCGAATGACAACACAATCAATGGGGCTAATATGATTGTTAAGATGACCATTCTCAGGCTTTTAGGTTCAAGTGATGACAAAGAGAGAGAAGATAGGCGTAGCTAGGCCGAAGGGCCGCCCCTACGGGGGTTCTCTATGTGTTCATACATTTGCTCAACCTTGGTGTACCAAGTGCTTCTTGTTTAAAGACTTTCAATTGGTTGCAAGTCACATTCAATTGGTACATGCAAGGTAAACAAATACCCCCAGAGGTATGCAAGGTTCTAAATTCTTTCAATTGGTATCATTGTCATATCCTATTTATTTAAGAGCTACCTCCGCGCATGATATGGTCTAAGCTTTCTAGTTGAAACATCTAGTTGTGCATTTGTTTTTCACATTATCTTTTTATGCACATACTTTTGGAAAGCTTAGCTCATGTCATGCTAGTTTCGTGATTTTGTGATCCACCATAGTAAATTTTCAATTGATATCTTCATTTGATATCATACAATTTGTCGTGGTGTGGCAAACCACAGCCGGGTGGTGGAATGCACCCGCCTAAGCCCAGAGGGTGAGAACTCGGGGGTTAGCTAGGACTAGTTCGATCTCGCTCAGGAACACGATGAACATAGCAGGTTGAGAGTGGTTCGGGCCGCCGGAGCGTAATACCCTACGTCCACTGTGTGTTGTATTGCTTGAGTCTGGAAGAGCTTGTAGCTGAGTCCAGCGTGCGTCTGAGTGTATGCTCAGCTGAGTCTCGAGAGAGTCTCCCGAGCCATGTTCTAACGGGCGTGCTCTCCCTTTTATATGTCCAAGGGGAGCACGTACACTGAGCGGGGCCCCGACATGTGGACCCGGCAATGTATTATAAACTACACTTTGGCCTTCAATGCCTCAGATCCGGAGATCTTGTCATCGGCTTCCGTGCATAGCTTCTGACTAGGCATGGTCTTGAGCTGTCCTGTCAGAGTAGAGTCTAGCCTCTGCAGCCGCGCGTCGAGGTCATGACGAAGCGCCAAACTACTGACTCAGTCCACTGTAGCAGCGTGCACTGTTGCTCCAGTCAGTAGCTGGTCATCATGACTTGTCGCCCATGCGCACGGCGCTGAGTCTTTAATGCTTGTCTTGGTAACTGACAAGCCGTCTCGGTAACTGGCAATCTATAGTGTGGACTGACAAAAGCTGCCCCGTGCCCAGAGGCAGCAGAGCCTGCCTCAACCACTTGCACTTAATGCGGGTGGGTGAGGGAGCTTCTAGTGGAAGGCTTGCGCCCGCGCCCGCGCCCGCGTCTGCGTGACACGTGGCGGCTGCGGACCCCTCCCAATCAGCTAGCTGAGCCGAGAGCTCACGGGGGTCCGGATAGGCACGTGGAGGTCCCGGACCCATCTGCGTGAGTCCGGATGGCACGCGGAGGTCCCGGACCCACCTGCGGGGGTCCGGGTCCGCGGCCACAGGTACTGAGCATTTCCACCTCTAGGACACGTGGTGACACCGGACCCGTCCCCGAGTGGGAAGCGGGTCCGGGACCGTTGGTCTTCGGTCAGTAGCACCGGAAGAACCGACGCATGAGCATCGGTGCATCTGATGGTTGTCTTAAGAACCGACGCCATGGTATTTTAGTGCAGAAGGGAATCGAAGCCAAGTCAGCTTATAGGCACCGGATGAACCGATGGTTCAAAAAGGGGCATCGGTGCATTGGGCACACTGTGTTCCAGAGACGATGCAAGTCGCGCAAAAGCCAAGTCTTCAGCACCGGTTGAACCGGTGAAGCATCGGTGCATACCATCGGTGTAATGACATCAGCAGAAGAGTTAAGTGCTGTGAGTGACCGGTTTAACCGACGGCTAAGCATCGGTTCAACCGGTGGTCACTGTGTCAACTGTCAGGAGTTCAACGGCTACTTCGGGTTATGAGTGACCGGATGAACCGACGCTACCCCAGCCAGAGGCATCGGTTCATCCGATGATACGCAGATTTTCTGCTGACCGTTGGAGCAACGGCTACAAGACTTGGTGGCCTATATATACGCCTCACCCCAGCCATTTGAAGCTTGCTGGAGTTGCTAGACTTCCCACACATACCCAAGAACATCTCCAAGCCATACAAGAGCATCAAGATCATATCCTTAGCCCTTAGCACACTTTCAGAGTGTTGTGTAAAGGATTAGCTCTTAGTGAGTGAGATTGCAAGGCTTCGAGCCTTTGTGCTGTGGTTCATTAGCGAACCAAAACAAAAGCTTGGTGCGCCGGCACCTTGGAGTGTGAAGCTCACCGGCAACGTCATCGACCCTCCGACTTGGTGTGAAGCGGCGACGACATCTTTGTGCGGGGGACGTGGAGACCCCCATCCTTTGTGGAGAAGCTCCTTAGTGGAACCCGGGGCCAAGGTGACCGTGATTGTGTTCACGGAAGAGACTTGGTGGCCGAGTAGCAATACTCTTAGTGAGTGCTACAACAACGTGGATGTAGGTGTGCCTTTGTGGCTAACCGAACTACGGGATAAACACCCGCATCAAGAGTTTGCTATCTCCTATCCCGCTCATTAAGCTTCCGCATTTCATACTAGCAATTTGTGTGCCTTTACTTTCATAGAATAGTTTCTTGATAGGAAAGGCTATAGGTTGCTAAACTCTTTTGGGATAGGGGTTTCACACTAGAACAACCTAGTTGCACATCCAGATAGCATGTTTTAGTTTAAGTTTTGTGCAAACTAGTTGGAGCCATAGGTCAAAGTTTTTATTAGTGCCTAATTCACCCCCTCCCCCTCTTAGGCTAGAGCACCCGATCCTTTCAGACACCACCGAGGCCGATCAATATTATCATGAACAGGCTCTCTCTCTCTCTGGATCCCTGCGATGTGGGTACTCATCCGAAACTTGGGCATCAGCAATCCGTTCAACCCGCTCATCGGTAGTAATCCTTCCTCCTACAGGATCACGCAGCATGGTCCTGCCCCCTAGCCGATCATGCACTGGAACCCTGCCCCCTAGCCGATCATGTACACAGATGCATCTATCATCACCTTTCTCTCTGATGATCGGCCCCCGAGGCCTCTGGTCGAAATGTGGCTTCTTGTGTGATCGGTCTTCACGGTAGAAACCGTTGCACTCTGGACAATTATCTATCGTCGGCAGAGTCAAGCCTTCCTCCCAACAATACATGAAGAAAGGGCATCTCCAGTGCCCCTCATGTCGTCGTGCAGACTCTTCTCTATACTATCTCCTTTCTTGATCATGTTGAAACTTATTCAGCAACATCTGAGACGTGACCTTCTTCCTTGGTGCCGCTGATTCCTCTTTCTGTTGCGGCTCTTTACCTTTAGCTTCATCGAGCGTTATCTGTGCTTTGGGATCAATAGCCCTAGACTCCTTGGCCGATTGCGACGTGAGCACTTTCGTCTGTAGTGCATTTCCCTTCTTTCCAACATCTACCATGTTTGCAGGAAACGGATGCCCATCAATCTTCATCGGCTTTTTGGGTGTCTCAAACTTGAGCCTACCCTGCTCTATAGCTGACTGTATCTGCTGACGAGACACCTTGCACTCATTTGTATCATGAGATATTGCATTGTGCCACTTGCAGTACTTGATATTCTTAACCTCTTGATCTGTCGGAATCTTATGATATGGCTTCAGCTTAATCTGCCCCTCTGACAGCAATAGGGTGAAGATTTTGTCAGCCTTGGTAATATCAAACCCATACTTCTCGGGTTCTTTGTTACCAAAAGGACATGAGATCGGCTTTTTGTTGTTGTGGACCCATTCAGCCGATCCCTCCATCTGGTCATCATCTGAATCAGAAGTGTCTGAGCAGTCAACAAAATTGAGTTTCTTCTAGAAGCTGCCCCTCTTCTGCTCATACGGCTTGACTTCTCTTGTCATCCTGTGAGCCATCTGACTGATGCTGTAGAACTCCTGGGAAGCATACTTTTCCTTGATGTGTGGTAGGAGTCCTTGGAGGGCAACCTCTGCAAGCTGCTGATCAGATAGAACTAGACTAAAACACCGGTTCTTAACATCCTTGAACCTCTGAATGAAAGCAGCGATCGATTCATCATTCCTTTGCCTCAAGTTGGTCAAATCGATCAGCTTCATCTCCTCTATACCAGAATAGAAAAACTGGTGGAATTGTTTCTCCAGATTGGCCCAGAATATAATGGAGTTGGCTGGCAACGTCGTGAACCATGTAAAGGCCGATGCAGAGAGACATAGAGAACAATCGCAACTTCAATGCGTCGTTCTAAGCTGCTTCTCCACACTACATGATGAATCTGTTGATGTGTTCTACTGTGGAGACCCCCCCTGTCCAGAAAAATTAGTGAAATCTGGAAGCTTGTACTTGTGGGGCAACGACAGTTGATCATACGCAGCTGGATATGGTGTTCTGTACATCAGATTCTGCTGCTTTGGCTTCAAACCAAATTAATCTCTCATCACCTCAGCAATCTTGGATGCCCAGTCAATCTGCTGACCATCAGTTGATGCCGGCTGTAGCGCTGGTGGAGCTATCGGCAAGGATGCCGATGCTGGCTGTGCACTGGGTGTAGTCATCGGCTGAGCAGCCGATGCGGTCCGTGCGACTTGCTGAGTGGCTTGATTAAACGGTGATTGGTAGAGCACCATCTTATTACCTTGACTATTCTGTGCTGATCTCTGACTAGGCTGTTGCTGTGCCACAGGAGGTATGTTGGGCACGTTCATGTGACACACAAAACCAGTCTCAAGATCATGGAACACCCAGGTGACTCCATTGACATGAGAAATTCTATTTGCCAGGACCTCTATAGGAGACTTGGGCTGTATCATCATCGCCAGATTCTGCTGTTGAGGTGTCCACCATGGAGCCTACATGTTGTTTGGACTTGCTGGCAATGGCACCGATGCAGGCGTAACCGACG
This sequence comes from Panicum virgatum, assembly GCF_016808335.1. Classification (NCBI taxonomy): domain Eukaryota; kingdom Viridiplantae; phylum Streptophyta; class Magnoliopsida; order Poales; family Poaceae; genus Panicum; species Panicum virgatum. The sequence goes on from NC_053145.1 coordinate 23,552,222, forward strand.
GTTGTGAAGCCAATGCGGAGTCTTGAGACTGGGTCAGTTGTGGAGCCGACGCATTGACTTGTTGATTCATCGGCTGTGAAACCAATGTGCTTGGCTGCCCTGCCAAAGATGGCATCATATACTCTAGGGGCGTACCAAATCTAGTAGTAGGATCCCAGCCAGCTGGGTATCCTGGCATATAGCTTCTTTGTGCTTGTGTAGCCATTGGCGTAGAACTGGTGTACACAGGAGGAAACTGAGTAGGTGTTGCAGTACTAATCGGCTGTACATCCATAATATTCCCATCTGCATGAGCCTGAGGGTCAACCGGTGATGTCTCGGTAGCCGATCCAGTAGGGGAGAAAATCATCTGACTGGCCTGTTGATAGGCCGGTCCTACAAAGCCAAGCATTCCCCCATCTTGCAGCGTCTTGAGCACAGAGTTGTGAACGGAGTTGGCCATGATCGGAACATGATTCACGAAAGCTTGCCTGATCACTTGATTCATCAGATGTATCACCCGATCCTCCTTCTATGACTCATCATAAGGTGGAAGAGTAGGAAATCATACTTTTTTATTATCTCTCCACTCCTGTTAGTGCTGTAGGACAAAAGGAACCGCTGCTCATAAGCGTCAGTAGCCGCCTTGAGTTCTACTTTTTGCTCTTCCTTTAGCTTGCCTTGTCGATCGGGATCTGGTTCTGCTGAGAAATCTTTCCCTTCTCTTTAGTTGACATCTTGATGTTTCTGGTCCCACTGGGCGTGCCAAAAGATGTGTTGACACGAAACGATCACACACCAAGCCCGAGAGCCCCTACGCCAAGCTCAGACTGCACTTGATTTAAACCAAGGCGTGCCAGTCAATTTGACCTGTAAATTGACAAGAAAACAACAAACTGTCAAATTCAAGAGTGTATCAGCTGGATTTCTGAATCAATCTTATTCAACGTATCGGCAAGGCCCTGCCGATACAGAAAACGACAACAGATCAGATGTAAAAAACGTGTAATAAAGGCGATCTACAGGGAATCGGCAAAGAGCTGCCGATACCGGTAAGCAACTAGACGGCTAGATCTTGAGCTGACACGTGCCAGATAACAATGTACAAACCCACGAATGTGTGGATCTGGACAAAGCTAAGCTTGTAACTGATCTAATCAGCTTTACAAGGTTTATCGTGATAAACCAGGAGCTTACAACCGATTAAACAGATCACTAAGCGGGGTAATACGAGAAAATAGCGATACGCCCGAGATCAAAGCTTAGATAAATTCGGTAAATTTTGAATAGATCTGAACGAAGCCACAGTGATGCGCCTGGAAGCTAAAGCTCAGATTTACTCGGTAAAACAAAGACTTACCAGCAAACCAAGTCGCTCGAATATAAGGCATCCTTGATCAGCTTGAAAGAACTCGCGGAAAAGAAAAAAGGATGGCGAAATCGCCGACAAGAAAGTAAATTGCAAGTAGTAAAGTTTGTTTGTTTGGATGTGTATCAATCTTTACAATAGCCGGGGGGCTCATATTTATACCCCACGCTAATACAATCCTAGCCGATCATGGCAAAGCACAGTTCTATCTTAAGAAACAAAAACTATTCTAAAATAAGATAACTCTTGCCAAACCGAAGCCAAAATATTTGGTCAATCTCCCCTTCCTCGGTCAACAAGATTTTCAACGGTGATACACGATCACCTCTTCAAGTCCACCGATCGTACCATAGAGAACATTTTCTCCTTCGCAATACTCATCCTTGATACATGTCAAAATCTAGTGTCAACACACTCAACAATATGGATGAGCGCGTAGCTGAAATGGAGATTGACTAGAATTGTTTGTCGCCGGCTACAAATTTTGAATGGTGCCTGATCTCAGCAAAGCCAGCAAACAATTCCAAAAGGGAAAAATTGGTTGTGTAGCACTGAAAGATGACGACTTCCGTAAAATACCACCAAAATCTTTTGGTCCCGTAAAATATCACTAAAAGTTGCAACGTTAGATGAAAGTAGCATTCCGTCACGTTTCTCCGCTAACTCCTCGTCACGACATCTTCTTCCTCCTCTCGCACGCCTACCATTGCCCGTCACCCAGCTCTGGCCACCGGCGATGCATGGTCGTGTCCCTCTAGCTCCATCCCCATCCAGATCCCGCCAGCGCTGCTCCACGCCGTTGCGGGGCTCACGCTCGCCGTCCCCCCGGCGCTCGGCTGCGTCTCCCAGCAAAAACTCAACTTTCGCTGCGCTATAGCGGCTGGGTGATTTTAGCGCCGCTATCTCTGGTTCCTACCCGCAGTTGGAAGTGCCATGGGAAGCTGCGGGGGAACTCCGACGTTGCCTTGCAGTGGAGTTGGGGGAGCCTCATATGGGGAGCCCACCGAGTCGAGAGCAGCATAGGGGGAGGCAGGAAAGTCAGGTCCTACTTGTAGCATGGGCATTGTGCTCGATTGGGCGGTGGCAGATGCCATGGCGGCTCCTTCATGCTGTGTCGAGGAAGACGATGAAGGGGAATTAGGTGAATCGAGTTTTTGCCTGCTTCACGTGTTGCTCCCGCATGAGGAGTCGGCTGTCTCTCCCCGTTTAACGCTGCGAGAACGGCCACGCGCTCGCCGTCCTGGGACTCATCGCCGCCCGGTCCGCCATGGCGCTCGGCGCCTTCGACACCGACAACGACGCCGCGCCCTCGACGCCGACAACGACGCCGCGCCCTCGCCCTCCCCGCTGCGGCACCCGATGCCGGCCACCACAGGAGGCTGCTCCCGCGGGCGCGGCTCCGGCGGATGGTTCTGCTGCCGCCTATGCGCCGACGAGGGCGACGGCGACCTCATGCGCCCGTTCCCGGCACTCCCGCGCACCCCTGGGCCTGCTTATCCCTCTCCTCCGACGCCTTTCTCCTCTTCTTGCCGGGCGCGTCCGCCACTAACTCCACCACCCGCTCCACTCCGACGCATCCGAGTGCCGCGGGGACGGCGAGCACGAGCCCCGCAGCAGCGTGGAGCAGCACTGGTGGGATCTGGATGAGGAAGGAGAGGGAGACGGCCATCACCGGCTGCTGGAGCTAGGTGACTGGCAGCAGCAGGCGTGCGAGAGGAGTAAGAAGACGTTAGTGACGGAGTCGTTAGTGGAGAATGTGACGGAATCGTACTTTCAACTAACATTGTAACTTTTAGTGGTATTTTACGGGGCTGAACGATTTCGATGGTATTTTACAGGAATCGACATCTTTTGATCCTACGCGACCAATTTTCCCATTCCAAAATCCCAAGGAGAAGGGGTAAAAACACCACCAAAGCCTCACCCACCCGCCCGTTTCGACTCGATCCGGCCGCTCGCCCCCTCGCCTGCTGGCGCCTGCTTTTGTGTTTTGTGTCCCTCTCCCTCCAGTCCGCGAGATCTCATGGCTCCGTCTCCGATGGCGCCCTCCGCCTCCGCCTGCTAAACCTAGCAGCCCCATCCCTACCCACCCGGCTCCCCCAAACCTTTTGGAGAGCAAGCGCGGCCGCGGCGGCCATGGCGACGGATCGGGAGAAGGAGCGCGAGGCGGAGCTAGAGAGCGCCATGTACACCAACTGCCTCCTCCTCGGCCTCGATCCCGCCGTCCTCGGCTCCCCCTCCTCCGCCGTCGCCCGCGTCGGCCTCTTCCGCCACTCCAACCCGCGCCTCGGCGAGCAGCTCCTCTACTTCCTCCTCTCCTCGCTTCGCGGCCCCGCGCAGTCCGCTAAGGCAATCCCATCCCTTCTTCATCAATTTCTGGCTCCCTTGTGTTTGGGGAAATTTTAGGGCTTCCTGATCTTTGATTTGGTTTGATTCACCTTAACGCAGGACTTCGACAAGGTCTGGCCAATCTTCGACTCTGCTCAGTCCAGGGAGTTCAGGAAGGTGAGATTTTCTGCAGGTTATTTCACATTTACTGGTTGATTGGCTCCAGTATTGTTGACATTGGTCGGGTTTCTTCTTTTGATTGGTTGCTTAGATCGTTCAAGGGATAATTAGCGAGCTGGAGCAGCAGGGGGCGCTGCCGAGGAGCAATTCCAGGGTCTCGTCACTTGCTACTTGCTGCGGCCCCAGGTCAGGGGAGTATACTAGGCTGTATTTGGTTTGGTCGGTTTGGGATAGGCTCAAGGTGTTGTGGTGCTTGCTGTAGTGGGCAATGTAGTTTAATTGGATCCTTGGAAACGTACACACTGTTTTGAAATTTGGAGTTTGCTGAAACTAGATGTGAGTATGTGACATAGATTGTTTCTATCCAACCAAATCCAAGTGCATGGTTTTGACCAAAATATGTAGTGCTGGTTTAAAGATAAAACAGCGAATGCTAGTTCTCTAGTTCTTCTCTAAAATAGGAGAAATAAAACCTAATAGAATGGATTCATAAGGACTCTCTCAAGTACCATTAAGCTGTATGTATGCTTGTTCACTTGGTATCAAGCAACTTGTCCTAAAAAATTCATTCAAATACCAGTACACTATGTGTCCTTAACTAATATGAGCGCTAAGGTACAAAAACATAAAAATCACACCCCAGAGAAACACTAGATGGACAGCAGAAATAAGATATATAGGCCTTATATTTAGGCAATCTTAATATTTGCAATTTCTTCTGTTATAATTGATCATATGCCATTCTTGCCCACAACCCCTTGTTGCCATGCAACCAATGTAGACATCCTTTATGTACCTCTGGTCAAATCTACGGAAGTTCATTGCGATGCTAAGGCTAGTTCATTGCGATACTAAGGCTCCATTCAGAAGACTGCTTGCTGCAGCAGCTGCTGCAGTCAGATAGGAGCAGCTGAACTTTTATCCGTATCAATTCAATCGAGCAGCTGGAAGCCATCCTACAGCCATAACAGCCAAACATGCTGTAAACTAATCCTAACTGGGGTTGGCTTGCATTTATGTTATAGGTTAGGGTGCTCTAAACATTTGTTTGGCTTGGCCTTTTTCTGGTGGGTAATGCTGCTTGGATTCCACAAATGAAATTTAACGCTACACATGCCAATTAGTTAAGTCATGATTGGGAAACTGGTTATGGCTTAAACAAACCTTTTCTCCAAATGCTGCATGTACAGATTGCCTGTCAATCATCTACAATACAAAGAATGTGACTGCAAGTCGTAAATACTGTAATTCTCATGCTTTTAGGAAAAAAAAAGCAGTCCATTGGATACCTCTACAAAATGCAAATTATATTTATTTCTTGGAGATCAAATTACTCTGCTTGTTTTCAGATTGTAGTTGTAATATTTTGCACTCCTATACTGATGCAGATTTGTTGAGCTTTTGTGGCAACTCTCTGTGCATGCCTTGAGAGAAGTTCACAGGAGAACTTTTGCAGCTGATGTTGCATCAAATCCACTTCCTGCAGCACTAACAGATGTTTCTTATCTTCATGCCGCTGCTTTACTCCCTGTGACCAAGGCAAGAATGACTAATTCCTAAATCTTTTGAAAACTGTTGATTTTATTGTTATCATGCAGAGAATCTCATGTAGACTAACAGCACCAGTCTCTAATCTAAAAGGCTGTTAATTTATAAAGAACTTAATTTCTTGAAACATTACTCCATTTCTTGTTTGTCCGGTTCACATACCTAGGCGATGTAGTATTTGATGAATATTTAATGGAATATATCGAAATTTTACTCATTAGACAGATCAAAATACCTAGCTTTTATGCCTCCTAGGTGTGTGGATCAAAAATGGTGGTAGTATATATGAAACATTTTAGCTCTGTAAGAAAGGTATGTATACTTGTGCAGTTGTGAATACTTCGGCTGCACCTCTTATGAGGTTAAATTCTGAGGCAAAAGCGTGTGTGGCCAATAACTGAGAGGAGACATAGGTGAAGCTAATATGGCTTTGCATGGTAGTATAACTGAAATAATTTTTTTCCATATGCTAAGTATGGCAACATAACAGGCACATAGGTAGTTCAACCATTTGTTGGGGTTGATTATTTGGCTTCGATCTGTTAAATTCTGAGGTGAAAGCGTGTGTGGCCAATAACTGAGAGGAGACATAGGTGAAGCTAATATGGCTTTGCGTGGTAGTATAACTAAAATAATTTTTTTCCCATATGCTCGGTATGGCAACATAACAGGCACCATAGGTAGTTCATCCATTTGTTGGGGTTGATTATTTGGCTTCTACCTGTAAGGAAAGCTATGATTTGGAATTTTGATGCTTAGGAAACCTAGGAGGTTAAATAGAAATTTAATTAGCGAGAAGATGCATTAATAGTGACTAAAATACTCTAAACAGAAAGCCAATCTTGGATCCTGGACAAGATACAGACCCAATCAAATTGGATTTCAATTGCAGTATACACTAATTTATCGTACCGATGGAGCCAAATAGACCTGTTGTTTACCGATGGAGCCAAATAGACCTGTTGTTTACTAGCTTAGTTGATCCAACCCTGAGGAACGCCTCTCCTTTTAATGAGGCACAAAATGGCAACTCTATAGTTTCATGTTGAACTACCTGTGGTCCAAGTTCTCCTTGTGCTTTTGTATGCTAGGTCCATAATATCATATTTCAATTAATGAACTCCTATGTTTGGTATTCTTGTGAATTGATCCGGTATTCCTAACAGGCAAGGATAGCTCTGGAGAGGCGTAAATTTCTGAAAAATGCAAACATAGCTGTCCAAAGGCAAACAACATGGTCAAATTTGGCCCATGAAATGACAGCTGAGTTCCGAAGTCTATGTGCTGAAGAGGTACACAGTAACTTCTATAGAATCTATTTAGATATGTGTTGCATCCTATATCAAATTCTTCTTATTTTTATTATCTCCATCTGGATTTTGTAGGCTTATTTGCAGCAAGAGTTAGAGAAACTACAAGATATGAGAAACAAAGCAAAACTTGAAGGTGACCTGTGGGATGAACGGCTCTCAAGCTCATCTGGGCAGAATTCTCATTTGGTTTCTAAGGCAACTCGTCTTTGGGAATCGATATTGGCTCGCAAAGGTACACATACTGAAGTATCAGTATCGACTATATGCTGCTCAAATGTGACTAAATGGATGACATGCTTTTTAAAACGAGTTTGCGTTAATTGAGTAATTGATACAGTAGGTCTATATAGTCATATACTGTGGCATGTGGCTACATGCTCTAAATATCAATGCTCTGCATGATCAGAAAATATGGGTGTCTGTTGTACATTGGAATTATCTTATAAAATTTACTTACTGGGCTTGAACCATATGTGCCTGGCTGACCAGTGACAAGTGACCTTAACAAGATAACATCTGGAAGCTGTTGTATTCTTGTCTTACCATTCAGACGTTAACATTATCTTATACAAGCCACCAGGGTGAAATAAATAGGAACTGATATGGTGTGAGGTTTGGGTTTGTGTGTATGCAGTCGTAGCATATGATTATTTGCTTATGAGTCTGAGACAATGTTTTCAAATCGTAAAATTGTGTCTAATCCTAAGGGTACTGATAAGATGATTAGTCGTGATTAGTCATCGATCAGCCCGATTAGTCGAGCCTAGTCAGTCTAGTCGTAGTCTAGTCGTCCTGTATATTCCAGGACTGATATACTATATAGTATGTTGTTTAAAGAAAATATCAAGATATTGTTGATGGTCAGATACTCAGATGGTCACCAACTTTGAAATTTATGAGTTTTGATTTGTGAATTAGACTAAAAGAGCACTAGACTAGGGCTAAAACACCAGCAAGATAGAGAAGATACACTGACCGTCAGGAAAACATTGCATCTAAAGAGACTCATATGCCTAATATACCTAAGCCTAATGGGCCACCAAATTATCAGCCCAAAAGTTGCCCAGGCCCAGAGTTGCTGTACACTAAAACATACTAATCGTCCACATGCTAATGGATGACTAATCGCAGTTAGTCGACGATTAGTCGGACGACTAGAGTTCTAGTCGTGCAGCTCGTGCTAATCGAGTCGGTGGCCATCGGTACCGGCGGACTGATAAGCGCGATTAGTCGTAAATAATTGTAATTAGTTAGACGACTTAAAAACATTGGTCTGAGACTAGGGCAAACAGTGATGCTAAATGGCCGGAGATTCCATATGGAGCCTGTAACTTTTCTGCTTTATGAAACTATTTGGGTGGTCTGATAAAAAAAACTGTGATTCTCCTATTCTGGTGGTTTTGTTGCGCTCCTTGTATATGCTGTTGTAACAGTATTATACCATGCTTGAAAGAAAAAAGTAAAGATATTTCTTTCGATAGAGTGTAGTAACACTGCTAATTTTAATTCCTGATTTTCATTTCTACCAATCTTGCAGGTCAACATGAGGTTTTAGCTTCTGGACCAATTGAAGATCTTATAGCACATAGGGAGCACAGGTGTGTTCTACTTTGTAACTTCTATTGAGCTCTGCAGTTCAATAAGTGTTATTGTTATTACATTATGTTTCTAATAACACTATCCTATTAGATACCAGATATCTGGATCTCAGTTATTAGCAGCCATGGATATGAGTTTAAGTGCTCCGCATTCTGAGTTATTATCAGCTCGAGCTGGTGAAACTTCTCCCATTTTGGACAAGCAAGAACAGATTTCTCTGCTATTCCAAGGAAAGGAAGAAGCCCTTTCAAGGCCAGATGATAGGAACGGACGTGGTCAACAAACTGTTGATGTAGCTGAAATTCTCCGCCGTTGGACTCATGCTTTACAGCGTATTCATAAACAGTCTCTTCATTTGGTAAGATATCACTTTATTTGATTTTTTGTTTTTTGTTTGAACTGTCAGGACATCAGAGTGACATTGATGGATTCCTTTTCATCGCATATCCTTATGATGCAATCAATGCATTATAGATTAGGAGCAAAGTCAACCACTAGTTTTGCTAAAGCTTTCATTCTAATACATTTTCCTTTGCCTTTTGAATTAGCCTAGGGAATTCCATTTACATGGCTCTTGTGGGAGCATTGCATGACAGATCTTTGCACGTAAGTATAGCTCATGAGTCTGAAATATATTAGACAAGCATTTGGCCTGTAATACCACTTATGTCAGTGTTTTCACAAACCATTTCAACAAACAAATTAAGCTTAGCTGAGCATATGTTCTGGTGGAGAATGTTGTTGCCATTGTAGAAGTGCTAGTTGTGCTGGTTGGGTAACAAGTATTGAACATCTTACAGGAGATGACCCAGTAAAAAGTGATTAGAGAAATAATAAACTTTGATAACCTATGTTAACATCATCTTTAGTTTTGACAATACCCAATCCCTTTTTGACTGCTTGAATGTTCTGTTTTTTTACATCCAATGGAATTAGATAAAAACTGCTAGAGCATATCCAATTGACACAGATCTGTTACAAAATTGTCACATGATTATTGCCCAATACTAATCAGTCGCTTAATGGAATTACAATATACACATGGCTTAGGACTTTAGGAGTACTTCATACATAATATCATATATATGCAAAATGGCGTGACCTACAATTAACAACGCCTTGCATCTTCTGAACCAGAATGGAAGTAAATATTGCTAGTTTAATTCTGCTTATCCTCTGGTTTACACATTAGCTATATGATACACATTGAATTTTTTAAACACTTGATTTTCTGCTATGTCTCACTTTTCCTTGCATGCTTGAACCTTTGATGTCTCTAGTTGCCATCAGTTTGGAGTAGCATGGTGAATTGTTGATACGACCTTTTCCTGGTGCATTAGTATTTTGATGTGGCTACTTGGTTTCATACATCTTGCATAAGCATATAAAGATAATTCATAGTTGATATTGATTGCAGCTCAACAGATAGAATTAGTACAATGGCTAAATGCTTGGTAGACCATAAACCAACATAAATATATTAGAAAAATGTTCCATAAATTTAAGACTACATAAAGAAATGGGGATACATAAGACTTGGGTTGAGCCATATTACATTATCACCAAGGTATTTCTGCATATACTCCACTAATATACACTATGGCATATGAGCACTGTATTCTATTTGGCATTCATCAGATACTAATATTGTGACTTCTTAGTACGCTCATGCATTTTGATACACCATTGAGCTGATGTGTGCGTCTACTAATTTGATAGGCCAAAGCAAATGACGGAGAGGGGCCAGAATTACTGAGGAGTGCATCTGATGGAGAGACCAGTACTCATGCTGACTCTTTAACTGCAACGTTAGCTGAACATCGCCAGCATTTAGTCAGTATCCAGGTAATAACATCTTCCATACAAGACTAAGTCGGTTTCTCTATTGATAAGCTGTAACCTAGGTATGAAACCCAGGCAGCCTACCAGTGGCGACCACGTTTCTGTACTGGTGAATGGGACAATGCTATTTGATGGGTTTTAATATTTGGCTGTTTTTCCCTTTGTCTAGGGTCTAATTAATCAACTAAAGGAAGCTATTCCAGCCATGCAGCATTCAATAGAAGAACTCTCAGAAGAAGTGAACAGTGTCAGTAACTCAATGGATCTTTTGAATTCCAGACTGCCGCTTTCTGCCAGCCTTGGAAGATCAGAAGTAAGAATGAAAAGTTTTAACTAATTGCCTGTATTGTTTTATGATGAGTTACCCATATTTCCTGTTCAACCTTTTGAAATAGGGTATAGACCTAACAACCATGGGCAAGTTTTTTTACTGGCAGCTGCTCAATGCTTTTTGTATGAAGCAGTATCAGTTTGCTATATTATGAAATCTCATCAAGCATAAAAGATTTTCTATATTGGTTATGCACATTTTGTTCTACAGCTTTCTGACTGCAGACATTCAAGCAGGAAAACAGCAAGGAAGTTTCAGAGATTACTTCTAAGCTCTCTTCTACACACCTGGACAAGCCTGGGGGCAGTCCTGCTCTAAAGCTACCTTCATTATTTAGCCTAACTCCAAGTTCTGGAAAAGGAACACAGACGCAAAAACGGAATGCTCTAATACGCCAACCTAGCCAGGAGGTCACATCAGAAGAGAAAACACTTAATGTCCCCTCAAATAAAGATCAAGTGAATGGCTCAGAGCATGGTATTTCTTACGCTTCAGCTTATCCATTTCATCTTTAGGCTCCATTTCTTCTTCTTTACTGATAAAAATTGAAGTGTTTTTTTTTATGAATAGAATTGTTAATTATTTTGGTTCAATATGGTCTTTGCAGAAAATGATGGCTATATTGCTCATGATATTAGACGGTCTGTTCGTGAAGCTGCTCTGTCAAAGCCATTGAGGAATACAGATAGGCCACAAGATAAAAATAGTGACAATGGTTCAGAGCACTTCTTCATTCCGCTGTCAGCAGGTGCTGCAAGGAAGGAGATGGATGCAGCAACAAATCGACGGAAACAAAGACCAGGTTTATCGTCACCTCAGATGAAGTTCCCAAAGAGCACTAGTGACCTTTGCTACAACGCAGACAGCCCAATAAACGCAAGTCCAGTTCTGTTAAGTGAAATGAACGGACATGATCCTGTCAGCGCCATGAGCTTTCTTGACCCGGTCAGTGGTCTGGCACATCAGTCATTTATCAGTGATGATGCTCTTGATCAAGTGTTCTCCCCTCCTCTGTTGTTGGAATCTACGTTGTTCAATGATGCAGATGAGGACCTGCTTGGTAAGTCTTCTCAAAATCAATGAATTTTGTTTTGAGTAGTTATTCATATGCACATACTACTTGCATGCCTGCACTTCTATAAGTTTTCATGTCAGGATTTTTTTAGTCCTTAACCATGTCCTATATTTCAATTTTCACGAGGCAATTAAGGATAATTTTTCTGGGAACTCATTTTGTCTCTACTCTAAAGAAAATGTTTCGAACTGATCAATAACGTGTTACCTATTTTTCAGCACCACTGTCAGAGATGGATGCAGCATTAATGGAACATTAGGCTTCACATGTACACTATAATATTATGACCATTGCCTGAAGCTTTCAGCGCCTGATCGCAGCCTGGAGGTTCTTATGGCTTATGCTTGTCTTATTGACAGCATATTTGCGGTGAAAGCGTTGCTGCTCGAGTTGCTTGCCAGTTGCAACCAGCTTGAGATAGATGCTTGTGCATCAGAAATTTGGGTTGTTCCGTGGGGGAGATGGTGGGTTGTTGATTTGGGGAGAGAAGAGGGGTGCTTAGAGATGATATAGATGTTGGTGTTGTACCCAGTGTAGTGTGCACAATAGAAAAAGCCCAATCTTGTGTATTTAGTTAGTATATACCTCATCTGTATTTGTGTTGTAATAATTTTATCCACTTGCTCAAGTATTTCTTTTTTCTGGTGTTGTGATGTCATATGCTCTGTGCCAGTTGCTTCGTACTATGAATTATTCTCAATTTCTTGTAAGAAATAGCAAATCATAAACTAATGTAGTGTCTCCTAAAAAAAACTAATGTAGTGCAGCAGATAGGGTATCATCTTGTGTGTAACTGTCAGGGTAAGTACTGTATTAGCGCGCGGTATCAGATTTTTCTTGGTTACTCTTCGTCGATATATCAAACATTATTAAACGACGTGGGCAGAGGTTAACGAGAGACTACCGATGTGAGTTTTAAGGTCCTGCCTTGCCATGTAAATATTGTAGTAGATGTATAGCAAAAATTATGTATAGTATTTAATTAGAAGTATAGTTGTATCTAGATTAGTCAAAACAACCTGCAATTCGGGACGGAGTACTGGAATGGAGGGAGTACAAGTGTACAACTCGTGTGATTAGTCTGAATTCTCAATCAAATAAATCTAATACCTCGACAAAAAAAACTTCTATATAATGCAGTCATGCCACGAGTTTGTACTTGTTGCACGTGAGATACACCGTGGGCTCATAAGCCGGTGCTGATCTTGATCGGATCAATACCTTCCACCATGTTACAATGCAGCATCAACAATATTAAATTAGTCTATTAAATTCATTATAAAACATATCTGCTACTGTGTTAACATATGTTCTATAGGCTTATCAATATAAAGAAATTTTACTAAGATAATACAATATATGATATGCGTTGGATACATATGGATCTACACAAAGTAGCACTGAATTGGTTGAAACAGCCGGTGGTTGTCAAGCATCACTAGCTAGGCTCACACGCGCCACCTTGCATACGTTCCGTTCGTGATTGTGCCCTCCTACCGGGGGCTTCTATTCTTTGCACCTGCGATGGGAATCCTTCCCATCACAGAAGGACCGCCATCCTCCGCCCCGCCTCCCGGGCTACGGCGCCGCCCCCGGCTCCTCCGCCGCCACCCACCCTACCATAGCTCGCCGTCGCGCGGCGCTGCCTTCTCCTCGCCCCCCGTCGCCGGCACTGCCCACCGGGTGTCCGGGCCCCACCCGCCCGGCGGTGCTCCCGAGCCGCCGCGCCCTCCGCCGGCCAAAACCGTCGCCACCGCCTGGCCGCCGCCACCCCCGACCCCCTCCTCTATGGCCGGCGGCCATGGAGCCGCCACACCCCCAGCAACCCGGGATCATAAGACCGTCGACACCCTCCACCACCCCGGTCGCCGGTGACCTCGCCGGCGGCCGCTCCGCCCACCTACCACCCATTCCCCCATCCCCTCCTTGCTCGCTTGCTGCAGCGCCCCCTCCCCTGTCTAGAGGTAGAAGATGAACAGGGGAGCGCGCGAGCGTGCGCGCTTTTGCGATGCACCAACCGAAAAACACGCGCGCGATGAATAGATCTGGCGCTCCCACCCTGTTTCCACCCTCGGTTACGTTTGTGGTCTCTCTGGCTCCACATTAATCCCCGTCCTTTAGTGACGTACCTACGATTTCAACATAAAGTATGCCACGTAATTAGTTTGCAGGCGGGGCGGGCTCTTAAACGAGCCCGCGTAGCCGCCACGCAAAAAGTCTTTGCGGGGTGGCCCAATATTACCCTATCTAAGCCCGCCGACGAAACAGACCCTTAAGACACGCAAAAGAAATCTCCCTCTTGCATACCTATCGGCGGCGGCTGCCACCATCATCGACGCCTCCGCTCCGCTACGCCGCGACTACTCCTCCTCACTGGTGAGGCGAAGACGGCAGTTTGGCGCGGGGCCACGGCAGAGGAGCAAGGGCCGCGGGCACAAGGCCGCCGGTGGAGGAGCCTTGGCCGCGTAGGGCGCGAGGCCGGCGGTGGAGGAGGCGAGCCGCGCCGCGCGAGGCCGGCCACACCCGCTCGCTGCCCCTATAGCGTTGGATGTGCTGCACAGGTCATCTCCGCCCTTCTCGCCTGCACCTGAGATCTCCAAGATCTGGCGTGTTCTGCTCTTTCCGCAAGGGCCCAAGGTGAGTGCGGGATTGCTCATCCAGATCCCACGCCTCAGTTGTGCTTTGTCATTGCCTGCGCGCTAATTTGTGCTTCCCCCAATAACGTTAATTTCATTGTCTGTGCGGTAGGTCATCTCATGAATTAAATAGCAATATTTTTGCCTACTTGGATTTAAGGATTTAAGTTTCTTTAGAATTTCACAAATTGCAGGTCCAGATAGCATTATTCTAGATAGATTAAAGGATTTTGTGTCACACATTTTTCCTTCTTGAATCTATTATGCAGCAGAGTTGCTTCTATGCTATATAGTGAATACTTCTATGCTACTATGCAGCAGCATTAATCAATAACAATTTTGAAATTTGGTAGGCATTAATCAATAGCAGAGTTTTCTATTAAAAAATTGTTTCTTCTTCCTCCATGCTAGAGTGCTAGTCCCTAGCTAGTACAGCCTGCAGATTTGCTTGTGATTGCTCTCAAGAACAGAATCAGCTCATTAGTACTTCATATGGACAGTGATGGGAATAGTGTGCATGCATGCTCATCAGTCATCACTCATGGTAGCTAATGCAGCGCCTTTTTAGGCAGTGGCTGATCTTACTGCTTTGAGCCATGACAGACACTCTGTCAAGACTAGCAAATTAACTGGTATGACTAGCTCAAAAGTGTTCATGCTACCCAGTGGCGGATGTACACCCCGGGCCACCCATGCCATGGCCCGGGGTTCGGCCCAAAAAATTGCTGAAGAAGTCCAAAAAATTGCTGAAGAAGAATAAATATACTACTTCGCGATGACACTTGTTGTATGTTTTCTATCTTTCCATTATGTTCTCGTGTATCTTTTGAACTTCCATTATGTTCTCGTGTATCTTTTGAACTATGAGTTTGTCGACATCTGGTTTTTGTCACAACTATATTTAAAACTTCGGCCCGGGGTTCAACTCAATCCTGGTTCCGCCACTGATGCTACCAGCTGATTCCAGCTCAAGATAGCATCTTAATTTTCTAAGATAGCATCTATCTTTTTTCTGATGCATTTCCTACATGCTTGTAGATAACAGTAGGAGCTCTGAACTCTGATAAGAGCTTGTTTATAATGTCTATTCTGCCATTTGTGTTCACTATTTTTTTTTCAAAATAGAGCTCTGAACTCTTAATAACAATGCAGTTGTAATCAAAATTTTCTTTTTCTTTTTTAACTTACCAGAAAGAATGGAAGAATGGAAAAGCTATGAATGTATGGACTGTATCATTTTATCATGTATCCCATTTTTGTTTTCATGTGTTGGCTGTTAATGCTACCATCTTACCTCTGCAATCATGTTTGTTAGGACAATGGACCTTGCATCAGAAGGTTTGACAACACAACAACAGAAGGCAAATAGTCGAAGACCAGTTGGTAGCTCACAAATTTTGACAGTACGTCTCTTTCTCATTCCTTACTCCCTTCATTACTTAGGCATCTTAAACAAGTTACAAACTGAGGTGCTCTAAATTTTGTAGTGGTACTGTGTTTTGCTTCCAAGCCAGCAGACTTGAAAGCTAAAGGAATGGGTTCTGACTGATCAGCAGCAACAGCTTGTTAATGCTAGTGGTCTTGGACATCTTGCACTTACCTCTGGGTTTACCATTGATCGATCTTTGCTTACATCCTTTTGCGAGAGATGGAACAATGAGATAAATACTGCACATTTCATGGGATTTGAAATGGCACCATCACTTCGTGATGTTTCATACATTCTTGGCATTCCAGTGAATGGTCATGTGGTGACCGCAGAGCCAATTAGTGATGAAGGTGTGAATCGAATGTGCTTGTATTATCTTGGAAGAGAGACCTGGTCAGTTAAATAATCTATAAATGTTCTGTGTATAGAATACGTTAGTTCTATTTTGAAACTAAGCTATTGGTGCGATCGATTCATTGTCTGTAGTGCAGCACTGCAGTGATCTTTATTCACAATGTTATTGTCATTTTTATTGTATTTATCCTATTTGTTTTAATCACCGTGCTATACAAGTGCTTGCTTCTAGCAGCATGCAAGCGTCGTGCACTTCCAGCAGCATGCAAGCCGAGACGCGTACGCCATGCGGGCATTGCAGGTCCACCGCAAAGGCCACAAATTCTTGATGTCCACCTTGTCATGGTCGCATGGCTTTGCAGGTCCACCGCAAAGGCCACAAATTTTTGATGTGCACCTTGTCATAGTTTGTGGTCAGCTGCATACCCACAAAATTAATTAGCGACATCATTCGTGGGTTTTGCGGCTGCCCACAACCCGCCCACCTGCATCGTGACCGCGTAAATACTACCATATACAATTCTGTATAATTTATAGAACTACTATATACAATTTTGTATAATTTATAGAACGATTCCTTAAGTAACTATAAATTGAGTACTATACTAAAGTGACAGGAATCGGCGCGCTGCCGTTCGTTCTGGCCCCAAGCGGGGGCCGGTACTGTTCATTGGGCCCACGCATACTGTTTAAGTGGGGCCCACGTGGCCCGGATACTGTTCATTGGCCCGTGTGCTGTTTAAGTGGGCCCGCCTACTATTCAAGTGGCCCCCCCTGCCTGTGTACTATTCAGTTGGGCCCGCGTATAAATATGTTTAATTATTTTTCGTATAAAAAATAATATAATTTTGTATACTGCGTTCACATATAGTAGCCCTATTGTTTGTATACTACTTAGTGGGGGCCCACACCATTTGGGATCCATGCATATTTAGTGTGCCCCACTTAATGGACCCACGGTACTATTAGGTGTCTCTATCTTTGAAAAAAAATCGATGGTGATTTCGTACTGAAAATATAAAATAAATTTAACTTTTACTATATATAAAAATAATAACTTCGTACACCACGTTCATCTACGATAGCTCTAATACTTTTATAGTTATTTCCCGTACATAAATTCAAAAAATAGGATCAATTATTCTTTCATCACTATTTTATACGTCAGTCTGTCAGCAATTTTTACTCACACACCTAAAAGTCAACGGATTTCTAAGAAAAAAAGTTATATTGTGCTTAAATGACCATTATGATAACATAAAATATCTAAATTTAATATTGGATTGAGTACAACAAAATATAAATTTATGTTTTATTTTTTTCCAAATT